>NC_136412.1:361729120-362374120 GCF_051521515.1 Lactuca serriola | reverse complement strand
GAATGTATATTCGTTCTTTTTGTTGATTTCATCATACCCAACACAATGTAACCAAACTGATGACTTCTGCGTCCTTGTCCTAAAAGTAGGAGGATGCTTGAATAATCACAAGGTAACTTTTTTATTGTATTAATTATATCATTTACTGAGAAACCTTAGGTGGAAATCAACATTTTGGAAATTAATTAAGGTTAAATGGCACATGCATGTTGACCCATACAAAGTAACGACTTCACATGATATTTGTAGCCATTTTAGGAATCTAGCACCTAATTGCATATGAATGTTTGGTATGTACATCAACTGTTCGACCAAACGCCTCGAAAAAGGAATTATAAATTGCTGATCATGGTCATTTTATATCAAAACATATGATATTATAGTGATTGTATGTTTTCAAGTGAAGTTAACCTACAAATAAAAAAAATCTAAATCTTGACTATCATTAAGGAGGATTTAGTTTAATTTAAAAAATAAATAAATAAAATTTAGTTTAGCTGAATGACAATAGGTTAAAGGACTAGGAGAACATATACAAACACTTAAAAGAATATCATATTATCATGTATGTTGTTTTACAAATATATGAAAATACAATACCTATTTTCCTTAGAATTTTAATTATAACATTGATTATTAAAAGAAATCACCATCAATTCCTATGTCATTATTACACATCATTTTAATTATATTTTAAGTATAACTTTAGTTCCTTTTGTGTGATTATTTCTTTTCTCCATAATCATCATAAAAACAAACCAAAACAAACTAATAATAATAATAATAATAATAATAATAATAATAATAATAATAAATTCATGTAATTACAAAAAGGTTTTTAGTTGCTCACTGTTATTTATTTATTTATTTTTTAAAGTCGAAATAATCTTTGAAATTCATTATCTACAAATTAAATGTACATTGTATTTGAGTCCATCTCTCATGACCATATGATAGAATGGCAACTAATTTTAAATTGAATATATTCTCTATAAAACCAATTTTTATATTTGTTATTTTCTTTTGTTTTTTAATTTTTTTCTTATATTATATATCTATTAATTATGAAAACATTGTATGTGAGAGCTTTACACTGTTCATTTGGTTTTATAATGTTTATAGTAAAAATTGCTAAATTCTACTTACAATACAACTTTCTATGTATATAAGGCTAAAGAGAGTGGTAACACTCTTAGCATGTTGCCACATATGATTTTTAAGTTTTTTTGATGACACCTAGGCTTAGCATGTCTAGCATAAAAAAGGTAGGGAGTGGAAATGTGACAATTTAATAGGTTTAATTGTGGAGAAAAAAATTCAAATATATAAAGAAATACAAATCAGCCAATCACAACACACCTTCATACTTTCTCTCTCATCTCTCTTCTCGCTACACTCATTACATCTCTTTCTTAACACCCTCCTTGGCATAAGGTAGAGAGTGGTGTAGCACCTTTAGCACTTTCCTTAACACCTCCTCTCCCTTTAGCCTAATATCACTATCAAAATAAGCATTTTTGCCTAAATAAAGGTTTTTAATTTGGTAAAAGCATATTTATATATTTACATTTTTCCTCTGAAATAGTTTTGATCTAACAGTTTTTAACCTTCATAATTTTAAAATCAAATTATTGGTATTTTATAAGTTGTAATTTGGTCCCTTATAATATTTTAAAGTTATATTTTGAGAAAATTACACGGTTGGTCCATATGGTTTGGTGTTACTTGCACGCTTCGTCCCTGGAAAGAATTTTTAACTTGGACCATCCCTATAACTTTATTTCGTTACCCGCCTAGTCCCTTAGTTAACCTTCCGTCTTATTTGGGGTTAGGAACTATTCACGCGAGTGGCACGCTGGGGGCATTTTTGTCCTTCCAACCCTGCAATATATTAGCGCCATTTAGAAGACGGATGGTTTTACGATTCCGATCATCGTCAAACCAAAACACACATAAACACACACTTGTCAGACAAATTCCCTTTCTTCTCTTAAACGAAAAACCCTAGTCGCTAGCTAAAACTTTGTATGCTTTTCCAAACAATCAACAATGCCGGTTTAGAATTTAAGTGAAACACGAGGTCCGATCATCAGTGAAGCAGAAGTTTGTCTTCAATATGGTAAGTCCGCCTAGTCCCTAATCTCTTTTTTATTTGCATTTGCTTCGTGAAATCCTACAACCCTAATCAAGTGTTAATCAAAATTTTTTGGGCATTTCCTTAATAGGTGATCATCCGACCATGTTTTGCATGCTATTAAACCATGGTGGAAAGTTTATTGATTTTCCTGGAAGGAAGTATGTAAACGGAAAGAGACATTACGTTGAGTTAGTAGACATCGAGACTTTCTGTGTTCACAATATTGATGACATGATGTTGAAACTTGGGTATATCGATGAAAACCTACATGTGGAGATGTACTATCATTTTCGAAGGCCACTTTTGAAACATCCCAAAAATACGACCCAAAAATTTCATTTTTAATTTAACCAAAAATCATAAAACTGAGTATCATATAGTAAAACCATACGCTACGTATCTCAAACCATACTAAAATATTGTGAGAAAACTGAGTCACAATTGTATCAAAACATATCTAAGAAAACTGTATCAACTCCCAGGACAAAAACTGAAGCTGTGGTGTGTGCGATGCCATCATCCCGAGCTCTTCCCTTTACTTGCGGAAGTACCTGAAACCAAAACTAAAACTGTAAGCACGAAGCTTAGTGAGCTCCCCCAAACTACCACATACCATACAATACATATAAAGCACATACTGGGCCTTGCCCACTGCATCGGACCGAGGTCCAGACTAACTGGGGCCTTGCCCCTTGCATCGGACCGAAGTCCGGACACTGACTGGGACCCCGTCCCCTGCATCGGACCGAAGTCCGGAAACTGACTGAACATAACATAGCATAACATATCAACTAGCATAAACACATATACTGCATACTGCATCGGGCCGTTGCCCGGAACACATAACGCATAACACATAATCCTGTCTGAGCCACGAAGGCATCAAACATACTAACTACTGCATCGGACCGAAGTCCGGAAACTACTGCTAACTGAACGGGCCGGCATTATGGCCTTAGACCCGTTCCTACTGGAAGGAAACTCACCTCGTGATCTGGCTGCTGAGTGTATGGCTCTGGAAACTATCTGCTGCTGCTCCGATATCTCCCCGGCTACAATTCCACAAATACACTCAATCAAATACTAATAACTGCATTGGGGTAAAACGACTCTTTTACCCCTGGCTAAAGTCAACTCTGCCGGTCAAAGTCAACCTACAGTTGACCTGACTCGCCGAGTTGGGCCGCCAACTCGCCGAGTCTCTATTCTCACTTCTCACCCTACTCGTGGCTACTCGTCGAGTATGGCAACGACTCGACGAGTCCCCTCTAGATTCAAAAACTTAGGCAATCTGCATCCGACTCGCCGAGTCATATGAACAACTCGACGAGTTGTTCTTGAGCTAACAAGATTGTCTTGGACTCGCCGAGTTGTATGAACAACTCGTCGAGTCCTTTCATCACTGAGTCTGCCCTCTAACCCACTGAGTCCACTCTCCTACTCACAGGTCCCCACTCGACATCACTCAAAAGGGAAAAATCGGGGACTCGCGACTCGACTCGCCGAGTCGCATCCATGCAGCTACTCTAAACTAGATTCTGCTTGAATCCAGCGTCTAAAACTTATAGATCTGGGCTTCCTTAGCTCGATTAACACTTAAAGATTCTATCTTTACGTGTCCATAAGCATCCATGAAGATAATAAGGCTCAAAAAGCATGATAAAGGCTAGATCTAGGGTTCTCATGCAAAGCAACTTCAAAAAGGCAATAGATCTGGGCTCTACAACTCCTAAATGAACATATCTAGGGATATCTCGACCTATTAAGGCATCCATACATCTATAAGGTTGGAAAATACACCAAACTAGCCCTAGAAATGTTCTAATGGAGGTTTAAAGCATACAACAGAAGGAATCCGAGAAATACCTTAATGAACTCTGATTTTGCCCTTAGATCTTTGCTCTACACCTCTTCTCTTTGGTTCTTTCTTCTTTTTCTTCTTCAAACCTTCAAGATTCCACACAAAAACACTTTAATCAATCAAGGTATGGATTAGGGTTTCTCACAGCTCTCTGAGGGTGAAGGAGGCGAGTTTGGGGCACATAACACTGCTTAAATAGGGAGCAAACCCGGGGATTTAGGGTTTCTTCCTAGCAGGCAGACTCGCCGAGTCCCGAATATGGACTCACTGAGTCGCCGACTAACACGTGCTCGAAATCCCGTCCCTACTCGACGAGTCGGGCTATAGACTCGCCGAGTCCCTCTTGAAAACTTCTAAATAAATGCCATGGAAGCAACATACCAGAGACGGGTCGTTACAATTCTCCCCCACTTGTCTCAGACTTCGTCCTCGAAGTCTGCTACGGCTGAATCTATAAATAACTCTGGGTAGTGCTCTCTCATTTCCTCCTCAGCCTCCCACGTCCACTCAGACCCCTTCCGGTGCTGCCACTGCACCTTCACTAACTGAATTACCTTGTTCCTCAAGGTCTTTGTCTTCCGGTCCAGAATCGCGACCGGCCTCTCGATGTAATTCAGGCTGCTATCAACCTGAATATCTTCTAAGGGAACAACTGCTGACTCATCCACCAAACACTTCCTCAACTGCGACACATGGAAAGTGTTGTGGATCTGGCTAAGCTCTACTGGAAGATCCAACCGATAAGCAACCCGACCCACTCGGGCCAAAACCCTGAAAGGACTAATGAACCTGGGACCCAGCTTGCCCCTCTTCCGAAACCTGATGACACCCTTCCAAGGTGAGACCTTCAGAAGGACCATATCGCCCACCCGGAACTCCAAGTCTGAACGCCTCCTGTCGGCGTAGCTCTTCTGCCGACTCTACGCAGTCTGCAGTCTACTACGGACCTGCTGAATCAACTCGGTCGTCTTGAGCACCACCTCTGTGCTCCCAATGACCCGCTGACCGACCTCGCCCCAACAGATCGGGGTCCTACACTTCCTCCCATAAAGCATCTCAAAGGGAGGTCGATCAATGCTCGCATGATAACTGTTGTTATACGAAAATTCCGCTAACGGAAGGTACGTATCCCAACTGCCACCGAAGTCTAGGACACATGCCCTGAGCATGTCCTCGAGAGTCTGAATCGTCCTCTCGCTCTGCCCGTCCGTCTGAGGGTGGAAAGCGGTGCTGAAATGGAGACGAGTACCCATCTCGTCGTGAAACCGCTTCCAGAATATGGATGTAAAACGGACGTCTCAGTCTGACACCACCGATACCGGCACTCCATGACGTGCCACTACCTCACGCACATATATATCGGCTAATTTTTCCGCCGATATGCTCTCTTGGATCGGTATAAAATGAGCACTCTTCGTCAACCGATCCACTACTACCCATATCGAATCTACCCCACGTGCGGTCCTGGGAAGCTTGGTGATAAAATCCATGGTGATGTCCTCCCATTTCCATACGGGGATGTCTAACGGTTGCATCTTGCCATGAGGCCTCTAGTGCTCCGCCTTGACCTTCCTGCAGGTCAGGCACCTCTCAACATACCAGGCGACATCCCGCTTCATGCAGGGCCACCAATAATCGGGTCGAAGATCTCTATACATCTTCGTCGCCCCTGGGTGGATGGAAAATCGAGACTTATGAGCCTCGTCCATCAACACCTGCCGTACTCCGCCCCAGTACGGTACCCACATTCTCCCATGAAGGGTCAGCAATACCCGACTATCATAATCAAACGAAGCTACTCGGCCCACTATCCTCTCACACTTTTGCCTCTCCTCCTTGAGGCCTTCAACCTGAGCCTCCCTGATCCGTTCCAACAACGGAGTAATCACTGTCATCCTTAGACATAAGTCTCTGATAGGGGCTGCTGTTACCTTGCAGCTTAGGGCGTCGGCCACTACGTTGGCCTTCCCTGGATGGTAAATGATCTCACAATCATAATCCTTCAGCACATCCAACCACCTCCTCTGTCTCATGTTTAGACTCAGCTGATCCATAAGGTACCTCAAACTCTTGTGATCCGTGTAGATAGTACAACGGACCCCATAAAGATAATGTCTCCAAATCTTGAGGGCAAACACAACCGCCCCCAGCTCTAAATCATGGGTAGGATAGTTAGCCTCGTGAGGCTTCAACTGTCTCGAGGCGTAAGCTATCACGTGGCCTCGCTGCATCAATACTGCTCCCAAACCTGTGATTGAGGCATCACAGTAGACTACAAAGTCCTCTACTCCCTCTGGCAAGGTAAGGATCGGAGCTTCGCACAATCTCTGTCTGAGGGTCTCAAATGCTACCTGCTGCTCAGGCCCCCAACGAAACACCACCGACTTCTTGGTCAGTCGAGTGAGCGGCACTGCTATCTTGGAGAAATCTTGAATGAACCTCCGGTAATACCCTGCCAACCCTAGGAAGCTCCGAATCTCGGATGGAGACTTCGGGACCTCCTACTGCATCACGGCCTCTATCTTGGCCGGATCTACCAAAATACCCTTCTGGTTGACGAGGTGACCAAGGAACTGCACCTCGCGCAACCAGAACTCGCACTTGGAGAACTTCGCGAAAAGTCTCTCCCTCCTCAAAACTTCTAGCACCTCCCTCAGGTGCTCCTAGTGCTGCTCCTGCGTCTTGGAATACACCAAAATATCATCTATGAATACTATCACTGACCGATCCAGCATCGGCCTGCACACGCGATTCATGAGATCCATGAACGCGGCCGGAGCATTGGTGAGCCCAAATGGCATCACCACAAACTCATAATGACCATACCTGGTCCTGAAAACAGTCTTCTGCACATCCTCATCTCTGAATCACATCTGATGATACTCGGAACGTAGATCGATCTTGGAAAACCAAGACGCTCCCTGAAGTTGGTCAAACAAATCATCTATCCTCGGGAGTGGGTAACGGTTCTTTACCGTTACCTTATTCAACTCCCGGTAATCTATACACATACGGTGCGACCCATCCTTCTTCCTCACAAACAGGATCGGCGCTCCCCAAGGCGAACTGCACGGCCGAATGAAACCCTTGTCTAGCAGCTCCTGCAGCTGCATAGACAACTCCTGCATCTCAGGGGGAGCTAGGCGGTACGGTGCCTTGGCTATCGGAGCCGCACCAGGAATTAGGTCGATCCTAAACTCGACTTGCCTCTCAGGAGGTATTCCCGGTAAATCCTCGGGAAATACATCCGGGAAGTCTCGCACCACCGGAACCTCGTCAGCTGTCGCCTTGCCCTTCTCCCGGGCATCCAAGACATAAGCTACATAACCGGCGCAACCCTGCTGGAAATAGCGCCTCGCTCTCGCGGCGGAACAAAAGGTTGGTCCGCGCTGTGGCCTCTCGCCCTGAATCACTAACTCTCCCCCACTGGGAGTGCGAACCCTCACTAGCTACAGCTCACAATCAATCACTGCCCCCATTGGGACTCAACCAATCCATGCCTACTATAACCTTATTCCCTCGCAGGGGAATAGGAACCAGGTCCACCGAAAACTGCTCGTCGAACAACTGAAGAGAACACCCTCTATGCACTCTGGCGACCCTCACGGTCCTGTCATCTGCTATCTCAACCTCTAGTGGACACTCCAGCTCCCCTGGAGCTCTGCTAAATCTCTTGCTAAGCGCTAGCGATACAAATGATCGGGTAGCCCCCGAATCAAATAATATTGTAGCAGAAATGCCGTTCACAGAGAACGACCCTATATAAAACATATAATCATAAGAAATAATCAATCAATAATAATATAGAGATGAAGGGAAGATACTGTTGGAATAGTGTCTAAGGCTGCAACTATATTAGGCAAGTATTTGACCCGGTTGTGCATGGTCCTTTTGGGTTGCCTTCACCATAGCAACTTGATAGGATGATTTATTAAGAGAGAGTAAATATTATTAATATATTATGAGAATAATATAAAGAATAATATATTGTTATTTGATTAATATAAGTCATAGAATTAATTGGAATTAATTTGGTGACTTAAAGAGATTAATTAAATAAAGGGGTATAAACTGTCAATTGTTTGATAGTTAAGTTTTAGACTATAAATCCTTATAGATATATAGTGGACGGATTCTAGAAGCTAGGATAGCTTCAAAATCGTCCAAGAGTTATCTATGGAAAGGATTTGGATAGCCTTAAGAGAAGATTATCCAATTAGGGTTTAGGTTGTAACCCTTAAGGAGTCTACAAGTATAAATAGACCCCATAGCTAAGGCAAATCGGCACCTCACCTAAAGTAAGAGAACCCTAGCCGATTTCCTCCCCTCTCCTCTTTCCTAAATCATCTTCCTTGCTATTGGTGTTTGTAAACCATTAGAGGAGTGACATTTGTGACTCTAGAAGCTCCAAGACTACAAGATCAACAAGGAATTCAAAGGTATGCTTCTAGATCTGTTTCAATGTTGTTATTTAACCTAATTAGTCATTAGAAGTCTTGGATTCAAAGCATGTTTAATTAGAAAGCCTAGATCCAAGCATTAGGGTTTTGCATGCGCACATAGGAAAGTTCTTATGCCTAAAACCCATCAGATACATACCCGTCACCACATCAGGAGTCGCTTGTGCCTCCTCTGCTGTCATCTGAAAAGCCCTACTCTTCGCCACTGGCGCATCGGCTCGGCCCTGCCGGCCATCTGTAATCCTCAAAGTAGCAGGGGCAGGTGCAACCACCTTCCCTACTGCAGCTAAGCTCGGACACTGGGACTTTTTATGTCCCCTCTGATTGCACTGAAAGCAAATCAGATCTAATGCTGCAATGGCAGTAGCAGGGGTCATACAATCCTTGCTCAAATGCCCAGTCCGACCGCACTTGAAGCAGCCGGAACTCCCTGCCTTGCACACCCTATCGTGCATTCTCCCACACTTGCCACATCGACCGTGGCTCTGCTGAATCCTGGATCTGTGACCTGAAACCTTGGGCTTTTTGCCCGAACTACCTGTACCCGAAACCGCCTCCGGTTTCCTCTTCTTCTCCATCTCAAGATCAATCTCCCTCTCCTGAGCCCTAGCAATCATGTCATCCAGCATTTTACAGCTGGACCGGCTCACAAACTGGCGGATATCGCTCCACAACATCTCATGGTAACGGGCCTTCTTCATCTCCTCGTCGGCTGCATACTGAGGAACGAGAAGAGCCCTCTCCCTGAACTTGGCGGTGATCTCCGCCACGGTCTCTGTAGTCTGGGTGAGGTACTGAAACTCTCTGGCTAACTGCTGCACCTCAATAACCGGTGCAAACTCCGCCCTGAACCTGGTAGAGAAATCAGCCCACATCATGGCATCTAGCGCTGCATCATCTCCAATGGTATGTCTGACCTCTTCCCACGAATCCCGTGCCCTGTCCTTCAGAAGACAGGACGCCAATCTAACCTTGTCCCCCTCGGGACACCTGCTCGTGCGGAAAGCGTTAGCCACATCCGCCAGCCACCTATTACTCGCTATGGGGTCCCGCGCCTCGTGATAATCTGGAGCTCCACATGCCCTGAACTCCCTGAACGTAAGTGTGCGCGACCCCATCATGGCTGCCACCTCGGCACGGAAGGTGCCCAACCTCTCATCCATCAGCTCTAGGATACCCTCCTTGATCGAACCGAAGATCACATGAGTCTGCTCCAGTACGATACGAGTAATCTCTGAAGAAAGAAACTCTCTGGTCCGCTCATCCATACGCTTGTCCCCCGAGCCTGATCCTGATCCCTCCCCGGCACCTCCACTGCCGGCTGCTGGCCTCGAACGCAAAACCACCATTCTGAAACACATCATAGCAACATCAGAAAACTGAAATATCTCAAGGGATCATTGATACTACTACTAGCTTCCTGGTCTTGTCTCAGCCTTCCTTGATTTGAGTACGGATCCTCTGCTTTCAGTAGTACAGGCCCATACTACCTTCCACATCTATCCGTACTTTCCTCAAGAACTGCCTTGACTCCACCAAATCACTTCTACTACTACTGATCTCTGCTACTCTCATCCTAGGCTTGCCCTAGGGAAATCTCTGACTCCACTCAAACCAGTCCTCAGCTGCTGAAGGCCTCCTTATAATGCTAATTAGCCATCACCTGAATACCATCACATGTGTTGAGGCTCAGATAATCCTTCGAGTAAAAAGCTCGTCCCTACAACGGTTGGACTCAAACAAGAGCTGCGCAATAGGGCCAAATCCAACACTATGAGATTATTCAACCCTGATCACATGTGACGTGACGTATTCACCTAATGGCTAACTCCCATCACTCAGAGTCCCACAAAGCACAAAGCAAGCAGCATTCGGACACAAGAAACTACTCAAGCAATTCTATCCTCATAACAAGAAAACTGTACTAGCATACAATGCTAAACTCATACTATCAGGCATAACCTAAACAGGCTATCCTACTGCTGTCTACTCAATACTAGCATGCAATTCTCGTAAAGCTGAAACACATATAGCAGGCACATAAGTCATCCTCCTAGATCCTTAGTCCTATACTAGCATGCTGTTCTACTGAAACTGAAACTGAAGCTGGAACTAAAACTGAAACTGAACTAATAAACTTGTATGGGTAATTTGGGAGTACTTACTTGAGCTCGGCTGATCGCATGCACCACACCCTTATCTTGTTTAAAAATTCTTTTCTTTCTAAGTGCTTTTCAAAATTTCCTTTGAAAACATTTTCCCTTTTTTTTTTGCAAATCTTTTATCTTTCCCTTAGTTTGAGTTCAGATACACCCGGAGGTGTATCCGAATCCCTCAAACCAAGGCTCTGATACCAACTTGAAACATCCCAAAAATACGACCCGAAAATTTCATTTTTAATTTAACCAAAAATCATAAAACTGAGTATCATATAGTAAAACCATACGCTACGTATCTCAAACCATACTAAAATACTATGAGAAAACTGAGTCACAACTGTATCAAAACATATCTAAGAAAACTGTATCAACTCCCAGGATAAAAACTGAATCTGTGGTGTGTGCGATGCCATCATCCCGAGCTCTTCCCTTTACGTGCGGAAGTACCTGAAACCAAAACTGAAACCGTAAACACGAAGCTTAGTGATCTCCCCCAAACTACCACATACCATACAATACATATAAAGCACATACTGGGCCTTGCCCACTGCATCGGACCGAAGTCCGGACTAACTGGGGCCTTGCCCCCTGCATCGGACCGAAGTCCGGAAACTGACTGGGACCCCGTCCCCTGCATCGGACCGAAGTCCGGACTAACTGGGGCCTTTCCCCCCTGCATCGGGCCGAAGTCCGGAAACTGACTGGGACCCCGTCCCCTACATCGGACCAAAGTTCGGAAACTCATTGAACATAGCATAGCATAACATATCAACTAGCATAAACACATATACTACATACTGCATCGGGCCGTTGCCCGGAACACATAACACATAACACATAATCCTGTCTGAGCCACGAAGGCATCAAAAATACTAACTACTGCATCGGACCGAAGTCCGAAAACTACTACTAACTGAACGGGCCGGCATTATGGCCTTAGACCCGTTCCTACTGGAAGGAAACTCACCTCGTGATCTGGCTGCTGAGTGTATGGCTCTGGAAACTATCTGCTGCTGCTCCGATATCTCCCCGGCTACAATTCCACAAATACACTCAATCAAATACTAATAACTGCATTGGGGTAAAACGACTCTTTTACCCCTGGCTAAAGTCAACTCTCCCGGTCAAAGTCAACCTACAGTTGACCTGACTCGCCGAGTTGGGCCGCCAACTCGCCGAGTCTCTATTCTCACTTCTCACCCTACTCGTGGCTACTCGTCGAGTATGGCAACGACTCGACGAGTCCCCTCTAGATTCAAAAACTTAGGCAATCTGCATCCGACTCACCGAGTCATATGAACAACTCGACGAGTTGTTCTTGAGCTAAGAAGATTGTCTTGGACTCGCCGAGTTGTATGAACAACTCGTCGAGTCCTTTCATCACTGAGTCTGCCCTCCAACCCACTGAGTCCACTCTCCTACTCACAGGTCCCCACTCGACATCACTCAAAAGGGAAAATTGGGCACTCGCGACTCGACTCGCCGAATCGTTCTTCCGACTCGCCGAGTCGCATCCATGCAGCTACTCTAAACTCGATTCTGCTTGAATCCAACGTCTAAAACTTATAGATCTGGGCTTCCTTAGCTCGATTAACACGTAAAGATTCTATCTTTACGTGTCCATAAGCATCCATGAAGATAATAAGGCTCAAAAAGCATGATAAAGGCTAGATCTAGGGTTCTCATGCAAAGCAACTTCAAAAAGGCAATAGATCCGGGCTCTACAACTCCTAAATGAACAGATCTAGGGATATCTCGACCTATTAAGGCATCCATACATCTATAAGGTTGGAAAATACATCAAACTAGCCCTAGAAATGTTCTAATGGAGGTTTAAAGCATAAAACAGAAGGAATCCGAGAAATACCTCAATGAACTCTGATTTTTTCCTTGGATCTTTGCTCTACACCTCTTCTCTTTGGTTCTTTCTTCTTTTTCTTCTTCAAACCTTCAAGATTCCACACAAAAACACTTTAATCAATCAAGGGATGGATTAGGGTTTCTCACAGCTCTCTGAGGGTGAAGGAGGCGAGTTTGGGGCACATAACACTGCTTAAATAGGGAGCAAACCCGGGGATTTAGGGTTTCTTCCTGGCAGGCAGACTCGCCGAGTCCCGAATATGGACTCGCCGAGTCGCCGACTAACACGTGCTCGAAATCCCGTCCCTACTTGACGAGTCGGGCTATAGACTCGCCGAGTCCCTCTTGAAAACTTCTAAATAAATGCCATGGAAGCAACATACCAGAGACGGGTCGTTACAACTTTGTGATTTGGATTTTGGCTTGTTGGCTTTAGCTTCAGATAATGATGTAAGGCATTTAGCAAAATATGTTGGTCAACATAAGCTAATAGAGGTGTATACAAAGCACGGGCAAACGAAAGTTCCCCACACATACTCGATGTCACCAAACCTGTCTAAGGTACGTATAGTTGAGATTGATTGTACCCCAAAAAGATTGTTTTTCGAATGGCATGATACATAAGTTGAGCCTAATGATGTGTCGACATTTGAGCGTAATAGAAACAACCCTCCTGTTTCACCTACTAGAAATGAGCCTTCAATTGAAAAGGTGGACATGGTAACTGATAATGCAATTAACATGGAAACTGAAATTGAACATAATAGTGATGATAGTAGCAGTGGTGATGAGATCAACAGTGGTGATGATAGTGAGAGTCAAGATGGTGACTTTCTTGTGGACAAAGACAATATCATTGATGATGTTGAAGTTGACATGAGAGAATTCCACTTGAATGTTGACCCAAATGTTGAGTGGATTGGAGGTGCTTTAAAAAAAAGAATCATGTAGTTACAAAAGATGGGAATGAATCAAACCTTGAAGTTATAGACAATGAACTTTTCTTGTCTAACTCTTCATCGGACGATGGGATAGAAGGTGAAAGAAACAAAAAGATTAAAGCTATTAGAAGGGCACATGAGAACGAGAACACCCAAGTCAGTGAGCCTTTCTATTTATATCAGAAATATAATTCGTCAAAGGAGTTTAAATATAGGGTTAACCAACATGCAGTAGACACAAGAAGGGAGTTGGATTTTGAGAAGAATGATAAAAACAGAGTAAGGGTTGTATGCAAGGGAACCATAACAAGCCTAGGTGGTGGGACCGGTCAAGAAGTAGTCGACAAAGAAGGTAAGTGTCCTTGGGTTCTTTTAGCTGTAAGTGGAAACGTGACAAGTATTGGACAGTTAAAACATATGTTAGTGAAAATAAATGTCTTCAAACAAGAAAGGTTAGGGCTTGTGATTACAAGTTTCTTTCAAAGCGAATTCTACAACTGGTGGAAGCAAACCCAAAAATTCCAGTCAAGGCTTTAAGGGAATAACTTCAACGTATCTACGAAGTAGATATTTCTAAGATGAAAGCCTTTAGGGCAAGAGAAGCAGTCTTAAAAATTATTAGGGGTGATTATGCCACTCAGTAAAGATCTTACAAGATTATTTGTTAGAGGTGCATACTCAAAACCCAGACACCACTATCAAGCTTGATGTCGAAAGTGAACCAAATCCTGATGTTGAGACAAGAACCTTCAGACGCGTGTACGTGTGCCTTGGTGCTTTGAAGCAAGGATTTGCAGTAGGGAAGAGGGATTATCTTGGGGTAGACGGGGCTTTCATGAAAGGACCTTTCCATGGTCAAATTTTATCTGCTATGGTACATTTTCTCTTATGTTGTAGTTGAACCATATATTTTGATTTATTTTTTACTTTTATTTATTGGTTTGTATTGCACATGCTTTAGATGGGAATAATGGAATATATCCTTTAGCATATGTTGTGGTTGAAGCTGAGACATTGAACTCTTGGACATGGTTTTTAACTCACTTGGGTGATGACCTAGGGTTGGATTCAAATTCAAATTTTACATTTATATCAGACAGACAAAAGGTTATTTTCTTTTGTTTTGTATACTAATATCTAAAGGAAAAGATATCATTGACAAAATGTGTAACATCCCGAGTTCAGGAGTGCAAGTTCAGGGTTCAAAGTGTAATTGTGAAAGGGCAAATCGGCAAGTCCATGGGTGGACTCGGCGAGTAGGGTCATGACTCTGGTCGCGTGTTAAGTGGCCAACTCAGTGAGTCGGCGGCTGGACTCGGCGAGTTGGTGTTGGGTGGAGAAAACCCTAATTTCAGAGGATGAGCCATATTTAAAGGACATTATACCCTCTCCCCAGCCTCTTTACCCTCTCTTGAAGTCCAGAAAACCCTAAGGCGCGTTTGTGAGTGGTTTAAGAGCTTTTGAACCTTGGAGAAGAGATTTTGTAAAGCTAAGAGGCTTGGAGCAAGGGGCTTTGCAAGGATTTGGATTTCTCTTTCTGTTGGAGCTTTCGTTTGAGGTATTATTTCGTTGCTTGGGCTATTATTCATCATTTTGGAGTTTTTGGAAAAGATAGCATGTGGTGTTTTGAGTTTGGAGGTTAGATCTGAGGTTGCTACCTCAGATCTGGTATGGAGAAGGTCTAGAGTGCATTAAAGTCCCTGTTCTTGAGTGATTGGTGAAGCCATCTTGTCCCAAACCCTAACCCTAGAGTGTCTTATGCTTAGATCTCTTTGGATTCACGTAAAGTTTGCCACTTTACGTGATGGATGGGTTGTAGAAGGGTAGATCTGTGGTTTGGATCATTTGCATGGCCTGGGAAGCTTCTGAATGGATTAAGATCTAGAGGTACTCGGCGAGTCACAAAGGTGTACTCGGCGAGTTGCTTGAAGATGGGCAGGAACTCGGCAAGTTGGTTGAAGATAGCCGTGGACTCGGCGAGACTGTTCTCGGACTCGGCGAGTCTGATCGTAAGGTCCTAACATTCTTTTGGTTGAGCCGTGAATCGGTGAGTCAAGGGAGGACTCGGTGAGTTGAGTGTGAGGGGACTCAGAGTCGTGGGACTCGGCGAGTCTCGGGGTGACTCGGCGAGTTGAGTCACGAATTGAGGAAGTTCTGAGCATGGGGACTCGGCGAGTCATCGAGTTGACTCGGCGAGTAGACTCAGTCAGGAGATTGACTTTGACCGAGGGTTGACCAGTTGACTTCCAGGGGCATTTTGGTAATTGTTGGCTTTTGTTTTGAGTTCAGTGTTGGTGTCGGCTAGTGGTGGAGATCTTGTTAGTGGTCGGAGCATCTTGGTCTTATCTTTTCAGTCGACATTTGCGAGGTGAGTTATCCTCACTATATCGACAGGGTCTACGGCACCAAGGCCGACCCTTTATCGGATTGTAATCCGGGTATCATTGTTATGTTATTGGTTTGCTATGTTTTCATCCTGGTAGTTAGGATGGTATATGTTAGAGACCCGGTTAGGTCGGTATCCTGGTTAGGATGATGTTATGCTATGTGATCTGCTAGATCGGTTTGGTTGGATGTGAATTGCTATATGATTGAATGTTTATCTGCACATGGTTGTTGGACTGGGGTTGGGTTGAGGCAGGTCCTGCTTTGTGCTATAGGCCAACATACCCAGGGCGGACCGGTTATCCCGAAGGCCCAACGAGCGGTCTGGACTGGCTGTAGGCCCCAAGAGGGCGGACCAGACGTGCCGAGGCTCGGAGAGTGGACCAGGCCGACTGAAGGTCCAATGCGGGCGGACCAGTCATAATGTAGACTCAAAGAGTGGACCAGGTGGATTGAAGGCCCTGTGCGGGTGGACCAATCACGATGTAGACTCGATGTATGTGGCTAGACTCGGAGGGTGGACCAGGTGGACTGAAGGCCGGTGCGGCGAACTAGTCATACAGTAGACCCGAAGTGCATGGCTGTTATGTGTTCTGTTATGATATGGCATGTTGTGTGTGTATGGTATTTGTGGTTGGTATTTTGGGGGTATCTCACTAAGCTTTCGGGCTTACAGTTGTGGTTTAATGTTTTTCAAGTTCTTTAGGAGACTGTGGCAAGGCAAAGGCGTGATCGTACCGCTCCTCATGATTTTGTTTTATGATGTGGTTTTGGGAAGACTCTGATAATAATTGTATTGAAAACCTTTTTGTAATAACTATATGAAACTGGGTTGTTTTCGAAAATTTTAAATTGGTTGAAATTTTAAGAGCGTTACAAGTTGGTATCAGAGCCTTGGTTTGAGTGAATTGGAGGAACATTCGTGTGAATCCAGTCTCAAATCAAGGAGAGTGTTCAAAAGAAAATTTAAAATGGTTTTCAAAATGAGTAAAGGAGGACGCGGGGGGTACGATCAGCCGGAGCCAGTAAGTAACCCCAAAATACCATACATGATATTTGTTTTTGAGCTTTGATAGAACATGAAGGCTAGTACTAGGCTAGGGATTCTTCAGGGTTTCATGTTAATGTTGCCTGATTTATGATGCCTGCTAGCCTAGGGTCTCTTCCGTGTGAGATTTGGAAGGTAGTATGGGCCCGTACTACTGAAAGCACAGGACCCATACGCGTATCAAAGAAACAATGACCTCTAGGGTTGGGTTGGGAGTTGGTTCCCGGGTTTGTGGGAAGTATTTGAGATCTTGCGGTGTTTTTCAGTATGGTGGTTACGAGGCATGCTGGGAGCGGATCCGGGTCAGAATCGGGAGCAGGAGAGGGCGGTCAGGGTGGGTCAGTACCGCCCGAGGTTATTGGTCAGATGAGCACAGGCGAGTTGGATGCTAGGATTCGTGAGATCCTACATGATGAGGTTGCTGCGTTATTCCGGACCGAGTTTTCGGAGCTGTTTGGGTCGATCAAGACCGCCATGGTTGAGTATTTTGATGAGCGCTATGCGGCTCTCACAGAGACGGCTGCCGCGGCGGCTACAGCGGCTGTAGCAGCGGCTGGTGAAGGAGCCGGTCGAGGTTTTAAATATCGGGACTTCGATAATACGAAGCCCCCTACCTTCGATGGAGTTCAGGACCCGATTGTTGCTATGAGATGTTTGTCGCACGTGGAAGGGTGTTTCTTCACGTGTTCATGTCCTGCTGATCAGAGGGTGAGGTGTGCTCTGAACCTGCTGAGGCTCGAGGCGAAGGATTGGTGGTGTGACATCCCCATTTTCACGGCCAGAAAAGACCGATTTTTGTTTATGCTTTATAAAAATCAGAGTACTTCATTTTATAAAAATGTTGCGGAATTTGTTCCCAGAAAAACATGGTAAATACGTTATTAAAACATTTTCGATGAAACGTATTTATTTCATTTTAAAACGTTTGGGATGTCATCGTTAATACAGAAACATAAGCATAAACAGAACTTACAATTATTTACACTAGTGATCTACATCTCTTTAAATCTCTCAGTGTATTGTGACTTCATATCAACACCTGTGATAAAAATAAACTGAGTGGGTCAGGTTGGGAAACCTGGTGAGCACATAGGGTTTTCAACCCACAATAATATAATTATTATTTTTAAACATCAAACAATCAACCCAATTACCCATTCCCGTTATCCTCACATTACGTCCCTAAAACATCTAACACAAGGGACCTAGTCAAAGGACTATCATTGGGATGGAGTATATCTGGTGAGCACACAGTTTACACAGTTCGAATAAACACACAGTTCGAATAAACACACAGTTCGGTTAAACACAAAGTTTGAATAAACACCTACAGGTTGCGAGCCTGTTAGTGTTCCACTGGACTGTCTAGAATAGTCCGTGGTCGTCATCTATACTCCGCTAGATGACTAGATCATCAAGAACATCTATAACGAGGCATCTCATTATTTCATTTTATCACACAGCAACTAATACATCTACCCATGTTTTACCCAACACATTTTGTAGATATAAAATACATATACAGTTTAAATCATTGAAAACATGTATAAAACGTTCATCCAGCATAGATAGCAAGTATACATATAATATACACACACAGCACGTAATTTATATAAAATACTTCATATCTATGTGTAAGCTGAAAGTAACTATGCACTCACCTGAGAAGGTGGTGACTCGGTACTCGGACAGCGCTTCGTTTACTTTAAAATAATTTCCTTTGACGAAACCTAGTATTATCACCACTAGATTTTAGTCTAATATTACCGTGACTAATTATTAGTCTTATTATTATTATTATTATTATTATTATTATTATTATTATTATATAAGCGTTTAAACAATACTTTCCAACTACTATGTACAGACAGGGGCCAGACATAAAACACCGGAGGGCAGGACCATTTTGGCGTATAGCACTTCTGAAATCCAACAACCCTATGCGGCCCTTTAAACCAGATTCCCCGTACCACGAGTAGTTAAAAGATATTATAACGACACTTATATAAGTCATAATAATAGCCCAAATATTTATTATAAATTTATAATAACAATACTAATTTTAAATATAAACTATATTTAAAATAGGGTAAACATAACTTACTTTCAAGGGGATTTTAGCTAGGAGTCGGGCTCTGCAGGGGCAGAACTTCGTCGCTGAATCTTTCTAAGAAAGATTCGTGCAGCGCTTCAGCGCTCACCTTACTATACTAAAACTACAGAAAGAGAAGTCGAATCACGAGGGACCGAAATGCTCGGGGGATAAGGAGAGAAAGACTCTTGAATCAAGAGAATGGTGCAAGAAATATGAGAGCCCAAGGCTCTTATTTATACTAATTGAATTTTCAAAAACTACCCTCCATAATTACTTAATGACCTTTTAGTTATATAAACAACTAAACACCCCTCTATAATACTATTTTAAATGGATTTAATGATCTTTGTACTAAACTAATGTCGAAAGAACTCAACATTAGTTTTATAATAACCGCATCGTCGATACCTTTCTAATGATATATACATATGTATATATATGTGTACGTATACATGATTTATACTTTATTTTAATACGTAAATATACTACTATAATTTGTAACTCGCTCATACGAACTCCGTTTTTGACGTTATTTATATCCACGCGTAGGTGGAGACATACTCTACAACTTTCGTTTAGACTCCGTTGGTTAATTTTGACTTTATTTTTAAAGTTATATTTTTAACAGGCCAGGACAGGATTGGTCCGTTAAAATCTCATAACTTCTTTATTCGATGTCCATTTTCGTCTGCATTTTTATCGTTACGCTACTAATAACGAGATCTTCGATTCTTGTTTAGGTTGTGTCGGCTAAAAATCAATCGATCTAAAATTCGAATTTCGGGCTGTACACCGCTAATCCGAAACTTCGAAAAATCATAACTTCTTCATACGAAGTCAGATTTGGGCGTTCTTTTTATCGATGTTCTTAGTTTAACATATTCTACGACTTTTGTTTAGAGCGCTAAGGCTAAATCTCTATATATCATAAATTTACTATTTACGCTTCCCGGCGTCGTGCCGGTTCCGACGCGAAACTTCGACGGGTCATAACTTCTTCGTTATAACTCGGATTTCAGCGTTCTTTATATGTACGGAAACCTTGTGACATATTCTACAAATTGGTTAAGATTATTTATTGTAAATAATCTTTTTGTCAAAAAGTCGTTTTCGACCCCTATTGCCTCTAAATTGACTAGCCCGGATCTGCGGGCGTTACAGGTGGAGATTGACCACGGGGTCATATTCGGATGTGAATAGGTGCGAGACCTTGTTGGAGTTGCAGGAGGCCGCCAGGCGGCGTGAGTTGGAGATTGAGTTGCAGTTGCGAGAGCAGAGGCGGGATCCGGTGCAGTCGCAGCCGGCGCCGAAACGGTCCAAGACCGTTGATTCTAGATTGGCAGATCAGATCAGCCACACTTGTGCGAAGTGTGGGAAGGGTCACACCGGAGTTTGTAGGTCCGGTGGTGCATGCCGCAAGTGCGGAAACGAGGGGCACTATGCGAGGGATTGTCGGCAGACAGCCCCGGTTCAGGATTTGAGGAATTGTTATCATTGCCATCAGGTTGGACACTTGAGGGTCAACTGTACACAGCTTGCTGCAAGACCAGTGCAGGCTCCAGCACCGGCCACTTTGAGGATTACGGGTGGAGGTCAGGGTGGAGCGGAGCCCCCAAGGGCACAGGGTCGTGCTTACCAGCTTACAACGGAGGAGGTCAGGGCAGTGCCGGATGCAGCTGCGGGTATGTTTTTTTCTTGATGTCTTGTTATTTGGTGATTATTGTGGAGTATTGTTTTTTTTTTGCTAGTCTCGCTGTGTGATTTTTGGTATTATATTCGTTGTTCCTTGAGGGTTGTGGTTTGGTTATGGGGTTGATGTTGGGAATTTCGTTGGTTATCATTCATGAGGATTATTAGTGGGAATCTGGCTTTTGGTCTAAATGTCGAGTAGCATCTGCAGTCTGAGGAGTGGTTAGCTGAAGATCGGGTTTCTTTCGAGCCCGGGACGATCAGTGTTGTTATGTAAATTTGTGAAGATTGCTCGTTCTGGTGGGAATCAGTTCGCGTGTAAGGGTTTGTGTTGTGTAGGGTTGTCGAGGGAGGTCGGTGATGGAGACCGGTGGTTGATAGTCAGTGCTCTAAGTGGGGGAGAATTGAAGAATTCTCCGGAAGATCGATAAGCATGAGAGGTTGTTTAGCTGTTGGGATTCAACAGTGGTTCTGTCAGCCGAGCGTAGGCTGGTATGAGCAAGTGTCAGACAGGCGGGGCAGGATGCAGACCAAGGGTGATTGATTGTGAAAGGCATGGGATCAGGCCGGGTTTGAGTATATAGGGTGGAGATAGAGTTCGGAACCCAAGTGGTTTTCCTTGGTAAGGAAAGGGAGAGAAATGTAGCTCCGAGAAGGAGTGTAAGTTCACGAAAGTGAAAGCAGTAGTGTGGAGTTATGATTGGGGTGTTCGAATTATGGTCATTGAGCAGCGTGTTTGTGGCAGTGGTATGGAATCACATCCGAATTGGATGTCTGGTGAGGCCACGGGAGGAATTCCGAGGGTGTAGAGCCAAGAGGCTCGGAAGGGATGCAGGGTTGGAGTCTTGGATTCCCAGCTTGATTTTGATCAAGGAATTGTGTATGTAGTAGTAATTCATCCTGGGGGATGTATGGAGGTGTCGTCAGTGTGTCGGGTCTTCCCAACCCGAGGATGCTAGAGCCAGTTCAACATGTGTATGTGTTTGTGGAGGAGAACTCATGGGAGTTGCTCTGAAGCTGAAGGATGTGTCATCCTGTCAGCATGGAGTGGATAAGTTGGGCTTAGATCAGGATTCCGGTGGTTCAGGGTTATTTCTAGCTCGTATGAGTCAAGTGAATGTTGTGATCTGGAACGAGTGAAGTATCATGGAGTGGTACATGGCTGTTAAGTGTGGTTATCTGAGGATGAGGCCGGTGGCCGGCTTGTGGCGGTGGTCAGAACGCCGCAGGGGAAGAGTTGGGTTTTGGTGGTTGTGTTTTGAGGAACCTGGTCTGGTTAATGTCAGGAGGTGCATTGCGAGAGTAATTCTGGAATTGTGTTGCCATAGGCTTCGAGGACAAAGCCTAATTTAAGTGGGGGAGAATTGTAACATCCCGAGTTCAGGACTGCAAGTTCAAGGTTCAAAGTGCAAATGTGAAAGGGCAACTCGGCGAGTCCATGGGTGGACTCGGCGAGTAGGGTCGCGACTCTGGTCGCGTGTTAAGTGTCCAACTCGGTGAGTCGGTAGCTGGACTCGGCGAGTTGGTGCTGGGTGGAGAAAACCCTAATTTCAGAGGATGAGCCATATTTAAAGGACATTATACCCTCTCCCCAGCCACTTTACCCTCTCTTGAAGTCCAGAAAACCCTAAGGCGCGTTTGTGAGTGGTTTAAGAACTTTTGAACCTTTGAGAAGAGATTTTGGAAAGCTAAGAGGCTTGGAGCAAGAGGCTTTGCAAGGATTTGGATTTCTCTTATGTTGGAGCTTTCCTTTGAGGTATTATTTCGTTGCTTGGGCTATTATTCATCATTTTGGAGTTTTTGGAAAAGATAGCATGTGGTGTTTTGAGTTTGGAGGTTAGATCTGAGGGTGCTACCTCAGATCTGGTATGGAGAAGGTCTAGAGTGCATTAAAGTCCCTGTTCTTGAGTGATTGGTGAAGCCATCTTGTCCCAAACCCTAACCCTAGAGTGTCTTATGCTTAGATCTCTTTGGATTCACGTAAAGTTTGCCACTTGACGTGATGGATGGGTTGTAGAAGGGTAGATGTGTGGTTTGGATCATTTGCATGGCCTGGGAAGCTCTGAATGGATTAAGATCTAGAGGTACTCGGCGAGTCACAAAGGTGTACTCGGCGAGTTGCTTGAAGATGGGCAGCAACTCGGCGAGTTGGAAGAACAACTCGGTGAGTTGGTTGAAGATAGCCATGGACTCGGCGAGTCTGTTCTCGGACTCGGCGAGTCTGATCGTAAGGTCCTAACCTTCTTTTGGTTGAGCCGTGAATCGGTGAGTCAAGGGAGGACTCGGTGAGTTGAGTGTCAGGGGACTCAGAGTTGTGGGACTCAGCGAGTCTCGGGGTGACTCGGCGAGTTGAGTCGCGAATTGAGGAAGTTCTGAGCATGGGGACTCGGCGAGTCATCGAGTTGACTCGGCGAGTAGAGTCAGTCAGGAGATTGACTTTGACCGAGGGTTGACCAGTTGACTTCCAGGGGCATTTTGGTAATTGTTGGCTTTTGTTTTGAGTTCAGTGTTGGTGTCGGCTAGTGGTGGAGATCGTGTCAGTGGTCGGAGCATCTTGGTCTTATCTTTTCAGTCGGCATTTGCGAGGTGAGTTATCCTCACTATATCGACAGGGTCTACGGCACCAAGGCCGGCCCTTTATCGGATTGTAATCCGGGTATCGTTGTTATGTTATTGCTTTGCTATGTTTGCATCCTGGTAGTTAGGATGGTATATGTTAGAGACCCGGTTAGGTCAATATCCTGGTTAGGATGATGTTATGCTATGTGATCTGCTAGATCGGTTTGGTTGGATGTGAATTGCTATATGATTGAATGTTTATGTGCACATGGTTGTTGGACTGGGGTTGGGTTGAGGCGGGTCCTGCTTTGTGCTGTAGGCCAACATACCCAGGGCGGACCGGTTATCCCGAAGGTCCAGCAAGCGGTCCGGATAGGCTGTAGGCCTCAAGAGGGAGGACCAAATGTGCCGAGGCTCGGAGAGTGGACCAGGCTGACTGAAGGCCCAATGCGGGCGGACCAGTCATACTGTAGACTCAGAGAGTGGACCAGGTGGATTGAAGGCCCAGTGCGGGCGGACCAATCACGTTGTAGACTCGACGTATGTGGCTAGATTCGGAGGGTGGACCAGGTGGACTGAAGGCCGGTGCGGCGGACCAGTCACACAGTAGACCCGAAGTGCATGGTTGTTCTGTGTTCTGTTATGATATGGCATGTTGTGTGTGTATGGTATTTGTGGTTGGTATTTTAGGGGTATCTCACTAAGCTTTCGGGCTTACAGTTGTGGTTTAATGTTTTTCAAGTTCTTTAGGAGACTGTGGCAAGGCAAAGGCGTGATCGTACCGCTCCTCATGATTTTGTTTTATGATGTGGTTTTGGGAAGACTCTGATAATAATTGTATTGAAAACCTTTTTGTAATAACTATATGAAACTGGGTTGTTTTCGAAAATTTTAAATTGGTTGAAATTTTAGAGCGTTACAAGTTGGTATCAGAGCCTTGGTTTGAGTGAATTGGAGGAACATTCGTGTAAATCCAGTTTCAAATCAAGAAGAGTTTTCAAAAGAAAATTTAAAATGGTTTTCAAAACGAGTAAAGGAGGACGCGGGGGGTACGATCAGTCGGAGCCAATAAGTAACCCCAAAATACCATACATGATATTTGTTTTTAAGCTTTGATAGAGCAGCATGCTAGTACTAGGTTAGGGAATCTTCAGGGTTTCATGTTAATGTTACCTGATTTATGATGCCTGCTAGCCTAGGGTCTCTTCCGTGTGAGATTTCCTTTGTTCCTCTAGAAGTAAGGGTTGAGTGCTTGTTATGTTTGTTCTTCACTAGGGTGTTGTGGTGATACATGATACTAATATGGGTAAGTGTGGAAGGTAGTATGGGCCCATACTACTGAAAGCACAGGACCCATACGCGTATCAAAGAAACCATGACCTCTAGGGTTGGGTTGGGAGTTGGTTCCCGGGTTTGTGGGAAGTATCTGAGATCTTGCGGTGTTTTTCAGTATGGTGGTTACGAGGCATGCTGGGAGCGGATCCGGGTCGGGATCGGGAGCAGGAGAGGGCGGTCAGGGTGGGTCAGTACTGTCTGAGGTTATTGGTCAGATGAGCACAGGCGGGTTGGATGCTAGGATTCGTGAGATCCTGCATGGTGAGGTTGCTGCGTTATTCTGGACCGAGTTGCCGGAGTTGTTTGGGTCGATCAAGACCGCCATGGTTGAGTATTTTGATGAGTGCTATGCGGCTCTCACAGAGACGGCTACCGCGGTGGCTACAACGGATGTAGCAGCGGCAGGGGGAGGAGCCGGTCGAGGTTTTCAGTATCGGGACTTTGATAATACGAAGCCCCTACCTTCGATGGAGTTCAGGACCCGATTGTGGCTATGAGATGGTTGTAGGACGTGGAAGGGTGTTTCTTCACGTGTTCATGTCCTGCTGATCAGAGGGTGAGGTGTGCTCTGAACCTGTTGAGGCTCGGGGCAAAGGATTGGTGGAGATTGACTACGGGGTCATATTCGGATGCGCAGAGGTGCGAGACCTTGTTGGAGTTGCAGGAGGCCGCCAGGCGGCGTGAGTTGGAGATTGAGTTGCAGTTGCGAGAGCAGAGGCAGGCTCCGGTGCAGTCGTAGCCGGCGCCAAAACGGTCCAAGACCGTTGATTCTAGATTGGGAGATCAGAGCAGCCACACTTGTGGGAAGTGTGGGAAGGGTCACACCGGAGTTTGTAGGTCCGGTGGTGCATGCCGCAAGTACGGAAAGGAGGGGCACTATGCAAGGGATTGTCGGCAGACAAGATTAGTGTGTAGTGAATGTGAATCAACGAACTTGTTCATGCAAGAACTGGGAAATAACTGGAATGCCCGGCACCCATGCTATATCTGCAATTTGGGACATGAGGAGAAATAATTTTACAAATGGTATTCTAGAAACCTTTTTTCATGAATGTTATTGGCTATCAACCTGGAGGAACATTTACTCTTTCAAAGTGGATCCGATAAATGGTAGAAGAACGTGGATGAAGTCACCTTGTCCAGCTACTTTGTTGCCTCCACAACACCGTGTCCCAATAGGGAGACCAAAAAAGAAAAGAAGGAAGTCAGCTACAGAAAAAGAGGATATGATCAAAGGGAATACAGTTTCTAAAGCATAAAAAACTGTTACATGTACCAAATGTAACAACAAAGGACACAATGTCAGGACTTGCAAAGGGCAGTTACCAACTATTGGTGGTGCATATGGGAAGAAGAAGGGAAAAAAGAAGAAGGAGAAAGGAAAAGTGAAAAAGAAAGGAAAAGAGAAGAAGAAAGGAAAAGAGAAGGATCCATTGTAAACTCTTATATCATGTGATGCTTTTATTTTGGTTAAACTATTATGTCATGTGATGTTTGTATTTTGGTTAAACTGTATTGTGTTTAGTATCACCAAAACAATTGCAGTTGGTACTTAGAATTTTGTTTTTGGTTAAACTCTTATGTAACGCTTTTGTTTTAATGTTATCTAATGGATCAATTATTGGTACTTTGACATTTGTTTTTGGTCATTTCATTTGGCATGTTTTTGGTCATATGTTAAATGGAAAATACCAAAAGATAACATTTGCAGTGCATCTATTAATGTACCAAAAGATACCCTTTCTCTCCCAATTCCAGCAATACAAGATGGTAATAATCCGTTGTAATCCTTTATAAGACAACAAAGTGCAACTATTAATTGTACCAAAATATACCCTTTCATTAAAATGCAGAAATACAAACATGCTAATATTACCCTTGCATTAGATGATCTTTAACCAAAAAGCACTACTGATATACCTAATACTACAACTTGTAAACAATTATCCCAAAAAACAAAATCCAAATGACAATTAACAACATTTTCAGATTCCGATTTTGGATTTCAAGTTCTTCATTCTGGATTTCAAGGTCACGATTTTGGATTTGAAGTTCTTCATTATGGATTTCAAGCTCAAGATTTTGGCTTTCAGCCTCATGCGTATGATTTTCTTCATCTACCCACGAAATAAATCCACTTCTTGGTCCCTGAAGTTTTCAATAGCCTCGATTAGCACAAACTAGGGTTCATCCTAGAAATTACCAAAAAAAATTGATAACTCAATTCCTGTAAAGGGCATGCATAAAAAGGCCTACCAGGGTTTCTCTTTGTTCCTAAAGTTCGTATGATCCCTACAGCTCTACACTTGCATTTCACCATAATCAATGTTGTGAATCTTCAATCTTCATGAGCAAAAGAAATGGAGTAGAAGAGGAGAAGTGGAAGCACCGATTGAGAAAAGAAGGAAGGAGAAGTAGTTTTAAGTCCGTTGTATGGTTGAAAGGAGAAAAATGCCCCCAGCGTGCCACTCACGTGCGGAGTTCCTAACCCCAAATCAGACGGAGCGTTAACTAAGGGACTAGGCGGGTAGCGAAATAAAGTTATAGGGATGGTCCGAGTTAAAAATTGTTTCCAGGGACGAAGCGTGCAAGTAACACCAAACCATAGGGACCAACCGTGTAATTTTCTCTTATATTTTTGGTCCTTTATATGATTTTTTATAGTTTTCGTTTATTTTTGTATGTCTCCCCCATACATGATTGTTTGGCTCAAAATCTTATATAAATAAAATTACTATCAAACACGCCTGAAGGTTTAAACTATGTTGACAAAATTTCTCCCACGAAACCTTATCCATATCGCACTGTGTTTTCAACATACGGGTTTTCGTAGCATCGCGCGGAGGGTCCAAACCCTAGTTTTTTAAAAATGTCATGTATATTTTTGTCACTTGTCATTTTCTCATTATTTCTAATTTTCTTTTAAACTATTTATATTGATTAGCATGTGTATAATCAAAATTTTACATTTAAATTACTTTCTATTTATACCTCTTTGATTTTCTTCTATTTCCAGTTATGCCTCCTTAATATGCTTTACAACTTACTAATAAGTAAAAATGATTTTAGACGACTGACTCTTAAATTCAAAATTAAATCGGATTGTATAGGTTCAAACCAATTCATTAGTTATTATTATTATTATTATTATTATTATTATACATTAAAATACTTACTTATTCATTATTTCATTTGTACTTTTCTAAATTTTACTTTATAAAATATTTAATATTTACACATTTATATTAATTTTTGTTTAAACAGCCCGTATAATACACGGATCTCACACCTAGTATGTTAAAATATTTAATTTTTATGAGAACAAAATATTAGGTATTTTGTGAATAAAAAAATAGAAAAAAGCTAAATTGAAGTTTAAACTGAAAATGTCAAAATATCAGGTCTTGTAATCAAGCATAATTGAAGCCATTACCGTAAATGTAAATATGACTGATGTAATAAGGTCATATTTTAACTTGGGTATTTCTTCTTGCACACCAATTTAGTACACACCTATCTAGTTTTAGGCTTTTAGCCATATAATTTTTTAAAATCTAGAATTTTGAATAATGGCGTGTTTGGCAAAAGTAGTTGTTAGCTGGAAGCGGGTAGTGGATAGCGTGTAGCGGATAACTAGTAACGGGAAGCTGTAACTTTTATTTGTTATATGAGTGTTTGACAAAAGTACATGGAGCTTTTGAAATACATAAAATTACATAAAAGGACAATTAATTAAGGGATTTTCTAATATGTGCCCTAAGGGCACATATAAAAACATTAATTAAGAAAAATATTACCATAATTAAATAAAAAAATGCATTTATTATGGAAATTATTAATGTATCTCACATTTAATTATGGTGATAATCTTTTTAATTAATGTATTTCATATTTAATTATGGTAATATTTGTTATAATTAATGTTTATTATATGTGCCCTTAGGGCACATGTTAGAAAATCCCATTAATTAAAAATAAATAAATATATAAACATATATTTTAAGGGTAACTATGGAAATTGATTTCAAAACCTCAGTAACGTTTAGTTAAACGCTACATGAAGTAGCTTTTAGATTTAAAGCGTTTTGTTTAAACTAAAAGCTAAACGTTCGTACTACCAAACGAAGTTTTTTGTTTAAACTAGAGCATTTTGTCAAAAGCTAAAAACTAGAAGCTCTCAAATGCTTCCAAAAGCTCTGTGTCAAACACGTCCTAATTCTTATTGGAACCCACTGCTTTTTCTTTCTTATTTTATTTTTTTTCTTATCAAACTGTTTACCCACTTTTTTTAATAGTATAATTTTCTTTTGTTTTTTTTATATCGCTGCTACTTTTATTTGTAATGTCCTTTTATAAGTAGTTTTTATATATTAACTATGCTATACTTTATAACATATTTTAGGGAAAATGACACATTAGCCCTATGATGTTTTGCACATTTGCCTATTCACTCATTTACGTATTTTCCATGTTTTATGAGGGAACAAAATAGTTATTGACCTGTTCATTTGATCACCTAACCTGATACAACCGGTTAAATGTGACACGTAACCATTTATTTTTGTTAACCTGCCTAGTCAACAGTTGATGCAATGAATTTTTTAATAAAAAATTCCATATAAACCCACTCAACTGCTTCTTCTCCACCTCGCTTGTGCTTTTCTCCACCCAACTTCTTCTTTTCTTTATCTATACCAACTTCAAATCGAGACTTTTGGAGGAAGCATGTATGCTTGATTCGCAATTAAATTTAGGTTAGGGTTTAAGGATTAACAAACAAAAACGAAAAGGGGGAACAGACAAAAACACCATGTCTAATAAGAAGAAACAGAAACACCACCACACAACTGATCAACACAGCCCTGAAAGCACAAAATTCTGGATCGAACCTCCTCCAACTCAAAACAAACGTCGTAAGGTACCCATTGTTTACTACCTCACTCGTAATGGCCACCTCGAACATGCACATTTCATTGAAGTTCCTATCTCACTGAAGGTGTTTATCTTCGATAGAATCTTTACTTTTCTTTTAACACGGTGAACAATATGTATTCTAGTTATTGAAGTTTGTTTTGAAATTTTAGATGCAATAGATTAGTTCTATTCGTGGAAAAGAATGGTTGTGTTGTACTCCTGGTCTTCTAAAAGGTTAGTAATAGCTATGATTTCAAATTGTAATCACTATCATGATTCATGAACAGAGAAATTGAATTGAATTGATTTAATTTCTATGGTCTAGGAGTTATAAAAACGGATTCGTCTGGCACGATTTACCAAAGAATGGTTTTATTTACCCGACGCACAACCAGATGTATATTCTGAAAGGATCGGAACTCTTTGACGTCCCCAGTGGTGATGCTCAGTTCGGCTCCCGAACTACCAGGTTCCCGGTCTTGTCTCGGCCTTTCCCGAATCGAGTACGGATCCTCTGCTTTCAGTAGTACAGGCCCATACAACCTTCCACATCTAACCGTACTTTCCTCAAGAATTGCTTCGACTCCACTAGGTCCCTTTTCCACTACTACTGCTCCCAACACTATCTCATCCTAGGCTTACCCTAGGGAACCTCCGACTCAACTCAAACTAGTCCTCAGCTGCTGAAGGCCTCCTTGTGATGCCAATTAGCCATCACCTGAATACCATCACATGTGATGAGGCTCAGATAATCCTTTGAGTAAAAGACTCGTCCTTACAACGGTTGGACTCAGACAAGACCGGCGCAATAGGGCCAAATCCAGTACTCTGAGATTATTCAACCCTGATCACATGTGACGTGACGTATTCACCTAATGGCTAACTCCCATCACTCAGGATCCCACAATGCACAAAGCAAACAACATTCAGACAAGGGAAAATCTAACCATAACATACTCAAGCAATCATAAATACATAGTAAGAATCTGTACTAGCATGCAACACAAACTCATAAACTCAGGCATAACCTAAACAGGCTATCCTACTACTGTCTAATCAACACTATCATGCAGCTCAAAACACATATAATAGGCACATAAGGCATCCTCCCTAGATCCTTAGTCCTAATCTAGCATGTTGTTCTACTAATTGATAATCATAACATAAACTTGTATGGTTATTTTGGGGTACTTACTTGAGCTCGGCTGATTGCATGCACCACACCCCTTTTCTCTTTTGAAAGTTCTTCTCTTTCGTAATTCATTTTGCTTTTCTAAAACTGTTTTTCTTTCTCAAAACTCTTTTTACAAAACTGTCTTTCACTTTGAAAATTTCTATACCAATTCCTTAGTTTGAGTTCAGACACACCCGAGAGTGTGCCCGAATCCCTCAAACCAAGGCTCTGATACCAACTTGTAACATCCCAAAATTTAAGACTAAAAATTTCTTTTAATTAAACATTAATTAAAGCAAATTCATCAATCCGAACAAAATCAGAGCATTAATTTACAAAACACATGTTCATTATCAGAGTAAAACATTCACAGGCTGTCTAATCTATGGTGTGTGCCATGCGATCACCCCGAGCTCTTCCCTCAGCTACCGGAAGTACCTGAAACCAAAACTGAAAACCGTAAGCACGAAGCTTAGTGAGTTCCCCAGCCTACCACATACCATGCATAACCACATACTGTACATACTGGGCCACGTCCGCTATCTTGGGCCTCACCCCCTGCCTCGGGCCTCGCCCGCTACAGCGGCCCTGCCGCTCCAGGCCCCGCCTGGCTTCGAGCCCTACTCAGATACAAATCCGTTTCGCTTAGGCCTCGCCTGTCACTGGGCCCCGCCCGCCAACATATACTAACACATAACATATCACAACACATAAACTAATCATATGCTACCGAATCCTGCTCTAAAGGCCTCGCCCATGTCCTGCACTGGTGAGTCATGGAACCCCGTCCACACTCCTACTGGTAGTGAGATACGGGCCCAACCCACACTCACTCTTTCCCTAACTTGGGCCTCGCCCCTGTTCTACTGCTAATGAGATGTGGAACACCATCCACCCTCTGCTATTGGTGAGGTACGGGACCTCGCCTACACTCACCTCCCTACCAGGCACATACATGTATCACACAGACAACAAGTATAAAACTATCATATAAACCATTCCTTGGGAACCCGCCTGCTATCATTGGACCTCGTCCTGAATATCATACTAGTATACTGTGCCTAGGGCTAACCCCCAGGTCTTCTACTCATAACTACATGGGCCGACATTGTGGCCTTAGACCCATTCACACAAAGGGGAAACTCACCTGCACTTGCTGATCTTCCTGATAACCCTCTCTAGTTGCTGCCCGGCAACTCTCTGAACTCCCGCTCCACTAGCTCCCCGAGCTACCAATATCAATGCAACACTTAGTCTAACTGTCCCCCGAAAGTCGACTAAATCAACTCTGATCAAAGTCTAAGTCCTGGTCAAGGTCAACCTTCCAGGTCAACCCTACTCGCCGAGTCAACCTACCGACTCGCCGAGTTCATATGCTCAGAGTCCTTCCATTCGCGACTCGACTCGCCGAGTCAGTCCATGACTCGCCGAGTCTACCGATTTCCGAGTCGTGACCTGTCCAACTCACCGAGTCTCCACTCGAATCACTGATTCGAGTCTCAACTCGAAGGGTTTGGGGTTTCAGATCCTGATTCGCCGAGTCCAAGAACAGACTCGCCGAGTCCAAGGCAATCTTCATCCGACTCGACGAGTTGTTCATCCCACTCGTCGAGTTCCTCCTCATCTTCATGCTACTCGCCGAGTCCACTCAAAGGACTCGCCGAGTCCATTCAGATCTTCATACATGCAGAGGGCTTTTGAGTCATGCATGGACTCCAAACTGTAGATCTATCGCCTATTCCTCACGTAAAGTTGCGAACTTTACGTTTAGAGAAGGAGATCTAGGCTAAACACACCATGAACTAGGGTTTAAGGCAAGGAGGCTCTATAATCAACTCAAGGGCAGTTACTTTATGCTTCACAAGGCCAAAATGTGTTTAGATCCGAAGTAGCAACTGATGGGTTTTAGCCATAAGAACTTTCCTATGTGCGCATGCAAAACCCTAATGCTTGGATCTAGGCTTTCTAATAAACATGCTTTGAATCCAAGACTTCTAATTACTAATTAGGTTAAATTATAACATTGAAACAGATCTAGAATCATACCTTTGAGTTCCTTGTTGATCTTGAGGTCTTAGAGCTTCTAGAGTCACAAATGTCACTCCTCTAATGGCTTACAAACACCAAAGCAAGGAGGATGATTTGGGAGAGAGGAGAGGGGAGGAATTTCGACCAGAGTTCTCTTACTTAATCAGAGGTATCGAATTCCCTATGCCATGGGGTCTATTTATACTTGTAGACTCCTTAAGGGTTACAACCTAAACCCTAATTGGATAATCTTCTCTTAAGGCTATCCAAATCCATTCTTAGATAAGTATATGGACGATTTTAGCTTTCCTAAAGCTCTTAGAATCCGTCCAAACCATATCCTAATGGATTTACAGTCTAAAGCTTAACTATCAAACAATTGACAGTTTATATCCCTTTATTTAATTAATTTCTTTAAGTCACCAAATTAATTCTAATTAATTCTATGACTTATATTAATCAAATAACAATATATTATTCATTATATTATTCCCATAATATATTAATAATATTTATTCTCTCTTAATAAATCATCCTATCAAGTTGCTATGGTGAAGGCAACCCAAAAGGACCATGCACAACCGGATATAGTTACAGCCTTAGACATTATTCCAACAGTCTCCCACTTGGATAAGTCTAGTAACTATACAAGTACAATTCGGTTTGCAATCGTAGCTCTCAAAGACGCTGTCAACTCTGATCTAATCAATCTTGTCCTTTAGATAAGGGAACGTACAGTCCTCTGTTAGATATCATGCTGACATTCCTATGGAATGGTTAGTCAAGCATTTAGGTTTCTCGATCTCTGATTTATTTGACATAGAACTTAATCGAACACATCAATTCAGTTCTGACCGGGCCCGGCACATAAGTCAAATCAAATCATCGAGCGGCCGAGATATCGCTTTTACCTTCTTAGATAAAAGTTACAGATAAACTTTGACTTATATGCATTTACTTATTCATTTACCAACTATACACAACAATACGTTTTATAACATCAAGTTACTGATGCGTTTTCGTAGTATCAATGTACAATCAATTAACAAATAATAAACCATATATCTAGGTTTTAAGACTATATGATATTATCGTCTTGCGATCACCTTTTATCTCTTATTCCATAAGGTGATTCCAGCAAGCGCGGGTTTATTCCAATGCTCAAAACTAGTTCATAAGCACTCATGAATGTTGCAGCAATCCTTTGCTATGTCTAACACCATTTAGACATTCTACACACCAATTCATGACAATCTTCTTTCATATCTACTTCCAACATATGAACGATTGTGGACCATTTGAATAATTCGATTATTCCTAATAACCTCAATTATTCTGGAAGTCAAAACATGCAAAGTGAAACAATAGCTAAACAATTAACATAAGATAGTAACATTACTCATAAATAAAACTCCTTTATTTAATCATCAAATGTCAATTACATTTATCTATTACACGTTTCTAATACTATCTAATCTATGCTAATATCATCCTTCAGCCCAATACTCCTAGCATGCTGCAAGTGCTTAACCCTACTTAGTCCCTTCGTAAGCGGATCTGCTGGGTTATCTTCTGATGATATCCTCTTAACTACGAGTTGTCCTTCTTCTACACGATGTCTAATGAAGTGATACTTTCTGTCGATATGTCTTGATCTACCATGATCCCTCGGTTCCTTGGTTAAGGCAACCGCACCTTCGTTATCACAGAAAATCTCCATTGGCTCCTTTATGGCAGGTACGACTCCAAGATCACCGATGAAGTTCTTTAGCCATATTGCCTCCTTCTACGCTTCGCTCGCTGCAATGTACTCTGATTCGCACGTTGAATCAGCTACGGTTTCCTGCTTGGAACTTTTTCCACGTCACTGCTCCTCCATTTAGGGTAAAGACCCAGCCCGACTGCGAACGGTAGTTGTCCCTGTCGGTTTGAAAACTGGCGTCACTATACCCTCGCACCTTCAAGTCATCACTTCCTCCAAGGACTAAGAACCATTCCTTCGTCCTCCGAAGGTACTTAAGGATATTCTTCACCGCAATCCAATGTGCTTTGCCAGGATTCCCTTGATATCTGCTAACCATGCTCAAAGCGAAGGCTACATCAGGACGAGTACAAGTCATAGCGTACATGATTGAGCCAACTGCGGAAGCGTATGGTACTCGACTCATTTCTGCTATCTCAGCTTCGGTACTCGGACTTTGAGTCTTACTCAATTTGGCATTACTTTGTATCGGTAGTTCTCCCTTCTTTGAGTTTTCCATACTAAAACGTTTTAGTACCTTCTCTAAGTAAGTATTCTGACTAAGTCCAATTAGTCTCTTACTTCTTTCTCTCACTATCCTTATTCCCAAAATGTAAGAAGCCTCTCCGAGGTCCTTCATAGCGAAACACTTCCTGAGCCAGGACTTTACCTCCTGTAGAGTCGGGATGTCGTTTCCTATGAGTAATATGTCATCGACATATAGAACGAGGAAGCTTACTATACTCCCACTGGCTTTGACATATACACAAGATTCGTCTTCGCTTCGTAAAAATCCAAACTCTTTGACTTTCTCATCGAAACAAAGATTCCATCTGCGAGATGCTTGCTTAAGTCCATAAATGGACTTCTCAAGCTTACACACTCTATCCGGATGCTTCGGATCCACAAACCCCTCTGGCTGAGCCATGTAAACATCCTCAGCCAACTTTCCGTTAAGGAAAGCGGTCTTGACATCCATTTGCCAAATCTCATAATCATGAAATGCGGCAATTGCTAACATCACTCTAATAGATTTAATCTTCGCAACTGGTGAGAAGGTCTCATCATAGTCAACTCTGGGAGTTTGAGTAAAGCCCTTCGCGACCAATTGCGCTTTATATGTGTGTACGTTTCCATCCACGTCGGTCTTCTTCTTGAAGATCCATTTGCACCCAACGGTCTTACGTCCAGGCACGTAATCAACCAAATTCCAAACTTGGTTATCATACATGGATTGGATCTCGCTATCCATTGCCTCTTTCCATTTTACAGACTCCGGGCCTGCCATGGCTTCCTTGTAGCTATTAGGTTCATCAAGATTTACTAGTGTACCATCACTAATATACGTGTCCCCTTCGGTAGTAATATGAAAGCCATAAAACTGGGGATGAACTCTAGCTCTATCGGAACGTCTAAGAGGTAAGGATTCGTCAATTGGTTCAACCGGAGTTTCCTCCTCGGGTTGAGTGCCAGCGGTAGAGGTTCCTTCATCCATCGACTCTTGAATCTCTTCAAGTTCGATTTGCCTCCCACTATCCCCTTGGCTTATGAGTTCTCGCTCTCGGAAAACTCCTCTCCTCGCAACGAAGACAACATTGTCCTTCGGTCTATAGAAGAGATATCCAAAGGATGTTTGCGGGTAACCGATGAAAATACATCGCTCACTTCGAGGTTCAAGCTTGTCGTGAGTATCTCGTCTTACGAAAGCCTCGCAACCCCAAACCTTGATATGTGCCAATGAGGGAGCTTTCCCTGTCCACATCTCGTGAGGTGTTTTGGCAACCTTCTTAGTAGGGACTCGGTTAAGGATATGGGCGGCAGTCTCTAAGGCATACCCCCAGAAAGAAATTGATAGTGAAGCATGACTCATCATAGAGCGAACCATATCCAATAAGGTTCGATTACGCCTTTCTGCCACACCATTCAACTGCGGTGTCCTAGGAGGCGTCAATTGCGAAACTATTCCACACTCCTTGAGATAATCGTGGAATTCAAGACTTAGGTACTCTCCTCCTCGATCGGATCGAAGCATCTTGATTTTCCTGCCCAATTGATTCTCCACTTCATTCTTGAACTCTTTGAACTTCTCAAAGGTGTCTGACTTTTGCTTGATTAAGTAGATATACCCATATCTACTATAGTCATCGGTAAAAGTCACATAGAAGCGGTTCCCATCCTTCGTGGTTAATCTAAACGGTCCACATACATCGGTATGTATTAGGTCCAATAGACCCTCGCCCCTTTCACAAGTACTCGTGAAGGGCGACTTAGTCATCTTTCCAAGCAAACAAGACTCGCATGTGTCATCTTCCCTAAGGTCGAATGACTCCAACACTCCATCCTTTTGGAGTTGGGCTATGCGTTTCTTGTTGACATGTCCAAGACGACAATGCCACAAGGATGCTTTATCCATACTAGTGGAAGAATCAATATTCAAAACATCATTTCCAAAGTCATCAACAATCATAACAGTTTCATATATTCCATTACATGGTATAGCTTCAAAGTAAAAGACACCATTTAGATAAGCCAAAATAGAACCATTCTCATTATTAAAAGAAAATCTAAATCCTTGTCTATATAAACCATGAAATGAAATGATGTTTCTTGCCATTTCTGGCGAATAGCAACAATTGTTCAAATCTAAAACTAAACTATTCCTAAGCACTAAGGAATACACTCCAATCTTGGTCACAGGCGATGATCTTCTGTTCCCCATGATTAGATTGATCCTTCCTTGCTCCACATCCCTACTTCTTCTTAGTCCCTGCACATTAGAACAAATGTGATAACCACAACCGGTATCAAGAACCCAAGAAATAGCATGATTAGAATCGTTAGATTTGATTGTATATATACCTGCGAAAGATGGCTTGATCTTTCCTTCTTTGATTGCTTGCAGGTAATCCGGGCAGCTTCTCTTCCAATGTCCTATCTTGTGGCAGTGGTGACACTCTGCCTCCTTCGGGTTAGAGCAGGGCTTGGCGGGATCAACTTTGGTCCCACTAGAAGAGGCGCCATCTCGGGTTTTCACCTTGCGATAGTTCTTTGATGAAGCTTTCCTCTTCTTTCCCTTCCCTTGTCCAATAGCCAAGACAGGAGCAGCGGGCGGATTGGGAGTAGGTGCAACAGACTTGTCTTTGAAGTTGCTCTCAGCAACCCTCAAGAGACCTTGGAGCTTGCTTAGGGTGACCTCTTCTTTGTTTATGTGGTAGGTCATCCTAAATTGGTTGTACATCGGAGGTAAAGAGTGAAGCACCATGTCGATTGCCAAGTCCTCACCGAAGTCAACATTTAACTTGCGAAGGCGGTCGACATATCTTTGCATCTTTTGCAAGTGCACGGTAAGCGATTCTCCATGACCCATCTTTGCGGAAATCATGTTAGTGAAAATCTCGTACCTCTCTTGTCTCGCGTTTTGGTGGTACCTCTCCAATAAGTCTTGATGCATCTCGTACGGGTACATGTCCTCGTAGGACTTTTGGAATTCGGAGTTCATGGTGGCGATCATGATGCAATGTACCTTCGTTGCATCTCGCTCATGAGTTTCAAAGGCGGTGATTTCGGCTGGAGTAGCGATTTCGGTGTTGATTTTCTCGAGCTTCTCATCAAGGACATACTCTTTGTCCTCATAGCGAGCAATGGTGCGAATGTATCTTATCCATTCGCTAAAGTTCGTTCCATCGAAGGTGACCTTTTGGCAAAGGCTCATCAATGTGAAAGAACTAGCAGCAGCGTTGTTTGCGTTCGACATCTACAATTAGAAAAAGGACAAAGATAGATTAGAACAAGAATCCCTAATTTTCACCCAATAAGAAAATTGGGGCTAGGATCCAACAACAACATTTACATACTAGAAAAGGGATGCTGTAATCTAACATGCAAATAAATTTGAAGGTAAGTGAATGACGATTCACTAATTCTCCATCACGAAACTTAAACTATTAGTCCTAAGTGTTTTTGAGAATTCCTAGGTTCGGATGAGATTCATTGAAACTATTCAATGGCATGTTTAAATCTCGATATGCCCCTTTTGTTTGTGACTGGGATGCCGAGGATCACAAAGCGGGTGTGAATTACCATGCAAATTCACATGGCGCCTTCATTGTAACAATCACCTATTCTATGTGCCGGTAAACCACACACGCTCCATCGAACTATGATAAACAACGAATCACCCTTTGCCACCTTCGCTTAGAACCAATTAGTGTGCCGGTAAACCACACACGCTCCACTAATATCTTAGCAAGGTGCAAAGTGTAATTTCATGGGATTGCATCAATTCACTTTTCCTAAAGTAACTAGGATTGGGAAATTTTAAAATATGTGTAGTTACTTTGTATTTCTTATTATACTTTTAATGAGAGGATGAGGTTGCCCTATCCTACCCGTTCGGCTAACGACCCTCCACCAATCAAGCAAGCGGTGGGTGTGAGTGTACACCCATTAAGCGCCATTTTATAGGCCGCAACCTTATACCCACCTTATAGATCGGCTTCGTGAATGAGGCCTACTAACGGTAAGACTAGCATTTAGTTATACATATATATATTATTCCAGTAATATCATATTAGTATAGGGTTGTATTTTAAAACTTTTAAAAATCTAGGGTTTGAAATTTAAGTTGTCTAAATTAAAACTTTTAATCACAAAAGTAAATTTCAAAACATGAGGGTAGGTTTTAAACATTTAAAACATGGAGGATCAAATAACAAATAATTCCAATTAACAATTAATATCCTAATTATCTATATTTGATTTATTCAAGATTTCTTTTTAAGATAATTACCAAAATAATCAAAATAATTAATTAATTATCATATAAGGAAATTAAATATTTAATTAGTTGATAATTACCTTTAACTAGATCAAGATAATAGTTATATTTATCAGAAAAACGAATTAATATTGATCTAATTAGTTTATGGTAAGTTAAGATAAGATAAACACAAAGAAATCCCGAATCTGGTCATTCCTGACGCCTGGACTCGCCGAGTGCACAAAGGGACTCGCCGAGTCAGGCCTACTCGCCGAGTCCACTTTGAGACTCGCCGAGTCCATGACTCAGAAACCTAAAATCGAATTTTGCAGGTTTGTTTCAGTTAATCAAGCAACAATTTACAGAAAACCAAGCTAGGCTCTGATACCACTGATGGGTTTTAGCCATAAGAACTTTCCTATGTGCGCATGCAAAACCCTAATGCTTGGATCTAGGCTTTCTAATAAACATGCTTTGAATCCAAGACTTCTAATTACTAATTAGGTTAAATTATAACATTGAAACAGATCTAGAATCATACCTTTGAGTTCCTTGTTGATCTTGAGGTCTTAGAGCTTCTAGAGTCACAAATGTCACTCCTCTAATGGCTTACAAACACCAAAGCAAGGAGGATGATTTGGGAGAGAGGAGAGGGGAGGAATTTCGACCAGAGTTCTCTTACTTAATCAGAGGTATCGAATTCCCTATGCCATGGGGTCTATTTATACTTGTAGACTCCTTAAGGGTTACAACCTAAACCCTAATTGGATAATCTTCTCTTAAGGCTATCCAAATCCATTCTTAGATAAGTATATGGACGATTTTAGCTTTCCTAAAGCTCTTAGAATCCGTCCAAACCATATCCTAATGGATTTACAGTCTAAAGCTTAACTATCAAACAATTGACAGTTTATACCCCTTTATTTAATTAATTTCTTTAAGTCACCAAATTAATTCTAATTAATTCTATGACTTATATTAATCAAATAACAATATATTATTCATTATATTATTCCCATAATATATTAATAATATTTATTCTCTCTTAATAAATCATCCTATCAAGTTGTTATGGTGAAGGCAACCCAAAAGGACCATGCACAACCGGATATAGTTACAGCCTTAGACATTATTCCAACAGCAACCTCATATCTGGTTTCTAACTCATATGAATGTCTAAACATGGCTTAAAAAGCCCCAAAACTCACAACTAGAACAGATCTAAATGAAGGAAACGACTTAGTACCTTCAATAACTCAGAAAGGTTCCACAAACTCTAAATCTAAGGCCAACCCTTGAAGCTTCAATGATTTCCCCCTTCCTTCTTCCTTCAAATCACCCAAAAATGGCTTGGAAGCTTGAATGAGCAATAATGGGGCTTAGGGTTCGGTGTTCTGGGTGAGAGAGGCAGTAAAGGAACCCTAGGGGAGAGAACGAGTCATTTAAATAGGCACCAAGCCCCGGATTTAGGGTTTTCCTCGCTCAGACCAGACTCGCCGAGTCTCCTTAGCCGACTCGCCGAGTCGGTCACTTATTCCTTGACCCGGATCCCGCTCGGACTCGCCGAGTTCCTCCTTGGACTCGACGAGTGGTCCCTTAAACTTAGGGTTTCCTTTCCTTTCTTGGCCTTCCTGACTTTGGGTGTTACAACTCTCCCCCACTTAAACTAAACTTCGTCCTCGAAGTTTGCTATGGCCAACCGCCTGCGATCTGCTTCTAATACTCTACTAATTGATCCAACACCAGCTGCCCACCTCCGCTGGTCTTTCGCCCGGTCATTCCGATTAACATTAATCCTTGCGGATAATAATCTTGGGTCAACCCTGACCTTGAACATTATGGAAACACCACTTACTCAACCGACAATCCTTCTGGTACTCTCCGAGTACTGCATTGAACCTATAGGGGTTCACCCCTTCTTTCCTTGCGCGATTACCTTGCCTTCCCAAGGCGATGCTCCATAACCAACTATTTCCTCTGACACTGTGAAGGTCCTATCTTCACCAAATCCATTACTCCCGCTACCTCCAATACGGGTCATTATCACCAGTATCCACTGGGCATTTCTTTCAACTATAATTTGGTGTCGAGCACCCCACGATCAACTAACTGAAATTCACCATAGACTGCTTACCAGCACTGCTACTGACTGAAAATTTCTGCTATTCCTTATCTGCCTTCTGGAGGAACTGAGACCACCCTGGTCCTTACCAATCTATCAATATCTGGATTGCCGGCTCCCACCGGTCGCTAGTCCCAACACAACTCCTAGTCGCTCCCAGCGACTTTCGAAGAAACTTAGACCACCTATAACTGCTCAATCTATTCTGCCATTCAGGCACTACAATCTTGGGATCCTCGATTCCCTATCTTGACACTAAGGTCCCTACCAGGTCCCACCTATGTTGCTAAAACTCACGGGCCTCGCCCACGGGTCTCACCCGCCTCTATCCTTCTAGTCCCACTTGTCTAAACACTCTCGCTCGGGCCTCGTCCACAGGTCTCACCCAACCATACTACTGAGCAACCCTGCTCTCAGGTCTCACCTATACTGTTACTCTCATACGGGCCTCGCCCACGGGTCTCACCTAACTATATCCTGTAGCGACCTCTCCCAAGGTCTCACCTTTCAAGGGCTATACATGCAAACTCCCTACCATTCTCGTCCACTACCAATTCCTGATCTCTATCTGATCACTAGGAGATAAGGGCCTCGCCCCAACTCCGCCATCGAAGCTACTATGGAATGCTACGGATTACCCGCAATCTTACATCACCTTCCATCACTGACTGCTAGTAGATGCTACGGCTGCCCCGTAGTCTTACAACACTTTCTACCACTGACCGCTAGTACGAAAGCACCTTGTGCTATCAGTTCTCAAGATCCTCCTTCCAACTCACTCGAGTCCTACAGGCGATCCTCCAACCTGAATTCCCAACCATGTACTAACCATCACCATTAAACGCACTAACTAATGGGGAGTTTCAAACTCCCAACCCTGAACTCCTCAATCCATCAAACTCTATACTACTTCTTTTCCTTCTTAGAGATCGCGTACTCATTCTAGGTCTGCGTGCTCTTACCCTTATACACTCGGAGGATTCTCCCCCACTTCAATCTTGCTTACACCCCGCTGCTCAATGCTCGAAAGGAAATCCCAATCCTTGCTACCATTCCATAATCAATCTACTGAGGAACCCCAAGCTTACCATAGCTAGGGATCTAACCAGTCCATTTCTAAAACTATACGTCTCCAAACTAGCGAGACATACCAAGTCCCTCCCAGGCATGCTACAGTTACAACATCCTAAGTAACCCACTCCAATAGAGCCCCTCCTTTAACTACCATTCAAATATCCAAGGTATGCAGATGGCATATAACTCGATCACAATCAAGCCGCACAAAAATAAAATACTCATACCGATAATGATGCAGAACCATAACAATATAATCACGCATAAATAAAAGAACTGAAAACGGAAGTCGCATACTTGTAACGTCCGATGCTGCTCGTGTCTCCAAGGTGGTCATCTGAAAAGCCCTGCCTCCTACCGTAGGCGCCTCTGCACGGCCCTGATGGCCATCCGTGATCCTCAAAGCTGCATGGGCAGGTGCCATCACCCGTCCTGCCGGAAGCAAACTGGGGCACTGGGCCTTCTTGTGGCCCCACTGATTGCAGTGAAAACATATCAGGTCAGATCCCTGAGTGGTGGTAACAGTACAATCCCTGCTAAAATGACCAGTCTGACCGCACTTGAAGCAACCAGACTCATCATCGCTACCGCTCCTGCACGGGCCCCTGTGCGCCCTGCCACACTTCCTGCACCGACTGCGGTCCTGATAATCCCTCGATCTCGAATCCGATCCCCTAGGCCTTTTGCCCGAGCCCGTGGCTGCCTAAATCTCATCCGGCTTCCTCTTCCGGATCTGCTCCAAATCAATCTCTCTCTCTCTAGCTCGCGCGATCATATCCTCCAACGTTTTGCAGCTGGACCTGCTCACAAACTGCTTGATGTCATCCCTCAACATCTCATGGTATCGGGCCTTCTTCATCTCCTCGTCCGCGACATACTACGGTACAAGAAGATCCCTCTCCCTGAACTTGGCGGTGATCTCCGCCACAGTCTCAGCGGTCTACGTCAAATCCTGAAACTCCCATGCCAACTGCTGCACCTCAATAATTGGCGAAAACTCCGCCCTGAACCTGGACGAGAAATCGCTCATGTCATCGCGTCTAACGCGGCATCATCCCCCAAAGCATGACCGATCTCCTCCCACCAATCCCTCGCTTGGTCCTTCAGAAGACAGGAAGCGAGTCTGACCTTGTCCCCCTCAGGACACCGGCTCGTACGGAATGCGTTGGCAACATCAGCCAACCATCTGCTGCTAGCGATGGGGTCCCTAGCCCCATGATAATCTCGTGCCCCGCAAGCCCTGAACTCTCGAAATGTCATGGTACACGCTCCCACCAAAGTCATCATCTCCGTATGGAAGGCTCCCAGCCTCTCATCCAAAATCTCCAATATACCCTCCTTGACCGTGCCAAAGATCACAGGAGTCTAATCTAAAATACTACGCGTAACCTCCACTGATATCAACTCCCTCATTCGCTCTTTGAGTTGCTCAGCTCCTGAACCTGAGCCTGATCCCTCTCCGGTGCCTGATCCGCCCGCTGGTCTCTCTCGCAACGTCACCATGCTGGAAATATACCACAACCACTATCAGAATACTTATAGCTGCTGCGAGACTGAACACACGCACTACCAGGTTCCCGGTCTTGTCTCGGCCTTTCCCGAATCGAGTACGGATCCTTTGCTTTTAGTAGTACGGGCCCATACTACCTTCCACATCTATTCGTACTTTCCTCAAGAATTGCTTCGACTCCATCAGGTCCCTTTTCCACTACTACTGCTCCCAACATTATCTCATCCTAGGCTTACCCTAGGGAACCTCTGACTCAACTCAAACCAGTCCTCAGCTGCTGAAGGCCTCCTTGTGATGCCAATTAGCCATCACCTGAATACCATCACATGTGACGAGGCTCAGATAATCCTTTGAGTAAAAGACTCGTCCCTACAACGGTTGGACTCAGACAAGACCTGCGCAATAGGGCCAAATCCATTACTCTGAGATTATTCAACCCTGATCACATGTGACGTGACGTATTCACCTAATGGCTAACTCCCATCACTCAGGAGCCCACAATTCACAAAGCAAGCAGCATTTAGACAAGGGAAAATCTAACCATAACATACTCAAGAAATCATATCCACATAGCAAGAATCAGTACTAGCATGCAACACAAACTCATAAACTCAGGCATAACCTAAACATGCTATCCTACTACTGTCTAATCAACACTATCATGCAGCTTAAAACACATATAATAGGCACATAAGGCATTCTCCCTGGATCCTTAGTCCTAATCTAGCATGCTGTTCTACTAACTTATAATCATAACATAAACTTGTATGGGTATTTTGGGGTACTTACTTGAGCTCGGCTGATTGCATGCACCACACTCCTTTTCTCTCTTCAAAGTTCTTTTCTTTCGGAATTCTTTTTGCTTTTCTAAAACTGTTTTTCTTTCTCAAAACTCTTTTTACAAAACTGTCTTTCACTTTGAAAATTTCTATACCAATTCCTTAGTTTGAGTTCAGACACACCCGAGAGTGTGCCTGAATCCCTCAAACCAAGGCTTTGATACCAACTTGTAACATCCCAAAATTTAAGACTAAAAATTTCTCTTAATAAAACATTACTTAAAGCAAATTCATCAATTCGAACATAATCAGAGCATTAATTTACAAAACACATGTTCATTATCAGAGTAAAACATTCCCAGACTGTCTAATCTATGGTGTGTGCCATGCGATCACCCCGAGCTCTTCCCTCCGCTACCGGAAGTACCTGAAACCAAAACTGAAAACCGTAAGCACGAAGCTTAGTGAGTTCCCCACCCTACCACATACCATTCATAACCACATACTGTACATACTGGGCCACACCCGCTGTCTTGGGCCTCGCCCCCTGCCTCGGGCCTCGCCCGCTACAACGGCCCCGCCTGGCTTCGAGCCCCGCTCGGATACAGATCTGTTTCGCTTAGGCCTCGCCTGTCACTGAGTGTGACATCCCCATTTTTCACGGCCAGAAAAGACCGGTTTTGTTTATGCTTTGTAAAAATCAGAGTACTTCTTTTCATAACATTTTTGTTCCCAGAAAAACACGATAAATACGTTATCAAAACATTTTCGAAGAGACGTATTTTATTCATTTTAAAACGTTTGGGATGTCATCGTCAATACAGAAACATAAGCATAAACGGAACTTACATTTATTTACACTAGTGATCTACATCTCTTTAATCTCTCAGTGTAATGTGACTTCATATCAACACCTGTGATATAAATAAACTGAGTGAGTCAGGTTGGGAAACCTGGTGAGTACATAGGGTTTTCAACCCACAATAATATAATTATTATGTTTAAACAATCAAACAATCAACCCAATTACCCATCCCCATTATCTTCTTTAGTCTTAAGGATCTGCCCTAAGAATCAGCTATTCATCGTTTATTTATTCCTAAGGATCATCCTAAGGAATCGGCACGAAGTCCATCGTTACCAAGGCTTATAGATTATAACTAGTGAACACGTAGTCCAAAACATCTGGTAAACACTTAGTTCAAAAATATCTAGTGAACACACTTAGTTCAAAATACCTAGTGAACACACTTAGTTCAAATACCTAGTGAACACAATCAGTTCAAATACCTAGTGAGCACACTCAGTTCAAAAATACCTAGTGAACACACTCAGTTCAAAATACCTAGTGAACACACTCAGTTCAAAAATACCTAATGAGCACCTAGTTCAAAAACACCTACAGGTTACGAGCCTTCTAGCGTTCCACTGGACTGTCTAGTATCATCCATGGTCATCATCTATACTCCACTAGATGACTGGATCACTGTCAACATTGATGTCTTTCATCGTGTTATCACACAACAACTGTTTCATCTACCCATGTTTTACCCAACACATTTTATAGATATAAAATACATATATAGTTTAAATCATTTAAAACATGTATAAAAATCTTTCACCCAGCATAGACAGCAAGTATTCAGAAAATATGCACACATAGCACGTAATTTATAATAAAATACTTCATATATATGTGTAAGATGAAAGGGACTATGCACTCACCTGATAAGGTGATGACTCGGTACTCGGATATCACTTCGTTACTGTTAAAACAATTTCCCTCGGACAAAACATAGTATCATTACCACTAGAGTCTAACGTTAACCATGACTAATTAATAGTCTAGATATTATTACTATTATATAAGCGTTAAGAAACACTCTTATATAACTCATAATAATAGCCAAAATACTTATTATAAGTTCCTAATAACGTTACTATATTAAAACATAAGCTATACTAAAGATAGGGTAGGCATAGCTCACTTACATCGGGTTTTTCTCAAAACTGGGCACCACTGGAGTAGCGTTCTCAAGCCGAAAGGCTCTTCTTCTCGGAGCCGTCGGGCACTCCGAGGCTTCCGCCTCGTGCTAGGGAGGTTCCCTAGGCTTTTCGGGGGGGGGGGGGGGGGGTTGGGGGCTAGAGAGAAGTTCTAGAGAGAGAGAGGGAAGTTATGGGAGGTATGAGGAATGAATGGAGTCCTCACAACTTATTTATATGGCCTGGAGGAAGGTTCACATCGTGAGCCAGGCTGGCTGCAGCCAGGCGCAGCCTGGTGCTGACACGTGGCATCGCACACAGGGTGGAAATTAGCCGATTTTCAAAAATTCATAACTTTTGCATACGAACTCCGTTTTCGACGTTATTTATATCCATGCGTAGGTAAAAATAAGATCTACAACTTTCATTTAGACTCCATCGGCTAATTTTTTACCGATCTTAAATTTAACAGTAGGAGGAGTTTAGACTGCTAAATGACCGCGAAGAATTCGTAACTCCTTCATACGGAATCCGTTTTCGTCTATCTTTTTACCGTTGAGTTCCTATTAATGAGATCTTCAACTCTCATTAAGGTTGCGTAAGCCAAAAACTGCTCAAACTAAAATTCAAGTTTCGGGCCGTGCACTGCTATGCCAAATCTTAGAAAAATCACAACTTCCTCATACGAAGTCTGATTTGGGCGTTTTTTTTGTATGTTCTCGGTTTAATGTATAGTACAACTTTTGTTTAGATCACTAAGGCTAAAAAGTCCTCTATCTTAAATTCACTATTTACGTCTCCCGGTGCCATGCCAGTTTTGCCGAAAAACTTCGACGGGCCATAACTTCTTTGTTATAACTCGGATTTCGGCGTTCTTTATATGTACGGAGACCTTGAGACATATTCTACAACTTGGTTAAGATTATTTATTATAAATAATCTTTTGCCTAAAAGTCGTTTTCGACCCCTATTATCTCTAAATTGACTAGCTCGGATCTACGGGCGTTACAATTATCTCCCCCTTAGGATGATTACCTCCCGGAATCATCAACGAAACAGGGCTCACATGATGACTCCATACGTTATTCAGACAACAAGTATTCAGACAATATGCACACAACTTTCATTTAGACTCTGTCGGCTAATTCTTGACCAATCTTAAATTTAATAGTAGGAGGAGTTTAGACTGCTAAATGACCGCGAAGAATTCGTAACTCCTTCATACGGAATCCGTTTTCGTCTATCTTTTTACCGTTGAGTTCCTATTAATGAGATCTTCAACTCTCATTAGGGTTGCGTAAGCCAAAAACTGCTCGAACTAAAATTCGAGTTTCGGGTCGTGCACTGCTATGCCAAATCTTAGAAAAATCATAATTTCCTCATACGAAGTCAGATTTGGGCGTTCTTTTTTTGTATGTTCTCAGTTTAATGTATAATACAACTTTTGTTTAGATCACTAAGGCTAAAAAGTCTTATATCTTAAATTCACTATTTACGTCTCCCAGTGCCATGCCGGTTTTGCCGAAAAACTTCGACGGACCATAACTTCTTTGTTATAACTCGGATTTCGGCGTTCTTTATATGTACGGAGACCTTGAGACATATTCTACAACTTGGTTAAGATTATTTATTATAAATAATCTTTTGCCTAAAAGTCGTTTTCGACCCCTATTATCTTTAAATTGACTAGCCCGGATCTACGGGCGTTACACTGGGCCCCGCCCGCCAACATATACTAACACAGAACATATCACAACACATAAAATAATCATATGCTACCAAATCCTGCTCTAAAGACCTCGCCTATCTTGGGCCTCGCCCATGTCCTGCACTGGTGAGTCATGGAACCCCGTCCACACTCCTACTGGTAGTGAGATACGGGCCCAACCCACACTCACTCTTTCCCTAACTTGGGCCTCGCCCCTGTTCTGCTGCTAATGAGATGTGGAACACCATCCACCCTCTGCTATTGGTGAGGTACGGGACCTCGCCCACACTCACCTCCCTACCAGGCACATACATGTATCACACAGACAACAAGTATAAAATATCATATAAACCATTCTTTGGGCACCTGCCTGCTATCATTGGACATCATCCTGAATATATATATATATATATATATATATATATATATATATATATATATATATATATATATATATATATATATTCTCATTCTAATCTTAAGGCTAAAATTAAAAATAATAATAATAACTTATGTAGTCCCTCGGTCGTTGACTTTTACATAAGCTAATCAGAATACGTAAACAAATAATATTAAACAGTGGTCCGACAAGGCGGCAACTCGGGTAGCTGAGGGTGGTCCGACGACGACAATCTGGTGGTTTCGGCGATCTGGAGAAACGACGGCGGCATGTAATTTCTAATCTTTAATTTATATGTGTATAACTATTTGATGCACCTGATGCCTCCTATTTCGATATTATCGTCCGATGGAATATTTAATCAATTCGTTTTCATATTTTATTTTTAATTAATTTTTTAATCTAACTTTTAATTATAAATAAATTACAGAATCATAAAATAAACTCATATGAATTTTTTTTTGAGTATTTTCATTAAATCAAATAATACACTCCTAAGTACTTTAAAGAAAACTATGATTTTATAGAACTTTTTTATTTTTACTTTTCGTAATAATAATTAAATTATAATTATTATTTTGATTTTATGTGTTTCTTAACTTAAAATAATGAAAACAAGACAACAAAAAAACAACGAAATTGAAAAATAAAGTAACTTTTTTTTTTCCGACAAAACTGCAAAATTAGTCCCTGTGGTATTCAAAAAACATTGGATGGGGTCCAAAAACTTTTCCACTTGCATGGAAGGTCCAAAATCAAAACATTTCCGTGATTTTGGTCCAAAAAAATTTGAAAAGACGATTATGCCCTTTTATTTTCTTTTTAGTATTTTTTATAATTATTCTAATACTATTCTAATTAAAAAATAAAGAAAAAAGAAAAAAATTATCCCCCACCCCACCCCATCCCCCCTCTCTCTCTCTCTCTCTCTCTCCCCACAAAACCCATCTTCATCATTTTGATTTTCAGAAGAATGGAATATCACCACTACCATCTGATGAATGTTTGAACCAGATTCATACACTCTCTCACTTTCTCCCTCTTTTCTTTTTCTCTATCTTCCTTATTCATACACATAAAGACAAGGTTGAACAAGATGAATATTTGGGAACTAGATGAAGATGAAGAAATCAGGGGAAATATGAAGATGAAGATCTTAGGTTCATCTCATAGCTAATACACAAATGCCAGAATTCAGGGGAAAGAAATCAATTTTTGCCTTCAAACACGAACAGCCACATACACTCTAGAAATCGATATTTGGCCTTCAGATCTCATTTCGTCTTCAAATCTCGGTTGTGGAGACGGATTTTGATTAGGGTTAGATATAGATCCGACGACATCATCGTTTGAAACCTAGCGTTCGGCGGAATGGCTGCGGCGGTTGATTACTAGTGTTTACAGTGATTGATTCCTAATCCAGATCTTGAACGAAAACCTTTATCGACAACTTGAAGCGTAAAAAAAACAAGAACGGCAGCGGCATCAGGTTTCGACTGAGGATCTGGAGATCCTTTTGGTGAAGACGAACACTTTCTCCCTCTGTTAAAATCGAAGACCTAACTTTACATCTCTTCAATATATGCTTAAATCGAGAAGTTTATTCAAAATATTGATTATCTTTAGAGATCAACAACCCTTTCATTTATCCATTCATAAAAGATTGAGAGAGAGAGAGAGAAAGAGAGAGTATCATTAGGGGTGGGGGTGGGCCCAATTCTTTCATTTTAAATTTTTGATTAATAAATTATTAAAGAAAATATAAAAAAAATACAAAAAGAGAATGAAAAGGGCATAATCGTCTTTTCAAGATTTTTTGGACCAAAATCAAGGAAATGTTTTGATTTTGGACCTTCCATGCAAGTGAAAAAGTTTTTGGACCCCATCCAAATTTTTTTGAATACCACAGGGACTAAATTTGCAGTTTTGTCTTTTTTTCCATTATGTCGTAAAACCATTTTGTAACTTACTGTATTAATGCATTTAATGATATATATATATATATATATATATATATATATATATATATATATATATATATATATATATATATATATATATCATATTTTACAAAAGAAAAAACATCATAAATGGTCCCTGTGGTTTCCCAAAATCTGAAGTTCAGTCCCCGTGGTTTAAAAACGTCATAGATGGTTCATGTGTTTTCAAGACTTTTGACGATTGGTCATTATTGCTAACCCCGTTAAGTTTTGTCCGTTAACTGAGGGGGATTTTCGTCATTTCACTCCCACAGGGACCATTTATGATTTTTTTCTCGTATATTTAAAAATAATAATATAATTAAATATATAAAAGGTCTCTCTCTCTTTCTCTCTCTCTCTCTCTCACACACACACACACACAAACAAACAATAAGAGACAACATCGTAAAATGACGGATCGTTTCTACCTAAATGAAATGACGGAGTTCATCAAAGAGGAAGACTCACCGCCACCTTAAACCACCACAAATCCCCAAACAAAGACTCTATCTCTTCCCTACAACATATTTTCTGATCAACTCAGATGAGCAGCCTTTGACCTCAAACAAATTGTATTTTTTTAATTCTTTATTCCCTCAATTTCTGTTTTCTCCCTTTCTTTCTTGTGTTGATTTTTGATTTAAACATGTTCCCAATTATAGATTGTGTCGGAGACTTGAGGAAACACCGGGAAACGCTTAAACGATTACACGCTGTACATAGGTGTATCTGCACTTGGTGTCGTCGTGACCAAACAAAGAAATAGAGACGAACATGAAACCAAGAACAACAAAGAACATGAAAGATCTACCCCTTTTTATCTCTTTACCTAAATCAAACTTTATTTCCTTTCTATCATCTCTTCATTCACACAAAGACACCTGATTTCAGTTTTATTCAAATTTAAGGTTTCGATTCAGACTTACCCTCTGCCGCCACCGGAGAAGACACACTGTAAAGGATATCATAATCAATTATGCTTCTTAGATGCGTGCGTCTTACGTGCGTCCTGACAAGAAGAAGAAATCGCAACCCTTTTCTACGACTTGTTCTTAATCGATGAGGCGGCAAAAATCAAAGCTCCCTTCAATCTCTTTTCTCCTAAATCAATCGAGCTCTCAAATATTTCTATATTTCCTTAATCACACAAGGTTCGGTCCTCCTTCTCCAATCGATCGCAATCCTTCCCTCTTATCTCGAATTTGATGTTGCAGTATCAGTACAGGGTCAGATTTGGTGTTGTAGATGTAGACAGTGAACCATGATTCGAGATTTATGTGTAAGATTGGTCACTGGTGGTAGTGGGTATGAAGGTGGTTGTCAGGGTGATAGATATGGTGTTCGCCGGAGGTGGTGTGTAAGAAGCCGCTCACGAAATGTACGCTACGATGGTTGATTCAAGGCTTTACAGTTTCCACATTCTGAGAGAGAGAGAGAGAGAGAGAGAGGGAGAGAGAGAGAGAGACCTTTTATATATTTAATTGTATTTATTTTAATAATAAAAATACAAGGAAACATCATAAATGGTCCTTGTGGGAGTGAAATGACGAAAATGTCCATCAGTTAACGGACAAAACTTAACGGAGTTAGCAATAAGGACCAATCGTCAAAAGTTTTGAAAGCACAGGGACCATCTATGACGTTTTTAAACCACGGGGACTGAACTTCAGATTTTGGAAAACCACGGGGACCATTTATGATGTTTTTTCTTTACAAAATATAATAATTTTATATTTTTTGTTCTATTTAACTTATTTATGAAAAATAAGTTTGAAATTAAATATTTAAATAACCAAAAAGTAATATAATAAATTAGTTGGTAATAAAAATGTAATTGCTAAATAATATAATTAATATTGATTAAACATTAATAAAGTAAGAATAATTATTATTAATTATTGCTAAATAGTATATGACCCTTTAACTTTGCATGATGCTATTAAATTTTCGTATGCGGTCTTTTCTTTTATGAAAAACATATACAATTTGGACGGATGTGATATGAGGTTGGATTTTTTGATAAAAATTAAAAAAAATAACTATTTTATAAGAAACCATCGAACTAACTTTATTCTTTTAATCATAAGAAAAAATAAAAATAGCTGGAATTATATGTACAACATAAGTTTTCAAAGAATTAAATATTGAATATAAAAATGTGTGTTTTGAAGTAAAGAAATATTAAAACATTTAAGAAACTAACATTCTGTCTGACTTTTTGACGCCGACTCAATTAGTCTACAACCACAAAATTAGAAACGACTGGGTCCAAGAAAAAGAGTTGAGAAAGTTCATTCCTATATTCTATTTTCATCGTTTATTTTAAAAAACCCGTGAATCACATAAAAATAGTATATATCGACCGTCTATTCTTTTTTAATAGTCAAACTTGATTAATAAAATGTCTTCACCACACACAAATCTGGTTAGAAAAACTCATCTATTAGATGATTTTAGTATAACTTATTTTAATTTGTGAAATTTGACCTTTTTTTCATATGACAAAATCAAATTTTTAATTGGTTGCTAAAATAATAATAAAAAAACTAAAATAAATCAGGAAAAATTCATACAACTGTTGTAGTTTATTTTTTTTTTTCGTTTAACCATTAAAATAATTTATTTTGGTTTAACCGTCGAAATAATTTTTTTCCGATTTAACCACCGAAAATTTATTATATTTTCGGTTTAACCACTGAAAGTTATGTTTTTTTCCATAATATTGTAAGTTTTTTTTTTCTTTTACTTTTTTTTTTTTCAGGTTGTGAATAGCATATATCAATTGGAACAATATATTTTTCTTAAAGACGCTTTTAAAAAAAATTCAAAGTTTCAAGTATTAAATCATAAAAAAAAAAAAAAATTCTTTGAGTGGTTAAACCGAACAAATTCCAAATTATAGTGTTTTTATTTTTATAAAATCCAATATTTTATGTATTGGTTTTGTGAAAAATAAAATAATTTCTCAGTGGTTAAATTAGAAAAAAATTGTTGGATAGTTCTTTTACGGAATTTTCACAGAAAATAACAAAAATAACGTTATGAAACAAGTGTCGGTCTTGGGCCATTAGAGCCATTAAATTTCTAAAGATTTCAAATGTATCTAATTTTAAACAATGATTTCCATGGAGAAGGAAGGTGATCATTATTCATGAGTATCCTAACAACTTGATTCTCCGACAGCTAGTCTTTCCGAATTTAGAATACAATATTATCTATCTAATTATTTAACAAAATAAAACGTATATGTACCAAATAATACCATACCCTATTGAAATTCAACAAAATTACAGACGTAAACATATAAAATCGTAAATCAAATATGAACTACAGATACAGGGGAGAGATATACGGAATTGAAACATAAAGACATTGAAAGTAGCAATCGGCTTCAAACAGATATATATATTTATAATATAAGAATGATGAATTATATAAGAAGTAAATGAAGTCAGGAAAAAGAAAGAAGAAATTTCAAAAATCAGCAAAAATTAACGTTGGCAACGCGTAATGGTACTGCAACCACGCTGATAAGGATTGGCCTGACCACCGGATCGACAGTTATAATACGAGGAACCTCTCTGAGAGCAGGGCACATTGTTTGGTTGCAGCGCTCCATAACTTATGTGGTTGGAGGTAGCTAATATGCGCCTGGTACTCTCCGATTCCATCTCAAATTCTCCTCCGGCCATACACTCCGCAATTGACCCGGTACACCGTCCTCCTCTTTGCTTCGATAACCAGTTAAACTCGTCTGCGCCGGCAGCAGCTGGCCGGAGTATCAAGGCAGAGGAGATCAGCAATAGGTGAAGAAGAAGAAGAAGGGTAGTAGTAGTAGTAGAATTTGCCATTGTTATTGTTGTTTTGTTTGAATGAATTCAAAACTTGAGGGAAACTAGCTAACATATATCGGGTTTAACAATGACAAAGCAAACGCGCTGGCAGGCTGTCAGACCCAATTAAATATTACTGTTTGTTTGTTAAATAATTGTATTTTCATTTCGTCGTATTTACAAAAGTGCCATTAGTGGTATGGCTTGACATTTTGGTAGGTATATGATGCTCAAATATATTAAATTATAAAAAAAACTATATTAAATTATAAAAAAAAATTATAAATAGTACACTTTGATTTTTTGTGATAACAATAAATACAAAAAAAAAAAAATACAGTTATTATATTTCCTCTATTTTGAGTAAAACTCTATCATCTTTTATAATAAATAATTTATTTTTACTATATATATCATATTTTTATTTATTTTGTCACATATTATTTTACTTTTAACTTTTTTCTATTCCACATTTAATAATTGTAATCAATATAATAATATATGGATATCAATTTTATTGATAAAGATTTTCCTTTTAATTTTAAAATTATTAGATTAAAGTTCAATTATATCATTTTTTATTTATTTAAATGTTTAAACTTAAAAGAAATAGGAGAACTTTAATTTCAATAATTTAATATATTTTTTTTCATTTTCCTTAAAAATTTAAACTTTCCTAACATTTAGACTTTCATATTTATATTTTTGTTTAAATAAATTCGTATAGTATAGGAATCTCACAACTAGTGATAGATAAAAAACAAACTAATTTTGGTTGTTTAATTTCATTCAAATTGATATAAATCTACTGTTACCAGATGTAAATCATAAGGTTATATGGCATCATGCTCAAAATACTGACGATCTGTTGATCTGGACCGATTACCAACGATAAACACCACGTCGGACTCAAATTTTCACCACCGATATGATAACGATGGTAGTTTTCCACCAGTGGTGAAATTCAAAAAATATGAATGTGTGTGACCGTTGGAAGATTTGGATGTTGGCAAATGGCTCTTGGCCTTTTTTAAACATATATATATATATATATATATATATATATATATATATATATATATATATATATATATATATATATATATATATATATATGTTCAGGTTCATTTCAGACCATGCTAATTTTGTGAGATCGTGAGACCAAATCTAAAAATAATTTTAAAATGCAAAATAAAAGGAAAAATCCAAAAATTCTCTTTTTAATTATTATTTTCGGAACTTTAGTTACCTAAAAATAAATAAAAAAATTACCGTTTTTTTTAAATACGTGAAATATTATAATAGAATACTACATTGTAAATATTTTTATGTGATTTTTAGAATGTTAGAATATTCTAATATTCTAATAGAATATGAAACAAAAATATAACTTTTTTTTTTTGGTATTTTTTTAATTTTTTTTTTGAAATATAAATTTCGAAAATAATATTTGAAATTTTTTTTTCCGAAAATTTTCAATTATTTTGCATTTTCAAAATATTTTTTTTTATCTATTAAATGAGTGATTGGGATTGCATCTCACAGTCTTACAAAATTAGGCCGTCTCACATGAACCTAACCTATATATATATATATATATATATATATATATATATATATATATATATATATACACACACACACACACACACACACATATATATATATATATATATATATATATATATATATATATTTACCTTTCATTTTAATTCACACACACAATCAAAATGTTTTCCAATAATCCTAACTCTTTCAACCAAAATGCTTCCTACCCATTTGCACTCTTCGATTACGATCTGACATCACCACCACCTTCTCGTCCACAAATGGATTCATCAAGTTTATATCAAAACCAAACGTTTGTAGGTTGTGTTCCTAGCTATTATTCACAATTTCATATGCCACAACAATTCCAATTCCAATCCCACCACCCCGAAAAACATCCCATACCTAAACGCAAACCTAATTCCAATTTCAGTCTCAACCTCCCTTCACACAACTAACTGAAAATCTTTCTGATTCCGAACCCAAAGAACAACTTCACACTAAAAAGGAAGGTCAATCCAAGAAGATGGAGTAAAAAAGAAGAGACAAAATTAGAAAATGCATGGGTCGACATATTCAAAGATAACAACACGAAATCCAGATTACTGCGTCCGACCAATGTAACTAGAAATGGAATCTTGTAAACAAACTTGTGATGCATGGGAACAAAATCAACACAAACTTTGCAAAGCAATGGGCTAGCGGAGAAAGTGAGACGAGTTTGTTGAAAAAAACTCACGTGACATTCCAAGATGACATGCTGAAGCCTTTTAAGTTCATTCATGTGTGGGAAGTTGTCAAAACAAGCATTAGGTGGAAGGAACTTGTAACACATGAAAACATTGTTGATCCGCCAAAAAGAAGCCGAACATCTTTATATTTGAGCTCTCAACAAATTTCATCGGATGGTCACGTATGTGTTGATCTTAATGATGATAATGGCGAAATTGAAGAAATACATCCGCCTCCTCGTCCTATGGGAAGGGACAAAGAAAAAGCTTGAGTAAAACGAAAATAAAAAGCGACATCTTCAAATTCGACGGTCGGAACTGAGCGATCAATTAGATCGGAAGAAATAATGGCACACATGATATAATTGAATACAACTTTGGAGAAACATATGGATGAAACCGTCTAACTCATAGAATATTCATTGTTAATGCAAGACGTGATGCATTTCAACTCCAAAGAACGGGAGGCTAAAACGGTGAAGGCGTCGATTTGAGAAACATATAATCTAAAACGCAAATGAAATTTATATGTTATGTTTTCTTTTCTACCTTTTTTAATGTAATGTGTCTACTCCGTGTTATTTTTGTAACACCATAAATTTCAAAACAATTTTTCGCATTTTATAAAAACATAATTCATTTAAAATTCATAAAAACATCAATGTTTGAAACTCAATACATGACAAATAAAAATCCCAAGATCTCATAACATAAAAATCCCGTGTGTGTACTGATCAAGCCGGCGCCTTCCCATGGTGATCACTAGTACCTGAAACAAATAACACCAAACACTGTAAGCACAAAGCTTAGTGAGTTCCCCAAAATACCACACATAACACATATTAGCCAGTCAAGGCTATAACTTTATGGGTCTGTGGACCCTACTCTGTGAACCTTCCGGTTCCAACTCTATAAACATGCACAACATAAATCACATAGAAATAATGCAGTACAACACATAACATACATACAACATACAAATACTCTGTCACATAACTCTGATTACCCAATCAAGGTAAAGTATAGTGAGAATACTCACCTCGGGTATCTCGGTAAATATCTGCCTCGGAACAAATGTGATCTAGCCTCCTCCTAATCAAACAAAGTAACACACCCATAAATACACTGAACTCAACCCTATAGGTCAGCATGGTCAATGGTCAACTTTGACCGGACTCGGCGAGTGCACTAGAGCGACTCGACGAGTCTATGCGTGTCCACTGACTCCCTTGGATCCTCTCTCGACACGTTGAGTACTTCCCTAACTCGACGAGTTCCACCTGACATGAATCGCGGGGCCACCACGACTCAACTCGCCGAGTCTCAAGAACAACTCGGCGAGTTCCGGCTTGACTCAGCCCCCTTGACTCTCCCTGACTCACTGGGTCATCCCCCAACCCGGCGAGTCTACTCGTTGAACAATTTACGTGAAACCCAAACCCTACTCGCTGAGTCTCAAGAACAACTCGGCGAGTTCATGTCATGCACAAACTCTATTGACCTTCTGAGGTCAAATCTGTTTCCCCAAACCATAGATCTGGCCTTCCCAAGCATGAATGTCACGTAAAGTTCGAAACTTGATGCTTGTATAACCACAGCAAGGCATCAAAAGGAGATTTGGTCCCAAAAATGATAACCTAGGTCCAATAACTCCATACTAACCCAAAAAGCTCCAAGGGTTAAGGTCTCTGGACCTCTTTGAGTCCAGATCCAAGGCACAAACTCGAAGAGGGACCATTTGCTCCACATAATCACTGTTGGGTCAAAATATGGTTTATACTTTACTTTTCTGGGCAATTATATTTTTGTGTAATATTTATGAATTTATGGCCATGTTTACGGCTGAGTTTACGGCTGTAAACACCTTACGGCCGTAAACTCATTTACGACCCATTTGTTTCCGGCCCATGTTCCCTTGTATAAATAGAGGTGTTAGGGTGAGGAGTAGAGTTTTGATGAGATTGATGAACACGAAGTAGTTTACGGTCAGAGAGAGAAATCGTGTGTGAATCTTTTGTATCCGGATTATAATTCATATCAATACATACATAGATTCATCATATTCTTCTTCTTCTTCTTCTCTTTTATTTTTATCTAACATCATCCGTTTGATTGAGATTCCGCACCATCAAACGGATCTGACTGATACACGGGCAGATTAGAGACTTACAATTGGTATCAGAGCCAGTTGTATCAGTCAAAAGGAATTATTGTTTCATCCAAAAATCGAATATTCTGTGTTTACGGTCTAAGCTTACGGCCATAAACACCGAGTTCTTGGGCCGTAAACTCTATTTGGGGCAATATTTGATCTTATTTTCGAAATATTTTTGCGTTTTTGGATAGATCTCGAAAAATAAGGAGAGTTTGTTCTTTGTGTTTTTCATAAAAATGGGTTTTTGATTGAGTTTTGGAGCTTCAAAGTCGAATTTTCACGTAATCTTAAACTGTTTACGGCCGGAGTGTACGGCCGGAAACTGTTCACGGCCGGCGGCGGATTAGTGTTTGCGGCTAGGGTTTCCGAAATTACGGCTTGGCGGCTTTGCGACTCACTTGGAAGTTCTCGGCTCGGCGGCTTGCGGATCGAACGCTTGCGACTCGGCTCGGCAGATCGGCTCAGCTTGGATCGCTGCTTGAAGAATCGGCTCGGCTCGGCTAAGTGGATTGCGGCTCCTGCGTGCGCTTCATAAAAATAAGGAGCGATTTTGAAGCAGACAGGAATCGATCCCACGACCTTATCTTCAACAACCAGCGCCTTAACCTTCTCAACTAGCTGACTCCTTGTTTCATTTTTTCGAAAACTAAAATATAACCCGTCTTTTTCGCACATAATTTCGAATTTTGACACTTTTTACCCCAAAACTCAATTTCTTTTAATTCAAAAAAAAAATTTTCATCCAAAATTAAAATTAATAATAATAATAATAATAATAATAATAATAATAATAATAATATAATTAAAAAAATATATTTTTTAAACTTTTATTTTTGATTTTTGATTTTTTATTTAAAATTTTGATTTTGTCTTTCAAGTTTGACCTTTGATTTTAAACCTTGACTTTTTTGTTTAACCTTTAAAATTTCAAATTTAACCTTTCGGTTTGACTTTTAAGTTTGACTTTTCAAGTTTGACTTTTGCGTTTAATTTTTAAAATTTGACTTTTAAGGTTGACTTTTAAAAAAAAGGACTTTTTAAATTTGACTTTTAAGTTTGATTTTAGCTTCTAGTTGTATTTTTTTTATTGATCTTAAGGTCTACGAGGGAATTTGAAAACATGAAAGAGAGTCGTCAGGAGACGTTAAGACAAAATTTCAACTTTTTCGATTTTATCCCTGGAGAAACCCTGGAAGCTCAGTTGCAGCGATTTACTACACTTACTACTGAGATGAATATAGCCGAGATCTTCTTGACTAAGTCCGAGATCAACAAAAAGCTGTTGAATTCACTTCCAAAATCATGGGACATGGACGTCGCTGACATCAAGAAGACAAAAGATCTCAATCGTCTTAGTCTGGCTAATATAATTGAAGAACTTAACGCTTTTAATTGTCGAAAAACAATGAGTTCAGCAAACCTTCCGGTTAATGAAGTGTCGTGTTCTCATTCATGTGAAGTTTGATGTTCTCAATCATGTGAAGATACGATTAAATTTCTTCGGGAACAAATTGATTTATTAAAATGGGAAGTTGAGGACCTGAGATATAAAGGATATCAACTCAGGAAATGACAGAAACCCCTGAAGGCTGAGTTAGAAGCTAAAACCAAGGACTTTAGGAAACTTCAGGAAGACTACAGTAACAAATGTGAAAACTATGATTATGTAGTCAAACAAAATGCTCAGCTAGTGGCTGAAGTTGAATCTTTGAAAGGAAAGTTTGAAACCGCCAAACTAGATGTTAGAAAATATGATTTCTCAAGTGAGGTGGTTGCAAATATGATAGACCAAAGCATGCAGTTTAAAAGGAATCAAAACAAGGGTCTAGGGTATGATAGTGTACCTCCTCCTTTCAATCATAACTACACATCCATCCCTATGACAAAGAACGAAATTGACAGGGAGGTGCATCTTCAATATGGAAAAAGAGCTGGATTTGTGTCAGGAGGAGTTATTAATTTTGAAGATAATAATGTTGCTACTTCCTGTGCAGGTAAAGTAGCAGAGGATGAGAACAAGGAGAGTTCTTCTGAACAAACCAATAACTCCTTGAACTCTAAATCTGTTGCTTCGAACTCGGTTGCTTCTAACAAACCTGCCGTTGGCAAATACAGGCCACCAATTCCAGCGCAACAAAGTGCCTGTTGTAAGTGTGCATGTGGGGACAACAAAAGACAAGGCAAAGATACGCCACTAGGGGCAGGAAGAGAAAACTTCACAGTGAAGAAAAAGACTTGTTTTCACTGTGGAACACCTGGACACATTGCCCGAAACTGCCCAAATCGCGCATACGTTCCCTACTATGCACAAGGGTGGCAGAACGTGCCAAGAGGGAGATACTCCAAAGGAAACCCCTCAAGGTCACGTTCAGACAATGCTGAGTGGAACTTGCAGAAGGCCAAGAATCAATCTTCCAAGGCCAAGAATCGAAATCCCAAGGGCAAGGAGGGAATGCCGACCAAGAAGTCTAATCCAAGAGATGCCCCAACAAAACCAAGACCGGCTAGGTCAAAGTCATCTCGGCAATCGGCTTCAAGTTCCAAATCAAGTGCCGAGGCGCCCATCGGATAGAAAAAGAAATGGGTTAAACCCAACTACAAATGGGTTCCGAAGGCTCAATCTCCCAAATCAACTAACAACTATAATGTTTCTACATCTTCTATTTGTGATAAGCAGGATATGTCATGGGAGAAAGTATTGTGGGTTGATGACAAAGGTCGACCCAGTTTCAAAATGGAATGGGTTCCGAAGACCAACTGATCCCGCTCTGTGCTGGAGCAGCTATGGAGGCATATCATCAGACTTCGGTTTGTTGGTAGTGGCTTCTCCTGGCATATGATTGGGGACATCTCTCAACTGTACAACACTCAGAACATTGTTTGAGAGTATGTGTCCTTTGCGGTAAAGGAAGAAAGGAAGAGATCACAAATGGGGTTTGTGCTTAATGACATGAAGAATTTCCGGATCTATTCTGAGATTACGCGTGCTGTTCTCAGACCTTCTGGATGCAAATTCAATCGGTGACTTACGGTTTGCGTTTTCTTCTCTAATACTCCTAAGTTTTTTCTTAAAGACTAATTTTTGTTTTAGGATAGTTTAAATTTGCGCATTTATTTTCGTTTCTCTCCTATGCACAAATTTAGGGGGAGAAATAAAACAAAACAAAAATCCAAAAACATTAGAATAAAAAAAAAATTAAAAAAATTGTTGGTTATGAAATGTGCTTGAGGGAGATGTTTTGGGAAGTGATATGATCATGTGATAACAGGCAACCTGAGTCTGCGTAACGTACCCAAAGTTGAAGGGTCTATGCTCTGGTTTGATGCGTCGGTAGGCACAAAAATTTTTAAATGGACTTGACTAGGGAGATTTGAACTTAGGAAATTTATAAACTTGACCAATCTTGACCTAGTTAGATACGTTCAGCCTGACAATACGACGCTTGGATAGGTTGAGCAGGGAGATATATATGGGAATCTACTCGTCACATTAATTGAACCCGTACTTGGAACCGTGGTTTAACTTTTCCTCGATGTGCGGATTCTGTCCTTAATTCCGGTTGGATGGGGCGACTGGTAAATTCCGATAAATTAGGTCTGTAGAATATCATTTTCTTTCTTTCCGTCTGTTAGTCATATGTTGTCTCCTTTGCGTGACTTATAATCCGACCTGATACACAACATATGCAACTCTATTTCTCTGCAGGCTATATATAAATGTGTGAAATACTTCTCATCTGTTAGCCATATGTTGTCTCCTTTGCGCGACTTCTAATCCGACCTGGTACACAGCATATGCAACCTTCTTCTTCTCAACCCCTCTGAAGTAGTTAGCAATAAAATTCTGAATCTCTTCTCTCTCTGAATGGTTGTCTGCTCACCCGGTGTAAGGAGTACTCTGGAAGTTCTTGATGGCTTGGGCATATCAGGAAGCAGGAAACACGTTCCAGTGCACTTAAAATTGAACACATACAGATTGTCTATAGATCTCGCTGCTCAATTTAGGTGGACAACAATATCCCTGGTCGTCGTCAGCTGAATGGACCTTAAGATATAGTATCTAAGAAATTAGGATCAGATGTAAATTTTAGGTTTTTAAGTTCACCTTGTCTTGTAACAAATAGTATGTCCTAAATAAGTCACAATTTTTCGTGTTTAAGTGGACAACAATACCGACGATCGACCAGACAAAGATGTAAATATGGAAGGTACCGACAAGTGGATAAAGGCTGTCTAAAAACTTTGATCCCAAATCTCTCTTAAAGTTAGATATCATTTTTATTTTTGTTAAATTTGTCATAGTTTCTTCTAATTTAAATATTAGGGGAGAATTAAAAATTGAAAACAATAAAAAATCAGAAAAATTCAAAAAAAAATCAAAGAAAAATAAAAAAAAATTAAAAATCCAAAAATATTGTTATTTCTGTTTTATTTCTTGTTCAGAAAAAAAAATTAAAAAAAATCCAAAAATATTTTTGTTTCTGTTTTAATTTGTGTGCTAAGTTTTCTTTTAGTTTTGTTTTGTCTTGAAAAGTGATTTCAGGTATAGATAAGACTCATGGAGTTTGTGTTGAAGATTTTTGAGCCAAAGCCTCGTCCGTGAGCATCGAAGTATTCTCATTCGAAGGAGCAAGAAATGAAGATCATTCTTTCAACATTCAATCCTTCAACCCCAGAAGCAAGGTGAAGCTGAAATTGAAGATTATGTGACGGATTGCATTGAAGGCTCCTCAATCAGTCTGCTGCTATCTTTGTACCTGCTGAAGTGATCCAAAAGATTTTGTTCTCTCTGATTTTCTCTTTGAAGATTCTCAAGCTGAATGCGCCATCTTTCAAGAATCAGTACAAGAAGCCTCCTCACCCAACGTGCGTTCAATGCTAAATTCTGAAGAAAACCTCAAGTGCTCAAGATGAAGTCATTCATTGAAGATTCATATGTTCATCCTGATGCTGTGAAGAAATCGAAGGTTAAAGCTGAAGCCAAGCTCTCATTGAAGATTATCAAGAAAGTCAGCTATTTTTTAGGGGGAGCTTGTTGGGTCATTAAGAAAAGAAAGCTATAAACCAAGGGGGAGATTGTTGGGTCAAAATATGGTTTATACTTTACTTTTCTGGGCAATTATATTTTTGTGTAATATTTATGAATTTATGGCCATGTTTACGGCTGAGTTTACAGCCGTAAACACCTTACGGCCGTAAACTCATTTACGGCCCATTTGTTTCCGGCCCATGTTCCCTTGTATAAATAGAGGTGTTAGGGTGAGGAGTAGAGTTTTGATGAGATTGATGAACACGAAGTAGTTTACGGTCAGAGAGAGAAATCGTGTGTGAATCTTTTGTATCCAGATTATAATTCATATCAATACATACATAGATTCATCATATTCTTCTTCTTCTTCTCTTTTATTTTTATCTAACATCATCCGTTTGATTGAGATTCCGCACCATCAAACGGATCTGACTGATACACAGGCAGATTAGGGACTTACAATCACTCTCCAAAGGGGTTAGAAAACCCTAACTCTAAAGATCAACCCTAAAACTGAAGGAGATTCGAACTATTACCTCAAAATGAAGTCTCTGAACTCTGGATCTGCTTGAATCTCACCTCCTCCTTGCTCTTGTCACCTTCTTCTTGCTAAACAGAGGATACAAAGATCCAAAAGTGACTTCTTCTCTCTCAAAGCGATTTAGCTATCTTAGGGTTCTCTCAAGGGACTGGTAGCCACAATAGGAGGCTATAAGTGCCCTTAAATAGGCTCCAAACCCGGGGAATTAGGGTTTCATTAAACAACATGGACTCGCCGAGTCCAGACGCGAACCCGTGTCCATAACCGCGATCATACTCGGCGAGTTTGAGCTCCAACTCGCCGAGTCTCCTCACAAATCACCAAAAATACAAGAATAAATAATACATGGGAATCCGGGGTGTTACAATTCTCCCCCACTAGAACTAGACTTCACCCCCGAAGTCTCGCTCTGCAAATAACTCCGGATGCTGCTCACGCACGCATCTCACGCTCCGGCTCCCAAGTCATCTCGGACCCCTTCCGATGTTGCCACTAAACCAAAACCAAGGGTACCTCCTTGTTCCTCAAAACCTTGATTTTCCGGTCTCTGATTGCCACCAGTCTCTCAGCATAATTCAGGCTCGCATCCACCTGAATATCCTCTAATGGTACCATTGCCGACTCATCGGCTATACACTTCCGCAATTGCGACACGTGGAAAATGTCGTGAATCTGACCCAACTCTGCTGGCAACTCCAAACGATAGGCTACCCTACCTACCCTCGCGACCACTCGGAATGGACCAATATACCGGTGTGACATCCCCAAAATCACGGCCAGAAAAGACCGATTTTCATTTATGTTTTTTAAAATAATTTCAGAGTAAATCCTTTTGATTTAAAAGAGTTGCGGAATCTGTTCCCAAAACAAAACATGATAAAATAATATTTATCAAAGCATTTCATCAAGAGATGCATTTTCATTATATAATCAAAACTCGGGATGTCATGTTCCGATACAGACCATAAAGCATAAACGATAACATTACAAGTCATTCAACAAATATATACATATACAAACTTGTAAACAAAACAACTTGATGATTCAACCATCTTATGCCCTCGCGCCACTACCTGTAATACAAATAAAACTGAGTGGGTCAGGCTTGGGAGCATGGTGAGCATATAGGGTTTTCAACCCACACTAAATAAGTTATATTTAATTTCACCAACCAATCACTATCCCGATTACCCATTCCCGTTATCCTCACTTTACGTCCCTAAAATAACATCTATCTCAAGGGACCTAATCTAGGATTTTCATCGGGACGGACATCACTGCTAAGGGGTTTCCTCAACAATAGATATCCTAAAGGCAACCATGAGGGGGATAGAGTATATCGGTGAACACATCGTTCACAACACCTACAGGTTATGAACCTGATAACGTTCCACAGGACTGTCTAGAAAGAGTTCGTGGTCGTTATCCATACTCCGCTGAATAACTAGATCAACAACAACAACAACAACATCGAGGCCTCTCATCTGTTTATTACACACCAACTATCTACCCATGTTCTACCCAACATATTAGTAGATAAAATATATATTTTCATACATAGTTTAAAACCTGTATATCATTTCCATTCAATACATATTCCACATAACAGATGAGGCACACCCACATAACACGTATTTCATAGAAAGTAAATCAGATCTATGAGATAGAAGAGAATGAATATACATTCATACTTATAACAACAAAATTATACACATAAACAACAATATACTTAATACACTCAAACCATACTTGTATTATTATCGTGTTTATGAAAGGTAGTATACACTCACTTGATCAGAAGACGATCGGACAGCACTACGACTTGCAGAAGTAGTAATCCACAGCAGATCTGGAAGATCTCCACAAAAATCGAACTTCTCGCGGGCAGAGCTTCGGCTCGGGAACCGCACTTCTCGGGATCTTCGGGATCTCGGGACTTGCCTCGGGGCTCGAGAATAATACCGGGGCTTCGGGGTATTTCTAGCACGCAAAACGATGCAAAACGGGAGAGAGAGAAGAGAAGAAATTGGCAAAAGACTCGGCTGCCTTCGGATCCTATTTATAGGAGGCTGGAGCCTCGGAGTACGCGGGGCGTACTGGCCTCCGAAGTCGTCACTGCATGCGTCATCCGAAATGTCGACACTCTTCGGAGTACGCAGGGCATACGTCGGATCGGACTGGTGACTCCCCCTTCGGATAATGCCGGATTTTTTTTTCAATTAAAAATAAATACAATTTATTTATCAAACTTCAGAAATTCATATCTTCTTCATACGAACTCCGTTTTCGCCGTTCTTTATATCCACGGAAAGGTGAGACTACGCTCTACAACTTTCGTTTAGACTCCGTCGGCTAATTTTAACTTTATTTTTATTATTTATTTTTAATAGGCCGCGACAGAAACTTTTGTTATAAATTCATAACTTCTTCATTTGATGTCCGTTCTCGCCTAACTTTTTATCGCTTCGATACCAACAACGAGACCTTCGATCCTCGTTTAGATTTCTTCGGCTAAAAACCGCTCGATCTCAAATCGAGTATTTCAGGTTGCATACCGCTAAGTTGAAACTTCAGAAAATCGTAACTTCCTCATACGAAGTCAGATTTGGGCGTTCTTTATATATTCGGAAACCTCGTTTCAACTACTACAACATTATCCAAAGATATCAAGTTTATTTTACACTTACATTTTGACGCTTATTTTTTATTCTTAATTAATCAGATCACATAATTAAGCAATTAAGCACAAAACACATAATGCTCAAATAATACATTCTTATTATTTCAAAACAGGTTACAAAGGTTAACCTAGACTATTACATTGCTAAAAATGGCAAGCCCAGAAACACAGGTGTTACAATTCTCTCCACCTTAGAATTATTCCGTCCCCAGAATCACACATCAACAAACAAATGCGGATAACGACCCATCATGTCACTCTCCGTCTCCCAGGTGAGATTTGGCCCATTCGTGTGTTTCCATCGGACAAGCACTAACCCAACCATCTTGCGTCGCGATTTCTTAGTCTTTCGGTCAACAATTGCCTCTGGTTCCTCAATCAACCTTTTGTTCTCATCAATTCTCAATTCAGAAATTGGAATTATGTCGGGAACTTCTCCCGTGAACTTTCTCAAATAACACACATGAAAAGTGTTATGAATTCCATTCAGTTCTTCTGGTAGTTCGAGCTTGTAAGCTTGGTTCCCAATCCTCTAAAGAACTTTAAACGGTCCAATAAACCTTGGACTCAACTTTCCCCTTTTACCAAACCTTATAAGTCCCTTCCACGACGAGACTTTAAGCAAAACCGAATCCCCAACCTCAAAAGTCATCGGTCTTCGCTTCTTGTCAGCATAGCTCTTTTGACGATCCTGAGCTGCTAACATTCTTTCTCTAATTATTTTCAACTTTTCAGCAGTTTGATGAACTAATTCCGGTCCCATAAACTGCTTTTCCCCAGCCTCAAGCCAACAAGACGGCGTACGACACTTCTGTCCATACAATGCTTGATAAGGTGCCATATTAATGCTCGAGTGGAAACTATTATTATAAGAAAATTCTACCAATGGTAAATGTTCATCCCAATTACCTAGGAATTCCAAGGTACATGCTCTCAACATATCTTCAAGTGTTTGTATCGTTCTTTCGCTCTGACCATCAGTCTGCGGATGGTAAGCTGTACTTAAACACAACTTAGTACCCAATTCCTCTTGTAGACTTTTCCAAAATCTCGAGGTGAAACGGCTATCACGATCCGACACAATCGTTAACGGAACACCGTGAAGCCTCACAATTTCCTTCACGTAAGAACTCGCAAGCTTTTCCATAGACCATTTCTCCTTGGTCGCTATGAAATGCGCACTCTTAGTGAACCGATCAACGACCACCCAAATCATGTCGTGACCATTCTTTGTTCTGGGCAGTTTAGTGACAAAATCCATAGCAATGTCTTCCCACTTACCCATTGGCACAGGCAAAGGTTCTAAACTCCCGTACGGTTTCTGATGTTGTGTCTTTACTCTCGCGCAAGTCACACACTCAGCCACATACTTTGCAACATCAAGCTTCATCGTCGGCCACCAGTAGTAGGGTTTCAGGTCCCTATACATTTTAGTGCTACCCGGATGAATCGAGTACATGGTCTTGTGAGCTTCTTCCATCAGAAGATCTCTGACTCCTCCTGTCTTAGGTATCCAAATCCGATCTTGGAACACCTTCAGTCTGTGACTGTTTACACCGAACACCAACGTTTTGCCCAAACGCTCCTCCTTTCGGTCATTCTTCTCAGAAGCTTCGCTTTGAGCTTTCTTGATACTTTCCAAAATGGTCGAGACAACTTCAATTCTCAACGCTCTTGGCCTTTTCCTTTCAAGATTGACTTTCCGACTGAGAGCATCAGCAACAACATTAGCTTTACCGGGGTGGTAAAGTATCTCACTGTCATAGTCTTTAAGTAATTCCAGCCAGCGTCGTTGCCTCATATTCAATTCCTTCTGATTAAAGAGATATTGGAGACTCTTATGATCAGTGAAAAGTTTGCACTTCGTGCCATAGAGGTAATGCCTCCATATTTTCAGAGCGAAAACTACCGCTGCCAACTCCAAATCATGAGTCGGGTAATTCTTTTCATGCTCTTTCAGCTGTCGAGACGCATATGCTATCACCTTTTCTCTTTGGGTTAAAACACAACCCAATCCAACCCCAGACGCATCGCTATAAACAGCGAAGTCTTCAACTCCATCGGGTAGAGAAAGTATCGGTGCCTCGCATAGCTTCTTCTTTAGTTTCTCGAATGCTTCTTTATGCTTATCACTCCAAGCATAAGTAGCTCCTTTGTGGGTCAAAGCTGACAATGGACTAGCAATCGAAGAAAAGCCTTGGATAAACCTTCAGTAATATCCAGCTAATCCCAAAAAGCTTCGAATCTCCGTGGGACTTTTTGGTTGCTCCCACTTTGTCACAACTTCAGTCTTTGTTGGATCAACCATTATCCCTTATTGGTTGACCACGTGACCCAAGAATTAGACTTCACGAATCCAAAAATCACATTTGGAGAACTTAGCATACAGCTTCTCCTTCTTCAAGACTTCTAACACTTCTCGCAAGTGTCTGCCATGCTCCTCTTGGCTTTTCGAGTAAATCAGAATGTCGTCTATGAACACTATCACGGATTTATCAAGGAAAGGATTACAAACCCTATTCATTAAATCCATGAATGCTGCCGGAGCATTGGTTAGTCCAAACGACATAACCAAGAACTCGTAGTGTCCATATCTAGTTCTGAATGCAGTCTTCTCTATATCCTGCTCTCTTACTTTCAGCTGATGATATCCTAACCTTAGATCGATCTTCGAGAAATAGCTCGAACCTTGCAATTGATCAAACAGGTCATCAATCCTTGGCAACGGATATCTATTCTTTATTGTTGCCTTGTTCAGCTCTCGGTAATCAATGCACATTCTCATGCTTCCATCTTTCTTCTTTACGAATAACACCGGAGCTCCCCAGGGTGATGAACTAGGTCTTATGAAACCTTTGTCCAATAACTCCTGAAGTTGCATCATTAGCTCCTTCATCTCCGTCGGTGCTAATCGATAAGGTGCTTTCGTAATTGGCGTTGTTCCTGGCAACAAGTCAATACGGAATTCCACTTGTCGATCAGGCGGTAATCCAGGAAGATCTTCGGGAAATACTTCCGGATAATCACACACAACTGGAATATTCTGCATCACCTTCTTTTCCTTCTTAGCATCAATCACGAATGCTAGATATGATGTACACCCCTTGGTCAAACATTTTCTGGCTTTCATCAATGAAATGATTCCAGAATTCACTCTGCGTTTGTCCCCATACACCATAAACGAATCTTTCCCAGGCGGGTTTACTTTGACTATTTTCTTCTTGCATAAAATTTCGGTGTCGTTGGCGCTAAGCCAATCCATTCCCAAAACGATGTCGAAACCGTTTAGTTCTATAGGCAATAATTCCTCGTGGAACTTATTCGATTCAGATCAATTAAGATGTTTCTCATACGATGGCTAACATGTACAAACTTGCCACTAGCAACTGCGACTAATAAGGCATCATCTAGTCTAACAACAGGCAAAGCTAGCTTTCTACCAAATTCATGCGATATAAAGGAGTAGTTGGCTCCAGAATCAAATAAAATTTGGGCAGGCAATTCGTTAACGAGAAAGGTACCTGAAGCGACATCAACTTCATCTTTAGCAGCTTCCAGCGTCATCTGGAATGCTCTCGCCTTTGGCTTTGGTGGAATGTTGGGTCTAGCTGCCTCCTTCTTCTTCGGGCAGTCCCTCGACATGTGTCCCTCCTCACCACAACCATAGCAAACTTTCTTAGTGAGGGTACATTCATTGGCATAGTGCCCTGGCTTTCCACACTTGTAGCATGTGTTCGCCACCTCACATCTTCCATGATGCTTCTTCTTACATTTGTCGCACCACTTCGCTTCACCTCCACTTCCCCTCGAATCAGACTTCGAGAACTTGTTTTTCTTGTTGGACCCTGAAGTTCCATCGAACTTCCTCTTTTCACCAACATCTGTCCTTTCCAGACCCTTTTCCTTCTGCTGGGCCTCCACATTCTTAGCTGCACGAACAACCGTTTTCAGAGTAGTTGCCATCTTGATTGTCGGACCAAAGTCGGCAGGCAGTCCATTAGCAAACCTCTCTATCTTGGAGAGTTCCGTTGGCACTAGGTACGGAAACAACTTCATTTTCTCAGTAAATGCTGTAGCATAGTCGTCTATGCTCATCTTCCCCTTCTTCAAGTTTTGGAACTCATTGTTCAGATCAATCAGATCTATCTCTGAACAATACTGCACCCTTAGTTGCTCCAAGAACTCCTCCCATGACATTTTCAGGGCTTCTCCTCGTGGCATAGTATCTGCCAACAACTTCCACCAACTCAAGACTCCAGTCTTCAGTTGTCTAACTGCAAAGACGGTCTTCTGTTTGTTGCTACAGTCGCAACTTTCAAATACCATCTCCATTTCGGAGATCCAATCCATTATCTCAACAGGCTTTGGGCTCCCAGAAAGACTTGGCGGCTTGGCGCCCAAAAATTTCTTGTACATTCGCCCATCCTTGTTGTTCCTCCTTTCCGGATCGTTCCTTCGTTCTCCTTGAGTCCCAACTTGACTCATCATGCGACTATTGTTCCCTTCCTCCGATTGCTCGGGAATCAATTCGGGTTCCTCAATAGGTATGATAGGTTCATCCCTATTATTATGCAACATTTGTCGCATCTCCTCCCTTTGTTCGGCTAGCATAGCCCGAATCATGGCTTGCACCGCAGCCATTGTTATTGGTTCTGGTGCTGCTGCTACAACGGGTATTTGCTCAATCACTGGCGGTTGATTCCTGTTTTCATCCGCGTTTCCAACGCCACTCCTCGTTCTCACCATTTTTTATCTATACACCGAATAAGGTGAAATTAGATCTTCATTCACGATAGATATTCAAATCATCCTTATTACTCCGAAACGTTTACATGCTAGTTCTAATACCGTAAACATACGCTTAGAATCCTACACACATAAGGTTTCCAGATCCGGTCGGCAACAGACCGTAGATCCGAACAATTAATATCATATATGGCAACATATAACATTTAGCACATAAAAGCATTTTAGGCAACTTTCCTAAAATAAACTAGTGCTCGTGTCTAAAATTCAACAGACACACAACTCACAATTCCACTTAGCATTCTAAGTTTAAGTCTAGAAATACCAACAAATTCCTAGTTCGCTTAAACTAATGCTCTGCTACCAACTGTGACATCCCCAAAATCACGGCCAGAAAAGACCGATTTTCATTTATGCTTTTTAAAATAATTTCAGAGTAAATCCTTTTGATTTAAAAGAGTTGCGGAATCTGTTTCCAAAACAAAACATGATAAAATAATATTTATCAAAGCATTTCATCAAGAGATGCATTTTCATTATATAATCAAAACTCGGGATGTCATGTTCCGATACAGACCATAAAGCATAAACGATAACATTACAAGTCATTCAACAAATATATACATATACAGACTTGTAAACAAAACAACTTGATGATTCAACCATCTTATGCCCTCACGCCACTACCTGTAATACAAATAAAACTGAGTGGGTCAGGCTTGGGAGCCTGGTGAGCATATAGGGTTTTCAACCCACAATAAATAAGTTATATTTAATTTCACCAACCAATCACTATCCCGATTACCCATTCCCGTTATCCTCACTTTACGTCCCTAAAATAACATCTATCTCAAGGGACCTAATCTAGGATTTTCATCGGGACGGACATCACTGCTAAGGGGTTTCCTCAACAATAGATATCCTAAAGGCAACCATGAGGGGGATAGAGTACACCGGTGAACACATCGTTCACAACACCTACAGGTTATGAACCTGCTAGCGTTCCACAGGACTGTCTAGAAAGAGTCTGTGGTCGTTATCCATACTCCGTTGAATAACTAGATCAACAACAACAACAACAACAACATCGAGGCCTCTCATCTGTTTATTACACACCAACTATCTACCCATGTTCTACCCAACATATTAGTAGATAAAATATATATTTTCATACATAGTTTAAAACCTGTATATCATTTCCATTCAATACATATTCCACATAACATGTATTTCATAGAAAGTAAATCAGATCTATGAGATAGAAGAGAATGAATATACATTCATACTTATAACAACAAAATTATACACATAAACAACAATATACTTAATACACTCAAACCATACTTGTATTATTGTCGTGTTTATGAAAGGTAGTATACACTCACTTGATCAGAAGACGATCGGACAGCACTACGACTTGCAGAAGTAGTAATCCACAGCAGATCTGGAAGTTCTCCACAAAAATCGAACTTCTCGCGGGCAGAGCTTCGGCTCGGGAACCGCACTTCTCGGGATCTTCGGGATCTCGGGACTTCCCTCGGGGCTCGAGAATAATACCGGGGCTTCGGGGTATTTTTGGCACGCAAAACGATGCAAAACGGGAGAGAGAAGAGAAGAAATTGGCAAAAGACTCGGCTGCCTTCGGATCCTATTTATAGGAGGCTGGAGCCTCGGAGTACGCGGGGCGTACTGGCCTCCGAAGTCGTCACTGCATGCATCATCCGAAATGTCGACACTCTTCGGCGTACGCGGGGCGTACGTCGGATCGGACTGGTGACTCCCCCTTCGGATAATGTCGGATTTTTTTTCAATTAAAAATAAATACAATTTATTTATCAAACTTCGGAAATTCATATCTTCTTCATACGAACTCCGTTTTCGAAGTTCTTTATATCCACGGAAAGGTGAGACTACGCTCTACAACTTTCGTTTAGACTCCGTCGGCTAATTTTAATTTTATTTTTATTATTTATTTTTAATAGGCCGCGACAGAAACTTTCGTTATAAATTCATAACTTCTTCGTTTGACGTCCGTTCTCGCCTAACTTTTTATCGCTTCGATACCAACAACGAGACCTTCGATCCTCGTTTAGATTTCTTCGGCTAAAAACCGCTCGATCTCAAATCGAGTATTTCAGGCTGCATACCGCTAAGTTGAAACTTCAGAAAATCGTAACTTCCTCATACGAAGTCAGATTTGGGCGTTCTTTATATATTCGGAAACCTCGTTTCAACTACTACAACATTATCCAAAGATATCAAGTTTATTTTACACTTACATTTTGACGCTTATTTTTTATTCTTAATTAATCAGATCACATAATTAAGCAATTAAGCACAAAACACATAATGCTCAAATAATACATTCTTATTATTTCAAAACGGGTTACAAAGGTTAACCTAGACTATTACATTGCTAAAAATGGCAAGCCCGGAAACACAGGCGTTACAACCGGGGCCCCAACTTGCCCCTCTTCCTGAATCGAATCACTCCTTTCCAAGGAGAGACCTTCAGGAGCACAAAGTCGCCGACTTGAAACTCAAGCTCGGACCGGCGTCTGTCCGCATAACTCTTCTGACGACTCTGAGCGATCAACAACCTCTGTCTGACCTGCTGGATCTGCTCTGTCGTCTGAAGCACGATCTCTGTACTACCCATAACACGTTGTCCGACCTCTCCCCAGCAAATGGGGGTCCGACACCTCCTCCCATACAACAGCTCAAAGGGTGGCATACCAATGCTCGAATGATGGCTGTTGTTGTAGGAAAACTCTGCCAAGGGCAAATACGTTTCCCAACTCCCCCCGAAATCCAACACACATGCCCGGAGCATGTCCTCGAGCGTCTGAATCGTCCACTCACTCTATCCGTCAGTCTGGGGGGTGATATGCGGTACTAAAATGCAGCCTAGTACCCAACTCCTCGTGAAACTTCTTCCAGAATCTGGAAGTGAAATGTACATCCCGGTCTGAGACAATCGAGATCGGCACCCCATGCCGAGATACCACTTCCATCACGTATATCTCTGCTAACTTCTCAGCGGAAGAACTCTCCCTGATAGCAAGGAAGTGGGCGCTCTTTGTCAACCTGTCCACAATCACCCAAATTGCATCGACTCCCCTAGCAGTCCTTGGCAATTTGGTGATAAAATCCATAGTAATCTGTTCCCACTTCCATTCGGGAACCTCCAACGGCTGCAACTTACCATGCGGTCTCTGGTGCTCGGCCTTAACCCTATGGCAGGTTAAGCACCTCTCCACGAACCACGCAACATACCTCTTCATACAAGGCCACCAATACTCTCTCCTCAGATCTAAATACATCTTAGTGGCCCCAGGATGGATCGAGAATTTCGACCGATGAGCCTCTTCCATCAAAATGGTACGCGTCCCTCCCAAAAACGGTACCCATATACGCCCATGAAATGTCATAAGCCCTCGACCATCGGTAACGAACTCCGATACCAATCCAACAACTCGCTCTCTCTTCTGGTTTTCCAATCTCACGGCCTCGGCCCGAGCTCCACGAATGGCGTCCAACACTGGAGCCATCACAGTCAACCGCAAACATACATCCCGCAATGGGGCGCTCTCCGCCCTGCGACTCAGGGCGTCGGCTACCACATTAGCCTTGCCCGGATGATACAGGATCTCACAATCATAATCCTTGACCACATCCAACCACCTCCTCTGTCACATATTTAGGTTAGGCTGATCCATCAAATACTTCAGGCTCTTATGGTTCGTGTATATCGTACACCGAACCCCATACAGATAGTGACGCCAAATTTTGAGGGCGAACACCACCGCCCCCAACTCTAGATCATGGGTAGGATACCTCGTCTCATGAGGCTTCAACTTCCTCGATGCGTATGCTATCACATGCCCTCTCTGCATCAGCACCGCTCCCAACCCCAAGATCGACGCATCAAAATATACCACAAAGTCCTCCATCCCCTCCGGGAGGGCTAACACCGGGGCTTCGCATAACCTTTGGCGAAGCGTCTGAAAGGAGGCCTGCTGCTCGGGGCCCCATGAAAAAGCGACACCCTTCCGAGTCAACCTGGTGAGTGGCACTGCGATCTTAGAGAAATCCCTAATAAATCTCCGATAATACCCTGCCAACCCTAAGAAACTCCTGATCTCGGAGGGTGACCTCGGCACCTCCCAACTCATCATCGCCTCAACTTTGGCCAGGTCGACCAATATCCCTCTCTGGTTAACGAGATGACCTAGGAACTGGACCTCTCGCAACCAGAAATCACACTTGGAGAATTTGGCATAAAGCCTCTCCGATCTCAGAACTCCGAGGGATCTCCCTCAAATGCTCCTCATGCTGCTCTCTAGATCTCGAATATACCAAAATGTCGTCGATGAATACAATCACCGACCGATCCAACATCGTCCTGCACACTCGGTTCATGAGGTCCATGAACACTGTCGGGGCATTGGTGAGACCAAAAGGCATCACCACAAACTCGTAATGCCCATAACGCGTCCTGAACATTGTCTTCTGGATGTCCTCATCTCGCACCCTCACCTGATGATATCCAGACCTCAGATCGATCTTGGAGAACCAAGATGCTCCCTGCAACTGATCAAACAAATCGTCGATCCTCGGCAACGGGTAACGGTTCTTGACCGTCAGCTTGTTCAACTCCCGGTAATCAATACACATCCGGTGTGAACCATCCTTCTTCTTGACAAAAAGGATAGGCGCTCCCCACGGCGAGCTGCTCGGCCGAATAAATCCCTTTCCCAGCAGCTCCTGAAGCTGCGAGGATAACTCTTGCATCTCTGGAGGTGCAAGGCGATAAGGCACCTTGGCAATAGGTGCGGCCCTCGGAACCAAATCGATATTGAACTCCACCTGCCTCATGGGAGACACACCTGACAATTCCTCTGGAAATACATCCGGGAACTCACGCACTATCGGAACCTCCTCAACTGACCTCGGCCTCTCTGAATCAACCCGCGTATCCATCACATACGCCACAAAGCCCTTACAGCCCTGCTGTAGACACTGCCTCACCCTAGCGGCCGAACAAAACGCTGACCCAGAACGCGTACCCTCGCCATACACCGTAAGAACTCCCCCCACTAGGGTCTCGTATGGTCACCAGCTACCGCTCGCAGTCGATAACCGCACCGAATCTGCTCAACCAGTCCATGCCCATAATGACACAGACATCACCCATCGTAATAGGAACCAAATCAATCGGGAACTCAACACCGAATATCTCGAATACGCACCCACAGATCACCTCTGTGGCATATATCACCCTCTCGTCAGCTATGGAAACTCTCAGAGGCCGACTCAACGCCTCACGACTAGTACTGATATGCTGACTAAAAGCCAAAGATACAAAAGACCGACTCGCACCCGAGTCAAATAACACCAAGGCAGGTACAGAATTCACAAGAAAAGTACCTACGCATAACATAATATAAGCATAATATCTCAACATCAAAATAAATACACGAAAGAATACATACCAGCCACGACATCGGGCGCTGCGCGGACCTCCTCCGCGATCAACTGAAAGGCTCTCCCTCGTGCCCTCGGCGCCTCGACCTTCACTGGCCGACTCTCGGTAGCTCTGATGGCGGCAGGGGTAGATCCCTGAGGTGCTCCCTGAGCTGATCCCCACAACTGCGGACACTCTGCCTTCCGGTGTCCGGTCTGGTTGCAGTGAAAACACACTGCAAACCCCTTGGGGCAGTCCTTGAGCATATGCCCCTCCTTGCCACACTTGTAGCAAGATCCAACTCTACAAACTCCATCATGACCCTTGCCGCACTTCCCATAAGTGCGACCCTTCTGGCTCCCTGATTTGGGATCAGCGGGCTTGGCCCGCTTGGCTGCCGGCTGGGACTGTGTTGGTCGCCGATCCCTCGCCTGAGACTCCGCCTCCTCCCTAGCCTGAGTCTCTAGCTCAATATCCCTCTTCCGGGAATTTGCCTGAAGCTCGGAAAATGCCTGGTACGAGGAGTTCTCCATGAACTCCCGAATGTCTCGCCTCAAGATACTCAAATATCGGCTCATACGTGCCTGCTCAGTAGACACGTGCTCAGGGCAGAATATTGCCCTCTCATGGAACAACCTGGTAATCACCGTAACAGACTCAGTACCCTGCTTCAGGGTCAGAAACTCCTGTGCCAAACGCTCCCTCTCCACCTGGGGAACGTACTCATCTTGGAACATGGCAGTGAACCTCTCCCAGGTCACTGCCGCAAGCTCAACAGGCGTAAAGTGCGCTGTTACAAACTTCCACCAGTCCTTTGCTCCCAAGCGAAGCTGGTTCAGCACGGACCGAACTCTCAAATGCTCAGGAGATGAGCAAGTGAAGAAACACCCCTCTATGTCTGAAATCCATCTCATAGCCGCCACCGGGTCCTGGGTCCCATCAAACTCCGGCGGTTTTGTGTTGCTGAACTCTCGGAACAGCAACGCATCACCACCCTGCGGCCTCGCGGCAACAATAGCTGCGGTGGCCGCTGCAACAGCAGCCTCAGAAAGAGCATCATAAAGCTCGTCGAAAGTCTCAATCAACGTGGTCTTAATAGACCCGAACATCTCTGGTATCTCTGCCCTGATGGCCGCAGCCACCTCCTCATGGATGATCCGGCGGATCTCCTCATCACTGGCCCCACTGCTCTCAGGCATAAGACGTGTCCTCACCATGATCTACCTCTGAAATACAACATACGATAAATTAGAATCCATTCGAGCATACTCACACTCGACAACTCATCCCTCCTTGATCCTTGGCATTCCAAAGATTCTTACTTGGACTGTACATCGCCCCGGTGCTTTCAGTAGTACGGGCCCAATACTACTGTCCGCACCGTATCAGTATACACCCCAAGTCCACCTCTTCGGATCCTAAGTTCCAAGTACTCTATTATGCACAATCCACTCTCTAACAGATCTCTCATAAGCTCCTCGTTGCTACCTACTCACTCTCAATCATCTCATAGCAGCTCACCTCTCCCTAGGCTAAGGCATCATAAATCAGGCCACTCTAGTCCTAATAGGAGTACCTAGCCTACTCTAGCATGAGAATACATCATATCAATATCATAACACATATCATGAGGGTATCTTGGGAAATCACCGTTCGGGCGCGGACTGATCGTACACACGACTCTGATCTGAGTTTTTCAAAAAAAGCTTTTACTCTTTTTTTTAAATACTTCTCAAATCCTCAGTTTGAGTTCAAATACGCCCGAAGGTGTACTCGAATCCCTCAAACCAAGGCTCTGATACCAACTTGTAACACCATAAATTTCAAAACAATTTTTCGCATTTTATAAAAACATAATTCATTTAATATTCATAAAAACATCAATGTTTGAAACTCAATCCATGACAAATAAAAATCCCAAGATCTCATAACATAAAAATCCCGTGTGTGTACTGATCAAGCCGGCGCCTTCCCATGGTGATCACTAGTACCTGAAACAAATAACACCAAACACTGTAAGCACAAAGCTTAGTGAGTTCCCCAAAATACCACACATAGCACATATTAGCCACTCGAGGCTATAACTCTGTGGGTCCGTGGACCCTACTCTGTGAACCTTCCGGTTCCAACTCTATAAACATGCACAACATAAATCACATAGAAATAATGCAGTACAACACATAACATACATACAACATACAAATACTCTGTCACATAACTCTGATTACCTAATCAAGGTAAAGTATAGTGAGAATACTCACCTCGGGTATCTCGGTAAATATCTGCCTCGGAACAAATGTGATCTAGCTTCCTCCTAATCACACAAAGTAACACACCCATAAATACACTGAACTCAACCCTATAGGTCAGCATGGTCAATGGTCAACTTTGACTGGACTCGGCGAGTGCACTAGAGCGACTCGGCGAGTCTATGCGTGTCCACTGACTCCCTTGGATCCTCTCTCGACACATAGAGTACTTCCCTAACTCGACGAGTTCCACCTGGCATGAATCGTGGGGCCACCACGACTCAACTCGCCGAGTCTCAAGAACAACTCGGCGAGTTCCGGCTTGACTCAGCCCCCTGACTCTCCCTGACTCACTGGGTCATCCCCCAACCCGGCGAGTCTACTCGCTAAACAATTTACATGAAACCCAAACCATACTCGCCGAGTCTAAAGAACAACTCGGCGAGTTCATGCCATGCACAAACTCTATTGACCTTCTGAGGTCAGATCTGTTTCCCCAAACCATAGATCTGGCCTTCCCAAGCATGAATGTCACGTAAAGTTCGAAACTTGATGCTTGTATAACCACAACAAGGCATCAAAAGGATATTTGGTCCCAAAAATGACAACCTAGGTCCAATAACTCCATACTAACCCAAAAAGCTCCAAGGGTTAAGGTCTCTGGACCTCTTTGAGTCTAGATCCAAGGCACAAACTCGAAGAGGGACCATTTGCTCCACATAATCACTCTCCAAAGGGGTTAGAAAACCCTAACTCTAAAGATCAACCCTAAAACTGAAGGAGATTCTAACTATTACCTCAAAATGAAGTCTCTGGACTCTGGATCTGCTTGAATCTCACCTCCTCCTTGCTCTTGTCACCTTCTTCTTGCTAAACAAAGGATACAAAGATCCAAAAGTGACTTCTTCTCTCTCAAAGTGATTTAGCTCTCTTAGGGTTCTCTCAAGGGACTGGTAGCCGCAATAGGAGGCTATAAGTGCCCTTAAATAGGCTCCAAACCCGGGGAATTAGGGTTTCATTAAACAACGTGGACTTGCCGAGTCCATACGCGAACCCGTGTCCATAACCGCGATCATACTCGGCGAGTTTGAGCTCCAACTCGCCGAGTCTCCTCACAAATCACCAAAAATACAAGAATAAATAATACCTGAGAATCCGGGGTGTTACAATTTTTTAGGTTTTTAATGTAATTTTTAATTTCATGTTAATTTTTGTAGGGTTTCTAGAATGTAATTTTTAATTTTAGTGTGGTTTTTATTAATAAAAGTTCTTATTTTTTTTTTATTGAAATTAAAAAAAAAGTTCATAGGTACATCCTAGTTCATAGGTAAAATTTGTCAAAAATATAAAAATTGACGTGACGTCTATGTGGTACAGTTTTACCATTGATAAAAACATAACTACATCCTTTAACCTAGGTGACATCATTTTCTTTGTTAATTTAGTCATTATATGTAAATTATCTTTTTTTACATCATGTGAAGTACGAAACAAACAAGAAGAATATGTTAATATCCACATTTTGTAATAGTCATTTAAAAAAAATGACAAAACGATAAAAATAGTCCACGTGTATTGTATTTTTTTTTTGGGTTTTGGTCCTTCAAGTTTTAAAATACTAAATGTAATCCTTATGAGGATCGCATATGTATGTGAGTCAAGTGAAGGGCTAAAGGATCTAGTACACATTGATGAGAACTGGTCAGGTCCACCACAAAGAATGATAAAGGTTGTTCGTCATAATTTACTAAAAGTTTAGTAAATATGGTTATACTTACAAGATTAAGTGTAATTCTAATACTTTGAAAAAGCTTTAAAGTATAGGAGAACAAATTAAAAGAATCAATTAGGCAAAAAGATAAAAGTTTTCTCCAATCCGAAAGGAAAGGAGAATACTTTAGTATCGTGTTTTATGATCATCCTTATGATTATGGAACCATGCCACAATTGATCCTCTAAGGATACCTTAGTGCATTTATATGACTAAGGAGAGGTATCAGGCATTGTTAAAATGCTTAAAATCAAAAGGATGAGTCATACTTCATTCCAAAATCGAGTCTTAGAGTTATGAATGATATATCCTAAGTAGGTTTATAACACATCATGAAATGTGGAGTAGAAAGGTTTTCTTACTCATGCACATTTGAAATTGGTGGTTGTAATGACTTAGATAAGACAAAGAACAACTAAGACCAATTATATGAAGTGTTTTTTTATAAGAATCTGTACTAACACTTGAATATTTATTTGTCGAAGAACGTTTGTTGACAGAGAATCTTATATGTCAAGAGGTCAGTGGGAGTCTTAAAGGTCTTGAAAAGGTTCAAGAACTAATCAAGAATAAACATATATTTACCAATAGCACACGACTTGAGGTTCGTAATCTATCGCGTTGATCACATTCTTGTTACTATGTCATTCGAGTTAAGTTGACTATGCATGTGAGTTCTATGAGTCCTTATTTGATCATATAAGACAAAGCACCTTGATCAGTAAAAGTACATTGATCTGTGTGGGTGAGCTGCTCAATAACTTGGAAGCAATGGTAGGCCCTCGTGCTACCAAATGGCAAGAAATTAAGATCGAACAAGTTCAGTCCACATGAGTTTAGATTTGTCACAATCCTTGTCTTGTGGTTATGGTTATGGCAAATTCACATGGATAGGAACACATACACCATAAAATCTAAGTGACATAAGGTTTCTCTCCGCTTCATGAATATGATTGTGAGGAAACACTTTCACTAAGTGGATTTTAATGTATTAGCAGTTGTGATTGTATTCTCAAATTCGAGTATGGTTACGACATCCCTCTTCATAGTTCGAATTGTGAGAAATGGCAAATTAGTCTGAACATTCGGGACTTATGATTATCAGTTTTGAAATGGTTCAGACACACATATGAGCTTTCTAATAGAAGGTGTATGAGCTTAGATAAAGGCTTATCGAAGCATCTCGTATTAGAAATCTAAACATTGGAAAGAAAGTCAATAAGTATTGATTTCTGGAAGTCCAACTAATTTCTGGATACATGTCAAATCTAGTGGGAGCATAAGTGTTATGCTAGTAAAAATGTAATTTTTATGCTAGTGGGAGCACAATTAATATGTTAAGTGTTGCAAGTTGGCGATGCTATTTATAGGAAACAAGGTTTTAAATTTCCAAGGTTGCATAGGATGAAAAGTTGTTTCGCTATAGAAAGTCTAAGGGAGAGGAACTAATACTTCATTTCAAATATAAAAGCTTAGATTGAGATTTCAATAGAATCTAGTCATGTATATACATGAATGTTATGTTGAAATGATTTAACATATGGAAATTCTATATGTGGAAATATTATAGCAAAGGACTGGTCAAGTATCATGTCTTTATGTAAGGCAATATGAATCGTATCTCATATGCTTCGGGTATAGGATCGATTGCATATGCTATAATATTCGTCAGTTCTAATTTTCCAAATGCCTAGGGCATTGAGAGGGAAAAAGGACCAGAACTGGTTATAACTAAAGTAGTTAAACAAATATCAAGGACGATCTAAGGATCGATCGATTGTGGGCCGTTGGAAGTATAGTAATGGATGGACCATATTGATATAATTATGAATAGATAGGATTCTATTTAGAATGGATAGTCATATGACAATTATGGAAATGTTTCCATAATAGGAGTTGGATATTAAGAATCTAAGTGTAAGTTAGAAACTTTTATGCAAGAAGGGTGTTCAAGGAATGTACCTTGAATGTGAGACTTTGTCTCCATGGAATTGTTCTGTGACAATTTCAATGGAAAGGTTTGTAATATCATTGGCAAAGTCTTTGTGACTTTGGTGCCGTGACATTACAAAAGGAACATTGCATGTAAGTTTAGATCTAACAAGATTTCAATAGTGGCAAGAATTTTGTATTCTTACACTTATAATAAGGATTAGGGAATTTTGAAATGAGCATCATTGGAAATGTGTTCAATTGATCTATTTCACACGGTAAGGACCATAGGCAAACATAGTGTGCATGCTTGGAGCATGGGATTATGGTTGTTTTAATTTAAGTATTAAGTTGATTAGTCGAAACATTATACAATGAATAATGTGTAATCAATATGGTGATTAAATAATAAATGTTTTATTTATATTCAAAAGTTTTGAGACCATATTAGATTATATTATTTTTGTGTTTCACTTTGCATGTTTTGCCTTCCCGAATAATAAGATTATTCAAACATCCACATTCAATCATACTTTGGAAGTAAGTTATGAGGTAAGACAGTCTTGAATCTGACTGTAAATTGTCTAAGTGTTTAGACATAGCACAAGTTTGCTATACTGTTCACGAGTAATAAGATTTAAGTATTGGATTAAACTCACATTCATCTGAATCACTTCATGGATTTTATCATGAGTGATTGTGAGACGATAATATCTTATATTCTTGAAATAGAGGCATATGAGTTGTAGTTTGCAAGTCGGTTGCACATTGATGATGCGTAAACGCACCAGTAACTTGGTGTTATAAAACGTATTGTTGTGTGTGATTTGATGAGTAAATTAAGCAAGCATATGAGTTGACTTTTATCCATTCCTTTTACCCAATGTGGGATAAAAGCGATATCTGGGCGCCCCTCGATGATTTAGTGATGACACCCTAAGTGCTTGGCCAAGCCTAGACTGATTTGATTTGTTCAATTAGTCAGTTATCATAAATCGAAAATTAGGAAACAGAACTTGGATAGAGAGAACGATTATAATCCATATCTCATGTCTATAGGATATCTTCTAAAACGGAGGAATATTTGATCCCTTATCTAAAGGATGCGGTTCTAATATGATCAGAGTTCGACAACGACGTTTGAGAGCTATGATTGTTAATCGGATTTTGAAGTTACATTGGCAGTTATAGTTATTAGACTTATCCAAGTGGGAGACTGTTGGATTAGGTGTCTAAGCCCATAACTATAATTTGTATGTACTTGACCCGATAATAACATGGTCCTTTTGGGTTGCCTTCACTGGAGCAATTTGATAGGAGGGATATTTGAGAAAGAGGTTATTTATGATTTATTAATATATTATATGAATAATATATTAATTGAGAAATCATATTATTTAAATAGTATTGATCAAGAATTAATTTAGTGGTCAAAAGAGATTGATTAAATTTATAGGGATTGATTAGGTAAATCAGTAATATTTATAGTTTGGGCAAATGATCCATGTTGATTAGGGATGGGCTAAATTTATGTGAGAATCCATGAAGATTTAGTCCAAGGGGCCTATCATATGGATCATTGGAATACCTAAAAGCTCAGGTAAATTAGGATTTTATGTACGAAACACTAAGGATTCCACACTATAAATCGAACCCTTGCACTGTAACGCCCGTAGATCTGGGCTAGTGAATTTAGAGATAATAGGGGTCGAAAACAAATTTTTGAATAAAGATTATTTAGAATAAATAATCTTAACCAAGTTGTAGAATATGCCTCAAGGGTTAAAACGAAAAAGTTATGCTCCGTCGAAGTTTTACGGCAAAACCGGCATGACACCGGGAGAAGTAAATAGTGAATTTATGATGGAGGACTCTTTAGCCTTAGAAATCTAAACAAAAGTTGTAGTATATGTTAAGCCGAGAACATGCAGAAAAAGAACGCCCAAATCTGACTTCGTATGAGGAAGTTATGAATTTTCTAAGATCTGGCTTAGCAGTGCACAACCCGAAACTCGAATTTTAGATCGAGCGGTTTTTGACCTACGCAACCTAAATGAGAATTGAAGATCTCATTAATAGGAACTCAACGGTAAAAAGACGGACGAAAACAGAGTCCGTATGTAGAAGTTATGAATTTTACGCGGACATTTAACAGTATAATCTCCTCGTACTATTAAATTTAAGATCGGTCGAGAATTAGCCGACGGAGTCAAAATGAAAGTTGTTGATCTTATTTTTACCTACACGTGGATATAATGAACATCAAAAACGGTGTTCGTATGTGAAAGTTACGGCTTTTAGAAGTCGGAAGTGTGCTGTGCGAAAATGGGTGATGTGGCACAATCTTGACCATTGCTTTCTCCCCAAGTCTTGCCACTAGATGGTGAGATGTGGCACCAAGTTCAGCTATTTTCACCCTATAAATAGACCTCTCCCACCCTCATTTTCTTCAAACCTTTCCCATTCTTTCTTCTCTTTACTCTCTCTCTCTAGAACCTCTCTCTAGCCCCGAAACCCCCCGAAAAGCCTAGGGAACCTCCCTAGCACGAGGCGGAAGCCCCGGAGTGCTCGATGGCCCCGAGAAGAAGAGATTTTTGGCTAGGGAATGCTGCTCCAAGCAAAGCCAGGTTTTCTATAAAACCCGATGTAAGTGAGCTACGCCTACGCTATTTTTAATATAACTTTTATTTAATTATAGTAACGTTATTAGGAACTTATAATAAGTACTTGGGCTATTATTGTGGGTTATATAAGTATTGTTTAAAGCTTATATAATAGTAATAATATCTAGACTATTAATTAGTCTCGGCGAATAATAGACTAAACTCTAGTGGTAATAATACTAGGTTTCGTCGAAGGAAATTATTTTTTTTAAGAAGCGAAGCGCTGTCTGAGTTCGGAATCACCACCTTTTCAGGTGAGTGCATGGTCCCTTTCATCTTACACATAGATATGAAGTATTTTATATAAACTACGTGCTATGTGTGCATATTATCTGTATACTTGCTATCTATGCTGGATGAACGATTTTATACAAGTTTTATATGATTTAAACTGTATATGTATTTATATCTACATAATATGTTGGGTAAAACATGGGTAGATGAAATATGAGTTGGATGATGAGTTGAGAGGTGATATAGACCATGAGGTAAGGGTGAGAGGTGGACGATGTGAGAAGCCTTGTTCCCAAAAGTTGGCCCCATCATCTAGCAGAGTATGGATGACAACCACGGACTATTCTAGACAATCCAGTGGAACACTTGCAGGCTCGCAACCTGTAGGTGTTGTGAACGATGTGTTCACCGGTGTACTCTAAAAATCCATTGACATGTATTGCGAGTGGACTCTCGAAAACGATATTGTCAATAAATGAGATAATCCTAGCAATTGTGCTCGAAGGACAATACTGGTAGCTGCGCCTCACATAGAATGTCACAATTCTGGCAGTTGCGCCTAAGTGATAGAACTAGCAGCTGTGCTTGACAACTGTGCTATTGACGATGATGGAATTCATACCTATTCCTTAGGATAATCCTTAGGAATGAATGAATGAGAAATAGTTGATTCTTAGCGTAGATCCTTAAGTGTAAAGAAGATAATGGGGATGGGTAATTGGGTTAACTGTTTGATAATTAAACATAATAATTATATTATTGTGGGTTGAAAACCCTATGTACTCACCAAGTTTCCCAACCTGACCCACTCAGTTTATTTATATTACCGGTGCTGATATGAAGTCACATTACACTGAGAGATTAAGGAGATATAAATCACTAGTGACAATGAATGTAAGTTCTGTTTATGCTTATATTTCTATATTGACGATGACATCCCAAATGTTTTAAAATGAATAAAAATACTTTTCTTTGGAATTGCCTTGATAATGTATTTATCATGTTTTAACGGGAACAAATTCCGCAACATTTTTATTAAAAGAGGTACTCTGATTTTTATAAAGCATAAACAAAATTGGTCTTTTCTGGCTGTAAAAATGGGGATGTCACATGCACTCCCAAAATCGGCACTTGTACTCCAAGGTGGAACCCTAGCTATTTTTGGTGCCTCATAGCCTCACTCTCATTATCCTCCATTTGCTTTTGGTGTTTGTAACTTATTAGAGGTATCACACTTGAGGTACTAAGCTCTTGAAAGGCCAAGGATTGCAAGTTACAACAAAGAGGTATTCATCTAACTAGTTTTTATGTTTTATATCTCCAATTGCATGCTAGCTAGGGTATATGCTTTGGATCAAATGAAATTGCATGTATAAATTGAGAAAACTTAGATCCAAAGCATATAGGTTTGTATGTACACCACAGGATTGTTATAGTGCTCAAAACCTGTAACAGCCCAAATTCCAAGGTATTTTTCATTTATTTATTTTTGGTAAATTGTGAGGAGACTCGGCGAGTTGGAGCCTAGACTCGCCGAGTATGATCGCGGATTTGGACGCGGGTTCGTGTCCGGACTCGACGAGTTCAAGAGTGGACTCGGCGAGTCCATGCTGTTTAATGAAACCCTAATTTCCCAGCCTTGAGCCCTATTTAAAGGACCTTATACCCCTTCATTGCGGCTACCTTCGACCTTGAGAGCACCAGAGCAGCTGAGAGTCCTTGTGAGTGAGATAAGAGGCCATTATTCACCATTTTTGTGTGCATTTGCAAGAAAGGAAGAGGAAGGCCAAGCTAGGAGAGTTGGGGAGCTTGGATCTACTCCCATTTCGGCAGAGGAAGCTATTTGAGGCAACATTCAGAGCTTATTCTCGTGTTTTTCTTGATATGGTCAAATCTAAGGTTTCTTCATGCCTTGTTTGCCTTGTAATTGGAGTGTGAGAGGTCCCATGGGGAAATGGTACCTAGATCTGGACCTTAGTAGGTCCAGAGAGTCCCAAATGCCATGCTTTATGCCTTTCCTTTTGAGTTGGAGACTTAGGTTACCATTTTAGAGGTCATTTCATCAAAAGAAGCCTTGTAGGCGTTGCATGGTAGCCAAGATTGTGACTTAACGTGATGAATGTGCTTGGGAGGGCTAGATCTATGAGTTGTTGGAGCGGATCTGACCTCAGAAGCGAGATTGAGTTGATGCATGGCATGGACTCGCCGAGTCTGAAGAACAGACTCGGCGAGTAGCATGAAGATTGTCCTTAACCACTTAGCGAGTGGTCTTGCCGAGTTAAGAGGTTTGACTCAGTGAGTCAGGGAGAGTTAGAGAGGGTTGGCAGATGGACTGAGTCGAGCTAGAACTCGCCGAGTTGTTCTTGAGACTCGGCGAGTTGAGTCGTGGTGGTCCCGCGATTCATGCCAGGTGGAACTCGTCGAGTCAGGGAAGTACTCGACGTGTCAAAAGATGATCCTAGGGAGTCTGTGAACACGTATAGACTCGCCGAGTCGCTTTAGTGCACTCACCGAGTCCGGTCAAAGTTGACCATTGACCGTTGGCCAGAGTTGACTAGTGTTGACTTGATAGGGGTAGTCAACCTTAGTTGAGAAAGTGTTAATTAGAGATATATTGTGTTATAGGAGGATTATAGCTCGGAGGATCGAGCGGGAGTGATTTCCGGGATTTGCGAGTTATCGAGACACGCGAGGTGAGTCTTCTCACAATACTTTACCTTGAGTAGGTAATCAGAGTTATGTGACAGTGTATTTGTATGCTATATGTATGTTATGTGTTGTACTGCATTATTTCTATGTGATTTATGCTGTGCATGTTTATAGAGTTGGATCCAAAAGGTTCCCAGAGTTAGAACCATTGGGTTCACAGAGTAGGGTCTACGGACCCACATAGTTATAGCCTCGAGTGGCTAATATGTGTTATGTGCGGTATTTTAGGGAACTCACTAAGCTTTGTGCTTACAGTGTTTGTGTTGTTTTTTTCAGGTACTAGTGATGACCATGGGAAGGCGTCGGCTTGATCTGTACACATGCATGGGATTTTTATGATATGTGATCTTGGGATTTTTGTATGACATGGATTGGAGTTTTAAACCTGATGTTTTATGAAAATTAAATGAAAATGCTTTTATATTATGCGAAAAATTATTTTGAAATTCACGGTGTTACAAAACCCTTTAGAATTTTTGTATAACAACAATTATCACACTAGCATTGAGCGACCTCCTTTTGAGATGCTTTACGGGAGGAGATGCAGGACCCCGATTTGTTGGGGTGAGGTCGGTCAGCGAGTCATGGGGAGTACTGAGGTGGTACTTAAGACCACTAAGTTGATTCAACAGGTTCAGAGCAGGCTTCAGACTGCTCAGAGTCGGATGAAGAGTCATGCTGACAGCCACCATTCAGACTTGGAGTTCCAGGTGGGAGACATGGTTCTCATGAAGGTGTTACCTTGGAAAGGTTTCATCCAGTTTAGGAATCCGAGCAATGGTCCCCAGTGATATTGGTCCCTTCATGGTTTTGGCTCGGGTGGGCCGGGATGTGTATCGTCTAGATCTTCCAGCCGAGCTCAGTCAGATTCATAGCTTATGTCATCTCTCTCAGCTACGGAAGTGTTTAGTAGATGATTCTGCAGTTGTACCTTTGGAGGATATTCAGGTGGATGACCGCCTGAATTATATTGAGAGACCAGTGGCTATTTTAGATCGGAAGACGAAAACCTTAAAGAACAAGGTTGTGGAGCTGGTGAAGGTGCAGTGGGTGCACCACAAAGGGTCAGAGTGGACTTGGGAGCCCGAAGATGAGATGAAGGAACATTACTCAGAATTATAACACTTATGCCCTGGTATGTTCCTTATGACCCTTGAGTATTTAATAATTTCATTTTGGTCCCTGAAGTAGTATGCGGGGCGTACTGGGTTGGTGGCGAGACGGGACTTAGGTCGCGCACATTGGGCATACATTGACTTTAATAAAACCCTAAGTAGGGGTGTTTCACCATATTTAAGCATCCTTATCTTCTAGAGCTGGCCTCTTTACCAACACGCAAAGCCTCCAAAACCCTAAAGCGAGTTATAGCCTCCATTTTAAAGCATTTGAGCCTTTAAATATGTTGGTTTTATGTACTATAACACTCCTACGGTGCACATACAACCCTAATGCTTTGGATCTAAGTTTTCTCTAGTTATACATGCAATTTTGATTTTCCAAAGCATGAAGCCTAACTAGCATACAACATTGATATTTGAAACATAAAAACAAGTTATATAATTACCACTTTGTTGTAGCTTGTAGTTCTTGGTCTTTCAAGAGCTTAGAACCTTAAGTGTGATGCCTCAAATGGTTCACAAACACCAAAAGCAAATGGAGGATTATGAGAGAGAGGCTATGAGGCACAAAAATCATCTAGGGTTCACCTTGGAATAGAGTGTCCGATTTTTGCATGCTAGGGGTTACTTTTATAGTGTGGAATTCCTAAGGGTTTCAACTTGTAAACCCTAATTCATTCACTTGCTCTGGTGAAGGCAACCCAAAATGGACCATGCTACTATCGGGTCAAGTACATATCAATTATAGTTATAGGCTTAGACACTTAATCCAAGAAGTTGGTAAGCTTGGAGAAGGAAGTCTTGGATCTAGAAACACTACTCATTTTGCAAGAAGTTGTAGGTATCAAGTTCTTATCTTGGTTGCTAGATGCTTAGATCTTCTTTTGAATTAAATAGTTCTGTTTTTAACCATGGTTTGGAGGGATGTTGGGATTAGGACGTCACAAAGGCTTATTCTTCAGATCTAAGGTCTTCATGGGCTCCTTTGGTATAAAGGTGCCAACTTTATGGAGTTTAGGGGCCGCATGCATTCATTAATCCTTTTGAGCTTTAGAGCTTCTTATGGCCATGCATGGACGTAAAGTTAGTAATTTTACGTGATATTTTAGCTTAAGGAGGCTAGATCTGCACTTTGGGTGAAGTCTTAACGAATTAAGTGCTTAAAGTAGAAGGTGACTGATTTGGTTGAGTACGTTGGGGTACAAGCCTTCGAGCCATTACTCTTAATATATCGGCTGAGTATGCCCAACGTACTCAGTCTGATGGCATGTCGATTTTGGGCCTTGGTTTGGGCCTCATCTTGGGCTTAGAAGGTTAGGGTTTAGTTGGGCCAAGAATATTATTGGGCCTTGGGATAAGACCCATGTGAATGGATTGGGCCCAATTAGGAATTAGGCCATATTTTGGGCCTTAATGGATTGTTTAACTTTTGGGCCCATTGGATTGTGTTTATGGGCTTCATCCTTGGACCAAGCTAGGTTAGGGGTAAAATGGTCTTTTTACCCTAAGTAGAGATTTTTGGTTATGATGTAGATCCCAAATGTTAATTAGTCTTTATGTGGAAATTGATGGCTCGGGGAGCTGTAGGACCAACAGTCAGGGATCATTCGTTCATTCAGCTTTTCATGGTGAGTTTCCTCACTGGGTTTTACGGGTCAAAGGCACCAAGGCTAACCCACGTTTGGTTATGTTATTATAATTGTTGTCTGTGTGATACTTGTATGTGCTTGTACATGTATGTTTATTGGGCAGGGCCCATTATTTGAGTATGGGCAGGGCGCGTCTCTCAATGGGCATCGCACACACCATATGGATTCTGTTTATGGGGCATACTCTGATTTTCATGATGTTTGACATATTTATTTTATTGGATTGTTTGAACAATGTTTGGAATACTGTTTTTACTTAAATCAAAAATAAATTTTTTGGGTGTTTTAGTGTGTGGTATTTAGGGTAACTCACTTAGCTTTGTGCTTACGGTTTTTAGTTTATGTTTCAGGTACTTCCGGATCCAAGGGGAAGAGCTCGGGGTAATCGCATCGCACACACACACTATTCTGCATTTTACTTTACTCTGATGTAATTGGATGTTTTGATCATACTTGATACTATTATGGTTTTATGAACATATTTTGAAAGATGGTTTTTATTATTGCAAAAGTTGAACTTTTGGGCTTAAATTTTGGGACGTTTCATAATCGCATGCCACAAACTTAGATAATCCTTTAAGTAACAGTTGCAACCCTATAATGGTTAGACTCAATCGAGAGTTGCGCAATAGAATTAAATCCGTCACTCTGAGCTTTTTAACCTTTGCAACATGTGATTTAACATATTGTAACACCCCATTTATTAAATAAATAAATTGACGAGTGTATAGTAGCCCTAAAATCAATAATTTATATAGCAATGTGCTGGTCTCGGGGGTTAATTGCTACAATTTTAGAAGTTGGGGGTTAAAAGTGTAAGTTTTGGAGTTAATTTAAAAATGATTTCAGAAGTCAGGGTTCGTTTGATAAATATTGGATTTAATTGAAATAAAATCATGAAGAGAGGGGCGAATAGTAAATAATGGATTAAAGTTGAAAAGATTTATGGAGGCAAGGGTTAAAGTGTAAGTTGGGATTTAAATTGAAAGAAATTATGGGTGGAGGGACTAATATTGGCATAATGGGCAAATGTTTGAAAAAGAGACACGGGATATACCCGTATCCCTTCCCCACGTTGTATCCTAAAACCCTAAACCTATCTTGTAACACCCCAAATCTCAGAAGTTCAATGAATCGCCAAAAGTGTAAATTTAGGAAAGGGACTCCACGAGCAGGTCTGCTTACTCGCCGAGTCGGAACGGGATTCTGTCACGGTTTAAGTGGCCAACTCGCCGAGTCAGCGGCTTGGACTCGAGGAGTTGGTGCTGAAGAGAGAAAACCCTAATCCCGGGGGTTGTGCCCTATATAAAGCACATTATAACCCACCCTCAGCCTCTTTGCTACCCTTTTGAGATCCAGAAACCCTAAATCGTGAGTGAGAGCCCTTGGAAGCAATTTGGAGCCTAGATAAGTGATTTTGGTGGAAAGGGGTTTGAAGATCAAGAGGCTTGCTGCAAAGGAGTGGTGTAGATCCGGGATCTACTTCAGTTGGAACTTATATTGGAGGTAATAATCTGTTGCTTGGGCTCTTTTGCATCTAGATGTATTATCATTTGAGATTTGGGGCATTTTTGGTATGATTGAGAGCTATTTTGAGTTAGAGGCTTAGATCTGAGATTGCTAATTCAAACCTAGACTTGTGATGGTCCAAAATGTCATAGAGCTTCTGTCTAAAAGTTGTTGGTGAAGCCCTTTGTCATAAACTCTAGCCCTAGAGTGTTTGGACCTATAGCTCCTTGGTTTCACGTAAAGTTTACAACTTTATGTGAGGGTTAGACTGTAGAAGAGTGGATCTATGGATTGGAGCCCCTGCATGGCTCGAAAAGCCACTGTATGGATTGAGAACTGGAGAGACTCGGCGAGTCACATGGGTGTACTCGACGAGTTGTATAAACATAAGCATGGACTAGGCGAGTTGGAAGAACAACTCGGCGAGTCTGTTGAAGATTGCCTTGGACTCGGCGAGGTTGTTCTTGGACTCGGCGAGTCTGGTCGCGGAACCCTAACCTCTTCTGGTTAAAGCTCGAATTAGTGAGTCGAGGGGTGACTCTGTGAGTTGAGCAGGATAGGACTCAGAGATCGTTGGACTCGATGAGTCTTGGGGTGACTCGGCGAGTTGAGTCGTGTACTAAGAGTTTTCAGAGTTTAAGGACTCGACGAGTCAACGAGTTGAATCGGCGAGTAGGGTCAGTCAAGAAGTTTGACTTTGGCCTGGACATTGACTTTGACCTCCAAGGGTGTTATGGTGATTGGTTATTTATGTCAATGGTCCATTGATGGCAATAGGTGTTGGAGTTTGGAGTAGTGCTTCGGGTGTGTGCTTCCGTGGTTCGGTTCTTCATTTCAGGTGAGTTATCCTCACTGTACTCAAGGGTCTAAGGCACCAAAGCCGGGCCTTTGAATTGTTGTTTAGAGCTTGTTATGTTATGTGATGATATGCTTGCTAGTATCCTGGTAGATAGGATAATGATATGAGGATATGCCTTGTTAGTTTAGTATCCTAGAGGAATGGATAGTTAAGTGACGACTAGTTCTGTTGGGTCAACGCCCTGGTAGTTGGGTTGTGGTTATTTATAGACCTGTAGTTGGTTTTGCCTTATGTACGTTGGTAGGAGGTTACCTGCGGGTTATGTATGTTGAGCAGTAGCAGAGGGTATTCCATCATGGTAGGATGATAGGGCCCTAGTATGTTGGTTCTGTAAAGTATTATGTGGTTTCCTGTTATGTGTGCATGTTTGCTAGTGTGGGGCATTCCAACCCGATGGTTGTGGGCCAGGAGTATTCCATCCCGGTAGGATGATTGGACTTATAGTAGGTTGGCATTCCAACCTGATGGTTGAGGGGCCTGGGGTATTCCATCCTGAGGGATGATTGGACCCATATTAGTGGTAGTTATTGTATGTATAGGGAGTGGGGCATTCCAACCTGATGGTTGTGGGCAAGGAGTATTCCATCCTGGTAAGATGATTGGACTCATATTATGTTGGCATTCCAACCCGATGGTTGAGGGGCCTGGGGTATTCCATCTTGTGAGATGATTGGACCCATAGTAGTTATTGTTGTACATATAGGTGTATGGGCATTCCAACCCGATGGTTGTGGGCCGAGACTATTCCATCCCGGTAGGATGATTAGGCTCGTAGTATGTAGGCATTCCAACCTGATGGTTGAGGGCTAGGGGTATTCTAACCGGAAGGTTGATTGGAACCATAGTATGTTGTTTCTTGTTGTATGCGTATGTTTATGTGTGTATGGATACTTTGGGGGAAACTCACTAAGCTTTCGGGCTTACAGTTGTGGTTTATTGTTTCAGGTGCTTCAGGAGGTCGTGGCAAGGCGAAGGCATGATCGTACCGCTCCTCATGTTTTATGTTCTTATGATGTGGTTCTGGGAAATACTCTTATGTTTGAAATATTTTGAAAACAAGATGTATGAACTTAATGGTTTTTGAATGAGATAGAATGTTTTAAATTGGTTGAAATATTTGGTCGTTACAAGTTGGTATCAAAGCCTTGGTTTGAGTGAATTGGAGGAACATTCGTGTGAATCCAGTCTCAAATCAAGGAGAGATTTTCAAAAAAATAGTTTTCAAAAGGTTTTCAAAATTAGTAAAGGAGGACGCAGGGGGTATGATCAGCCGGAGCCAGTAAGTTACCCCAAAATACCATACAAGTTGTTTGTTTATGTGATATGTTAGGACAACATGGTAGTACTAGGCTAGGTATCTTCAGGAATTGCATGATAGAATTGTCTGATTTATGATGCATGCTAGGCTAGGGTTTTCTTGATATGGGATATTCGGTATTCCTCTAGGGGGTGAGGATTGAGTGATTGCTATGTATGTTTGTGCTTAGGGCGTTGTGGTGATACTTGAGACAAATATGGGTAGGTGTGGAAGGTAGTATGGGCATGTACTACTGAAAGCACAGGAGCCATATGTGTGTCAAGGAAGTCACAACCCCTAGGTTGTTGGTTAGAGGTTAGTTCTCGACGGTTATGCGAGGTATCTGAGGTTCTTATGGTTCATTTCAGTATGGCAGATGCGAGACATTTTGAGGCAGGATCCGGTTCGGGATCAGGAGAGGGTGGTCAAGATGGACCAGCACCACCCAAATTCATCGGTCAGATGAGTACGGATGAGTTGGATGCAAGGATTCGTGAGATCATGCATGATGAGGTTGCTGCTATGTTCCGGGCTGAGTTGTCGGAACTGTTTGGGTCGATCAAGACCGCCGTGGTTGAGTATTTTGATGAGCGCTATGCAGCTCTTGCAGATACAGTGGCCGCGACAGCCACGGCGGTTGTGGCAGCGACAATGGGGGGAGCCAGTCGGGGCTTTCAGTATCGGGATTTTGACAATATGAAGCCCCCTACTTTTGATGGAGTTCAGGATCCGATTGTTGCTATGAGATGGTTTTCAGATGTGGGGGGATGTTTCTTCACATGTTCATGCCCTGCTAATCAGAGGGTAAGGTGTGCTCTGAACTTGTTGAGGCTCGGGGCGAAGGATTGGTGGAGGTTGACTATGGGATCGTATTTTGATGCGCATCGGACTGCGGTTTCGTGGGATCAGTTTCAGGAAATGTTCAATACTCGTTATGTTCCACAGGTTGAGAGAGAGATAGGTTGGCTCAGGAGTTCCTGGAACTGAAGCAGGGTTCACAGTCGGTAACGGAGATTACCAGGATGTTCACTGAGAGGGCAATGTTTTGCCCGGAGTTTGCTTCGGAGCAGGATCAGATGTCTCGATATCTGAGTATATTCAAGAGGGACATCAGGCAGTTCGTGTCCACGCAGAGGTGTAGTACCTTGTTGGAGTTGTAGGAGGCTGCTAGGTGGCACGAGTTAGAGATTGAGCTCCAGTTGAGAGAGCAGAGGTAGGCCCCGGTGCAGTCACAGCCTACACCAAAGCGGATGAGGGTCGCGGATTATAGGCAGGGAGGTCCGATAAGTCGCACTTTCGGGAAGTGCGGCAAGGTGCACGAGGGTAGTTGCCATTCTTCTTCGGGGTGCCACAAGTGTGGAAAGGAGGGCCACATATCTAGGGATTGTAGGCAGTCGACTCCAGCGGCAGGAGTCCGACTTTGTTATCATTGTGATCAGGTGGGCCATATGAAGGCCCAGTGTCCTCTGCTGGCTGCCAGGTCAGTGCAGGCCCCAACACCAGCCACTTTGAGACTTACTGACGAAGGTCAGGGTCGAGCAGAGCCTCCGAAGGCTCCAGGGCATGCTTATCAGCTTGTGACCGAGGAGATCGGGTCAGCGCCAGAGGTGTCAGCCGGTATGTTTTTCTGCCTTATCTTGTTTATGTTGTGATTATGAGATGTTGTTTCTTGCATGAGATATTAAAGTGTTGTATATGTTAGAGAAGAGTTAGTATTGAGGGTTTTTAGAGGGTTAGTATCCGGTGTGGAATTCGTGAGAAAGAAAGGTTATGGTGTGGGAATTCGGGTACTTTCAGCAGGAACTTAGGTTCCCTGAAGTTCTGTGTATTAGTGGGGTTCGATTAAGCAGCGTGTTAGCTTTGCCGCCAGTGAATGGTGGTTAGTGCCCTAATTGGGGGAGAATTGGAAATTCTCGGATGAGCCACTAGTTGTAGAAGGTTGCCTGACGCGGTTTGAATGTTAGTTATTGGGGGTGGTGCGATGAGGCGGTTCAGTTATAGTAAGGGCTTTGCATGTGTCGTGGATCTTTGAACTAGTAGTGAGGATGTTGTTTTGTGCTAGCAGCTAGTGAGTTTGTCCCCGAATGGTGGAGATGTCGAGGAAATGTGGCAGGCTACGAATGGGTTGTTGGTTATGCGATCAGTCTCTGAGTATGTATGCATGTTAGGAGAAAGCGGTGAGCACCGCTAAGGGGTGATGTAAAGTGAGGATCTGTCGCTGTGGAAATGTTGGATGATGCGTAGGCATGTTTTCAGTCTCCTTGGAAGAGGAGGGGACAGTGGCTCTGTATCGGACATTTGGACAGAGGAAAGTGAGGTAGCAGATTAACAGACTCGGGAGCAGTCTGGACCGGTGATGAGGACTGTATAAGGATATTACAGTCGGAGGTCAAGGACCTAGATATCGTGATAGGGAGGTATGAGTGGGTTACACTCAGTTGTGGCGAACCGAAGGGTTCGAGGGTGATGCAACGACAAGGTCCTTGGTTCCGAGTATGGTTGTAGGATTGAGTTATGTATGCGGAGGTATTCCAATCTGGGGTATTCCATCATGAGGATGACCGGACCCTATGATTGAATAGACCTGGTGTTTTTGGTATTTCAACCCGAGGGTTGATTGGGCCAAACATATATGAGGATGCGAGGGTATACCATCCTAGGGATGATTGGACCGGTTATAGGCATGCCTGGTATTCCAGCCCGAGGCTGATTGGGCCAGGTACGAGTGGTTACACAATATGGTTGGTTGATGGGTTATGGGAGCTGAAGGATGCAGCATCCTGTCAGCGCGTAAGGGATAGAACCAGAGGGTGGAACAGGATTCGTTCTAGGTTTCAAGTTATCAGGGTTATCGCCAATTTTGGGCGAAGGAAGATGGATTAGTTTCTTAGCAGAGCTCAGTGGGTGTTTGTGGAATCTAGCGTTGCAGGGCGCGAAAGCTTGTCCCTAATATGAAGGGTTAGTATTATCGGGTGATTCGTGGTTAATTCGTGGTGCTTTTGAGTTGAAAGGCCGATGGTCGGCTTGCAGTAGTGGCAAGGATGCCACGTGAGAATAAGCCATTTTAAGAGAGATGTAGAAGTAGGGTTTGTTAGAGCATGAGTTGATTAAGAAGTCGTAGTCTGTAGTGCAAGGGGTTTGTTCTGAAGCGTATACTGTAGTAGGCTTCGAGGACGAAGCCTAATTTAAGTGGGGGGAGTTGTAACACCACAATTTTCAGAAGTTCAATGAAGGGCCAAAAGTGTAAATGTAGGAAAGGGACTCGACGAGTAGGTCTGCTTACTCGCCGAGTCGGAGCGAGATTCTGTCGCGGTTTAAGTGGCCAACTCGCCGAGTTGGTGATGAAGAGAGAAAAACCTAATCCCGGGGGTTGTGCCCTATTTAAAGCACATTATAACCCACCCTCAGCCTCTTTGCTACCCTTTTGAGATCCAGGAACCCAAAATCGTGAGTGAGATCCCTTGGAAGCAATTTGGAGCCTAGATAAGTGATTTTGGTGGAAAGGGGCTTGAAGATCAAGAGGCTTGCTGCAAAGGAGTGGTGTAGATCCGGGATCTACTTCAGTTGGAGCTTATATTGGAGGTAATAATCTGTTGCTTGGGCTCTTTTGCATCTAGATCTATTATCATTTGAGATTTGGGGCATTTTTGGTATGATTGAGAGTTATTTCGAGTTAGAGGCTTAGATATGAGGTTACTAGTTCAAAGCTAGACTTGTGATGGTCCAAAATATCATAAAGCTTATGTCTAAGAGTTGTTGGTGAAGCCTATTTGTCATAAACCTTAGCCCTAGAGTGTTTGGACCTATAGCTCCTTGGTTTCACATAAGGTTTACAACTTTATGTGAGGGTTAGACTATAGAAGAGTGGATCTATGGATTGGAGCCTCTGCATGGCTCGAAAAGCCACTGTATGGATTGAGAACTGGAGAGACTCAGCGAGTCACATGGGTGTACTCGACAAGTTGTATGAACATAAGCATGGACTCGGCGAGTTAGAAGAACAACTCGGCGAGTCTGTTGAAGATTGCCTTGGACTCAGCGAGTCTGTTCGCGGAACCCTAACCTCTTCTGGTTAAAGCCTCGAATTAGTGAGTCGAGGGGTGATTCTGTGAGTTGAGCAGGATGGGACTCGAAGATTGTTGGACTCGATGAGTCTTGGGGTGACTCGGCGAGTTGAGTCGTGTACTAAGAGTTTTCAGAGTTTAAGGACTCGACGAGTCAACGAGTGTCGATGATCTTTTTAGCCACCGTTTCAATCTTTTCCGATGGCGATAGCCACTTGAGAGGTGGTTCAATATGAATGTGATCGTGTATTCAGGCAGTCATCGGTTTGGGTGATGTTGTATGTGAAATATCTAGCCAAAAACCCACTACCACCTCATGGTGGTGGCTGCCACCGTGTTCTGCTGCCCATTTCCGCCACCGGCCACCGTAGGAGGTGGATGTGTGTGTTTTTATTATTAATTGTGAAGAAGTATCTGTGATTTTTGGACAGGAACCACCACCACTATCGGACCTCCGCACGCCGGCGTGAATGGGTGATCGTGTGTATTCCCGAGCAGGAGGCATATTTTGTGGTGTGTGTTTTGTTTAGCCGGGAAACCAAGGAAGCCACCACCACCACCGTAAGGTAGTGGCTGCCGCCAAGCGCCACCGCCGGCCACCACGATATGGCTGTGTGTGTATGTTAGTTAGAGTGTGTGCAAGGCTGTTCATTATTCGGATAAAAACGAATTATCCAATTGGACAATTTGAATTGGACTATTTGGTTTGGATATTCGGATTTTTGGATTGATTTTCAACAAAACCGAATTATTATTTTGGATTTCGGATTGGTTTTGGATTATAAAATAAAAACCGAATAGTCCAAAAAACTGAATAAACATTTATTATTTATCTATTTATAATGTATATCTATAGTTATTTATTAATTTTATAATTTATTTTTTCAAATAGGTTCAAAACATTTCCCCCGATAAAAAAAATTAATATGCATTTCTCTCGAAAGTTTTGTATCTATAAAATGTTTAACTCTAATATATCTTCTTATTAATTATTTATAAATTTCAAATTTCAACTAAATTTTTTGTTTTTCTTCTTGTGTAAAGTTGGGTAATATTATAATTATATTTCGTTTTAAAATGTTTTGGTTTTTGAAAACCGAATTATTAAAACTGATCCAACCGAATTGAAACTGGATCGGATCGGATTTGAATTTAGTGTGGACAATTCGGATTCATGTTTTGAAAACCGAAATCTATTTGGATATACTTGATCGGATCGGATCAAATCGATCCATCCAAACAAACACCCCTAAGTGTGTGAGTTATTGTGGAATAAAAACTTGTAATTGTTATTAGTAAATGATGTAATGAAAAGAACCATAACCACCACCATAAGGTGGTGACCGCCGCCGTGAGCCGCCGTTGACCACTACTACCCGAGGTGGCAGTGGGTGGTCCCCACCAGCAAAACCCTAATGGGCTTAAAGATTTATTTTGGGCTTATTGGGCTATGGTTGGGTGGAAACCCTAATTAGGGTTTAGAAAACCCTAATTGTGAGTATTTGGGCCTTAGACTTATTTGGACCCACTTTTGAGCCTTGGGGAGTTGATTGTGTATTAAGCCCAACTACACCATATGAATTATCGAGTAGAGTGATGGACTTAATGGATTAATTGCTTAATGGGTTAAGTGAGAAACATTTAACCCTAATTGTCAATTTATGTGAAACCCTAGTTTCATTTGGACCTTGATTTGGGCTATCTATTGGGCTTAGTATAATTTAATGGGTCTAGAGTAAGACCTATGTGAGGGTTTGGGCCCAATTTGGAAAATTGGGTCATAGATGGGCCTTGATGGTTATATGATATTAGGCCCTTAGAATGCCAAATATTGGACTGGACTTAATGGTTGGGCCTTAAGAAAAGACCATGTAGAGGTGGGGGCCCGATTTGGAAAATTGGACCATGTGTTGGGCTTTGAGCCATAGTTGGACTTTTGGGCCTTTGGTTTGGGCTTTGGGTTGTAAACAAAGCTAAGAGAGGGGTAAGTAGTCTTATACCCCAAGCATGGACTTGGGTATATGTGATGGAACCCAATTATTAATTGGGTGTTATTTTGATATTGACAAATCGGGAATCTGTCATCCATCAACTATGGTTTTGTCAGCAGGACTACAGCAGTGTGAGGTGAGTTTCCTTCCAGTACGAACGGGTCTACGGCCACAATGACGACCCATTTAGATGATAGTAGTTTTGGACTTCGGTCCGATGCCGGGGTGGTCCCGAGAAGTAGTTATGAATGATTGATGTCTTCGTGATTCATGCATGTTTATGTTATGTGTATATGTTTCGGACTCCGGTCCGATGCCGGGCAAGCCCGATGCAGTATATGTGATTATGTTATATGTTCATGCTTATGTTATGCTCAGTTTATTCCGGACTTCGGTCCGATGTCGGGCGATGCCCGATGCAGTGGGCGGGGCCCAATTTATTCCGGACTTCGGTCCGATGCTGGGCAGGGCCCAATTTATGCCGGACTTCGGTCCGATGCCGGGTGGGGCCCGATGCAGTGGGTGGGGCCCAATTTATGCCGGACTCCGGTCCGATGCCGGGCGGGCCCCGATGCAGTGGGCAAGGCTCAGTATGTGCTATATGTGTTATTGTATGGCATGAGGTGGTTTGGGGAGACTCACTAAGCTTCGTGCTTACAGTTTTCAATTTTGGTTTCAGGTACTCAGTTTTCAAAAGAGGAGCTTGGGAAGATTGCAGTGCACACATCATTTCTTCAGCTTGGGATATTTATACTCTGATATACTTGACAGTTGTTATAATATTTTGAGATACATTGTTTATGATTTTTATGTGATATATGATGGCTATGGTTTTATTACTGTTTTAAAACGAAATTTTTAGAACGTGTTTTTGGGATGTTTCGCATATTCACTTAATAGTTAACTCACATCACTAAGAGTTCCAAAAAGCATAAAGCAAGCAACATTCATGCAGTAACACTCCATGTCATAGAACAAACAAAGTACATCCACAACTAACTTACTACAAATCATGTTAGGAACTTCCACTTTCACCGCCGGTTGCTTTATCCATGCAAATTATACACAATATAGGATCAAACAGACTGTCGAATAAAAAATACTCTACCCTATGACCACAACCAAACAAGGAATAAGAAATAAGGCCAAATCAGTCATTCTAGGGGTATATGATCATAATCCTTTATAATTTTTAAAGCATACACTTAGCAATTATTGTTACCAATACATATTCCCAATCATAGCATCCAATGATTCCTAGGCTACAAAGAATCACATATCTGGCCAATCTATCATGCAATTCCTGAAGGTATCCTTAGCCTTATCCTAGCATGCAAACATTCATATCATATAACATATCAACATGTATGGGTATTCTGGGAATCACTTACTTGAGCTCAGCTGATTTCACGAACCACACTCCATTTATCTTTATAATAGTCTTTTAAGAAAATTATTTTCTTTTAAAAGATTACCAACTCCTTAGTGTGAGTTCAGTCACACCCGAGAGTGTGCCCGAATCCGTCAAACCAAGGCTCTGATACCAACTTGTAACATCCCATAAATTATAAGGTAAAAATTTCATTTTTAGTTCAACCAAAACACCAATTATCTTTTTATTCAAACATTTGAAATTATATCCTAATAAAACAATCATCATAGTACAATCCTAAAATCATCATATTGCGGAAACATGGGTGGATGAGCTGCGATCAAGCTGGTCCCTTCGCTTTCGAACCGGAAGTACCTGAAATCATAACCCTAAAACCGTAAGCATAAAGCTTAGTGAGTGAGTTGGTGATTACCCTAGGGAAAGCCTAGGATGAGAGTAGTAGAGAGCAGTAGCAGTAGAAGGGACTTGGTGGAGTCAAGGCAGTTCTTGAGGAAAGTACGGATAGATGTGGAAGGTAGTATGGGCCCGTACTACTGAAAGCAGAGGATTCGTACTCGAATCAAAGAAGGCTGAGATAAGACTAGGGAGCTAGTAGTGTGTGAGATCCCTCGAGCTTTGATGAGTATCGTGATGTTAGTGATGGTATATTACCGAGTATAGTGATGCTACGTGGTAGACCAGATGGTAGTTCTGGTGTCGGCGAGAGATCAAGCTTGGACTCTGTAGCCGGGCAGCTCGATGATCAGATGAGGGAGTTCATTCCATCTAAGAAGTACGCGCAGTAGCATTGACCGGACTCCTGTGATCCCCAGTGTGATTAAGGAGGGCATTATACAGATTTGTGATGAGAGGCCAAGTGCATTCTGCACTGAGTTAGCAGTCATAATAGGGACCCGTACGTTGATGTTTCAGGAATTCAGAGTTTGCGAAGCTTCAGATTCACATGGGGGTTAGGGACCCCATTGTTAGCAGCAAATGGTTGACAGATGTCGCCAACACTTTTTGTACCAGACGTTGTTCCGAAAGGAGACATGATCTGACTTACTTTATGTCTCCTGAGGGACAGAGCATGAGATTGACAGGAAGAGGTTGGTAGTGAGTTGAGTGATGAAGCGGTTGATGTTATGTCATGGGATGATTTTTCGACCAGATTCTGGGCAGAGTCTGCCCAAGCAATTGAGGCGCAATAGTTTGCGCGAGAGTTGTTAGATCTCCGCCAGACTATTGAGACTGTGGCAGAGATCACTGCCAAATCTCGGAAGAGAGCTTATATGGAACCATAGTATGCAGCAGATGAGGAAATGAAGAACGTAAATTATCAGAACATATTGTAGAATGATAGCAGGGAGATCATGAGAATCTCAGGGTGCAAGACCCTGAATCATATGACTTCTTGAGCTTAAGAACGGGATATGGACTTGGAGCACATTGGTAAGAGGGTACCAGATCAGTTGCTTATATTGAAGGGTCTCGGGAGGAGACCCTAGATTTAGGATTAGCGTTCGAGAGACCAGCAGGACTAGATTCGGTGCAGCACTTGCGGGAAACTGCACAAGGGAGCCTTTCGTTCCAAGGGTTTGAGTAAGTGTGACTTTGGGTTATCCGCTATTTGTGTTGAATTATACTTCCAAGAAATGGCATATGCCAATTACATACCGAGAATTATTAGCGGATAGAGAAAGAACATTTCCCAAATCGCGGGATTAGGAGAGTACAACATCATCTTGGTTTATTCCAAGACTGAGGAGTAGCATGAGAAGCACCTGAGGGAGGTGCTAGAGACTTTGAGGAGGGAAAGACTTTTTGCAAGGTACTCCAAATGTGAGTTCTGGTTGTAGAAGGTGCAATTTCTTGGGCACCTTATCAATCAGAAGGGAATTCTAGTCGTTCTGGCCAAGATAGAGGTCGCGATGCAGTGGGAGACTCCGAGGTCTCCAATTGAGATTCAGAGCTTCATGGGTCTAGCGGGTTATTACTGAAGATTTATTCGGTTTCTTGTAGGTGGTGTGATCTTTTGGACTGGCTACTATTGAAACACTAGCAATGGTAAACATGGTTTTCTGCAGATTGGGCATATAATGGTAAGAAGGATTGAGAATTCTTCTAGTATTGGGCATAGATTGGGCATATATGTAAGACGTTAGTTGAATCAAAGTGGGGGAGAATCATCCAAGGATTCAGAAGTAGGACTAGTTTTGAAACTGGGTCAATTTTCGCATCCTTGTCTGGAAGGAAGACAACCCAAGCGGCTGTATGGTTTGAGGATAGTGTGAGATGGAAGTTCGGAAAAACTTGCCAATAAGTAGATCGCGTTCCCGTAATGTTTGCTAGCAAGCCTTAGGGAATCAAGTTGGGGACTGTAGTCAAAACATGAGTTCAGTTGAGTGCTGCTCAAGCGCGTGTTTGATCCAATATGGAGAGTGTTGTAAGTCTGTGGGTGTAGCCGTAGCTTTTACTAGCAGCCAGATAGTATTAGAGTGTTGTAAGTCTGTGGGTGTAGTCGTAGCATTCACTAGATTGGTAGATAGCGTGAGTGCATTGTTAGGATGCAGAAAGAACAATAGTACCCACCAGTTCGGGTGTAGCAGTGAGGATATGGAAATCCACGGATTGGATTTCGGAATTACCCATATGGATTAGACCTGGTTAAGCCATTTATAAGACTGTATAAGCACTACTACAACTATGAGAGCAGGGAAGCAATGGATTGTATGAGATGGCTGGTGGTATAAGGCTACTATTGGTTAGGTAGCAATCACTTTTAGTCTTGGATTTGGTGACGTCAAGACTCGATGAATGGGCCCGATCGGTTGGATCGGGAGGTTGTTAGAACTGCAGTGGCATGATAACTAGTGGCAACTAGTTCTAGACAAGGATTTTGTACGAAAGTTGTGTGAGATGACTATGTGGGAGCCCTTTGGTTCCACAGTAGGGCTGGAACCCAGTATTTCAGATGACTGACGAATAAATTGAGACCAGGAAGGCCTCGATAGATTTTGGGAAGTAGCTAAGTAGCAGCATGCTGTTTCAGGTGATATCCTAGTGGGCCGACATTGGTGCCTTCGACCCACGGGTACAGTGAGGAGACTCACCTCAATTCGCTGATAACCAAATACGGGTCGCTGAACCGAATAATCTCGCACTAACTAACAATAAATACAACCTTAATTAATAATTAAACCAATATCCCAAAATCCAAGGCCCAATCTCTAATCCATCTTACAAAAGAGTAAAATACCATTTTACCCTTCCCAAAACTGGTACAACTCATAACCCAACCCCCAAAATGCCCAAAGCCCAAATGCTCAAAATGGACACCCTGGGGAGTACGCCCTGCATTAGTGGATCATGTATGGTTAACCTACACACTAATGGGGGACTAATAAAGGGTGGTAATGGGTGTCTCAAAAATTATCGTTGATTAATGGAGTGCGTGTGGTTAACCGACACATTAAAACAAGATGATAAATGACATCAGGAGTACCAATATAATTTGCATGGTTATTCACATCTCATTTGTGATCCTCGACATCGCAGTCACAGAAGTAACAGCATAGTCGAGATTAAACATGCCATTGATTTGATTCAATGAATCTCAAAAGATCTAGGAGTTTCATAAGATTGAAACTGGTAAAAGCCTTACCTACCTAAAATAGATTTGAACTTGATTACGACATCCCACTTCAAAGTTCGAATTGAAAATATGAATCCTAGTCTTAATTTAAAATTTATGGGTTAATAATTAAGGATTAAAAATCAACTAACTTGAATTCTCTTTTCTCCCTTTATATATGTCAAGCCAAGACAATAATGGCATTCCTACCTTTTAAAGATGATCTTCCACATTCTGATCAAAGTGAAAGTAAGTTCCATTCTTCGAGCAATGGTTGAAATGGATATCATGCTTCTCTAACTCTTCATCATCATCCTCCAGTGACTCTCCCCATGTCTTGAGTTGATAGATAGAAAACTACTTAAGCCCTATTGGTATGAAAGCATCGAGATGGAAATTATGTATGTATGCATGTTCAGGAAATGAAATCATACATTGACAAATTGGATAGAATAGGTGTCATTTTCTCAAGGGAGCAAGCCACTGATTTGGTTCTTCTTTCACTTCATGGGTCATATAGTCAGTTCATTAAGAACTTTTATATGAGGAACATCGACATGACCATAATTGATCTAACACATATGTTGATTGTTGCTGAAGCATAAATGCTTAAGAGCACAAGTGAAACAAAAGTGTTTGAAGGATCTTATTCCAAAATTTCCATTAATAATGGTGACAATGGTGGTCCAGAACATATTTCTCCTCCCAATGGAAAGGGATCGGACAAGGTCAAACTATTTGATCGTATGGTGAAGAGAAAGGCTAGTTCTGAGATAGCTCCATGTGCTAACCGAAAAGAGTCTATATGTTTCTGTTGCTAATTGAAGGGACATTGGTTGCGAAGCTGCCCAGATTACCTGAAAGATCTTAGAGATGGTAAAGTCAAGTTATGTGATTCTACTTCAGCTAAATCCATCATTTGACTCCATTATGTTAATATTCCTATTCATAGACCCTTAATACATGATGTGATGATCATATTTTGATGGTATTGCAGGATCTAAGAGAAAGAAGGAAGCTTAAGAAGAGTGAGCTGAATCTGATCGTGAGATATGGATTTCGGTCGCATGGTTCGAAGATCAGATTTTGGAATCTACTACTTAGGATTGCTTAGGAAATGTCTAGAAACATTGATTTCATTTATGCATTTTAAGGATAAGTTCCAATTTTTCATTTATTATCAATAAAAGTGAAATTTTGGTTTATATAGTTGGTTTACTTTATATTTCCTTTCAATGGCATCTATGAAAGTGTTGGTTACATTTTTATTATTAGAAATATTAATTGAGGATTTAATTCTTACTATTTCACTTTTGGTAAATGTCGTAATTAACTAAATGATAAAGAATTCTCTTCACCTAATTTCCAAATGGATAAAAACTTTGAGTCATACAATTCGAATTGTGTGATGTATGAGAATCTTGATCTTTGGAAGATTATGACTAATTCATTGATCACATGTTTATGTGAGTTAAAGTAAAGGGCTAATGAATCTAGTATATTGATATGGACGATTCATATCTGCCACAAAGGATGAAAATTCTATTCATGATGATTTATTGATGATTCAATAAATATGGTTGTTTTTATAAGATTTAACATAATTTTGATACTTTGAAAGGTTTCAAAGAGTGGCAGAACGAATAAGAAGAATCTGTTAGGCAAAAAGATAAATGTTTCTCCAATCTGAAAGGAAAGGAGAGTACTTTAGTATCATGTTTTGTGATCATCTTAATGATTGTGGAACTATGTATCAATTGATCCTTGAAGAACATCTTAGTACAATTGTTTGACTAAGAAGAGGAATCAGATATTGTTGAAATGGTTCAAACGAGAGATGGGTCATACTTCGTTTCTAATCAAGTTTTAGAGCCATGCTCTCGTTACTTCGAGTCGTGTCTTGAAACTTATTTCATACTAAGTAGGTTGATAACACCTCATGAAATGTGGAGTAATAATGTTTTCTTACTCAAACACACATTTGGAATTGGAAGTTGTGATGTTTTTGGTTAAAACAAAGGATGAACTAAGGCCAATTCCATGGAGTGTTTCTTGTCGAGAGTCCACACTAACTTTTGAATATTAGTTTTTTTGCTCGTCAAGGAATGTTCCTTGAGAGGGAAACTTAAATGTCAAGAAGTTATTGGGAGTCATAACGATCTTGAAAAGTTTTAGGAGTCAATCAAGAATAAACCTTTTAGCTATCAGTAGCACATGACCTGAGGTTGATAAGCTATTGTGTTAAGTTGACACATTCTTGTTTCTGTGCACCTCCATTCGGGTTGGCAATGATTATGAGTTCTATGGTTCTCATTTGAATACAAAAGGCAGGGCACATTGGTCAGTGAAAGTACATTGATCAATATGGTTGAACTGCTTAACAACTTGGAAGCGATGGTAGGCCCTTGTGCGACCAGATGGCAAGAAATTAGGAATAAACAAAGTTCAGTCCATGAAAGCTAAAGTTGAATTTTGTTTTCTCATAAACCTTTTCTTATGATTATAGGTTGGATATGATAGATTCACATGGATGGGAACATGTACACCATAAAAATCTAGGTGGCAAAAGGATTCACTCTAATTCATGAGAATGATTATGAGGAAACATTTTCGTTAGTAGATTTTAAAGGTATGATAAATATCATTATGGTTTGTAGTTGTAATTACATTCTCAAATTCATAATATGATCACGACATCCCTTTTCATAGTTTGAATTGTGAGAGATGGAAAAGAATTGTTTGAACTTTCAGGACATATGGTTATAAGTTATGTAAGGGTTTGATCACCCACATATATGCTATCTAATGTAGGTGTATAAGCTTGAGAAGTCTAGTTGAAGACTTATCGAAGCACCATGTATCATAAATCTGCACTTTAGTAAGAAAGTCAAGAGCATTGATTTCTAGAAGTCCAGTTGATTTTTGGATACATGTCAAAGCTGGTGGGAGCGTAATTGTTATGCTAAGTGTTGCAAGTTGGCAATACTATTTGTAGGAAACAAAGTTTACAAATTGAAAAGTTTGAAAAACATTTCGTTATAGTAAGGCTTAAGGGAGATGGCACTCATACTTTGTTTCAAATGTAAAAAATTAGATTGAAGGGTTTAAAAGAACTTAGCCTCGGACATATATGAATATCATGTTGAAATGGCTCAACATAGGAAATTCGATATATGGAATTATTATAGCAAGAGACCGATCAGATACCAGGTCTTTATGTAAGAAATAATGAATCGGGTCCCATATGCTTCAGATGTAGGATCGATTACACATGTTATAATACTCACTTGTTCTGATTTTTCCAAATGCCTAGGGCATTGAGAAGAAAAAAAGGACTAGAACTTGGTATGACTAAAGTTGTTAAACAACTGTCAGGAACATTTTGAGGTTTACCAAATGATCGTTAATGTCACACCCCCAAACCAGAACGGCGGAATCGTGCGAGGGCGGATGACTTCAGGTAGTATTGTAACAGTTGAATACATAGTAAAGAAAGTAAAACAACCATCATATATATAATTTAAAAGTTACATTATTGAATGATACTTGTTTCAAAACAAATTACAATATGATGACAAAATGAGTTTTAAACTGACACCTTAGCGTCACTTCTCCAAAAGCTGAAGTTTACCTGTATTACTAATCCCTGAGAAATACAAGTAAATTTGAAAGAGTAGATCAGCGTTTAAACTGGTGAGTTCATAAGTATTTAATGTCAATGTTTGTATAAATTTGAATGAAATTGTTTGTAGATATTTGAAAACTCCTAGAAAATCCCATATTTCCTACTAGTATAAATGTAGTCTTCTACCAAGACCCAACTGTTTTTGAATGTTCGCTTCCAGAAATCCAATACTTTTCCATAAGTGTGTGGTAGTTTAAAAGTTCCAAAACTGTAATGCAATAGTGTTTTTCATGCCTAGAATAGTAGATTTATGTATGTATAAAATCACTAAGGCATTTGATAACCCCGTAAATTGTGACAACCCAAAATTTTTATTTGTATAAATTTCGCATTTAAGCACTTCAAAAATTAGCCAAATTCATCTCAAAACATTTTTGGCCGGATTTAATCCCATTGGATTATTTTAAATAATATTCGTCAAGCGAAACAAAAATAAGGAAGTATAAATTTAAAGTTGCCGTATTTAACGTAAGTCGCGAAACTCCAAAAATATGGAGTTTATGGGAGTATACTCGGAGTTTACGACCGCAAACCCCCGAGAGTATAAATATGACACTTAGTCATTTTCTCTCATTTTTCCAACTTCCACCTCAAGAACACTCAAGAAATTCTCTCAAGTATCATATTTCTTTTCCGTCAAATCCGCCAAAACGTAAGTGTTTCTTGCCTAGATTTGTTCATATAACACTTAATCTAGTGTTTTTAAAACACTTCATCCGTGGATTTTCGATTTTGCTTAGATCATCAAGTGTTCATCAAGAACACCAAGAACACACTAGTGTTTTTGGGTCCTAAAACACCCTTGCAAGCTTCCTCTAAGTAAGTATACCATTCCTAGCTAGTTATCTTCTTATTGTGCTTACAAATCCATCAAATAAACCCAAGAACATGTGTTTACGGTTTGGGAATATCCCAAAACCATAAACACCCCAAAAAGGGGTTTTGATGCCCCAAACTCCTTCCAATGCTTGCCCAATGAACTAGGGACTTGTATGAATGACCTAAGGACCCTGAAACAGGAATTGGATGGGGTAACCATGAGTTTACTGCTGTAAACTCATGGGTTTACGGTAGTAAACTCCCAATGAATGTTCAAAAACCGCAAACACCTTCCAAAGGATGTTTTGATGCCCTTAACACCTTATATGGCTAATATATGTGACTAGAACCTTGCATGCTTAACCAAGAACCACCAAAGCACTTAAGAAATGGACAAACATGAGTTTACGGCCGTAAAATCATGTGTTTACGACCGTAAACTCCCAAGGGAGTGGTCCAAAGACTGTAAAATCCAAAAAGTGTCCATTTTGAGCCCTAGTCACTTCCTTAGCCCTTGATTCGAGTCTAGCATAATTCCTCGAGTGAGAAAAGACCTTTAAACACCCCATGACACCACTACCATGAGTTTACGGCCGTAAACTCATGGGGTTTATGGTCCAGAAACCGTAAACACCCCTAAGGGCCACCATTTGAGGAGTAAACTCCAATGTGAGGCCATACTCTCTTTATATGCAACCCTCGGTACTCCTAGCACTTGTGGTAAAGTGTTTCCATGCTTTAGGATGTCCTTACTTGCTTAATTGGTTACTTAATGACTAATTGGATACTTAAATGTATCATTATTTTTTAAATAGGATCCGATTGTGTGTTCAAGTCCTTTATTGACACACAGCATCCTATATCGTCCGTCCATCCAAATCACCCACGTTAGGTGAGTTCATACCCCTGAATCAACATTTTAAATGATTTTAAATGCTTTTATGGGGGGGATACAAGTTGAACTATAGAGTTATTAGATCAATCACATGTGATTAATAACTTAATAGCAAAATAGATTTTGCTTAAGCTGCTTTATTCAGCTAAAGATTTTTGACTCTCGTTTTCAAATCTCGTTTAAGGCATGAATATCCCTTTTTAGATTATTAAAGATTTTCCAAAGATTTTCCAAAGATTTTCCAAAGATTTTCAAAGCTTGTTTTATAAACTGACATCAAGTCATAAGTTCTTATTGATAGATTTTCCAAAGGTTTTACCAAAAGTTCTTTTATGCTTGTATATTGTAAACTGCATGCCTATATATGTATAGTTACATAAGCAATGTTTGAAGGAATTAGGATGGCTAACTTTGCTTAAATTCCTTTTCCTTGTTTGGATGTGGTTTAGAGTATCGGTTATCCGTCCGAAGGTCGTCTAAACATTGGTTATATATTATGTATACATATGTAGTCATAAAAGTTCTCTCAGCCAGTTTATCTCCATTGGGTAGCCAATGCATCCTTCCATTATTCATACGTCTAGAACATCAGTAACTATTATAGGAATAGTTAGGAGATTCTATTTACTCTCTCTCACTCTCTCTCACACCCTCTCTCTCTCTCTCACCCTCGCTCTCTCGGTCTCTCTCTCTCTCTCTCTCTCTAGTACGAAGAATTACTCAAGAGTCAGTTCATTCGTGAGTCTATACTATTATTATAATATTTTAAATAGAATGTGACACACTATTTCCCGATACGACGCTTCATAGCGTCATCGCCGTGTAACCAGAGTCTCCTGGAGGGAGAGCGGACATCATGTGTATAGATATATACGGGATAGACACTCCTGCATCCTGACTGCTAGCTACAGTCCGAGCCGGTAAGGCCCATGGGTGACATAATGTTACTAACTCTACGCGTGACCTGGAGGGTCATCAAGGATTCGATCATCAATCAGCATGGTTACATACGAGTTCACATTCAACCCTTTTATATCCCTTTAGACTGAGCCAGGTGTATTGTTCATTCGATACCCTCCTGGAGTCTATGTTTTATTTACTTTTAGACTTTGCGAGGCGTCCCGCCTGGAGTCTATGTCTTATTTACTTTTAGACTTTGCGAGGCGTCCCGCCTGGAGTCTATGTTTTATTCACTTTTAGGCTTTGCGAGGCATCCCTCCTGGAGTCTATGGTTTTATTTACTTTTAGCCAGCAGTATTACTGCTGAGGCACAATATTCTTTTCCCCTATTATTTTTACTTGTGATTTTCTCACAATCCCTTTAAAGTAAAAACTATATTTTGGTAATGATAGTACTTTTGGGAAATTACTCCTTAAAACATAAAACTGTCGGGTCTTGGTAGAAAACTACTTTTGATAAAGATACTTCTCGGTTTAAACACAGAACGGTTGAGTCTTGGTAGAAGACTGCTTTTATTTAGAAAATATAGGATGTTCTGGAAAGAACTCTAACACTCTGTAGATCCTAAACTACCATCTTTCATGAGGTTATTTTGAATAAAAATGTGTATTTATACTAACGTCATTAAATACTTATGAACTCACCAGCATTATAAAAATGCTGATACTCGCTTTCAAAATAACTTGTATTCTCAGGTCATCGATAGACAGGTACACCCTGGGAGCTTTTACGAAGTCAGCCTAGATCCAAGCTGCATCTATGCTATGTTCTGTATTTACTTTGATGTTGCTATGAAATTTAACCTATGTAAAATTATTACTATTAATGCAATGGTTGTTGTACTTTGATTACTATACTACATATGTTGTGATACTTGACATGACGTCCTCCACCCAGAACGTATTCCGCCATTCTCGGTTTTGGGGTGTGACATAAGTCAACGTGTTTTTAATACTCCATGTAAGTTTTATAACCATGCTATTGACCCAGACTGCCTGTAACAACGTTCTTCAGGCATTGGAATGTTATGACGTTTGTCACCCCAGACCTGCCGGTCTAACTGTAGCTAACAGTTTAGGTGCGGGATTGTCAATCCCGTATCGATCTATACACAAGTATCACGCTCTCCCTACAAGAGATTATAGTATATAACACAAGACTTTAACTGCATACTTGAAAGTACGTGAAGTTGAATGTCTCACAAAACTTAGTATCAAATAGATTTACGTATGAAAAGTCTAATTATTCTTGTATATGAAAGTATTTCCTTAATATGATACTTATAGTACGTAAAATCTCATGAATATCTAGTAAACTACACCTATTATAGTTTTTCCAAATGTTTGATTCGTTTGTATGATAAACCCTAGTGTAGTGTCGACTTTGTATGTAAAGTATAACATTTGTAATAACATTATTGAACATTTATACTCAAAATATAAATAAAGTGTTTGATATTTATATAACAACATGTTCATTCCAAAAAGACAAAGTGTTATCATGATATGTTGTATGAGAATGTTTTCGTATGATAGTTATAAATCACATATGATTTATTATATAACAAAATTATAGCAAAAGATTGATGTTTTTCACACGAGGATAACCGTGTGTGTACTTGTATCCCCCCCCCCCCCCCCTTAAAAGTATATAAAAGCATTTACAAAATATTTGAAAACATAGTTATAGGGGTATGAACTCACCTGATAAATTGAAGAAGGTGAGACGAAAACCGAGCAGAACATCGACTTGAGAAAGCGGATTTCTCAGGATTCTCAGGAATTCTCGAGACCCTCGGGAGCATAGAACTTCCGCCAAGGATTGAATATGAAACCGGAATGTTGGGATAATCTCGAGAGGTTAGAAGCGCGAAAATCGGGAGCGTTGGTGGTGAATTAGCAACCTTTGCCTGTCATCCTTGCACCCTTTATATAGGGGCTGGAAAAGATGCGAACGCGGGGCGTTCCTGCTGGGTACGCGGGGCGTTTCTTTTATGTAGGGCGTTCCCCTGAACGTAGCGCGCTCTGAAGCTGAAATATGTCATCGCTTACGAACCTCAGATGGGATGGCACAGGGACAGGTCTGCGAGCACGAACGCGGGGCATTCCCTTAGGGAGCGCATGGCGTTCCCTTCGGACCAGCCTCAGAAGTTGTGCCCCGCACTTGTAAAATCTGTAACTTTCGCGTACGAGCTCTATTTTCGACGTTCTTTATATGCATGCGAAGGTTAGAATATACTCTACAACTCTCGTTTAGACTCCGTCGGCAAATTTTGAGTTTATTTTTAATAATATATTTTTAACAGGATGGGATTGGAAAAGTCCGTTAAAAATCCATAACTTCTTTATCTGATGTCCGTTTTCGTTAGTCTTTTTACCGTGGTACTACTATTGATGAGACCTTCGATTCTCGTTTAGGTTGCGTCGGCTAAAAGTCGCTCGATCTCTGTTTCGAGTTTTTAGATGTCTACTGCTATATCCGAAACTTCGAAAAATCATAACTTCCTCATACGAAGTCAGATTTGGACGTTCTTTTTATGTTTGTTTACGGTTTAATGATATCTACGACTTTCATTTAGATACTGAAGGTTAAAAAGTATTTTATTAAAACTCCGCATTTTACGTTTAACCGTATTGACGGTTTTGCTGAGAATCTTAGGTTGGTCATAACTTCTTCGTTATAACTCGGATTTTAGTGTTGTTTATATTTCTGAAACCCTTGACACAATATCTATCATTTATGAAATCCAGTAGAGACTTTTGAACATTTTATTTCTTTGACGATAATTTCATTATATCAAAAGAGATTACAACTCTTGACTTTTTAGGTCATTACATTGATTCGAAATATCGGGTTGTCACAGTTAACTTGTGGACAATTGTGATGGGTTTTGAGAATAACATCATTCCTATGGTGTACATGCAACCCTAATGCTTTGGATCTAGGTTTTCCTCAAGTTATACATGCAAACAATCTTCCAAAGCATTAACCCAAATCTAACATGTCTAAGAACGAAATTCATATGTAAATAAGGGTTTGGAATCTTACCTTGATTGTTATGTAGCAATAATAATCACAAACCTCCAAGATCTTGACTTTCGAAAGCCTAGTGCCCCAAGTGTTGCACCTCTAATGGAGTCACAAACACTCTATGCAAAGGAAGAAGTAGGAGAGAGGAGAATTTTGACCACTCTAGGTTTTCTTAAGCCTTGGATGAAATTTCCCTTGTAATGGGATCTATTTATAGTTGTGTGGGTTGTTAGGGTTTCATATAGAAACCCTAATTCTTTGCTTAGGCCTTAAGCAATCCATGGAGCCCACCTAGAAAGTCCTTGGATGAAATCTTCCTGGACTCTCCATAGATTTCGTCCAATCCCTCTCTATTAGGAATCCATGGCCCAACTAGCAACTATCAGATAACTCACACATCTTCGTTTCCAGAATATAAGATATTATCATCTCACTAATCACTCGTGATAAAATCCGTGAAGTGATTCAAGTGAGCGTGGGTTTAATCCAATAGTCAAATCTTATTTCAGGAGCACTCATGAACACTGAAACAGACTTTTGCTATGTATAAAACACTTCAGAGAATCTACAGTTGGATTCATGACAGTCTTCTTTCATACCTACTTCCTAAGTATGATCGACTTGTGGATGGTTTGAATAATCTTATTATTCGGGAAGTCAAAACATGCAAAGTGAACACAAGAATAATACTAATCCTATATTGCTCAAAACTTTTAAGTATAAATAAAACACCTTTATTTAATGGGATAATCTTATAAAAACCCAACATATTTTCATGAAAGTCTTAAAAAAACCTCTATATTTTTTTTGTACATTAATACCCTTATATTTTTTTAAATTGTATCATTTAAGGCAGTGAGCTCGGTAAGTCCTAGATAGCCAAAAATGTTAGGTAATCGATTCTTAACGATTCTATTGTTACAAATCATTATATTAAATTTTTTTAACAAAATATGAGGGTTTAAATGCACTAAAAAAATAATATAATGGTTTTTTTAATCCTTTCATGAAAATAGATTAGGTTTTTCTGAGTTCAGAAAACCTTAAATAAGAATTTTAGAAAATATAAGGGCTTTAGTATGCTAAAAAAATAATATAATGGTTTTTCTAAGCATTTAGTGAAAATACGTTGGGTTTTTCCAAAGTTTTCCCTTATTTAATCACCATATTGATTACTCATTATTCATTGTATAATGTTTCGGATAATCAACTTATTACTTGAATTATAACAACAGTTGTCTCATGCTCCAAGCATGCACACTTTGTTTACCTATGGTCCATACTTTGTGAAATAGATCAATTGAACATATTTCCAATGATACTCATTTCACAATTCCTAATCCTTATCATAAGTTTAAGAATACCAAATTCTTGCCACTATTAGAATACGTTAGATTCTAACATTTTATGCAACGATCCTTTCGTAATGTCATAGAACCAAAGCCACCAAGACTTTGCCAATGATATTACAAAGTGCTCTAATGGAGATTGTTACAAGACAATTCCATAGATGTGAATTCTCATATTCAAAGTACATTCCATTGAATATTCTTCTTGCATAAAAGTTTCTAATCTAGACATAGATTCTCGATATCCAACTCCCAATATGGAAACATTTCCATATTTGCCATACGACAACTCATTATTAATAGAATCATATCTAATCATAATAATGTAAGTATGGTCCATTCGTTACTATACTTCTAATTGCCCACAAGCGACCAATCATTGGCGAAACTTAGATTGTACTTGACAGATGTTTAATTATTTTGGTCAAATCCGGTTCTAGTCCTTTTTCTCTCTTAATGCCCTAGGCATTTGGAAAATTTAGAACGGTCGAATATTGCCATATATCGATCCTATACCAGAAGCGTATGAGACACGATTCATGAAAAACATGATACTTTACTAGTTTCTTGCTACAATATTGCCATATATAGAATTCTTTTAAGTTGAACATTTTCAACATAACATCCATATATGTCCTTTGACTAAATTTAATTAAAATTTTTCGATCCAATCTTTAGATTTTTGAAATGAAGTATAATATTCTCTCCTTTAATTATAGCAAAACAACTTTTCAATCCCTGCAACTTTGCAAAGTGAAACTTTTGTTTTCTATAATTAATATTGCTAAATTGAAACACTTAAAATAATACTCATGCTCCCACTAACATGGTAATTATATCCATACCAGCATAACATTTATGCTCCCACTAGCTTTGACACGTATTCAGAAAACAGTTGGACTTCTAGAAATCAGTACTTATTGATTACCAAAGTTCATATTTCTAATACGATATGCTTCGATAAGCCTTTATCTAAGCTTCTCAAACTCATACACCTTTCCATAGATAGCTCATATGTATGTCTAAACTAATTCAGAACTTATAGCAATAAGTCCTAAATGTTTAGACTAATTGTCAAATCTCATAATTCGAACTATGAAGAGGGATGTCGTAATCATAATCGAATTTGAGAATGCTAACATGACAATTGCTATCTCCTTAAAATCTCTCTTAGTGAAAGCATTTCCTCACAATCATTTTCATGAGAAGGAGAGAAACCTTATGACACTTAGATTTTATGGTGTATGTGCTCCTATCCATGTAAATTTGTCATAACCATAATCACAAGATAATGTTTGAGACAAATCCAAACTCTTATGGACATAACTTGTTCATTCTTAATTTTTTGCTATCAAGGGTCCCACCATTGCTTCCAAGTTATTTAGCAGCTCACCCCTACCTATCAATGTACTTTCCATTGATCAGGGTGCCTCGCCTCTATGCAATCAATTGAGAACTCATATGACTCACATGCATAGTTGACCAAACTGGAATTGCACAGAAACAAGAATATTTCAACACGATACGTTACAAACCTCAAGTTGTGTGCTAGTGTTTAATAATAGGTTCATTCTTGATTAGTTCTTGAAACTTTTCAAGATCATTTAGACTCCCACTGACCTATTGACATATAAGATTCTCTTGTCAAGAAACATTTCTTGACAAAAAAATATTCAAGAGTTAGTGCGGATTTTTATCAAGACAAACACTACACACAATTGGTCTTAGTTGGTCTTTGTCTTATCCAAGACATCACAACTTACCAATTTCAAACGTGCAAGAGTAAGAAAAACATTTTTCTATTCCACATTTGATGAGTATGTTAAAAACTTCTTAAGATGTGTTACTCAAGTCACAATCTTGGAGTATGACTCTAATACTTGATTTTTGGAACGAAGTATGATTCACCTTATTTGATTTAACCATTTCAACAATTTACGATTCCTCTTCTTAGCCATACTAGTGCACTAAGGTGTCCTTAGAGGATCAATTGTGATATGGTTTCATAATCACTAAGATGATCATAAAACATGATACTTAAGTACTGTCCCTTCTTTTCAGATTGGAGAAACTTTTATCTTTCTGCCTAATTGATTCTTCTTATTCATTCTGCTATACATTTAAACTTTTTCAATGATTCAGAATTATACTCATCTTGTAAGCATAACCACATTTACTAGAATTTTAGTAAATCATGACGAATAATCTTATTGTTATTTTTGGTGGACTTGACCAGTGCACAACATTGCGTTCTAGTCTTTTAGTCCTTCACATGACTCACATACTTGTGTGAACAAGGAATTAGTCTTAATTTCCTAAGTACCAAGATTTCCATACATCACATGACTCAAATCATATGATTCCAAGCTTCTGTCCAACTAAAACTTGGGCGATGGGAATTTTTCCTTACTTAGAAAATTACGACACTACCATAAATAACATAACTAAGAATCACATTCACTTCATATTGCTTATAATCGAAATGCACAAGCATCAATTTTCCCAAATGACATTGCAAGGAGATATAAATAAGACAAAACTCAAAATTTATTTTATTTATTAAAAGGTGCGGAAAAAACTTGTCCCAACGCAAATTCAAATGAAAACTATGATATCACATATTTCTAAGCAATCTATCATAACTCTAAGTAGCAGTTCTAAAATCCGATCATCGAATCATGCGATCGAAATCCATTTCTTCGCGATCAGACTCAACTCACTTCTTCCTTCAAGCTTCCTTTCCTTTCTTCGATCCTACAATACATCAAAATGAAATATTATCACATCATGTATTAAGAATCTAAAATAGAAAACTTAATAGAGTTAGATAGTGGATGTTACCTGAAGCAAAGTTATACATATTGACTCTCCCATCTCTTAGATCTCTCAGGTAGTCAGGGCATCCTCGTAACCAATGCCCCTTCTTTTGGCAGTAGAAACATAAGGATTCTTATGGAATGGTACACGGGACTATCTCAGACTCAGCCTTTCTCTTACATAGAGAAAACTTTTATGGACTTCCAATGTTGCCATTTCCCATAGAAGGATGGGACATTGATTTACCAGACAAGTTTGCTTGACCAGTACGCCAAATCATCATTGATTCAGCAACAATAAGCAAATAAGTCAAATCAATAAGGGTCACGTCGTTGTCCATCATATAGTACTCTCCAATGAATTCACTATATGATTCGGAAAGTGACTGAAGAACCAATTCAACAACCAAATTCCTTGAGACATCGACACCCAACATTCCCAATCTATCAATATGCACCTTCATATCCAAGACATGAGCACATACAGACTTTCCATCTTTGTGTCTTTTTGCCAATAGGGCTTGAGTGACCTTGAACTTTTCAAGTCTTCGAACACGTGGTCCAGGGAGAATTATTGGAGGAGGTGGAGGAAGTGAAGAATGATTTCCATTTCCACAATCCAATCGTGGAACATCATCTTCAAACAGAAAACTTTTTCCAACGGATTCAGGAAGACCATAGTTGTTAGACTTTGACATCTACAAAATGGGAGAAATTCAAGTTAGTTGATAAAATCCTCAATATAGCACCCATATGAAATATTGAGGCTAGGATCCAACACATTATTCTACAATTTGGAAGAGGGATGCCGTAATCCAAATTGCAGAACATTTGAAGGTAGGTAAATGACGATTTACCAATTTCCACCACGAAAAATGAAAATTGAAAATTAGGTTTTAAATGAATTGAAACTCCTAGATCCTTTGATATTCATTGAACATTTCAATGTCATGTTTAAATCTCGATTGTCCCCTTCAACTTTGTCACTGGGATGCCGAGGATCACAAACAAGGTGTGGATAACCATGCAAATTAGCTTGGCACTCTCGAGGATGTCATCACCTAATCAGTGTGCCGGTTAACCACACACGCTCCATTGATCTATGATAATCTACATGCTACCCATTTCCATCCTTCATTGGTCTCATATTAGTGTGTCAATTAACCATACATGCTCCACTAACGACCAACAAGGTGCAATGTGCAATTTCATATATTAGCACCGATTCCACATCTTCCTAAACTAACTAAGATTTGGGAATATGTAAAAGCGTTTACTTACTTCGTGTTTCATTGTATTTATAATGGAAGGTTGTGTCCTATCCTACCTGTTCGGCTAACGACCCTCCAGACCGCTTCCTTAAGCACCCCTTATAGACCTAATGTCGGTGGGTAAGAGTCGATACCCAATGGCGGTCATTTTACATACCGCTTCCTTAAGCACCCCTTATAGACCAGCTTCGTGAATGAGGCCTACTAACGGTAAGACTAACTCTTTACTCATATATATATAATATTAGACTTTTAATTTTATAGTATAAGGGTGTATTTTACACTTTTAAAATACTAGTTGGTTTAATCTATTAACATATTAGACTTTTAATTTGATTAATCTTGAACCAAATTATTATGAATTTATTAATTTTCTCTTTTAATTAAACAATTAATTAATTTAATAATATTATAAGGAGAATTTAATATTTCAAAACTAAAACTTTTAATTAAATTTTAAATTCCAAAACTTGAGGGCAAATTTAGAAACTTTTCAAAACTTCTAGATCAAATCTAAAATAATTATATAATTTTATCTCTATCAAAAATTTGACCTAATCTTCTTTATATGGTAAGATAAACACAATTCAAATTTTACAAATATTTATTTTATCTTATAATCTTATAATTATCTTAAAATTTGACCATTATCTTTTAATTAGATTAGGATATCAATTACCATATCATAAAATCAGATTTTGATAAGTAAAACAACTAATGGTAATTATCCAATTCTAATTTTCAGCAAAAAATTGAAATTCTGCTGTCAGACTGTATTCACGAGGTAAACACACTGTGTTCATGACGTGAGTCTGGTCAGATTCGAAATTCGCAATTTTTTCAGCTTTGAAAACTTAACTTCAACATCATATAACAGAAAAACTACCTAGGCTCTGATACCACTGATGGGTTTTGAGCATAACATCATTCCTATGGTGTACATGCGACCCTAATGCTTTGGATACAGGTTTTCCTCAAGTTATACATGCAAACAATCTTCCAAAGCATAAACCATAATGGAGCATGTCTAAGAACGAAATTCATATGTAAATAAGGGTTTGGAATCTTACCTTAATTGTTATGTATCAATAACAATCACAAACCTCCTTGATCTTGACTTCTGAAAGCCTAGTTCCCCAAGTGTTGCACCTCTAATGGAGTCACAAACACTTGCATAGGAGAGAGGGGAATTTCGACCACTATAGGGTTTCTTAAGCCTTGGTCGAAATTTCCCTTGTAATGGGGTCTATTTATAGTCGTGTGGGCTGCTAGGGTTTCATATAGAAACCCTAATTCTTTGCTTAGGCCTTAAGCAATCCATGGAGCCCACCTAGAAAGCCCTTGGACGAAATCTTTTTGGACTCTCCATAGATTTCGTCAAATCCATCTCTATTAGGAATCCATGGCCTAACTAGCAACTCTCAGATAATTACATTATCAGTCCCCTTTATTTAGTCAGTCTCTTTTGATCACCAAATTAATATCAAATTAATTTCTGATCAATACTAATTAAATAATATGATTTCTAAATAATATATTAAACATGTAATATATTAATAAAACCATTTTTGAGTACCAATTTATTATTCATATAATAAATTCTACTCTCTCTCCTCTTGTCATCCTATCAAGTTGCAAGAGTGAAGGCAACCCAAAAGGACCATGCTCATAATCGGGTCAAGTACATACCAAAATAGTTATGGGCTTAGACACCTAATCCAACAAGTTGGAATTATGGTATGGTTTGGAATAACCATATGAAATGTTTTAGATTGGGATGATTATTGGTCAAAATTGATGGTCATATAGGAATATGGAAATGTTCCATAGAGGGAGTTGATTATTAAAATCTACATGTGATTCAAAAACTTTAATGCAAGGAAGGTGTTCAAGGAGTGTGCCTTGAATTTGAAACTTCATTACATTGGAATTGTTTTTAGTAACAGAGCTCTAATGGAACATTTTGTAGTATCGTTGGCTAAGTTTCTGTAACTTTGAAGCCTCAACATCATAGAAGATCGATGCATATAAGGTTAAAATTCTGGCACATTTAGTAGTGTCTAGAATTTGGAATTGTGAAATAAGCATCATTGGAATAGTGTCCAGTCAATCTGTTCGCAAAGAAAGGACCATAAAGAGACACAGTATACATGTTTATAACATTGCATGACTGATGTTTAATTCAAGTGTTTAGTTGATAACTCAAAACATTATACAATGAATAAAGTCTTAATTAATATGGTGATTAAATAATAAGAGTTTTATTTATATTCAATAGTTTTGAGACCATATTTAATTAGGTTATTATTGTGTTTCACTTTGCATGTTTTACTTCCTGAATAATAAGATTATTCAAAATTCCACAGTCGCTCGTACTTTTAGAAGTAGTGAATTAAGACTGTCATGAATTGAATTGTAGATTGTCTATGGGGATTATACATAACAATTGTTTGCTCCAATGTTCGTGAGTACTTAGAAAACGAGGATTTTGAGTTTTGGATAAACCCACGCTTAGAGAATTACTTCATGGATTTTATCACGAGTAATTTTGAGATGATAATATCTTATATTCTTGAAACATAGATATATGAGTTGTTTTTTACAAGTTATTTGTGCATTGATAATACGTAAACACATCAGTAACTTGATGTTATAAAACGTATTGTTGTGCATGATTTGATGAGTAAATAGTGCAATCATATAAGTCAAAGTTTAGTCATTCCTTTTTCCCTAACTGGAAAAGTGATATCTTTGGGCCCCTCGATGCTTTGATGTCAACATCTAAAGTGCTTGGCCAAGCCTGAACTGAATTAATGTGTTCATTTGGTAGTATGATTTCAGTTGTCATAAATCAGAAATCAGGAAATAAAAACTTGGACAATGAGATTTACTATAACCCATGTCTCATGTCCATAAAATATCTTGTATAACGGAGGAATATTTGATTACTTATCTTAGGACACATAACTGACTAGGTCAGAGTTCGACAACGGCTTTTAGAAGCTACAATTTGCTGATCAGTTTGGAAGTTATACTTGCAGTTATAGTTATTAGACTTATCCAAGTGGGAGACTGTTGGATTAGGTTTCTAAGCCCATAAATATAATTGGTATAAACTTGAATTGATAATAGCACAGTCCTTTTGGGTTGCCCTCAAACCTGACAATTGAATAAGATAACTTTTAGAGAGAGGTAGAGAGATTGATTTATTAATTTATTATTTGATTAATAAATTAATTGGAAATAAAAAATAAATAGTTTGTTAATATATTATGAGGATAATATATTAATTGGAAATAGTATTATTTAATTAATAACTAATCAGAAATTAATTGGAATTAACATTTGGATTAATTGGATTAATTAAAAGTGTAGGGTCTGTTTGGTTATTTATTGAAAGTTGGGGAAAGGAGCCCATGGACCTCATTGGTTGAGGTGGACAAAAATCACTTGGGAAAGTCCAATGAATTTTTTCCAAGCCCCTTGAAAAAGGGGATGGGCTGCTTACTCACCAAACAAAGGGATTAGGGTTTCCTCCTTAAACCCTAGCTTTGGCACCAAGCTACCTTAGCTATAAAAAGACCCTTAGCCTTAGAATTTAAGCTATGGCATTCCTTTAGAGGCTTAGGGCATAAATTATCACCTCTATCCTCTCTCTCTTCAAACTCCTTGATTGCTAGGGTTTGGGTGTGAACCATTAGAGGCACGACACTTGTGGTGCTTGCTTCCAAGAATCTTTCAAGAAGGAATTCAAGATTGTTTACTATACCAATCTTTAAGGTGAGTTTCTTTTTCTTATGAATTAGTTTGTTTATCAGAAAATTTTGTAGGTTAGTATTCATAGTATGTTACTATATGTGAAAGACATAGATCATATTAGGTTACATGTGCCCTAATCATTTGAATTGTTTAAATGTTTTCCGCTTAGTGCATTGTAGTTGTAACCCTAATAACCCATCATAAACCATTACCAGACCCATCCTCAGCCTGAACAACCATAACCAAAAGATCGCCAGATACAGCAATGATGTCACATATCACAGTATCAAACCATGTTATCCACCCTCAACCAATTCCTTAGATCCTCGCGACTTCCCTTGATAAGTGTATGTATCCTATGCTTCCAGTAGTACGTGCCCAACACTACCTTCCACACCTATCCATGCTTTCCTCAAAATTCAATCCCGAGTCCTTTAAGTTACCTACTCATAATAATACTCCCACCCACCCACCAAACAATGTAGCAACCGCACTAAAGCACTTCCTAGGCTCTCCACCTTACCCTGCCACTAGTTGCTGAAAACCCCTATTAATGCCAGCTAACCACTTCATGAATACAATTACATGCAACAAAACTTAAATAATCTTTCGACTAAAAGACCCAACCCTACCACAGTTAGACTCAAACGAGAGCTACGCAATAGGGCCTAATCCATCATTCTAAAATTAATTAACCTTTGCATCATGTAACTTAGCATATTAATTTACTATTTAACTCACATCAATATGAGCCCCACAAAGCATAAAGCAAACAACATTCAAGCAGTGAAACCGCATGATTATAAGATATCATAAAAATCAGGTAGACCTTCATACACAAGTCCTGTCCACTAGGACCAAACATCTAGGATACACATACATTATGCATCTACCCTCTGAAGAGTGTCTAATAATTCCTCACACTGGCCTGCTATAAATTCTACTCACTTATGAAACTTCCACAAACCCTATAGTCACTCGTGCATGCTAATTATACATAATGCTAGATCACATAGACAGTCGAATACCTGATTCTACCCTAAGCTCTTTATCAGGCAATAACATGAAATAAGGATAAATTAAACATTCTCATGCTATAAAATCTTAGTTATGTACAACTATGATGTACACACTAAGCAACTACAGTAATGAAGTCAATTTCATTTAGCATACAAGAAATTCTCATTGGCTATTAGACATCATACATCAGGCAATTCTAGCATACAATTCCTGAAGATCCTTAGCCTACTACTAGCATGTAGTTCTATTATAATCATCATAATAAAATAAGAGTGTGGGTATCTTAGGGTATACTATATTGCTCCGACTGATCGTACATATCCCCTCCTTATTTGGTTACATTTGTAAACAATTTGGAAAACAATTCTTGAAAACAATTTTGAAAATTTTTACAGATCCTTAGCTTGAGACTGAATTCACACGAATGCTCATCCAATTCACTCAAAGCAAGACTCTGATACCAACTTGTAACGTCCCAAAAATCCAGGTAAAATGTTACGATTTTAAAAGCAATCCAAAACCATAAGTGTTTACAAAATATAGTTTCCATAAGTCATAAACATGAATCAGAGTATCCTAAAATCATAATCGCATAAAATCCAAGATGATGTGCACGATCACGCCATCGCCTTGCCATGATCATCTGAAGCACCTACGATAATAAACTGAAACTGTAATCCAAAGCTTAGTGAGGTCCCCCAAAGTACCACTACACAACAGATAACATATATAATCATGTATGATGGGTCCACTCAGTCATCAGACTGGAATACCCTTGGGTCCACAACCATTGTGCTGGATTACCCCCTGCCCAATCATTCGTTAGACTGGAATTCCAACATATAATAAGCCCAAATCAGTCATCATACTAGAATGCCAATATGTAACAGGCCCAATCAGTCATCGGACTGGAATGCCAATATGTAATAGGTTGAATCAATCATCAGGACTGGAATGCCAATATGTAACAGGCCCAATCAGGTATCGGATTGGAATGCCAATATATAACATGCTCAATCATTCATCGGACTGGAATGCTAATATATAATGGGCCAATTCAGTCATGAGACTTGTATACCCTCAGGTCCACAACCATTGGGTTGTATTACCACTGGTCTGTTGACTCATATAAATAGCAGTAAAGCCTTAACCAAGAACATACTATGTTGAATAAACATAGATAAACACATAACCAATTAGTAGGAAAATCAGGTAGATCTACAGATCGCTACCGCATAGCAACATCTTATATACCATTATACATATCTAACAGATCACTACAACATAACAACGAAAACTCACCTCTCAGTTTGAAAAGATAGCTGAACAGGACACTGCTACGAATATTAGCTCTACCAGTCACTTATTCATAAAAATGACCAAACTGAACTACAATTCAAAATACCCAAAATACCCCAAGGTCAAACTTAGTCAAAATCTGGTCAAAGTCGAAAGTCAAAAAGCTAGCTGAGTACGCCCATCATACTTAGCTTGTACGCTTAGCATACTCAAGGTCCAGAATCGGGGTTCCTATCATGTATGCGCGACATATGCCCATGTACACCCAATGTACATTGGTGGATGAGTTCTTCCGTTTTGTGGCTTATTCCATTAAGCCCCTTTGACCAAGAGCAGATCTAGCCCCAAAGTAACATCTTAAGTCATAAACTTTCCAACTTTTTGGCTTTACGTGGCTAATAAGTGCTCGATACTAAAAGCCCTAACTTCTTAACTCATTAACACATTGTAGCCCGTGCATGGAAGAAAACTAATAATCAAGATTGCATTTTTTTGACCTTAGACACTCCAAAATGTCTCGAAGGACAAACCATTTGGGTCTAGAGCATACCATACTCAAGAACATCATTGAGTGGGGACAAATGTACATAATACCTTCTGGAGATGTAGGAGGGTGAAAAACTTATGGATCTAGCCAAATAAGCATCAAAGTATAAACTTTATATCTTCTGGAGATGTAGGAGGGTGAAAAACTTATGGATCCAAGGTTACTCCAAGCTTCCAAGATATTCTCCTTTCCTTCTCCTTCATCTATGAACACCAAAACACACACTAATTGTTCAAAAATGTTCAAAAATGGATTAGGGTTAGCTAGCGTCGAAGATGGAGGTGGAGGCTGAAGAATGAAGAATGAAGAGGCATCAATGGGTTAAGGGTGTTTAAATATGGTCCAAACCCTAAAAACTAGGGTTTGAGTCTTTGCCACGTACGCCCAATGTATGTGATCAAATTTCGATTTTCACTTAAATGCCACATTGGGACCAACTTTGCAAATTATACTCATGATAAGGGTTAAAATGTTAATACTTAGAATTTGAGGTGTTACAAACACGTACAATTAAAAATCATAGGGTCAGAGTGAATAAACCATGTTTATCTTGGATGATGGATCTAAATATATGCAGAAATTATTAAAAATATATGATTTAAATTGTAGAAGAAGAAAAAGAAGCTGTTAACCTAGCTCATTTCACCTTTTATACGGTTTATCCTATCTGCATTAGGATAACTTGAGTAATATTCTATTTGTTGGTAAAGAACCCTTGAAAATTCATCATTCATGCAATAAGCCTGGACTGATAATACTGCTCGACCATAAGTCTTGACAAACTTTTGATGAATGTCTTCAAGAAAAGAAGGAATCCTTCATGCAAAAAATAATGTATCATCTACTTTGTCCATATTCTGCAAATCATCAAGTGACTTGTACAAGAAGAAAAATAACAATTACATTGTTCAAAATTGTTACTGTGAGAAGTTTAGATTACCCACGATAATTTAATTCAACTTCTTTTTCAATTCCATATATAAAAACGAATAAATGAATTGGATTTTAAAGTTTCAATCTATGTACTTTGTATGATAATAAAGGCTAAATTGGAAGAGCAATTCAGTTAACGCAAAATCCTGAATTTTTAGAATTCCAACACTTAAAAAATTTCTAAGATTAAAGATCTATGGAAGAAATTCAATTTTTAAACACGTAATTAACAATTTCTGTATATAGGATTAGATTTAAATAAGGAATGACATAAAATTTTGTTTTTAAAATTGGGATGCTTTTATTATAATTAAATATATTCCATTTCAAAAAAGTAATTGGTTGGAAGATATTAAAGATTATTGAAATTAAATACAATGAATAGTGATATCAACAAAATATCTAAAGATGAAAAAGATAGGAATAAAATACAATCAAGAAACCTGATTGTTTAAAATAATGTAATAAGGTTTCTGTTTTATTATATACATTAAAGATTAGAGATGAAGATAATTACCTATGTTTTGATATATTATATTGAAATGTTTCCTTATTATCATGAATATCAACATGATTTTTTTATAAGACTATTATTATATAAAGTCATTTATGTGTCAATTTTTATTTATTCCATCACATTTCATTTGCGAACCGAACTTTTTCATGGCGTTTTTTTTTTTCAATGACATACTTTTATAAAGCTCTTCAGAGTTTTTTCCTAGTCGATTTGATCCATTATTATTATTATTATTATTATTATTATTATTATTATTATTATTATTATTATTTATTTATTTATTTACTTATTTATTTATTTTTGTGTGTGGATCGATCGTCTTTCTGAAACCTATAAACTATCAACAATATCGGATATTCTTTAATCTTATATAGTTTATACGTAATTATGTGATAAGTTACATTAACATACTTTATTTACTTGAGCCTTTATATCAACCCCTATTGATCGATTATCGCACATAGTAGCCCTGTTAATCAAGTTTTCCTAGGTCACATTCAAGCCAAGTGCTTCGTTCTATTTAGCCCATATATCAACCCCTATTGATCGATTATGGCACATAGTAGCCCTGTTAATCAAGTTTTCCTAGGTCACATTTAGCCCATATTTATGGATTATTCAAGGCTATAACATTGATTTTATTAAGCCCGGCCTCTGATTGAGCCCATAAACAATTAATTAACCTAATGTTCCCAGGCTTTGTTTCAGCCGCTTCAACTAAATTTCACCTCTTAAATTGATTTATTTCGACCTTTATAAATCAAAATTTCTAAACTCTTATGGATTTATTTTCTAGCCATTATAAATTGGCCCTTTTTAGAGGTTCTTTAAATATGAACTACTACTTCTAGATCATTGCATGGGGTTCTTTATTTATTTATTATTCTAATTTTTTTACAAATAAAGACGATATCTTATGGTTTAAGGTGACTGTGTATGGTGATGTAATAAATATTTTTACAAAAAAAAAATGGTAATCTTACTGGAATCCAAATCGCCGAAGGCGTGAGCGACGAAATTCAATTCAAATGTCATTTCCGTACATCAAAACATATTGGGCTAGCTTTGCACCTAAATTAGAACCTTAAATCAATATCATGTTATATATATATATATATATATATATATATATATATATATATATATATATATATATATATATATATATATATATATATATATATATATATATATATATATGTGGAGTCTAGTATTGTCTCTCAAAAAGAGCTCTTATGCAAAGAGAAAAACTCCAACGTATACATAGATATATAGGTTGTGTCACATAGATGTGAGATATACTAACACTCTCCCTTAGGGATAGAGTTTCGATGATGATAAGCCACAGGGTGCAAACATTAGCTTTATACCAAGATAGATATTATATGTGCAAACATAATCACATTCAGGATCCTTAATATTCTTGAAGTCTCAGGATCCTTAAACATATTCTAGGATCCTGATTATTATCACCAATATTCACTAACACTTATAACAGTTATATTATTCTTTATTATTCTCACATGTGCAGAATTGGTCCACACAAGACTCATTCTCAACGGAGAGTCACTTCAACAAAGCTTAAGACCCAGAATACCAAGTCAAATAACGTGCTAATATTTGTTCAATGAGGATCCCGTAAATCTCGGACTTCTTGTTGATTAGCTTAGACTATAAATAGCATAGTTTTTATAAAATATAAACTTTGTCTTTTGAGTAAAAGACAAAAGGGTTTCACCTAGTCCAAAAAAGTGTGCATGACTTATTAATTCATACCATATAAAATAATATAATGTTACTTGCTAATGAAAATTATTATTTCCATGAAATAAATAATTTCCAATTTAATTACAAGCGTTTTGTTGAATATATATTAAAATCAATTTCTAATAAAATAATCAATTATATCAAGTTGTTAGTGTGACAAATTAGTATCATATGTTATATAGCAATATCACTTTAATATGACTCTTGAGCATATTAGACCTTTCAAAGACATCCTCTTGGTGACTGTGTAACCATGAAGCTTGCATGTCTTCATTCCAAAGTGATATTTGAACGAGTTTGGCTTCATGGTGTATTCATATAATATGTCGACGACTTCTTCAAGATCCCTTAGGTGACCTTCATCTCTCTTGGATTTGACCACCATGCCATCAATGTAGGCTTCCATGGTGTCCCACAGTTTGTCCTTGATCATTCGATTCACCAGTCTTTGGTATGATGCACCTTCATTTTTAAGACCAAATGGCATAACAGTGTAACAATATATACCTGTGGGAGTTATGAAGGCAATATCCTCTTGATCAGATGGTTCCATTTGAACTTTTTGGAACCCCATTGAGGCATCCATGACACGAATGGTAATAGTTTGTGGCCTGTCGTGGCATCTATCATAGAATCATTATTCTCCAGCATTACGACCATATTGGTCAGCCACCTTGGGAACTTGACTTCCTTGTTCATCCATGTTTTGAGAAGTTTTTCCACTTCCTCTTGAATGATCAGGTTCCTTTAAGGTGCAAACTTCCTTCTATACCGATCTAACAGATCACAACAGCATGGAAACATCCTATCTACCAGAATACAGATCTAACAAATCATAACAACATGACAACATCATATCTACCAGGATACCGATCTAACAGATCATAACAGCATAGCAACATCCTATCTACCAGGATACCGATCTAATAGATCATAAAAGCATGGCAACATCCTATCTACTAGGATATCGATCTAGCAGATCATAACATCATGGTAACATCCTATTTACCAGGATACCGATCTAACATATCATAACATCATGGCAACATCATATCGAAGAGGATACCGATCTAACAGATCATAACAGTAATCAATCATAAGATAAGACAATATAACAATCCTAAAAGGGTCAGCCTTGGTGCCTTCGACCCTGTTAGTACAGTGAGTAAAACTCACCTCACAAGTAGCACTGACTGACAAGATCCAACTCTCAAACCACAGCTCCAAACTCAACCGCCTAAACCCACTATATAACTAACTTCATCAAAACCCGAATTACCAGAAATACCCATAAGGTCAAACTTAGTCAATCATGGTCAAAGTCAACAGTCAACAGTTCATGTTGACCCAACTCGTCGAGCGCATCTAGCAACTCGTCGAGTTCCTTCAGTGTTAATTCGCCGAGTTATCTCATCAACTCGCGCGAGTTTGCTTAGTATCCAGAAGGTGGGAAAACTCGATCCAACTCGTCGATTTTTCATTACTACTCTTCGAGTTTTCCTAGTCTTAACATATACAGCACCTTCTAGTCTAATCTAAAGCCTCAAATTACAGATCTGGTCCCCTAAGGTTAAGATACCACGTAAAGTTGCTAACTTTACACCCATGCAAGGCATCAAAGGGCTAAAACACTAAAAAAAGCTTATTAAGAGACTTAGGGCATGAAGTAGGGACAAGACTTGATAAAGATGGCAACTTTATGCCAAAAGAGGCCATGAAACGTCCATATCTGAAGTCATAGTTACATGACATGCTTAAATCCAAGAATGACTTCAATATAAGCTAATAATGACCATAAAATCTCAAATGAAGAGATCTAGCAAATAAATGACCAAGGTATCAACTTTATACCTCAAAATTCTTGCCACAACAGAGTAAACACCGAATCTACAGCCAACTTCTTCAAGCATCTTGTTCCTTCCAAAAGAGCACCAAAAATCACTCTCTAAGCTCTCTCTCACACACAAACACAATGAGGGCAAAAGCACGTACTAGGGTTTTCTCTGGACAAGGAGGCAATGAGGGAGGCCATCAATGAGAGTTAAGGCCTTTAAATAGGACGGAAACTCTAAAAATTAGGGTTTTCATATTCAGCCTTCAGCTCATTGAGTAGGTCTTGAAAAGTATGTCGCTATGAAAACTCAACACGACGAGTTGGCGCCTCCCAACTCGTCGGGTTGCCCTGGGAAAATACATATAAAGCTTAAGATTCATGCTTGAAAATTAGGATGTTACAACTCTCCCCCACTTAAATTCGATTTCAACCTCGAAATCATCCCTTATCATCCTTGGCATGCCCAACATCTTGAGGGTAACCTCCACTACTTGAAATCACAACGACCATCCCAAGACGATCAAAACCCAGCAAAAAATTTCCACCTCGGAGAAACCCAATCCATAATTCCATGTAGCGACCAATCCCACTTCACCTAAAATCTAAAGCATGGAATCTCGAAACCGGTCTGACTCCCTGACAGACCGCTCATACTGAACCATTGCTAATTTCACTCCACTTATCCCTCAAACTGACTATCCAATTTCTGATAAATTAAGGTTCCCACCAGAAATCGGAATCACAAATCATATGTTGTTGCGACAATTTAATGCCTCCTTTAACTCTCGAGCCTACATGCACATCATTGTTAGCTCATAAGCACGAACGCTCGTGCCTGGCCCGATCAGCCTCGGGCTGGAATACCAATAGGTCAAACCCAATCAACCATCGGGTTGAAATTCTCAGGGTTTGTTGGCCTACCACCTCAACCCTACCGCTCCCCTAGAGCCTCTGTTCCTATGACTTACAGTCGGCCCCCACCGGGTATCTTGGCCTATTACCTCAACCCTACCGCTCCTCCTGAGCCTCCGTGCCTACGACTTACAGTCGACCCGCACTAGGTATCTTGGCCTACTTCCTCAACCCACCCAAATACAATGTGTTGTCATAGACAATCATGAAAAAAGATCTAACCCGGTTCCCAAAACCTGAAAAACGGGGACATTCTAACCCAACAACCCTCGATTTCACCATCGATGACATCAAACCTTTCGCCTGAAACTCGCAACTCGCACCACAAACCAAAAGATCCCCCCACTTACCTCACTGACCTCCAAAATGCATGCCTCACAAGGATATACTTGTGATTCCTAACGCAAGTTTCCACTATAAGCCATCCCGAGATGGCCATCCATGAATCCACCCCAACTTTCTGACTGTAGATACCATAAATCATGCAGAAAAGATCCTCAAACAGGTTGATAGTGAACCTCTCCCAATCTGAATCCATACCATGCAGCAAAACCTTAGTATAACCTTTGACTCTCTTCCATGCATTACTAACATCCAAACCGATGAAAGAAGATGATCAAACAAAGAACTTCCGCATTTCATCTGATCCCTAACAACAACTTGCGAACAAATAGAAATGCGGAGCAAACATTCCACAGATTCGTTCTGATACCTAACTGGCACTCCCAATGGCCCTTGACCGTTCCATATCCAAACCAACTGATTTATGGGTTCTCCGATCCCCATCAACGCGTCACTACCGAGAGTATCACAAATAGATTAAATGAATAATCCTGACCATTAGGCCCACAGCCCATGACTGGAACGCTCCTAATCTCATACCGACCTTTTCGGTGCTACGTTGCTTGCCCAACCTTATGGGTCCTAAAGATACTCTCCTCCTTTCACTGCCTTGAAGGGACCTAATCACCGTCCCACACACTACTAAATGCGCACCATTATGCTGCAACCCTACCATGTACAATTCACTTACAGAACAAGCTGCTACCCAAGCAAAACCTTACGGACCCATGGTCGCACCCAACTGGAGGAAAGGATAATGATCAAACTCTTGACCGAATTCGAAGGCCTTAAAACAATAGAAACATGCATATTCTTAGGGAAACCCAAACCTCATCCAAAAGGAAAGACTTCCTAAGATAAAGCTGATGGGTTTGAGCCATAAGAACATCCCTATGTGCACATACAAACCCTAATGCTTGGATCTAGGTTTCTCTAATGAACATGCTTTTCATCCAAGACTTGCAAACCTTAGATCTATGATATATAATTCGAAATTAACATTACAAAGTAGATCTAGATGATTACCTCTTTCTTGAAAGCTTGAATCTTGTTATCCTTGGAGCTTAGAGTCACAATTGTCACTCCTCTAATGGCTTACAAACACCAAGAGCCAATAGGATGATATGGAGAGAGGTTGAGGACACAAAATCGGCTCTAGTAACTCCTTAGGGTTTCTGGTAGCCGATTTCTGTAGCCCTTGGGTCCTTTAAATACATGAGCTGCTAGGGTTACAACCTGAAACCCTAATTGGATTACTTAGGCCTTAAGTAGTCCAAGGATCCTTCTAGATTAGGGCTTGGACGAATTCAAGGAGTCCATACACCTTAATTTCGTCCACCCTATGATCCATAAGGATCCACAACCCAAAACCAACTATCACACAATTGACAGTTCTAGTCCTTTTTATTTAATTAATCTCTTTTAGCCATATAATTAATTCTTGTCTAATATTAATTAAACTATATGATTTCTCCTTTAATATATTAATCATATAATATATTAATAAATCATAATAACCTCTTTATTTATAAATCATCCTATCATGTTGCTTTGGTGAAGGCAATCCAAAAGGACAATGCACAACCGGGTTAAGTACTTACCAAATATAGTTACAGGCTTAGACACTAATCCAACAGTCTCCCACTTGGATAAGTCTAGTAACTATAAATTTAAGCATAATCCAGTTAGCAATCGTAGCTCTCAAAGTCGCTGTCGAACTCTGATCTTATCAGTAACATGTCCTTTAGATAAGGGATCGTATAGTCCTCTGTTCTAGATATCGTGCGCACAATTACATGGAACATAGTCATACTTATTGTCCAGAAGTTTGTTCCTCGATCTTAGATTCATTTGACATAGAACTTAATTGAACACATCAATTTAGTCCTGAACGGGCCTGACATATAATTCAAATCAAATCATCGAGGGGCCCTAATATCGCTTTTACCCTCTTAGGATAAAAGGAACAGATAAACTTCGACTTATATGCATTTACTATTCACTAATCAAATTATACACAACAATGCGTTTTATGGCATCAAGTTACTGATGCGTTTTCGCATTATCAATGCACAACCAATAAGCAAACAATAAACCATATATCTAGGTTTTAAGACCATATGATATTACCGTCTTGCGATCACTCGTGATAAATTCCATGAAGTGATTCCAGCAAGTGTGGGTTTATTCCAATGCTCAAAAGTTGTTCATAAGCACTCATGAACGTTGCAGCAAACCTTTGCTATGTCTAATACCTTTTAGACAATCTACACACCTATTCATGACAGTCTTCATTCATACCTACTTCCAACATATGAACAACTGTGGACGGTTCGAATAATTTGATTATTCTTAAATAACTCAATTATTTAGGAAGTCAAAACATGCAAAGTGAAACAATAGTTAAACAATTAACATAGGACAATAACTTTACTTATAAATAATACTCCTTTATTTAATCATCAAATGTCAAATACATTTATCTATTACACGTTTCTAAACTATCTAATCTCAAGTAATATCGTCCTTTAGCCCAATGCTCCTAGCGTGCTGCAAATGCTTAACCCTACTCAGTCCCTTCGTAAGCGGATCTGCTGGGTTATCCTATGAAGATAATCTCTTCACTATGAGGAGTCCTTCTTCTACCCGATGTCGAATAAAGTAATATTTTATGTCGATATGTCGAGATCTACCATGATCCCTCGGTTCCTTGGTCAAGGCAACCGCTACTTCATTATCACAGAGAATTTCCATAGGCTCCTTTATGGCAGGAACAACTTCCAGGTCTCCAATGAAGTTCTTCAACCATATCGCCTCCTTTAACGCTTCTCTCGCTACAATGTACTCTAATTCGCACGTTGAATCAGCTAGGGTTTCTTGCTTGAAACTTTTCCAAGTCACTGCTCCTCCATTAAGGGTAAAGACCCAGCCCGACTGCAAACGGTAGTTGTCTCTGTCGGTCTAAAAACTGGCATCACTATACCTTCGCACCTTTAAGTCATCACTCCCACCGAGGACTAGAAACCATTCCTTGGTCCTCCGAAGGTACTTAAGAATGTTCTTGACTACGGTCCAATGCGATCTACCAGGGTTCCCTTTAATGGGTTTGAGCCATAAGAACTTTCCTATGTGAACATACAAACCCTAATGCTTGGATCTAGGTTTCTCTAATTGAACATACAATGTATCCAAGACTTCTATTGATAGATCTAGTGTAAACATTCAAATCATAACATAAGAAATCGGATCTAAAGGAATACCTTGAGTTGCTTGCTTGAATCTTCTTGTCTTTGGAGCTTATAGTCACAATTGTCACTCCTCTAATGGCTGACAAACACCAACTAGCAAGAGGATGATAAGTGAGAGAGAGAGAGGAGGGTGAGAAATCGGTCAGGGTTTCTTCAAATGCAAGTGTGTCGATTTCCTCAACCCTATGGGTGTATTTATACTAATGACCCTCCTAGGGTTTCACCCTTAAAACCCTAATTGGATAACTTAGGCCCTAAGCAATCCAATATCCTTAATGATAAGCCTTGGACGATTTCTAGGCTCTTCCAAACCCTAAAATCGTCCACCCTTATCCATAAGGAATCACTGCTCAAAATACAACTATCATACAATTGACAGTTTATGCCCCTTTATTCAATTAATCTCTTTAAGTCACCAAATTAATTCCTAATTAATTTATGACTTATATTAATCAAATAACAATATTATTATTCCTTATATTATACTCATAATATATAAATAATATTTCTTCTCTCATTATAAATCATCCTGTCAAGTTGCTATGGTGAAGGCAACCCAAAAGGACCATGCACAACCGGGTCAAATACTTGCCAAATATAGTTGCAGCCTTAGACACTATTCCAACAGTCTCCCACTTGGATAAGTCTAGTAAATATATATACAAGCATAATCCGATTAGCAATCGTAGCTCTCAAAGACGCTGTCAAACTCTGATCTTATCAGTCTTGTCCTTTAGATAAGGGATCATACAGTCCTCTGTCAAGATATTATGCGGACAATTCTATGGAACCAATTTTCCAGCATTTGGTTTCTCGATCTCAGATTTATTTGACATAGAACCTAATCGAACACATGAATTTAGTTCTGACCGGGCCCGACACATAAGTCAAATTAAATCATCGAGCGGCCGAGATATCGCTTTTACCCTCTTAGGATAAAAGTAACAGATAAACTTCGACTTATATGCATTTACTTATTCATTAATCAATTATACACAACAATGCGTTTTATAACATCAATTTACTGATGCGGTTTCGCATTATCAATGTACAACCAATTAACAAATAGCAAACCATATATCTAGGTTTTAAGACCATATGATATTATCATCTTGTGATCAACCTTTTCGTCACATTCCATAAGGTGATTCCAGCAAGCGCGGGTTTGTTCCAATGCTCAAAACTAGTTCATAAGAACTCATGAACGTTGCAGCAAACTTTTGCTATGTCTAATACCATTTAGACAATCTACACACCAATTCATGACAATCTTCATTCATACTTACTTCCAACATATGAACAATTGTGGATTGTTTGAATAATTCGATTATTCTAAATAAACTCAATTATTCTGGAAGTCAAAACATGCAAAGTGAAACAATAGTTAAATAATTAACATAAGACAATAACTTTACTTATAAATAATACTCCTTTATTTAATCATCAAATGTTAATTACATTTATCTATTACAAGTTTCTTAAATTATTTAATCTAATTGAATATCATATCTCAGTCCAATACTCCTAGCATGCTGCAAATGCTTAACCCTACTCAGTTCCTTCGTAAGCGGATCTGTTGGGTTATCTTTTGATGATATCTTCTTAACCACGAGTTGTCCTTCTTCTACACGATGTCTAATAAAGTGATACTTTCTGTCGATTTGACGAGATCTACCATGATCCCTTGGTTCCTTGGTCAAGGCAACCGCTCCTTTATTATCACAGAAAATTTCCATAGGCTCCTTTATGGCAGGCACAACTCCAAGATCACCAATGAAGTTCTTCAACCATATTGCCTCCTTCGACGCTTCGCTCGCTGCAATGTACTCTGATTCGCACGTTGAATCAGCTACGGTTTCCTGCTTGGAACTTTTCCAAGTCACTGCTCCTCCATTCAGGGTAAAGACTCAGCCCGAATGCGAACGGTAGTTGTCCCTGTCGGTCTGAAAGCTGGCGTCACTATACCCTCGCTCCTTCAAGTCATCACTCCCCCCGAGGACTAAAAACCATTCCTTGATCCTCCGAAGGTACTTAAGGATATTCTTGACCACAATCCAATGGGCTCTGCCAGGGTTCCCTTGATATCTACTAACCATGCTCAAAGCAAAGGCTACATCAGGGCGAGTACAAGTCATAGCATACATGATTGAGCCAACTGCAGAAGCATATGGTACTCGGCTCATTTATGCTATTTCGGCTTCGGTACTCGGACTTTGAGTCTTACTCAACTTGGCAATACTTTGTATCGATAAGCCTCCCTTCTTTGAATTTTCCATACTAAAACGTTTTAGTACTTTATCCAAATAAGTGTTCTGACTAAGTCCTATTAGTCTCTTACTTCGTTCTCTCACTATCCTTATACCCAAGATATAGGAAGCCTCTCCGAGGTCCTTCATAGCGAAGCACTTCCCGAACCAGGACTTAACCTCCTGTAGTGTCGGGACGTTGTTTCCTATGAGTAGTATGTCATCGACATACAGAACGAGGAAGTTGACTATACTCCCACTGGCTTCGACATATACACATGATTCATCTTCGCTTCATACAAATCCAAAATCTTTGACTTTCTCATCGAAGCAAAGATTCCATCTGCGAGACGCTTGCTTAAGTCCATAAATGGACTTCTCAAGCTTACACACTCTATTTTGATGCTTCGGATTAACAAAACCCTCTGGCTGAGCCATGTAAACATCCTCAGCCAACTTCCCATTAAGGAAAGAAGTCTTGACATCGATTTGCCAAATCTCATAATCATGAAATGCGGCAATAGCTAGCATTACTCTAATAGACTTTATCTTCGCAACTGGTGAGAAGGTCTCATCATAGTCAACTCTGGGAGTTTGAGTAAAGCCCTTTTCAACCAATCACGCCTCATATGTGTGTACATTTCCGTCCACATCGGTCTTTTTCTTGAAGATCCATTTGCACCCAACGGTCTTACGTCCGGGCACATTAACAACCAAATTCCAAACTTGGTTGTCATACATGGATTGGATCTCGTTGTCCATTGCCTCTTTCCATTTTGCAGACTCTGGGCCTGCCATGGCTTCCTTATAGCTATTAGGTTCATCTAGATTTATTAGTGTACCATCACTAATATACGTGCCCCCTTCGGTAGTAATTTAAAAACCATAAAACTGGGGTTGAACACTAACTCTTTCGGAACGTCTAAGTGGTAAGGACTCGTCAATTGGTTCAACCGGAGTTTCCTCCTCGGGTTGAGCGCCAGTGGTAGAGGTTTCTTCATCATTCGATTCTTGAATCTCTTCAATCTCGATTTGCCTCCCACTGTCTCCTTGGCTTATGAGTTCTCGCTCTCGGAAAACCCCTCGACTCGCAATGAAGACAACATTGTCATTCGGTCTATAGAAGAGATATTCAAAGGACTTCTGCGGGTAGCCGATGAAAATACATCGCTCGAGGTTCGAGCTTGTCGTGAGTATCTCGTCTTACGAAAGCCTCGCAACCCCAAACCTTGATATGTGCTAACGAGGGATCTTTCCATGTCCACATCTCGTTAGGTGTTTTGACAACCTTCTTACTAGGGACTCGGTTAAGGATGTGGGCGGCAATCTCTAAGGCATACCCCTAGAATGAGATAGGTAGTGAAGCACGACTCATCATAGAACGAACCATGTCTAACAAGGTTCGATTACGCCTTTCTGCCACACCATTCAACTGCGGTGTCCTAGGTGGTGTCAATTGCGAAACCATTCCACATTCTTTGAGATAGTCGTGGAATTCAAGACTTAGGTACTCTCCTCCTCGATCGGATCGAAGCATCTTGATTTTCCTGCCCAATTGATTCTCCACTTCATTTTTGAATTCTTTGAACTTTTCAAACGTTTCTGACTTTTGCTTGATTAAGTAAATATACCCATATCTACTATAGTCATCGGTAAAAGTCACATAGAAGCGGTTCCCATCCTTTGTGGTTGATCTAAAGGGTCCACATACATCGGTATGTATGAGGTCCAATAAACCCTCACCCCTTTCACATGTGCTAGTGAAGGGTGACTTGGTCATCTTTCCAAGTAAACAAGATTCACATGTGTCATCTTCCCTAAGGTCGAATGACTCCAACACTCCATCCTTTTGGAGTTGGGCTGTGCGCTTCTTGTTGACATGTCCAAGACGACAATGCCACAAGGATGCTCTATCCATACTATTGGAAGAATCCATGCATAAAACATCATTTCCTAGGTTATCTACAATCATACCAGTTTCATAAATTCCATTACATGGCATTGCTTCAAAATATAAGACACCATTTAGATAAGCATAAATTGAACCATTCTCATTATTAAAATAAAATCTAAATCCTTGTCTAAACAAACCATGAAACGAAATGATGTTTCTTGCCATATTTGGCGAGTAGCAACAATTATTCAAATCTAAACTTAATCCATTACTAAGCACTAAAGAATACACTCCAATCTTGGTCATAGGCGACGATCTTCTGTTCCCCATGATTAGATTTATTCTTCCACGCTCCACATCCTTATTTCTTCTTAGTCCCTGCAATTTAGAACAAATGTGGTAACCACACCTGGTATCGAGGACCCAAGAAATAACATGAGATGAATCATTAGATTTAATTGTGTAAATACCTGCGAAAGACGGCTTGATCTTTCCTTCCCTGATGGCTTGCGGGTATTATGGGCAGCTTCTCTTCCAATGCCCTATTTTGTGGCAATGGTGGCACTCTGCTTCCTTTGGGTTAGGGTTAGGCTTAGCAGGATCAACTTTGGTCCCAGTAGAAGAGGAGCCATCTTGGGACTTTCCCTTGCGGTAGCTCTTAGACGGAGCCTTCCTCTTCTTGCCCCTTCCCTGCCCAATAGCCAAAATAGGAGCAGCGGGTGGATTGGGAGTGGGTGCAACAGACTTGTCCTTGAGGTTGCTCTCAGCAACCCTTTAGGAGACCTTGGAGCTTACTTAGGGTGACCTCTTCCTTGTTCATGTGGTAGGTCATCCGAAATTGGTTGTAACACGGAGGCAAGGAATGAAGCACCATGTCGATAGCTAAATCTTCCCCAAAGTCGACATTCAACTTGCGAAGACGATCGACATACCTTTTCATATTTTGCAAGTGTATGGTTAGAGATTCTCCATGTCCCATTTTAGCAGAGATCATGTTACTGAAGATCTCGTAACGTTCCTGCCTCGCATTTTGATGGTATCTCTCCAATAAGTCTTGATGCATCTTGTACAGATACATGTCCTCATAGGACTTTTGGAATTCGGCGTTCATTGTGGCTATCATGATGCAATGAACCTTCGTTGCATCACGCTCATGAGTCTCAAAAGCAGTCATTTCAGCCGGAGTAGCGATTTCTGGATTGATCTTTTCGAGCTTCTCGTCAAGTACATACTCCTTGTCCTCGTAGCGAGCAATCGTGCGGATGTATCTTATCCATTCGCTAAAGTTCATTCCATCGAAAATCACCTTTTGGCAAAGGCTCATCAATGTGAATGAGCTAGCAGCAGCGTTGTTCGCGTTCGACATCTACAAATAGAAAGGACAAAGATTGATTAGAATTTAAATCCCTAATTATCACCCAATATGAAAAATTCGGGCTAGGATCCAACAACATTATTTACATATTAGAAAAGGGATGCCGTAATCCAACATGCAAACAATTTGAAGGTAAGTGAATGACGATTCACTAATTCTCCATCACAAAATATAACCTTAAGTTTTAAATGCATTTAGAATTCCTAGATTTCAATGAGATTCATTGAAATTTTCAATGTCATGTTTAAATCTCGATATGCCCCTCTTGTTTGTGACTGGGATGCCGAGGATCACAAAGTGGGTGTGAATAACCATGCAAATCTACACGGTGCCTTCATCGTGAAAATCACCTATTCGATGTGCCGGTAAACCACACACGCTCCACCGAACAATGAATCACCCTTTGCCACCTTTGCTTAGAACCAATTAGTGTGCCGGTAAACCGCACACGCTCCACTAACTTCTTAGCAAGGGTGCAAAGTGTAATTTCATGGGATTGCATCAATTCACTTTTCCTAAAGTAACTAGGATTGAGAATTTGAAAGACATGTAGTTACATTGTATTTCAATATTATACTTTTAATGAGGAGATGGGGTTGCCCTATCCTACCTGTTCGGCTAACAACCCTCCACCGATCAAGCAAGCGGTGGGTGTGAGTGTACACCCATTAAGCGCCATTTTATAGGCAGCAACCTTATACCCACCTTATAGACCGGCTTCGTGAATGAGGCCTACTAACGGTAAGACTAGCATTATAATTATACATACATATATATATATATATATATATATATATATATATATATATTAAGCTTGTAATCATATAGTAGTATAGGGTTGAATTTTAAACTTGTAAAATTCTGGGGTTTGAAATTTAAATTGTCTAAATTAAAATTTTAATCACAAAACTTAAATTTCAAAACCTGAGGAAAAGTTTTGAACTTTTCAAAACATAAGGGATCAAATAACAAATAGTTTAAATTAACCATTTAATCTCATAATTATCCATATTTGATTTAAATGTTTCTTGCAAAACAATTTACCAATTTAATTAAAATGATCAATTAATATCACATAAGGAAATTATTATTCAATTAATTGGTAAATATCTTGAATTAGGTCAAGGATATACTCAAATATATGTTAAAATCGTATTTATATTGACCCATTAAGATAAAGGCAAGTTTCCATAAGATAAACAACAAGAAATCCCGAAACTAGCTCCTTCTGACGATCGAACTCGCCGAGTACCACAATGGACTCGCCGAGTTGAGGCCTACTCGCCGAGTTCATCAGGCAGAGGGACAAAATCGAATTTTGCAATCAACAATCAAGCAACCAATGCATCAATTCAATAGAAACCAATCAAGGCTCTGATACCACTGATGGGTTTGAGCCATAAGAACTTTCCTATGTGCACATACAAACCCTAATGCTCGGATCTAGGTTTCTCTAATTGAACATATAATGTATCCAAGACTTCTATTGATAGATCTAGTGTAAACATTCAAATCATAACATAAGAAATCGGATCTAAAGGAATACCTTGAGTTGCTTGCTTGAATCTTCTTGTCTTTGGAGCTTAGAGTCACAATTGTCACTCCTCTAATGGCTTACAAACACCAACTAGCAAGAGGATGATAAGTGAGAGAGAGAGAGAGGAGGGTGAGAAATCGGCCAGGGTTTCTTCAAATGCTAGTGTGTCGATTTCCTCAACCCTATGGGTGTATTTATACTAATGAGCCTCCTAGGGTTTCACCCTTAAAACCCTAATTGGATAACTTAGGCCCTAAGCAATCCAATATCCTTAATGATAAGCCTTTGATGATTTCTAGGCTCTTCTAAACCCTAAAATCGTCCACCCCTTATCCATAAGGAATCACTGCTCAAAATACAACTATCATACAATTGACAGTTTATGCCCTTTTATTCAATTAATCTCTGTAAGTCACCAAATTAATTCCTAATTAATTTATGACTTATATTAATCAAATAACAATATTATTATTCCTTATATTATACTCATAATATATAAATAATATTTCTTTTCTCATTATAAATCATCCTGTCAAGTTGCTATGGTGAAGGCAACCCAAAAGGACCATGCACAACCGGGTCAAATACTTGCCAAATATAATTGCAGCCTTAGACACTATTCCAACACCCTTGATATCTACTGACCATGCTCAAATCGAAGGCCACATCAGCGCGAGTACAAGTCATAGCATACATAATCGAGCCAACTGCGGAAGCGTATGGTACTCGGCGCATTTCTGCTATCTCGACTTTGGTACTCAGGCATTGATTCTTACTCAACTTGGCATTACTTTGGATCGGTAACTCTCCCTTCTTTGAATTCTCCATACTAATATGTTTTAGTACCTTGTCCAAGTAAGTATTCTGACTAAGTCCTATTAGTCTCTTACTTCTGTATCTCACTATCCTTATTCCCAAAATATAGGAAGCCTCTCCGAGGTCCTTCATAGAGAAGCACTTCTCGAGCCAGTACTTGACCTCCTGCAGTGTCAGGATGTCATTTCCTATGAGCAGTATGTCATCGACATACAATAAGAGGAAGCTAACTATACTCCCACTGGATTTGATATATACATACGACTCATCTTCGCTTCATATAAACCCAAACTATTTGACTTTCTCATCGAAGTAAAGATTCCATCTGCGAGACGCTTGCTTAAGTCCATAAATGTACTTCTCAAGCTTACACACTCTATTGGGATGATTCGCATTGACAAAACCCTCTGGCTGAGCCATGTAAACATCCTCAGCCAACTTCCCAATAAGGAAAGCGGTTTTGACATCCATTTGCCATATTTCATAATCATGAAATGTAGCAATGGCCAGCATCACCCTAATAGACTTTACTTTGGCAACTGGCGAGAAGGTTTCATCATAGTCAACTTCAGGAGTTTGAGTGAAACCCTTCGCAACCAATCGCGCCTTATATGTGTGCACATTCCCATCCACGTCGGTCTTCTTCTTGAAGATCCATTTGCACCCGACCGTCTTACGTCCGGGCACATGGTTAACCAAATTCCAAACTTGGTTGTCATACATGGATTGAATCTTGTTGTCCATTGCCTCTTTCCATTTTGCAGATTCTAGGCCTGCCATGGCTTCCTTATAGTTGTTAGGTTCATTCAAATTTATTAGTTTATTATCACTAATATACGTGTCCCCTTCTGTAGTAATATGAAAACTATATAACTGGGGTTGAACTCTAACTCTTTAGGAATGCCTAAGAGGTAATGATTCGTCAATCGGTTCAAACAGAGTTTCCTCCTCGGGTTGAGCACCAACGTTAGAGGTTCCTTCATCGCTCGGCTCTTGAATCTCTTCAAGATCGATTTGCCTCCCACTGTCCCCTTGGCTTATGAGTTCTCGCTCTTGGAAAACCCCTTTCCTCGCAACGAATACCATATTGTCACTCGGTCTATAGAAGATATATCCAAAGGATTTCTGCGGGTAGCCGATGAAAATACATCGCTCACTATGAGGTTCGAGTTTGCCGTGAGTCTCTCGTCTTACGAAAGCCTCGCAGCCCTAACCTTGATATGTGCCAACGAGGGAGCTTTCCCTGTCCACATCTCGTGAGGTGTTTTGGCAACGTTATTCGTAGGGACTAAGTTAAGGATATGGCCGACAGTCTCTAAGGCGTACCCCCAAAAGGAGATAGGTAGTGAAGCATGACTCATCATGGAACGAACCATGTCCAACAAGGTTCGATTACGCCTCTCTGCTACACCGTTCAACTGCGGTGTCCTAGGTGGCGTCAATTGCGAAACGATTCCGCATTCCTTAAGATAGTCGTGGAATTCAAGACTTAGGTACTCTCCTCCTCGATCAGATTGAAGCATCTTGATTTTGCAACCCAATTGATTCTCCACTTCTTGTTTAAACTTTTTGAAGTTTTCAAAGGTTTCTGACTTGTGCTTGATTAAGTAGATACACCCATATCTACTATAATCATTGTTAAAAGTCACGTAGAAGCAGTTTGAATCCCTTGTGGTTGATCTAAAGGGCCCACACACATCAGTGTGTATAAGATCCAATAGACCCTCACCCCTTTCACAAGTTCCAGTGAAGGGTGACTTTCTCATCTTTCCAAGTAAACAAGACTCGTACACATCATCATCCCTAAGGTCGAATGACTCCAACACTCCATCCTTTTGGAGCTGGGCTATGCGTTTCTTGTTGACATGTCCAAGACGACAATATCGCAAGCATGCTTTATCCATACTATTGGAAGAATCCACACACAACACATCATTTCCTAGGTTATCTACAACCATAACAGTTTCATAAATTCCATTACAAGGCAATGATTCGAAATATAAAACACCATTTAGATAAGCATAAATAGAACCTTTCTCATTATCAAATGTATATTTGAATCCTTGTCTAAACAAACCATGAAATGAAATGATGTTTATTGCCATATCTGGCGAATAACAACAATTATTTAAATCTAATCCTAATCCATTACTAAGCGCTAGAGAATACACTCCAATCTTAGTGACAGGCGACGATCTTCTGTTCCCCATGATTATATTTATCCTTCCACGCTCCACATCCCTATCTCTTCTTAGTCCCTGCAAATCAGAACATATGTGAAAACCACATCCTATATCAAGAACCCAAGAAATAGCATGTGATGAATCATTAGATTTAATTGTCTAAATTCCTATGAAAGATAGCTTGATCTTCCCATCGTTGATGGCTTGCAGATATTCCGGGCAGCTTCTCTTCCCATACCCTATCTTGTGGCAGTGGTGGCACTCTGCCTCCTTCGGGTTAGAGTTGGGCTTAGCAGAACCAACTTTGGCTCCACTAGAAGAGGTACCATCTTGGGATTTTCCCTTGTGGTGGCTCTTTGAAGGATCCTTCCTCTTCTTGCCCCTCCCTTGACCAATGGCCAAAACAGGAGCAGTGGTTGGAGTGGGAGTTGATGCAACATACTTATCCTTGAAATTGCTCTCAGCAGTCCTAAGCAATCCTTGAAGCTTGCTCAAGGTGACATCTTCCTTGTTCATGTGGTAGGTCATGCGGAACTGGTTGTAGCAGGGAGGCAAGGAATGAGGGATAATGTCAATTGCCAGCTCTTCATCGAAGTTAACATTTAACTTCAACAAGCGATCAACATATATCTGCATCTTTTACAGATGAGCGGTAAGGGACTCTCCATTACCCATTTTGGCAGTGATCATCGAAGTGATGATCATATACCTTTCTTGCCTTGCGCTTTGGTGGTACCGGTCCACCAAGTCTTGATGCATCTCATATGGATAGTAGTCCTCATAGGACTTTTGTAGTTCAGCAGTCATGGTCGCCAACATGATGCAATGGACTTTCGTGGCATCACGCTCATTAGCCTCAAAGGCAGTGATTTCTTTAGGAATAGCAGTGTTGATGTTCACCTCCTTCAGCTCCTTATCGAGGACATACTCTTTGTCCTCGTAACGAGTGACCATTCGGATGTTACGCATCCAATCATTGAAATTGGACCCGTCAAAGATCACTCTCCCAAACAAGTTCATGAGTGAGAACGAGCCGGATGAGGTTGAGCCTGAAGCGTTGTTATTGTTTGAGTTCGACATCTGAAGAAAAGAACAAAGTTTGATTAGAAATGAATCCCTAATGAAACACCCAAAATGAGAAATTAGGGCTAGGATCCAACAACATTATTTACATATTAGAAAGCGGATGCCGTAATCTAACATACAAATAATTTGAAGGTAAGTGAATGACGATTCACTAATTCTCCATCATGAAAACAAAAAGAAGGTTAAGCTTTAAAATGTATTGAAAATTCCTAGATTCCTTTGAGATTCATTGAACTTTTCAATGACGTGTTTCAATCTCGATATGCCCCTCAAGTTTGTGACTGGGATGCCGAGGATCATAAAGCGGGTGTGAATAACCATGCAAATGTACATGGTGCCTTCATTGTTATAGTCACATATTCGATGTGCTGGTTAACCACACACGCTGAATTATGACAAACAATGAGTCACCCTTTTCCACCTTTTCTTAGAACCAATTAGTGTGTCGGTTAACCAGACACGCTCCAGTAACTTCTTAGCAAGGGTACAAAGTGTAATTTCATGGGATTGCATCAATTCACTTTGCCTAAAGTAACTAAGATTGGGAATTTTGTAAAAACATTCAGTTACTTTATATAGATTCATTATACTTGTAATGAGGAAGGGTTGGTCCTATCCTACTCGTTCGGCTAACGACCCTCCACCAATTAAGGAAGCGGTGGGTGAGAGTGGACACCCATTAAATAGACATTGTATAGGCCATAACCTTATACCCCTCCTTATAGATTGGCTTCGTGAATGAGGCGTACTAACGGTAAGACTAGCATTTTAAGTTATACATATATATATATATATATATATATATATATATATATATATATATATATATATATATATTAATCTTATAATATTATAAAGTATAAGGTTGAATTTTAAACTTGTAAAATTCTAGGGTTTGAAATTTAAATAGTTCAAATTAAACATTTTAATCAAAAAAATTTAATTTCAAAACTCGAGGGCAAGTTTTGAGCTTTTTCAAAACACAAAGATCAAATAGAAAATAATTTTCAATTAAGCATTTAATTTAATAATTATCTAAATTTGACCTAGTCAATATTACTTGCAAGATAATTCAACAATTAATTTAAATAATCAAGTATTATCAAATAAGGAAATTATTATTTAAACAATTGGTAATTATCTTTTGTTTTGATGAGGATATTGATAAAAAGGTAATAAAATTCGGATTTTATTAGGCTAAAATAATTTAGGCAATTATCCTTAAGCAAAACAGCAAGAAATCCCGAAATTCTCTCTGTCTGACGCTCTGACTCGTCGAGTCCCCATATGGACTCGTCGAGTCCACAATAGGACTCGCCGTGTTCATCAGGCAGAGAGCAAGAAAAATCGATTTTAAGCAAGAATCAAAACACAAAACATCAAATTCAAGAGAAGCCAAGCCTAGGCTCTGACACCACTAATGGGTTTGAGCCATAAGAACATTCCTATGTGTACATACAAACCCTAATGCTTAGATCTAGGTTTCTCTAATGAACATGATTTTCATCCAAGACTTGCAAACCCTAAATCTATGATATATAATTCGACATTAACATTAAAAAGTAGATCTAGATGATTACCTCTTTTTTGAAAGCTTGAATCTTGTTATCCTTGGAGCTTAGAGTCACAATTGTCACTCCTCTAATGGCTTACAAACACCAAGAACCAAGAGGATGATATGGAGAGAGGTTGAGGACACAAAATCGGCTCTAGAAACTCCTTAGGGTTTTTGGTAGCCGATTTCTGTAGCCCCCGGGTCCTTTAAATACATGAGCTGCTAGGGTTACAGCCTCAAACCCTAATTGGATTACTTAGGCCTTAAGCAGTCCAAGGATCCTTATAGATTAGGGCTTGGACGAATTCAAGGAGTCCATACACCTTAATTTCATCCACCCTATGATCCATAAGGATCCACAGCCCAAAACCAACTATCACAAAATTAACATTTCTAGTCCTATTTATTTAATTAATCTCTTTTAGCCACTGAATTAATTCTTAATTAATTCTTGTCTAATATTAATTAAGCTATATGATTTCTCCTTTAATATATTAATCATATAATATATTAATAAATCATAATAACCTCTTTATTTATAAATCATCCTATCACGTTGCTTTGGTGAAGGCAACCCAAAAGGACCATGTACAACCGAGTTAAGTACTTACCAAATATAGTTACGAGCTTAGACACTAATCCAACAAAAGCAACACACCACCTCTATCAATAACAAAAGACGTCCACATCACTGATCAAAACAAGATCCCATACTTGATCGAGATGACACGGATCCTACCTACACGAAACTATCCCGAGAAGACTTTCAAGGTGATCTCAAAGGTTGCCAAACCCAAGAATGCTATTAATAAGAAATTACACTCTACTGCTGAGGTTGAACTTACCCAAGTACCAAGGGAACATAAACACACTGCACTGGTGTGTGGGTGACGCATTTCTTGCTCTTAACCATCGCCTATTGAACCCTTCGAGGAATTTCTGCTGAAACACGAACTCAATGACCAATAGTCGAGGACATTCTGAAACCTAAACCAAAGAATCACAAACCCACCTGGAGCTGAACATACCCGCTTCTGGAGAGGTTCACCGATTAGTATCTGCCCAACGAATCTAAAAAACAACAGTCTGAACAGAAACTAACAAAACCTTCAATGCTTGACACTCAACTTGAGGATTCCCAATTCTCCCCCACTTAGGGTTCTAACTACCACTCAATGGTTAGAAATCAATTCACAACTCAAACCGACTCAACCAGGTACGATCATTCCTAACCATGGAATAAATAACGTACGCAAAATGATCCTCCCGATACAGATCAATCGGAACCCAAGAGAAACCTGAATTTCAGCTGAAGACTTCCGGAATGCAGAATGGCATATAACGACCCCCAATAACCCAACAATAGCAGAAAGTCAACCCGGGATATAACTTACCCAATCCAACAAAATTCCAACAAAATACAATTCCTGATACAACCCCGTAGAATATAGGGGATACACACCCTCAAGGCATCCGAAGAAATCTTGACCTCCTCCTCCTGAGTTACCCTAACGAACCTGAGGGTGTGCAGGAAAACTTCCCTTCGATCCCAGGTGACATGAACTAATCCTTTTTTTTCATCACAATGACAATCCGGCACCCGACCTACCCAAAAATATGGTACCTAACTTGCTTCGCAAGATACTCATGCCACATCGATCCACCTGCGCTCATCAGTGCTGGAATACTGCCGCCAACCCCTACGACCAACTGACCCCGAGCGAGAAATACAAACTGAACCTGGGGTTACAAGCCTGCTCACTCCTTCGAACTCGGAAAACTAAATGGGCACAACCCTTGCTAAAGATAACGACATTCCAATCCATCAACCAGTCATTCTACTTCCAGCTGCAAAACTCAGCCGATCATAATCATCGCTCCTTTCCTGAGTCCCGCGACTCGCATCCCGGCCTCGAGCAAAACCCCCGAAACCTCAAACCAAAACTCACTAGGTCTGCACCGAACAACCAAAACCGATAACACCACTGGGCTCACGCCAAATACCATGACCATCCTCATGTCAGAGCGGCCACAACCAAAAGATTGACAGGATTAGAAACACTACCACATATCATGGCATCCAACCATGCTAACTCCCCTGACCAGCCCTTAGAATCCTCGAGATCTTCCTTCATTTGATTATGGATCCTATGCTTTCATTAGTATGGGCCCAATCTACTTTCCATACCTATCCATACTTTCCTCAAGAATTATCTCGGGTCCTCTAAGTCCAAGTCATAAAATACTCTTGAAACCTGCTCCTTGGCGAAACAATTGCACTAAATACTCCCTAGGCTATCCTAGGACTCACCCACGCCCCCTCTGTCATCAGCTGCTGAAGAACCCCCACCAATGCCAGCTAACCACTTCACGAATACAATTACATGCAACCAGGCTTAAATAATTATTTGGCTAAAGCACCCAACCCTACAACGGTTGGACTCTGACGAGAGTTGTGCAATAGGTCCAAGTCCTTTATCCTAATATTATTTAACCCTCATAGCATGTAATTTAATGTATTCATTTGATGGTTATCTCTCATCAACATGGGTCCCACAAAGCACAAAGTAAGCAACATTCGAGCAGAGAATCCGACTAGCACTAAGATGCAATAAATCAAAAATATCCTCCTATGAAATCCTCGATCTCAAACTTCCAACACCTTGCGCACATCTTTTCCCTGCCCTCACTCTCTATAGAGTGGCTAATCCTTCCTCATGACAACTCGCCATGAACCGCACCCAAACCAGGGAAACCACCGCTACCTCATCCAATAATGCGGCTGGCTAGCCGACCCCATACGACTCACCCATACCACCTTTGCCACACGACTCTCCATTGGTGTCGGATTACTATCACATGAATGCAATCACATGCCCTACAATTTAAATAATCTTAGGCTAAAAGATCCAACCCCACCATGGTTGGACTCATACAAGAGTTGTGAAGCAAGACTAAACCTCTCAGCCTAAGATCCTGTAAACCATGTAGCAAGTGACTTAGAGTATCCACTCGATAGCCAGTTCTCACGCGAAAGAGTCACACAACAACCAAACAAGGGAACTCTATAGGAACTAAGGCATCTCATAATCAGGAAATTCTACCATGCAATTCCTGAAGATCCCTAGCCTATTGCTAGCATGCTGTTCTTGATGGGTTTTGAGCACTATCACAATCCTATGGTGCACATACAACATTAGATGCTTTGGATCTAATTTTTCTCAAGTTATACATGCAATTTCATTTTATCCAAAGCATACACCCTAACTTGCATGCACATGAAGATATACAACATAAAAACTAGTTAGATGAATACCTCTTAGTTTTAGCCTTTAGTTCTTGGCTTTTCAAGAGCTTAGTACCTCAAGTGTGATACCCCTAATAAGTTACAAACACCAAAAGCAAATGGAGGCTTGTGAGAGAGATGTTATGAAGCACAAAAATTGGCCAAGGCTTCACCTTGGAATGCATTGGCAGATTTTAGGGAGTTAGGGATTACATTTATAGTGTGGAATTTCTAGGGTTTCTTACATGCAAACCCTAATTCACCATGACTCTTCACATTTCATATGCCCTTTGGACTAAACCTTCATGGACTCTCATATAGGTTTAGTCCATCCCTAATCAACATGAATCGTAAGCCCAAACTATAAGTATTACTGATTTACCTAATCAGTCCCCATAAATTTAATCAGTCTCTTTTGATCACTAAATTAATTCTTGATCAATAATAATTAAATAATATGATTTCTCAATTAATATATTATCCATATAATATATTAATAAATCAAAAATAACCTCTTTCTCAATATCCATCCTCTCAAATTGCTCCGGCGAAGGCAAACCAAAAGAACCTTGCTACTATCGGGTCAAGTACATACCAAGTATAGTCATAGGCTTAGACACCTAATTCAACAATCTCCCACTTGGATAAGTCTAATAACTATAACTTCCAATATAACTTCAAAATCCGATTAGCAATCGTAGCTCTCAAAAGCCGATGTCGAACTCTGACCTTGTCAATGACGCGTCCTTTAGATAAGGGATCATATAATCCTTTGTTCTTCAAGATATCGTGTGGACAAAGACATGGAACAGAGTCATACTTATTGTCCATCAGTTTTTTCCTAATTTCTGATTTGTTTGACATAGAACTTAATTGAACACATCAATTGAGTCCTAACCGGGCCCGGCACATAAGTCAAAACAAAATCATCAAGAGGCCCATGATATCTCTTTTAATCCTCTTAGGATAAAAGGAACAGATAAACTGCGACTTATATTCTTGTACTAGTTACTTGTTAAATTATACATAACAACACATTTTATAACATCAAGTTACTTATGTGTTTTCGTACTATCAATGCACAACCAACTCATAATAACCAACTCATATATCTTAGTTTGAAGACTATACAATATTATCATCTAACAATCACTCGTGATAAATTCCATGAAGTAATTCATGTGAGTGTGGGTTTAATCCAATACTCAAATCTTATTTCAGGAGCACTCATGAACGTTGTAGCAAACTTTTGCTATGTCTAAACACTATAGACAATCTACAAGCCAATTCATGACAGTCTAACCTCATATCTTACTTCCAAAGTATGACTAACTATGGATATTTTGAATAATCATATTATTCTGGAAGTCAAAACATGCAAAAGTGAAGCGATAGTAAAAAATTGACACAAGACAACAACTTTACTCATAAATAAAAATCTTTTATTTAAACATCAAATTTCAATTACATTTTATCTATTACAAGTTTCTAAATAGCTATCTAATCACTAAAACTAATACCATCCTTCAGCCTAATACTCTTAGCATGCTGTAAGTGCTTAACGCTACTCAGTCCCTTCGTAATGGGATCTGCTGGGTTATCCTCAGACGATATCCTCTTTACTATGAGGAGTCCCTCTTCTACTCGATGTCTTATGAAGTGATATTTTCTGTCAATGTGCCTGGATCAGCCATGATTCCTTGGTTCCTTGGTTAAGGAGACGACACCCTCGTTGTCACAAAAAATCTCCATAGGTTCCTTTATAGCTAGTACAACTCCAAGGTCTCCATGAAGTTCTTTATCTATATTTCCTCTTTCGATGCTTTGATGCTTCGCTTGTTGCTATGTATTATGATTCGCATGTTGAATCGGCTATAGTCTCCTTGTAACGCCCGTGTATCGAGGCTAAGCACTGATGTAGCGATGTAATAGTCTAGGTCAACCGTTGTAACCAATTTTAAAGTGATAAAGATGAATTACTTGAATATTATGTGAATTATATGCTTTTATGTGATTATATACTTGTTTGTAAAGATATAATAAAAATAAGCGTCAAAAATAAAATGTTAGATAAGCCCGATATCGATGAAGAAAGTTTTAGTGGCCGTGACAAGGATTTCAGACATATAAAGAACGCCGAAATCCAAGTTATAACGAAGAAGTTATAGCATGTCAAAGTTTCGCAACAGAACCGGCACGACACTGCGTGAGATAAATAGTGAATTTACGATAGAATGCTTTATAACCTTAGCGATCTAAACAAAAGTTGTAGTGTTCGTTAAACTGAGAGCGTGCATAAAAATAACATGACTTGCGGACCGACCCCATACGACTCACCCATACCACCTTTGCCACACGACTCTCCATTGGTGTCAGAAGACTATCTAATGAATACAGTGTTGGGTTTTGAGCACTATAACACTCCTATGGTGCACATGCAACCCTAAATGCTTTGGATCTATGTTTTCTCTAATTATACATGCATTTTTCAATTTTTCCAAAGCATTCTCCCTATCTAGCATACAATTGAAGCTATACAATATAAACTTGGTTTGGATGCTTACCTCTTAAGTAGGGTAAAGTTCTTGACATTTGAAAGCTTGAGCACCTCAAGTGTGATGCCTTTATTGGTTCACAATCACCAAAATGCAAAATGAGGCTTAAGGGAATAAGTTGTTTATCTCTAAGAGATGGTGTAGCCCATTTTGGCTCTATAAGGGTTCTATTTATAATGTTGCACATGCTAGGGTTACACTTTGTAAACCCTAATAACCCATGAATTTCCACAGTCTCATGCTCCATGGGTTTAACCTCCATGGACTATCCATGGATTAGTTTAGCCCACCTACATAATCATTTTTCTTAAAAAATATTTTTACGAGACCAAATTCCATATTTATAAATAAACTTTATTTTTAAAATAAGCATAAATAAAAAGGTATTTTCGAACCATGAAAATTGGGGATGTCACAGTATCAATACCAAATAAGGGATTGCAATCTTGCATAAGAGACAAAACTGAAATTTCAAATCGGTGAGGAAGTTCTTTGGTTGTTTGAAATGAATGGGAATAGATAACCCTAATGATAAGTTGAGGACCGCTTTCTTTAACTATGTTTTGTGGTATAAAATCTTAGGGGATGTTCGTTTATCTCTTAATTGAAAATTTGAGAGACAACCTCTTAAAATTTCAGATTTGAGGTTTTTGGTTGCCTCTTGTAAATACCTCTTAATTGAATAAACGCCTCTTAAAAAATAAGACATCTACCCACATCTGAATTAAAAATAGACGCTTGTGCCCTAAAAAAAAATCACGACTCTTCGTGCCTCCACTTTTTTCTTCTCATCAAACATCGATGCCATGTTCTATCTTCCACACCTCCTCCTCCAGCTCCAATCCATCTGCCATCGCTACTTTGCCCGTGTCGGCTTTTCCTCTGATTCTGACAGCTCCGCCTCCAACATCTTTTGCAGGTAAAATGTTTTTTTCTCTTCATCTTTAATCGACATTACTGCTTGAAAATCGAGTATGATAGTTGTTTCTCCTGAAAAAGAGCATAGTGCTTCGTTTGTTTTATTTTTCCAAAATCATATGTTGTTTAAAATCGAGTTTAGAGAGATTCCTTCATTTTCTGAAATCAGAGGAAAGTTTCAAAACCTATTTTAGAGCATCGATTACTAGATCCTTTTTTTTCTGAAATTAGAGGAATGTATTCATGTTGAAATCAAATGTTACTGTCTTGATGCTGAAATCTAATGGTGTGTTGCTTGGAATGCTTAAAATGCTAAAATAATATGTGCTTTTTCTTTTGCTTGAATTATTTTGTTTGAAAATATGATATAGTAATGTGATAATGCTTGAAAATCTGATCTGGTTTTTCTTTTGCTTGAAATTTGATATATTGTGATGTTTTTCATACTTTAAATATTCTTCTCAGGAGATTGCATATCATCTCATTTGTCAATGAAGATGTTGTTGATATAGTTATTCAAAAGAAGTTATGGTGATGGTAGTTATGGTGGTGCATATGGGAACTCTGGTTATGGTAATGTTGGTGTCTAGTGATAGACTTCTTCCAATTATAACATTATGTAACTAAGCAAGTAACATGCCCCTGATAGTAGGATGTTGTAATTTACATGAAACTTCAACTTATGAAAGTCATGAGTATGAATCAGTGGGAGAGGAAAGTGACTCATCGAAAGTTTAGAAAGTTATTAATATGGGGGTGTGTATAACCAGGGCCGTTCCAAACATATTTTGGGCACAGGGCGAGAGAAAAAAATGGACCCTTAAAATACACAAATTTCATCATGTTTTTTATAATAATTCAATAACTGAAAGAAATTATTTGTACTATCTTCTAAATATAACAATTTCCATAAAAAATTTGAGCCCTTTTAAAAGATAGGCCCTGGACGGTTGCCCCTGTCGCCCATCCTCTGGGACAGGCCTGTGTATAACTGGCAAATTAGGTCTTAGTAGTTTGTAAGTCATTTCTAAAATGTGGTTGGTAGGTCGAAATGTGTAGCTCATGTTTGCTATAGTTGTGTGTGTTTTCATGTGTTGGATTTTATAGAGTATTTGGATATTATATGGTGTTTATATTTCTTTGTAATTATTTAAGAAGTTTGTTAAATTATTTTATAAAATAGAAGTATTGACTTTAGCAAAAAAAATAATATAGAATGGTAAAATGGTCATTTTGATTATTGAACACACTAATTCAAAGATTACAATCAAACATCTAGTTAACAATTTAGATCTTAAAAATTCAGACTTCCTTAAAATTTCAGATCTTAAAAATTTAGATCCTACTAAACACGCTGTTAATTTACGACTCAATTGTATTAATTGATGACCTGTATACTTATAACTCATGACTCATCACTCATGAACCCAAACCTAGTCTTTTCTTATTTATTTATCTAAATCTAATTTAATTAATTGATAACCCGTTAACCCGTTTACAATCATCACTCATGAACCGAAACTTCAACTTAGTCTTTTCTTATTTATTTATCTAAATCCCGTTTACACTCATCACTCATGAACCCAAACTTAGTCTTTTCTTATTTATTTATCTAAATCTAATTTATGACCAAAAAAGTTAACACGTTGTAGTTGAAAAATAATATTTTAAATAAGTATCTACCACAAGTACCAACCTTTAATGGTAGACCCCACCACGTAATACACGTCTAGCTTCTCTTCTAAAATTTATCACCCAATTGTTACGTTGAGGTAAGCATATAGATATAATCCTCATGATTTGACTTTTAAAACAGGTTTCACGCACATTTCAATTTTAAATTGGAATATTAGATTGTTTTCTTTCATGTCATAAATCAAACAGATCTTTTTTTTTTTTTTTTTTTTTTACCATATAAAAAAGTTTAATGGTGTAGCTTGTTGTCCGTTTATCATTTCACTTATATTATACGATGATAATTAAATTAAAGAATTTTCAATTGATAAAAAAAAAATAATCGTTTATTCAGGGACGGCTCAACCAATTTGGGGCTCTAAGCAAACAAAAAAATGAGGGTCCTTCAAATAAGCAAACAATTTCAAACTTGAGACTTTTAGTTTTATAAACCAATGCTTTTACTACTAGGCCAATCTTCAACTTGTCTTTGTAACCCAAGAAATATATATATATATATATATATATATATATATATATATATATATATATATATATAACAAAATAGGTTTTAAAATTGATGGCCCTAAGCCATTGCTTAGTTTTGCAAAGGGTAGAGCCGACCCTGCGTTGCCCATCCAACCAAATAGGTATGATGACTGTAATATCGGCAAAATTGGTCTTATATATAAACTGATAACAATTTTTTTGTTGATAAATTTAGCGTTGTCTGCGTATTTTAGTGTAAGTATTATTGTTATCGGGACATGTCAAGTTCAGTTTATTATCCGAGACTGAAGGTGCATGATGCATACTTAGAGTGTTAAATGTGAACTCGGGTATACAAGAACCGGAGACAACATCCCGAGATATAGGGTTTTAAGGGGCAAAGCCCCTTATGGGGTCCATGGAGGAGAGCCCTTAAATGGATTTCTATATAAAAAATAGTTCACCCATGTATTTCCCTTCAAAAACCTATTGATAACATTACGATGATGTTTCAATTGTGTCCAAAAACTACCCTTTTTTATGCCAATTTGGTGCAACTAACATTTAACCATTTTTACTTCTTTATATAAATGCAAGGTAAACGTTCCATGAAAATGGTTGATCTTTTATAGATATAAAATTGATATTTTGTTATTCTCTCTCTCAAAAATACAAAACATCAAGGTATTTTGTGTTTTATGGTTTGAATTAGGCTTGTGATCCAAATTAGATTCCTTGGTATTATCACACTTATATTTAATTTCTCATTACGAAAAATGATATAATCACGATCCAAATATTATTGTGATTCTTAAATTCTTATTTCTAACAATGATATAATCATGATCAAAATATTATTGTTATTTTGAAAAAAAAAAATGATGGAATAAAAGTTAAAAAAGATAAAAAAAAAATGAAGGAATAAAAGTGTTGGCCACAGCCATATTAAACTATATATTTACAAGGTTTTAATATTTTAAACACAAACCAACTAGCACAATAGAGTCAAAACTCTTTCAACCTTTTTAATGTCCCACTCAATTGTCTTTCAACTTTTTTAATGTTTAAATCCGACACAATTACACCGTATTTGTAAGGTCTAAATATAATACAAAATTTGGTGTCAATATTATTTCTTTACATCAAAGAATATGATTTGGTGTTTACATATATGCCACTACATATATAATATCTGAAGTTATTTCAATAATCAAAATTTTATTTTATTACTAGTAGTTGTTGAAAGGGCAACTGATACATTGCACACACACACACACGGCATTATAAACATCTAAATCTCATCAAGCATCAAATTTAATGAGTAGATCTTTCCAAACCATAATTAAGAGCTCGTTTTGATTAGGCGGTAATAGCTTTGATCCAGCCAGGCCTTGACTGGATTTCGGCAGCCCACGCGCTGACATTGGGCCGCGCGTCAAACAGCTTCTTCACCCGCGTTCCCATCAAGTACTTCATGGTAGGGAGGTGGTGGAGATCCACCAAAGTGAAGCAATCTCCGCCCAAATACTTGCTCTCCGACAGCCGTGATTCGTACACGTCAAGCAACCCCTCCATTTTCTTCTCGTACTCTTCCACAATCGCCTCGTCGGTAGTCATCCCAAACATCGGCTTCAAAAGAAGCTCCCACACCAGTTTCGAAGCTATCGGTTCATATTTCTGGGACTCCACTTCCATCCACACCGACAGTTTCGCCATTTTCTTCGGATCCTCGAATATCAGATCGTTACCCTTGTCGGCATACGCGTGTGCTATGTATTGAGTAATCGCCCTTGATTCTGAACCAAATTAATTACTTCATCAAATTCCAAGGTTAAATTGATCATTTCATTATAATTTACAAGCTACAAACTAAAAAACAAAATCTTAAATCATTTCGAAACAACAGTGATTCCTTATACAAACTAAAATCGACAGGAGATCCTTACCGAACAACTTGAGATCACCATCCTCAAACGCTGGAACTTGACCGAATGGCTGCAGAAGTAGAGACAGATACAATACATCAATCCAAATGAAATTAGAACATTAAAGGATATAGATAAGTTGGGTTTAACTTACGTTCCGGGTAAGGAATTCAGGTTTCTTGTGTTCATTTTTGGCCATGTCGATGATTATGAACTCGTACTCAATATCCTTCTCAGCGAGGGCAGCTTTGACTCGCTGTGTTGCGGTTGAAATAAGGGATCCATAGAGTTTAATGGCCATGATTTGATTATGGTAAGCAAACTAACTGTAGTCTTATTGGTTCAAGAATTTAGGGTTTCTGCAACTTCAATTCACAGAAGGAGAGTTGAGAAAGATGATGGATTCAGATGTGAGCACTAAATTAAGTGGGGAGTGGGGATATATAAATAATAAAATAAGTCCGTGGGTGGAACAGATCCTAGCAGTATTTTCAAGATCTTTTTAAATAGAAAATTCTAGAATATCGATTTCTCTTTCTGAAAAGAAAAAAAAAAAATCAAAATCGATTGAAAATTCCAGAATATCGATTTCTCTTTCTGAAAAAATAAATCGAATTCGAATACATGTGAATAACATTACGTGCAACGGTAGAATCATAAAGAATCATAAAACATTTTTTTTAAATAAATAAAAAGAAATTAAATATCCTACAACATTTTAATACATTTGTGACACGTTTGGCCATTTAAGATGAATAGAAGGATAAGATATGAAAATATATAGAAAGAAAATATAAAAGAATATTAAATTGGTTTTTTAAAATATATGCATTAGGACCAGTTTTTAATCAAAATAAGGTTATTGAAAAAAATATTTACTAACCTAACCTAGTATAGTTTGAAAAATATTTATCATTCAAATTAGTGTTTCTCTTCATTTTTTTTTTTAATTTTTCAATATATTTCTTATTGTTTTTTTTATTTATTTAAAATATTGGTTTTTTAACTTTTTTATTTTTGTTTTTTACTATTTATTGTTTTTAAATACCAGTTTATTTTTTTATTTTATTTTTGTTTCAGTTCTATTTTTTTATTTAATATACATTTAACATAAATATCTAACACACAAAAAAAACTTTATTATTTTGGTTCATTATATGTTTATTTGATTAATTTTTTTCTACCGTTTATATAGGATTACGAGTTTACTTTAATTTTCTTACCCTTTATTTATACATATATTTTATAAACTTAACCCTTTACAAAAAAAAAAGTTTTTTCTCATGTTTTTATTTATACAACCTTTGCATGCTTTTTAATTGAGATTCTTTACATTGAAAATAAAATATAAAAAGCAAACGTTTACATATTTGTTATGTCTTTACATAAAAACAAATATGTAAAAACATAGAAAACAAATTTAAAAAAAATCTAATTTGTAAAACGAAAAGAATCATAAAATACATGCATAAAACTAAATATGTAAAAAATATTTGGAAAACAAATTTCCAAATCAATATGATTTCAAAACATGTGAAAACAAAATTATACGAACAAAATTTGATAACAAAAGTATTACTTTGTGCAAATTTGTATAGACGTGCACGTTATGGTGATCAAGTTCAAATAATTTTTAGAGTAAATTACACAAATGGTCCGTATGGTTTGGACTATTTTATATGATTGATCATTAACTTATTTTTTTAATTTGGAAAGTCCATAATGTTTGTTTTTGTTATGTACTTGGTCCATATTATTTGTTATGTACTTCCTCCCCAAGGCTAGCCACCATATGCTGCTAACAATGGGGTCCCTAACCCCCATGTCAATCTGAAGCTTCGCAAACTCTGAATTCCTGAAACATCAACGTACGGGTCCCTATTATGACTGTTAACTCAGTGCAGAATGCACTCGACCTCTCATCATAAATCTCTATAATGCCCTCCTTGATCACACTGGGGATCACAGGAGTCTGGTCAATGCTACTGCACGTACTTCTCAGATGGAATGAACTCCCTCATCTGATCATCGAGCGGCCCGGCTACAGAGTCCGAGCTTGATCCCTCGTCGACACCAGAACTACCATCTGGTCTATCACGTAGCGTCACTATACTCGGTAATATACCATCACTAACATCACAATACTCATAAAAACTCGAGGGATCTCACACACTACTAGCTACTTGGTCTTATCTCAGCCTTCTTTGATTCGAGTACGAATCCTCTGCTTTCAGTAGTACGGGCCCATACTACCTTCCACATCTATCCGTACTTTCCTCAAGAACTGCCTTGACTCCACCAAGTCCCTTCTACTACTACTGCTCTCTGCTACTCTCATCCTAGGCTTGCCCTAGGGTAATCACCAACTCACTCACTAAGCTTTATGCTTACGGTTTTAGGGTTATGATTTCAGGTACTTCCGGTTCGAAAGGGAAGGGACCAGCTTGATCGCAGCGTATCCACCCATGTTTCCGCAATATGATGATTTTGGGATTGTACTATGATGACTGTTTTATTACGATATAATTTCAAATGTTTGAATAAAAAGATAATTGGTGTTTTGTTTGAATTAAAAATGAAATTTTTACCTTATAATTTTTGGGATGTTAAAAGTTGGTATCAGAGCCTTGGTTTGACGGATTCGGGCACACTCTCGGGTGTGACTGAACTCACACTAAGGAGTTGGTAATCTTTTAAAAGAAAATAATTTTCTTAAAAGACTATTATAAAGAAAAATGGGGTGTGGTTCGTGAAATCAGCTGAGCTCAAGTAAGTGATTCCCAGAATACTCATACATGTTGATATGTTATATGATATGAATGTTTGCATGCTAGCATAAGGCTAGGGATACCTTCAGGAATTGCATGATAGATTGGCCTGATATGTGCTGCTTTGTAGCCTAGGAATCATTGGATGCTATGATTGGGAATATGTATTGGTAACAATAATTGCTAAGTGTATGCTTTAAAAATTGTAAAGGATTATGATCATATACCCCTAGAATGACTGATTTGGCCTTATTTCCTATTCCTTTTTTGGTTGTGGTCTTAGGGTAGAGTATTTTATTCGACAGTCTAATTGATCCTATATTGTGTATAATTTGCATGGATAAAGCAACCGGCGATGAAAGTGGAAGTTTCTAACATGATTTGTAGTAAGTTAGTTGTGGATGTACTTTGTTTGTTCTATGACTTGGAGTGTTACTGCACGAATGTTGCTTGCTTTATGCTTTGTGGAACTCTTGGTGATGTGAGTTAACTATTAAGTGAATATGTGAAACATTCCAAAAACACGGTCTAAAAATTTCGTTTTAAATCAGTAATAAAACCATAGTCATCATATATCGCATAAAAATCATAAACAATGTATCCCAAAATATTATAACAACTGTCAAGTATATCAGAGTATAAATATCCCAAGATGAAGAAATGATGTGTGCACTGCAATCTTCCCAAGCTCCTCTTTTGAAATCTGAGTACCTAAAACCAAAATTGAAAATTGTAAGCACGAAGCTTAGTGAGTCTCCCCAAACCACCACATACCATACAATAACACATATAGCACATATTGGGCCTTGCCCACTACATTGGGGCCCGCCCGGCATTGGACCGGAGTCCTGCATAAATTGGGCCCCGCTCACTGCATCGGGCCCCGCCCGGCATCGAACCGAAGTCCAGCATAAATTGGGCCCCGCCCGGCATTGGACCGAATTCCGGAATAACTTGGGCCCCGCCCATTGCATCGAGCGTCGCCCGGCATTGGACCGAAGTCCGGAATAAACTGAGCATAACATAAGCATGAACATATAACATAATCACATATACTGCATCGGGCTTGCCTGGCATCGGACCGGAGTCCGGAACATATACACATAACATAAACATGCATGAATCACGAAGACATCAAGCATTCATAACTACTTCTCAGGACCACCCCAGCATCGGACCGAAGTCCGAAACTACTATCATCTAAACTGGTCGTCATTGTCGCCGTAGACCCGTTCCTACTGGAAGGAAACTCACCTCACACTGTTGAAGTCCTGCTGACAAAACCATAGTTGCTGGATGACAGATTCCCGATTTGTCAATATCAAAATAACATCCAATTAATAATTGGGTTCCATCACATATACCCAAGTCCATGCTTGGGGTAAAAGACTACTTACCCCTCTCTTAGCTTTATTTACAGCCTAAAGCCCAAACCAAAGGCTCAAAAGTCTAACTATCGCTCAAAGCCCAACACATGTCCCAATTTTCCAAATCGGGCCCCTACCTCTACATGGTCTTCTCTTAAGGCCCAACCATTTAGTCCAGTCTAACATTTGGCATTCTAAGGTCCCAATATCATATAACCATCAAGGCCCAAAATATGGCCCATCTATGACCCAATTTTCCAAATTGGGTCCAAACCCTCACATGGGTCTTACTCTAGGCCCATTAAATTATTCTAAGCCCAATAGAAAGCCCAACTCAAGGTCCAAGTGAAACTAGGGTTTCACATAAATTGACAATTAGGGTTAAGTGTTTCTCACTTAACCCATTAAGCAATTAATCCATTAAGTCCATCACTCTACTGGATAATTCATATGGTGTAGTTCAGCTTAATACACAATCAACTCCCCAAAGCTCAAAAGTGGGTCCAAATAAGTCTAAGGACAAAATACTCACAATTAGGGTTTTCTAAACCCTAATTAGGGTTTCCACCCAACCATAGCCCAATAAGCCCAAAATAAATCTTTAAGCCCATTAGGGTTTTGCTGGTGGGGCACCACCCACTACCACCTCGGGTAGTGGTGGTCAACGGCGGCTCACGGCGGCGGTCACCACCTTACGGTGGTGGTTATGGTTCTTTTCATTACATCATTTACTAATTACAATTACAAGTTTTTAATCCACAATAACTCACACACTCTAACTAACAGACACACACATAGCCACATCGTGGTGGCCGACGGTGGCGCTTGGCGGCAGCCACCACCTTACGGTGGTGGCGATGGCTTCCTTGGTTTTCCAGCTAAACAAAACACACACCACAAAATATGCCTCCTGCTCGGGAATCCACACGATCACCCACTTCACGCCGGCGTGCGGAGGTCCGATAGTGGTGGTGGTTGCTATCCAAAAATCACAGATACTTCTTCACAATTTATAAGAAAAACACACACAACCACCTCCTACAGTGGCCGGTGGCGGAAATGGGCGGCAGAACACGGTGGCAGCCACCACCATGAGGTGGTAGCGGGTTTTTGGCTAGATATTTCACATACAACATCACCCAAACCGATGACAGCCTGAATAAACGATCACATTCATATTCAGCCACCTCTCAAGTGGCTATCACCATCAGAAAAGATTGAAATGGTGGCTAAAAAGATCACCGAAACACAGTGACGTCCGACGACGTCTAACCAACAGAAACGAAGAAGAAGAAGAAGGGTGAGTGGCGAGCAGTCTTACCGAGGGCCTCATTATCGCAGACGACTTGCACAGCGACGCACACAGCGGGTTTTTCCCTGTTTCTTGGTGGTCATTTGATGACCACGACGTCTTCGGCAGTCACATATGGTGGCACTCCTACGAGCAGCTTCATCTGGTCGGAACAGCGGGTAGAGGTGCGACGGCTGAGAAGGCTCACGAGAGGTGATGACGGTTGAACTTGCGCATGGCGGCTGGAGAAGATATGTAACGACCAAAAATTTCAACCAATTTAAAACATTCTATCTCATTCAAAAACCATTAAGTTCATACATCTTGTTTAAAAAATATTTCAAACATCAGAGTATTTCCCAGAACCATATCATAAGAACATAAAACATGAGGAGCGGTACGATCACGCCTTCGCCTTGCCACGATCTCCTGAAGCACCTGAAACAATAAACCACAACTGTAAGCCCGAAAGCTTAGTGAGTTTCCCCCAAAGTACCCATACACACATAAACATATGCATACAGCAAGGAACGACATACTATGGGTCCAATCAACCTTCCGGTTAGAATACCCCTGGCCCTCAACCATCGGGTTGGAATGCCTACGTACTATGAGCCCAATCATCCTACCGGGATGGAATAAGCTCGGCCCACAACCATCGGGTTGGAATGCCCATACACCTATACGTACACCAATAACTACTATAGGTCCAATCATCTCACAAGATGGAATACCCTAGGCCCCTCAACCATCAGGTTGGAATGCCAACATAATATGAGTCTAATCATCCTACCTGGATGGAATACTCCTAGCCCACAACCATCAGGTTGGAATGCCCCACTCCCTATACATACAGTAACTACTACTACTATGGGTCCAATCATCCCTCAGGATGGAATACCCTATGTAACGCCCGGGTTTCAGGGCTAAGCATTTTTGACAATGTAATAGTCTAGTTCAACTATTGTAACTCTTTTTGAAGTAATAAAGATGAAATAATTGAGTATTATGTGAATTATGTGTATTTATGTGCTTATTATTTAATTATAAATGTATAATTAATAAAGAATAAAAATAAGTGTCAAAATTAAAGTGTGAGATAAACCTGATATCTTTATATAAAGTTTTAGTTGTCGAAACAAGGATTACGGGGATATAAAGAACGCCGAAATCCTAGTTACAACAAAGAAGTTATGGCCCGTCGAAGTTTTTCGGCAAAACCGGCACGACACCGGGAGACGTAAAAAGTGAATTTATGATAGAAGACTTTTTAGCCTTAGTGATATAAAAGAAAGTTGTAGAGTATGTTAAACCAAGAAAATCCATAAAAAGGACGCCCAAATCTGACTTCGTATGAGGAAGTTATGATTTTTCGAAGTTTTGGCTTAGCAGTGTACAACCCGAAACTCGAATTTTAGTTTGACCGGTTTTTGGCTTACACGACCTAAATTAGAGTTGAAGATCTCATTAATAGGAAATCAACGGTAAAAAGACAGACGACAACGGAGTCCGTATGAAGGAGTTACGAATTCTTCGCGGTCATTTAGCAGTCTAATCCCCTCCTACTGTTAAATTTAATATCGGTCAAAAATTAGCCGACGGAGTCTAAATGAAAGTTTTAGATCTTGTTTTTAACTACGTGTGGAAAAAAAGAACGTTAAAAACGGAGCTCGTATGTGAGAGTTATGATTTTTCTAAGTCGGGAGGCTGCTTTGCGAAATCGGGTGACGTGGTGCAATCCTGGCCGTTGCTTCCTCCCCAAGGCTAGCCACCAGATGGTGACACCTGGCCTGGAAATCGAATAGTTTGAGGCCAAGAACCACAGGATAACCATGGGGACCCTAACATGTAGCAAAAACACCATATTATTTGTTATGTACTTGGTCCATATTATTTGTTTTTGCTACATGATCCGACTTACTTTATGTCTCCTGAGGGACAGAGCATGAGATTGACTGGAAGAGGTTGGTAGTGAGTTGAGTGATGGACCGGTTGATGTTATGTCATGGGATGATTTTTTGACCAGATTCTGGGCAGAGTCTGCCCAGGCGATTGAGGCGCAGCGGTTTGCGCGAGAGTTGTTAGATCTCCGCCAGACTACTGAGACTGTGGGAGAGATCACTGCCAAGTCTCGGAAGAGGGCTTATATGGAACCACAATATGCAGTAGATGAGGAAATGAAGAACGTAAGTTATCAGAACATACTGTAGAATGATAGCAGGGAGATCATGACAATCTCAGGGTGCAAGACCCTGAATCATATGACTTCTTGAGCTTAAGAACAAGATATGGACTTGGATCACATTGGTAAGAGGGTACCAGATCAGTTGCTTATATTGAAGGGTCTCGGGAGGAGACCCTAGATTTAGGATTATCTTTCGAGAGACCAACAGGACTAGATTCGGTGCAGCACTTGCGGGAAACTGCACAAGGGGGCCTTTTGTTCCAAGGGTTTGAGTAAGTGTGACTCTGGGTTATCCGCTATTTGTGTTGAATTATACTTCCAAGAAATGGCATATGCCAATTACATACCGAGAATTATTAGCGGATAGAGAAAGAACATTTCCCAAATCGCGGGATTGGGAGAGTACAACATCATCTTGGTTTATTCCAAGACTGAGGAGTATGACGAGAAGCACCTGAGGGAGGTGCTAGAGACTTTGAGGAGGGAGAGACTTTTTGCAAGGTACTCCAAATGTGAGTTTTGGTTGCAGAAGGTGCAATTTCTTTGGCACCTTGTCAATCAGAAGGGAATTCTAGTCATTCTGGCCAAGATAGAGGTTGTGATGCAGTGGGAGACTCCGAGGTCTCCAATTGAGATTCAGAGCTTCATGGGTCTAGCGGGCTATTACTGAAGATTTATTCGGGTTCTTATATGTGGTGTGATCTTTTGGACTGGCTACTATTGAAACACTAGCAATGGTAAACGTGGTTTTCTGCAGATTGGGCATAAAATGGTAAGAAGGATTGAGAATTCTTCTAGTATTGTGTGCTATAAGACGTTAGTTGAATCAAAGTGGGGGAGAATCATCCAAGGATTCAGAAGTAGGAGTAGTTTTGAAACTGGGTCAAGTTTCGCATCCTTGTCTGGAAGGAAGACAACCCAAGCGGCTGTATGGTTTGAGGATAGTGTGAGATGGAAGTTCGGAAAAACTTGCCAATAAGAAGATCGTGTTCCCGTAATGTTTGCTAGCAAGCCTTAGGGAATCAGGTTGGGGATTGTAGTCAGGACATGAGATCAGTTGAGTGCTGCTCAAGCGCGTGTTCGATCCAGTATGGAGAGTGTTGTAAGTCTGCGGGTGTAGCCGTAGCATTTACTAGCAGCCAGATAGTATTAGAGTGTTATAAGCATGTGGGTGTAGCCGTAGCATTCACTAGATTGGTAGATAGCATGAATGCGTTGTTAGCAAGCATAAAGAATAGTAGTACCCACCAGTTCGGGTGTAGCAATGAGGATATGGAAATCCATGGATTGGATTTCGGAATTACCCATATGGATTATACCTGGTTAAGCCATTGATAAGACTGTATAAGCGCTACTACAGCTATGAGAGCAGGGAAGCAATGGACTGTATGAGATGGCTGGTGGTATAAGGCTACCATTGGTTAAGTAGAAATCACTTTTAGTCTTGGATTTGGTGACGTCAAGACTCGATGCATGGGCCCGATCGGTTGGATCGAGAGGTTGTTAGAACTGTAGTGGCATGATAACTAGTGGCAACTAGTTCTAGACCAGGATTTTGTATGAAAATTGTGTGAGGTGACTATGTGGGAGCCCTTTGGTTCCACAGTAGGGCTGGAACCCGGTATTTCAGATGACTGACGGATAAATTGAGACCAGGAAGGCCTCAATAGGTTTTGGGAAGTAGCTAAGTAGCAATGTGCTGTTTTAGGTAGAACATATCCTAGTGGGCCGACATTGGTGCCTTCGACCAACGGGTACAGTGAGGAGACTCACCTCAATTCGTTGATAACCAAATACAGGTCGCTGAACCGAATAATATCGCACTAACTAACAATAAATACAACCTTAATAATTAAACCAATATCCCAAAATCCAAGGCCCAATCTCTAATCCATCTTACAAAAGAGTAAAATACCATTTTACCCTTCCCAAAAATGGTACAACTCATGACCCAACCCCCAAAATGCCCAAAGCCCAAATGCTCAAAATGGACACCCTGGGGAGTACGCCCCGCATTATTGGATCATGTATGGTTAACCTACACACTAATGGGGGACTAATAAAGGGTGGTAATGGGTGTCTCAAAAATTATCGTTGATTAATGGAGTGCGTGTGGTTAACCGACACATTAAAACAAGATGATAAATGACATCGGGAGTACCAACATAATTTTCATGGTTATTCACATCTCATTTGTGATCCTCGGCATCGCAGTCACAAAATTGAGAGCATAGTTGAGATTAAACATGCCATTGATTAGATTCAGTGAATCTCAAAAGATCTAGGAGTTTCATAAGATTAAAACTGGTAAAAGCCTTACCTACCTAAAATAGATTTGAACTTGATTACGACATCCCACTTCAAAGTTCGAATTGAAAATATGAATCCTAGTCTTAATTTAAAATTTATGGGTTAATAATTAAGGATTAAAAATCAACTAACTTGAATTCACTTTTCTCCCTTTATATATGTCAAGCCAAGACAATAATGGTCTTCCTACCTTTTAAAGATGATCTTCCACATTCTGATCAAACTGAAAGTATGTTCCATTCTTCGAGCAATGGTGGAAATGGATATCATGCTTGTCCAACTCTTCGACATATAGAAAACTACTTAATCCCTATTGGCATGAAAGCATCGAGATGGAAATTATGTGTGTATGCATGTTCAGGAAATGAAATCATACATTGACAAATTAGATAGAATAGGTGTCATTTTCTCAAGGGAGCAAGCCACTGATTTGGTTCTTCTTTCGCTTCATGAGTTATATAGTCAGCTCATTAAGAACTTTTATATGAGGAACATCGACGTGACCATTATTGATCTAACATATATGTTGATTGTTGCTAAAGCATAAATGCTTAAGAGCACAAGTGAAACAAAAATGTTTGAAGGGTCTTATTCCAAAATTTACATTAATAATGGTGACAATGGTGGTCCAGAACATATTTATCCTCCCAATGGAAAGGGATTGGACAAGGTCAAACTATTTGATCGTATGGTAAAGAGAAAGGCTAGTTGTGACATCCCCAAAATCTCGGCCAGAAAAGACCGGTTTCATTTATGCTTTTTAAACATTTTCAGAGTAAATCCTTTTGATTTTAAAAGAGATGCGGAATTTGTTCCCAAAAACAAAGTATGATAAAATAATATTTACCAAAGCATTTCATAAAGAAATGTATTTTCATTATATAACCAAAACTCGGGATGTCATGTTCCGATACAGACCATAAAGCATAAACGATAAACATTACAAGTCATTCAACAAATATATACATATACAGACTTGTAAACAAAAACAACTTGATGATTATCCATCTCATGCCCTTGCGCCACTTCCTGTAATACAAAGAAACTGAGTGGGTCAGGCTTGGGAGCCTGGTGAGCATATAGGGTTTTCAACCCACAATAAATAATTAAATTAATTTTTCATCAACCAACGATAACCCAATTACCCATTCTCGTTATTCTCACTTTATGTCCCTAAAATAACTAACACAAGGGACCTAGTCTAAGAATATTTCATCGGGGCGACAACACATGCATTTGGAGGTTTCCCGGCAATATATGTCAAATAAGGCAACCGTGGGGGGGGGGGGGGGGGGGATGGAGTACAGCGAATGAACACCCAAGTTCATTAACACATACAGGTGGCGAGCCTGCTAGTGTTCCACATGACTGTCTAGAAAAGTCTGTGGTCGTCATCTAAACTTCGCTAGATGACTAAATCAAAACAACATCGAGGCCTCTCATTTGTTTATTACACACCAACTATCTACCCATGTTCTACCCAACATATTAGTAGATAAAAATATACATTTTTATACATAGTTTAAAACCTGTGTAGCATGCTTTAACCAATACATATTCCACATAACAGATGAGGCACACACACATAACACGTATTTCATAGAGAATAACTCAGATTTATGAGATAGAAGAGAGTGAATATACATTCACACATATAACAACAAAATATATACACATAGCACATATTTTATATAAAATATTTTATAATAATGTGTTGGAAGAAGGTAACTACACATTCACTTGATCAGAAGATGATCCGACAACACTACGGCTTATAGAAGTAGTATACTTCGATAGATCTGGAAGATCTTCACCAAAATCGAACTCCTCGCGGGCAGAGCTTCGGCTCGGGAATAACGCTCTTTGGGATCCTTGGGGCTTCGGATCTTGCTTCGGGGCTCGGGAATGATACCGGGGCTTCGGGATATGATTGGCACGCAAATCGAGGCAAAACTTAGAGAGAAGGAAGAGTTTGAACAAGAGAAAATGGCTGATTTCGAGTTCCATTTATAGGCTGAGGGTCTGGGATTACGCGGGGCGTAATCTCAAATTACGCAAGACGTACTCAGTACGCGGGGCGTAACTTGGTTACGCGGGGCATACTTTGACGTCACTGCATGCGTCGATCTGTGGCACTCGAGTATTGGTCAGGCAACTTGCATCCGCCTGAGTACGCGGGGCGTACTCAAATTACGCTGGGCGTAATTTGGCTCGTCAAACTTCTAAATTCCCTAACTTTCGCATATGAGCTCCGTTTTCGACGTTCTTTATATCCACGCGTAGGTGAGACTACGCTCTACAACTTTCGTTTAGACTCCGTCGGCTAACTTTGACTTTATTTTTTATTATTTATTTTTAGAAGGCCCGGACAGGAAAACTTCGTTATAAAATCATAACTTCTTCGTCTGACGTCCGTTCTCGCCTATCTTTTCATCGTTTTGCTACTAACAACGAGATCTTCGATTCTCATTTAGATTGTTTCGGCTAAAAACCGCTCGATCTCAAATCGAGTATTCGGGCTGCATACTGCTAAGTCGAAACTTAGAAAAATCATAACTTCCTCATACGAAGTCAGATTTGGGCGTTCCTTTTATGAACGCTCTCGATTTAATGAAATCTACGACTTTCGTTTAGATCGCTAAGGCTAAATATCGCTCAATCTTAAATTCATATTTTACGTCACTCGGCGTCGTGCCGGTTCTGTCGCGAAACTTCGACAGGTCATAACTTCTTCGTTATAACTCGGATTTAGGCATTCCTTATATCTCTGGAATCCTTGTTTCGACCACTACAACTTTATGCAAAGATATCGAGCTTATCTCACACTTTAATTTTGAAGCTTATTTTATTCTTAATTCATTAAATTATAAAAATCAAGAAAATAAACACATAAATCACATAATTCACATAATTCACAAATAATACATTTTTATTATTTCAAATTTAGTTACAAAGGTTAACCTAGACTATTACATTGCTAAAAATGACAAGCCCAGAAACACAGGCGTTACAATTCTCTCCACCTTGGAATGATTCCGTCCCCGGAATCACACAACAGCAAACAAATGCGGATAGCGACTCATCATGTCGCTCTCCGTCTCCCAGGTGAGATTCGACCCATTCATGTGTTTCCATCGGACAAGCACTAACTCAACCATCTTACGTCGCAATTTCTTAGTCTTCCGGTCAACGATTGCCTCTGGTTCTTCAATTAACCTCTTGTTTTCATCAATTCTCAATTCAGAAATTGGAATCCTATTGGGAACTTCTCCCACGAACTTCCTCAAATAACACACATGGAAAGTGTTATGAATTCCATTCAGTTCTTCTGGTAGTTCGAGCTTGTAAGCTTGGTTCCCAACTCTCTGAAGAACTTTAAACGGTCCAATAAACCTTAGACTCAACTTTCCCCTTTTACCAAATCTTATAAGTCCCTTCCACGGCGAGACTTTAAGCAAAACCGAATCTCCAACTTCGAAGGTCATTGGCCTTCGCTTCTTGTCAGCATAGCTCTGTTGACGATCTTGAGCTGCCAACATTCTTTCTCTAATTATTTTCAACTTTTCAGCGGTTTGATGGACCATCTCGGGACCCATAAACTGCTTTTCTCCAGCCTCAAGCCAACAAGACAGCGTACGACACTTCTGTCCGTACAAAGCTTGATAAGGTGCCATCTTTATGCTCAAGTGGAAACTATTATTGTAGGAAAATTCTACCAAAGGTAAATGTTCATCCCAGTTACCTAGGAATTCCAGGGTACATGCTCTCAGCATATCTTCAAGTGTTTATATTGTTCTTTCACTCTGGCCATCAGTCTGCGGATGGTAAGCTGTACTTAAACACAACTTGGTACCCAATTCCTCTTGTAGACTTTTCCAAAACCTCGAGGTGAAACGGCTATCACGATCCGACACAATCGTTAACGGAACACCGTGAAGCCTCACAATTTCCCTCACGTAAGAATTTGCAAGCTTCTCGATAGACCATTTCTCCTTGGCTGCTATGAAATGCGCACTCTTAGTGAATCGATCAACGGCCACCTAAATCATGTCGTGACCATTCTTTGTTCGGGGTAGTTTAGTGACAAAATCCATAGCAATGTCTTCCCACTTACCCATAGGCAGAGGCAATGGTTCTAAACTCCCGTACGGTTTCTGATGTTGTGTCTTTACTCTCGCACAAGTCACACACTCAGCCACATACTTTGCAACATCAAGCTTCATCGTCGGCCACCAGTAGTAGGGTTTTAGGTCCCTATACATTTTAGTGCTACCGGGATGAATCGAGTACATGGTTTTGTGAGCTTTTTCCATCAGAAGATCTCTGACTCCTCCTGTCTTAGGTATCCAAATCCGATCTTGGAACACCTTCAGTCCATGACTGTTTACACCGAACACCAACGTTTTGCCCAAACGTTCCTCCTTTCGGTCATTCTTCTCAGAAGCTTCGCTTTGAGCGTTCTTTATACTTTCCAAAATAGTCGAGACAACTTCAATTCTCAACGCTCTTGGCCTTTTCCTTTCAATATTGACTTTCCGACTGAGAGCATCAGCAACAACATTAGCTTTACCGGGATGGTAAAGTATCTCACAGTCGTAGTCCTTGAGTAACTCTAGCCAGCGTCGTTGCCTCATATTCAATTCTTTCTGATTAAAGAGATATTGGAGACTATTATGATCAGTGAAAAGTTTGCACTTCGTGCCATAGAGGTAATGCCTCCATATTTTCAGAGCGAAAACTACCGCTGCCAACTCCAATTCATGAGACGGGTAATTCTTTTCATGCTCCTTCAGCTGTCGAGACGCATATGCTATCACCTTTTCTCTTTGGGTCAGAACACAACCCAATCCAACCCCAGACGCATCACTATAAACAGCGAAGTCTTCAACTCCATCGGGTAAAGAAAGCATTGGTGCCTCGCATAGCTTCTTCTTTAGCTTCTCGAATGCTTCTTTATGCTTATCACTCCAAGCATAAGTAGCTCCTTTGTGGGTCAAAGCTGTTAATGGAGTAGCAATCGAAGAAAAGCCTTGGATAAACCTTCGGTAATATCCGGCTAATCCTAAAAAGCTTCGGATCTCCGTGGGACTTTTCGGTTGCTCCCACTTCATTACAGCTTCAGTCTTTGCTGGATCAACCATTATCCCTTCTTGGTTGATGTAACAACGCAAATTCTCAAACAAATTTTTCATTTTAAAAATATATTTATTTCCATTCAAAACAAGGCATAATTAGTTTAAGTATTCTGTCAAATACAAATAATCAAAATCCCAAGATCATAAAAGCGTTCTTCAGTGTGTATCGATCACGCCGGCGCCTTCCCACGGTCCTCGCTAGTACCTGAAATACATGCACAACAACTGTAAGCATAAATGCTTAGTGAGTTCCCCAATATACAACTTACGCACATACGCCTTTCCAGGCCCTGACCTTCCGGTCCATGTGTCTCAGGGGACTTCCGTCCCTGCTAGGTAAACCTTCCGGTCCTACCCACGCCGACCTTCCGGTCCATCACACAACATATCGCCTTCCGGCCCATAACATATTGCCTTCCGGCCCATAATATATTCGCCTTCCGGCCCATAGCATACATAGCACATATAACAAATAACATACCACATATAGCATACATATCATATATCATACCCGACCTTCCGGTCACACAGTCAAACCCTTCCGGGTACAGTATAGTGAGAAGACTCACCTCGTAAATGCTGAAAGCTAGCAAATCCTGAAATCACTCGTGCACAATCCGACGAGCTACAACCTCCCTATAACATCACGTATCTCATTAACACTTATATCTTCTAAGTGTGACTATCCCTAAGAAGTCAGACTTAGGTCAACTCTGGTCAACGGTCAACGGTCAACTCGACCGGACTCGGCGAGTACCATGGCGACTCGGCGAGTCTAGACGTCCTCCAACTCTCTGGGATTCCCTATCTACTCGTCGAGTATCCTCCTTGACTCGACGAGTTACTCCTGGAAGAATCGCGGGGCCACCCCGACTCAACTCGCCGAGTCTGAAGAACAACTCGACGAGTCCCAGTTAATCTTCAAGCTACTCGCCGAGTCTGCTCATCGAACTCGGCGAGTCCATGCCATGCAACCGCTCAAACTGCATCCTAAGGTCAGAACTGCTTCGACCATTCCTAGGTCTGGCCTTCCTAGGATAATCCACCACGTGAAGCCCTCATTTCAGTGCTCATGATACACCATGTGATTCATAATTTACATTTTGACCTAAGGCATAAGGATTCCAATCCAAAACCTTCATCAATTCCCGAAATGCATAGACATGGGACATTCTGGACCTCCATAGGTCTCAATACAGGGTTACACTCGTTTAGGGGACTAGGGTAACAGTCAATCTAATCATACAAGGGTTCCATAAACCCTAAATCCATAAATACATCAATATAGCAGAGCATACACGAATTCTTACCTGGATGATGTATTCTCTGTATCCCCAATCCTCATAATGTGACCCCCTTGCTGCTCCTTTAGCCAATCCCTTCTCTTCCTTGCACAACCACTCTTCTATAATCAACAATGGCCTAAGATCCTTGCTCCAGATGCACCCAATCGATTTAGGGTTCTTCTCAGAAGGCTAAAATGAATAATGACGGCCAATAAGTCTCCTTTATACGTCCCAAACCTGAACGGTTAGGGTTTTCGCTAAACAGCGTAGACTCGCCGAGTCCATATTTGGACTCGTCGAGTCCAGTCGCGAACCCGCAACCAAGTCTGCGATCCTACTCGGCGAGTCTAGGCTCCAACTCGCCGAGTCCCCTCTTAAATTACCCCAAAACATAATTTAATAATACCTGAGATTTCGGGCTGTTACAGTTGACCACGTGACCCAAGAATTGGACTTCACGAATCCAAAAATCACACTTAGAGAACTTTGCATACAGCTTCTCCTTCTTCAAGACTTCTAACACTTCTCGTAAGTGTCTGCCATGCTCCTTTTGGCTTTTCAAGTAAATCAAAATGTCGTCTATGAACACTATCACAGATTTATCAAGGAACGGATTACAAACCCTATTCATCAAATCTATGAACGCTGCTGGAGCATTGGTTAGTCCAAACGACATAACCAAGAACTCGTAGTGTCCATATCTAGTTTTGAATGCAATTTTCTCGATATCTTGCTCTCTTACTTTTAGCTGATGATATCCTGACCTAAGATCGATCTTCGAGAAATAGCTCGAACCTTGCAATTGATCAAATAGGTCATCAATCCTCGGCAACGAATATCCATTCTTTATTGTTGCCTTGTTCAGCTCTTTGTAATCGATGCACATTCTCATACTTCCATCTTTCTTCTTCACAAATAACACCGGAGCTCCCCAGGGCGATGAACTAGGTCTAATGAAACCTTTGTCCAATAACTCCTGAAGTTGCATCATCAGCTCCTTCATCTCTGTCGGTGCTAATCGATAAGGTGCTTTTGCTATTGGCGTGGTTCCTGGTAACAAGTCTATTCTGAACTCCACTTGTCTATCAGGTGGTAATCCAGGAAGATCTTCGGGAAATACTTCTGGATAATCATACACCACTGGAATACTCTGCATCACCTTCTTTTCCTTCTTAGCATCGATCACGAATGCTAAATATGATGTACATCCCTTGGTCAAACACTTCCTGGCTTTCATTAGGGAAATGATTCCAAAATTTACTCGCCGTTTGTCCCCGTATACCATAAATGAATCTTTCCCAGGCGGGTTTACTTTAACTATCTTCTTCTTGCACAATATTTCGGCATCATTGGCGCTAAGCCAATCCATTCCCAACACGATGTCGAAACCATTAAGTTCGATAGGCAATAATTCCTCGTGAAACTTATTCCCATTAAGGTCGATTAAGATGTCTTTCATACGATGGCTAATAGGTACAAACTTTTCACTAGCTACTTCGACTAATAAAGCATTATCTAGTCTATCAATAGACAAAGCTAGTTTCCTACCAAACTCATGCGAAATAAAGGAGTAGTTGGCTCCAGAATCAAACAAAATTTGAGCAGGTAGTTCGTTAACAAGAAAGGTACTTGAAGCGACACCAGCTTCATCTTTCGCAGCCTCAAGTGTCATCTGGAAGGCTCTCACCTTCGGCTTTGGTGGAATGTTGGGCCTCGCTGCCTCCTTCTTCTTTGGACAGTCTTTCAAAATGTGCCCCTCTTCATTGCAACCAAAACACATCCTTTTGTTGTTCGGACACTCATTGGCAAAATGCCCAATTTTTCCGCACTTGTAGTAGGTTACATCCTCACTACATTTCCCAAAGTGCTTCTTCTTACCCTTATCACACCGTTTCGCTTCGCCTCCTTTTCCTCCACCAAACTTTTTCGAATAAGATTTCGAAAATTTGCTTTTCTTACCGGAACCAGATGTTCCCTCAAACTTTATCTTCTCACCAACCTCAACCTTGTCGGTGGTTCTCCCCTTAATCATGTTCTCAACAGACTTGGCAACCCAGATAGCTGCCTCTAGAGTATGTGCCTGACGTACTGGCACCTCGTACTCCCATGGGAGTCCCTTCGCATACCGGTCCACCTTTGTCAACTCGTCTGGGACGATACGCAAGGCAAACTCCATCTTATCGGTGAAGTTATTGGTGTATTCATCAACTGACATGCTGCCTTTCGTCAATGCCAAAAACTTATTCTCCAACTCCAACAAATTTTGAGCCGAGCAGAATCCGCGCTTGAACTGCACCAAGAACTCTGCCCATGTCACTTGCAGTGGCTTATTAGGGCTTAACATCTTCCCTAGAGTGTTCCACCAACGAACGGCTCCTCCTCAGAACTGACGTACTGCGTAGATAGTCTGCAACTTGCCTCTGCAGCCACAAGTCATGAAGGCCAACTCCATTTCGGAGATCCAATCCATCACTCCGATTGGGTCCTCCTTTCCATTGAAAGTCGATGGTTTGCAAGTTAGAAAGTCCTTGTACTTGCATCCCATTCCATCATTCCTTCCGTCATGGTTGTTTTGCCTAACTATCGGTGGGTTGGCTTGACCAACAGACCCACTGAAGTTTCCACCTTCCGAGTGCCCTTCATTTAATTCGGGCTCTTCCACTTGAATTGACAGTTCTTCACGATTCTGTTGAAGCAACCGCCTAGTCTCCTCCATTTGACGATCCAACATCGTTTGAATCATCAATTGTACACCAGCCATTGTTATCGGATCAGGTACTGCTGCTACGACAGGTATTTGCTCAATCACTGGTGGTTGATTCCTGTTTTCATCAGCATTTCCAACTCCACTTCTTGTTCTCACCATTTTTGATCTACACACCGAATAAGGTGAAATTAGATCCTCCGCTAGATGACTAAATCAAAACAACATCGAGGCCTCTCATCTGTTATGTGGAATATGTATTGATTAAAGCATGCTATACAGGTTTTAAACTATGTATAAAAATGTATATTTTTATCTACTAATATGTTGGGTAGAACATGGGTAGATAGTTGGTGTGTAATAAACAGACGAGAGGCCTCGATGTTGTTTTGATTTAGTCATCTAGCGGAGTTTAGATGACTACCACAGACTTTTCTAGACAGTCCTGTGGAACACTAGCAGGCTCGCCACCTGTAGGTGTTAATGAACTTGGGTGTTCATTCGTTGTACTCCATCCCCCCCCCCCACGGTTGCCTTATTTGACATATATTGCCGGGAAACCCCCAAATGCATGTGTTGTCGCCCCGATGAAATATTCTTAGACTAGGTCCCTTGTGTTAGTTATTTTAGGGACATAAAGTGAGAATAACGAGAATGGGTAATTGGGTTATCGTTGGTTGATGAAAAATTAATTTAATTATTTATTGTGGGTTGAAAACCCTATATGCTCACCAGGCTCCCAAGCCTGACTCACTCAGTTTCTTTGTATTACAGGAAGTGGCGCAAGGGCATGAGATGGATAATCATCAAGTTGTTTTTGTTTACAAGTCTGTATATGTATATATTTGTTGAATGACTTGTAATGTTTATCGTTTATGCTTTATGGTCTGTATCGGAACATGACATCCCGAGTTTTGGTTATATAATGAAAATACATTTCTTTATGAAATGCTTTGGTAAATATTATTTTATCATACTTTGTTTTTGGGAACAAATTTCGCATCTCTTTTAAAATCAAAAGGGTTTACTCTGAAAATGTTTAAAAAGCATAAATGAAACCGGTCTTTTCTAGCCGAGATTTTGGGGATGTCACACTAGTTCTGAGATAGCTCCATGTGCTAACCGAAAAGAGTCCATATGTTTCTGTTGCTAACTGAAGGGACATTGGTTGCGAAGCTGCCCAGATTACCTGAAAGATCTTAGAGATGGTAAAGTCAAGTTATGTGACTCTACTTCAGCTAAATCCATCATTTGACTCCATTATGTTAATATTCCTATTCATATACCCTTAATACATGATGTGATGATCATATTTTGATGGTATTGCAGGATCTAAGAGAAAGAAGGAAGCTTAAAAAGAGTGAGCTGAATCTGATCATGAGATATGGATTTCGGTCGCATGGTTCGAAGATCAGATTTTGGAATCTACTACTTAGGATTGCTTAGGAAATGTCTAGAAACATTGTTTTCATTTATGCATTGTAAGGATAAGTTCCAAATTTTCATTTATTATCAATAAAAGTGAAATTTTGGTTTATATAGTTGGTTTACTTTATATTTCCTTTCAATGGCATCTATGAAAGTGTTGGTTACATTTCTATTATTAGAAATATTAATTGAGGATTTAATTCTTACTATTTCACTTCTGGTAAATGTCGTAATTAACTAAGTGATAAAGAATTCTCATCACCTAATTTCCAAATGGATAGAAACTTCGAGTCATACAATTCGAATTGTGTGATGTATGAGAATCTTGATCTTTGGAATATTATGACTAATTCATTGATCACATGTTTATATGAGTCAAAGTAAAGGGCTAATGAATCTAGTCTATTGATATGGACGATTCATATCTACCACAAAGGATGAAAATTCTATTTATGATGATTTATTGATGATTCAGTAAATATGGTTGTGTTTATAAGATTTAACATAATTTTGATACTTTGAAAGGTTTCAAAGAGTGGCAAAATGAATAAGAAGAATCTGTTAGGCAAAAAGATAAATGTTTCTCCAATCTGAAAGGAAAGGAGAGTACTTTAGTATCATGTTGTGTGATCATCTTAATGATTGTGGAACTATGTATCAATTGATCCTTGAAGAACATCTTAGTACAATTGTTTGACTAAGAAGAGGAATCAGATATTGTTGAAATGGTTCAATCGAGAGATGGGTCATACTTCGTTTCTAATCAAGTTTTAGAGCCATGCTCTCGTTACTTCGAGTCGTATCTTGAAACTTATTTCATACTAAGTAGGTTTATAACACCTCATGAAATGTGGAGTAATAATGTTTTCTTACTCAAACACACATTTGGAATTGGAAGTTGTGATGTTTTTGGTTAAAACAAAGGATGAACTAAGGCCAATTCCATGGAGTGTTTCTTTTCGAGAGTCCACACTAACTTTTGAATATTAATTTTTTTGCTCGTCAAGGAATGTTCCTTGAAAGGGGAACTTATATGTCAAGAAGTCATTGGGAGTCGTAACGATCTTGAAAAGTTTTAGGAGTCAATCAAGAATAAACCTTTTAGTTATCACTAGCACATGACCTGAGGTTGATAAGCTATCGTGTTAAGTTGACACCTTCTTGTTTCTGTGCACCTCCATTCGGGTTGGCAATGATTATGAGTTCTATGGTTCTCATTTGAATACAAAAGGCAAAGCACATTGGTCAGTGAAAGTACATTGATCAATATGGGTGAACTGCTTAACAATTTGGAAGCGATGGTAGGCCCTTGTGCTACCAGATGGCAAGAAATTAGGAATAAACAAAGTTCAGTCCATGAAAGCTAAAGTTGAATTTGGTTTTCTCATAAACCTTTTCTTATGATTGTAGGTTGGATATGATAGACTCACATGGATGAGAACATGTACACCATAAAAATCTAGGTGGCAAAAGGTTTCACTCTAATTCATGAGAATGATTATGAGGAAACACTTTCGTTAGTAGATTTTAAAGGTATGATAAATATCATTATAGTTTGTAGTTGTGATAATTACATTCTCAAATTCATAATATGATCACGACATCTCTTTTTATAGTTTGAATTGTGAGATATGGAAAAGAATTGTTTGAACCTTCAAGACATATGGTTATAAGTTATGTAAGGGTTTGAACACACACATATATGCTATCTAATGTAGGTGTATAAGCTTGAGAAGTCTAGTTGAAGACTTATCGAAGCACCATGTAGCATAAATCCGCACTTTAGTAAGAAAGTCAAGAGCATTGATTTCTAGAAGTCCAGTTGATTTTTGGATACATGTCAAAGCTAATGGGAGCGTAATTGTTATGCTAAGTGTTGCAAGTTGGCAATACTATTTGTAGGAAACAAAGTTTACAAATTTGCAAATTGCAAAGTTTGAAAATTGTTTCGTTATAGTAAGGCTTAAGGGAGATGGCACTCATACTTTGTTTCAAATGTAAAAATTTAGATTGAAGGGTTTAAAAGAACTTAGTCTTGGACATATATGAATATCATGTTGAAATGGTTCAACATAGGAACTTCGATATATGGAATTATTATAGCAAGAGACTGATCAGATACCAGGTCTTTATGTAAGAAATAATGAATCGGGTCCCATATGCTTCAGATATAGGATCAATTACACATGCTATAATATTCACTTGTTCTGATTTTTCCAAATGCCTAGGGCATTGAGAAGAAAAAAAGGACTAGAACTTGGTGTGACTAAAGTTGTTAAACAACTGTTAGGAACATTTTGAGGTTTACCAAATAATCGTTAATGCCACACCCCCAAACCAGAACGGCGGAATCGTTCGAGGGCGGATGACTTCAGGTAGTATTGTAACAGTTGAATACATAGTAAAGAAGGGTATTGCGTGTTGTTAACCAACCCCTCCTTAGACAGCTAGAACCCGAAGCGAAAGACCCTTAGCACCTCTCAATCAGATTTGTGAATCAAGAGAAGGAACTCATGGGATTAACATGCTACTACTGAGTATATGCATTAGAGCGGTATATAATTTAAAACAATAAGATTTAAGATGTGTGCTTCCTCCCTATCCCCCTGTTCCCTGTTTGGGTTGTGGGTCTGGGGTGGGGCCACACATCTGAACACCCCGTCGATCTCAAATATATACGACTTGCATGCACCGAGTATTAGTGATTAAGCCGAGTATGAGCTCTACCACGAACCGTATAATACGACCCTTCATCCTTTCCCCCATAGAAAAGGAGCTGGAGTCAAGAAAGCCGTTGTGGGTTGAGCTACTAAAATGACCACAAATTCGAAATTTGTCATCATCCCGATTGAGCCAACATAGTAGCTAACACCCTCGGTTAGGAAAAGTAACTCAAGTCATAGGAGTCAAACATTGACTACAACCATCCATTCACGCGTAATCCCACGAATTAAGCATCTCAGTAGAGATCCCGAAAACCTGGAGGTTGTAACAGGTTAAACTCTGAGAAGAGTAAATGAGGAAATCAGAAGTTCCGAGTGACAAAACCCTATACTCTCTAGATTTGATCTAGATCGAGGAAACTTTGAAACACCGGAAGAGTAGTTAAAAATACTATTATTTGAATAGGAAAAAATGATGGGATGAATAAGATAAGGTGAAAGGTTGGGGTTGAGATGTGTTTATTTAAATAAATCAAAAAATCAATGACAATAGTATTTTTAAGTAAAAAGGGACCAAAGACGTAATAAAAACAAACAATTAAACCTTCCGAGTTAAAAAAATAAATTAGAGATTAAATGTGTAAATTACCATAAACCATAGGGAGTATTCCTGTAATTTAGTCCAATTTTTATTGAGTTGATGGTATATAAATGTCATGGATAAGACATGTATGAATAGGGGTTCACCACCATCTTAGTGGGACGATAGTAAAAAACCGAAAAAAAAATAAAGTAAAAAACTCATATTAAAAAGAAACAGAAAAAAGTAAAAAACTGATATAAAAAAAATGTAAAAAAAATAATGGTATTTAAAATAAACATAAGAAAGGTTGAAAAAAAAATAGTTTGGTAAATATTTTTCAAAGTATACTAAATTGATAAATATTTTTATTAATAACTTTATTTTCGTCATAAACTTTCAATAAAGTGCCGACACAAATATATTAAAATATTATTGTTTTCATCAAAAATATTATTGTTTTCATCGAATATAAAACGGACAAATACATGCGTTCCGACAACGTGCCACGTGATCAATAGGTTGCCCATTTCTTAGTTTGTCAACTGTTGTCTACAATTTGTACTTCCATCTTCCTCTTCTAGTCACTTCTAGGGGTAAGTTTTTCATTATATATATATATATATATATATATATATATATATATATATATATATATATATATATATATATATATATATATTATTTGCTTGTTCAAAAAAAAATTATAACATTAATTAAGAAAATAATTAGAGCATGTTATAACACCCATTATGATTTTTTTTGAGTTTTTTATTAAAACAAATATATTTTTAATAAAACATAATATTTAAAAAATAAAAATAACATAACATTTAAATTATGCGTAACATCCAAATTTAAAATAAAAACATTACAAGACAAAAAAAAAATATATTTCTTGTTTTTCCTAAACAACGTTATTCATTATCGTTACTATTGAAGATATAATCCGTCAAATTCTTTTGAAGTTGTATGTGTTTATTCACAGTAGCGGAATGAATTAGTTGGTGTCCTACCCCTTAGTTACTTCCTAGAAATGACAATTTTTATATGCATAATGCAACCAAAATAAATATGATATATTCCTAGTTTAAGATCCAACACAAATATCTAATTACATTGAAAATAAATGTCCAATAGTGAGCCCATTATTAAGTAATTTAATTAGCCCATCAATTCAATGTAAACTAGGGCATATGGTTTTCAGGTTTTGTGTAATATATATATATATATATATATATATATATATATATATATATATATATATATATATATATATATATATATATATATATATATATATATATATGAAAGTTAGGAATAGTAAAGTTACTAAGTATTTGGTAAGATTGGTCCCTAAAGTTATGTATGTTTGTTCCTTTTTTTTGTTAATTTTTTTTGTCACTTTTGGTCCTCCAACTTATGTTGGTTTTAAAAAACTACTTACACCCTTTACCTTTATGCTTTTGTTTACAAACAACCCTTTCACTTTCATTTGAATTTTTCATAACCCTCGCCTTTTGTTACATATTATTAGTATTTAGTCTTTTGGTAGAAATGATCTCTCATTATTATTATTATTATTGTTAGACAAAATTACACGATTGGTCCCTGTGGTTTACCAGATTTAACACATTGAGGACAACGATGGAAACCGAAATCACTCTTTTACTCCAATCATATTTTTTTTATTAATTTATATTTCTCTTTTTGGTTTTAAATTAATGTTTTGTTTATTAGAAAATACTCATCCAATACCATAAAGCCACCCACCAGTTGCTATCACCACCACCACCACCACCACCGCCAAAGTTACAGAAATGGTCCATATGGTTTACCCGTCGTCACAAATTCAGTCCGTACTACCTTAAAAGACCAAATTACCCTCACATTAACGGACAAAAAACAACGGTCTATATTTTCCAGATTGGTTTTCCGGCCGTTGCTATACATAGCAATAAAGTTCAATTTGTGAGACAATTTCTTTATTTTTCTCATTTATTGCAATAAATAATGATTTACATTTCTTTACTTATGTAATTAGATGACATTGTTTATCTTCCTTTACTAGATTATCTCAATGCAATTCAACATGCTACTTTACTTTACAAAGCAATATCTTCCAACCCCGGCAACGCCGGTGAATCTTTTCTAGTTGATTAATTATAGTAATCAATACACTACAACATGAGGAAAAAAAGAAATCAATATTTTCTTTGGTTCATATGATACACTGATCGTCACTTACCTGCTGCCTAGCCTACTGTTCCTGCTTCACTTGCTCGCTCAAAAAGTCATCAAGTCATGAAACAAGTAATATTTAATTTCGTATCTTTATTCTTTAATTTGTTATGATTTGGTTTAATTTATTTGTTGAACTTAAAACCTATTATCACTCTTTGATTAATGATGATAAATTTCCTAATTTGAAGGACATTGCGAACCTTTCTCGTTTGATGGTGGAAACTGGAAAACATCGTCCTTTTCCTTTGGTTTATAGGTTATTAAAGTTGACGTTGGTTTTACCCATCGCAACAGCAACCGTTGAAAGATATTTTTCCACAATGAAGTTCTTGAAGAGCGACTTGTGTAATAAAATGAGTGATGATTTTTTGAATGATGTTTTGATTTGTAGTGTAGAAAAAGAAGCATTTATGGATGTTAAGATTGAACATGTGTAGAGCGCTTTCGGAAAATGAGTAATCGTTGAGTTCAGCTTTAAAATATAATTATGTAAGACTTTTGCGCTAGTTATTTATTTCTAATGAAATCTTAATTAAAACTTTTTATATTACTATCTTTTATCGGAATGTTTTTTGTGCTACCCCTTGCAAAAATTTATGGTTACACCAATATTTATTTGCATTTTGAATGTCAACGACTCTTAGCAAATATTTTACTATTTCTTGTTGAAATTGAACGTGTCTAGACTCTGTTGGGATCGGTGGCGAATCTAGGATTCAAATTCACGTGTGTCTCACTTAAATGAAATGATAAAATAAATAAGTTAAAAAAATTTGGTTATCGGGTCGGTTTAATAATAACATCATTGTAGCCTATTATTTATTAACTTTTAGGTGAATTTAGATGTTAGGTTAGAAGTAAATTGGGTTTGCCGGCTCAAAAATCAATTTAATTTAAAAAACACTTATAAATGTCTCATAATTGTTCATACAAATTGTCCTATTCCTAAAAAAAATCTATAAATACATCATTGCTAATACCATATCACGATAATATGAACACATAAAACGATTATATAAACAAAATGAAACTAGGGAAATGGAAGTTCTAATTGTGCTTTTGTGACATCCCCAAAATCACAGCCAGAAAAAACCGGTTTCATTTATGTTTTAAAATAATTTCAGAGTAAATTCATTAATTTAAAAGAGTTGCGGAATTTGTTCCCAAACAAAATATGATAAAATAATATTTATCAAAGCATTTCGTAAAGAAATGTATTTTCATTAGATATTCAAAATTGGGGATGTCATGTTCCGATACAGACACAAAAGCATAAACGGCATATTACAAGTCTTAAAACAGTTATATACAACTGCAGACCTATAAACAAAACAACTTGATGATTCATTCATCTTATGCCCTCGCGCCACTACCTGGTAATGCAAATAAGACTAAGTGGGACATGCTTGGGAGCCTGGTGAGCGTATAGGGCTTTCAACCCACAACTACAGGCCGATTACCCATTCCCGTTATCCTCACTTTATGTCCCTAAAACAACATCTATTAGCAGGGACCTAATCTATGATTTTCATTGGGATGGACACTTACTGCCAAGGGATTTCCTCAGCAATGAATGTCCTAAGGCAACCATGAGGGGAGTATAGTACACTGGTAAACACATCGTTCACAACACCTACAGGTTATGAACCTGCTAGCGTTCCACATGACAGTCTAGAAAAAGTCTGTGGTCGTCATCCATACTCCGCTAGATGACTAAATCAACAACAACATCGAGGCCTCTCATCATTTTATTTCATCACACAACAACAACCTACCCATGTTCTACCCAACATATTAGTAGATATTTATATATATATATATATATATATATATATACACACACACACACACACACACACAACTTATAACCTGTACAAATCATTCATTCAACAATTATTTCAAATAAGCAAATAATATACAAACACATAATACATACTTTGTAGAGAATACTTCGTATCTATGTGTTAGAAGAAAATGAATATACACCCACTTGATAAGACGATGATCGGACAACACCTCGTCTTTTAAAACAATCGTTTCCGATAAAACCGGGATGTTTTACCAAAAACCGGGCTGTACGCGGACAAAGTTTCGGCTTGAAAATATAATTTTCTCGAGAACTTTAGAGCGTCGGGACTTGCTTCAGGTGTCGGGATGATATCGGGGCTTCGGGGGTATAAATTGCACGTAAAACGATGTAATATGGGAGAGAGAGAAGAGATTGAGCAACCAAATTCGGCTGGCTTTGTGATCTATTTATAGTGCTGAAGTCGGCCTCAAATGCAGGGCATTCCCCGAATGTTGGGCGTTCCCTTCGAACGCGGTGCGTAGGAGCGGGGTTCCGATCCTATCCCTTATCCGTTGAGTCAGCATCGACGTGGTCAATCCGGAGCCAAGCACTGAACGCGGGGTGTTCCCTCTTTGGGATGCATGCCTCGAACTTCAGAATATCATAACTCTCGCATACGATCTCCATTTTCGATGATCTTTATATCCACGCGTAGGTGAGATTATGATCTACAACTCTTATTTAGACTTCGTCGACTAATTTTGATTTTATTTTGATTATATTATTTTTAGTTGGTCGGGACAGGAAAACTCCGTTAGAAAATCATAACTCCTTCGTATGACGTCTGTTTTCTTCTGTCTTTCCGTCGTTGCACTACTATCGACGAGATCTTCGATTCTCGTTTAGATTGTTTCGTCTAGAAATCACTCGATCTCATATTCGAACTTTGGGCTGCATACCACTAAGTCGAAACTTCGAAAAATCATAACTTCCTCATACAAAGTCAGATTTGGACATTCTTTTTATGCACACTCTCGGTTTAACGAACTCTACAACTTTTGTTTAGATCGCTAAGGCTAGATATCGCTCTATCTTAAATTCATATTTTACGTCATAAAGTGTCGTACCGGATCTGTCGTGAAACTTCGACAGGTCATAACTTCTTCGTTATAACTCGGATTTCGGCATTCTTTATAATTTCGGAAACCTTGCCACGACCGCTAAACTTCATGCATAGATATCGGGCTTATCTAATATTTTATCGCTTATTTTTATCTTTAATTCATTTAAATCACACAATTAAGCAATAAACACATAATACTCAAATAATACATTCTTATTATTTCAAAATGAGTTACAAAGGTTAACCTAGACTATTACATCAATATTAATGCCTAGCCTAGAAACACGGGCGTTATAATTCTCTCCACCTTAGGATGATTCCGTCCCCGGAATCACACATCAACAAACAAATGCGGATAGCGACTCATCATGTCACTCTCCGTCTCTCAGGTGAGATTTGGCCTATTCGCATGTTTTCATCGGACAAGCACTAATTCGAGCATCTTGTATCGCAACTTCTTAGTCTTTCGGTCAACGATTGCCTCTGGTTCTTCAATCAACCTTTTGTTCTCATCAATTCTTAATTCATAAATTGGTATTATATCGGGAACTTCTCCCGTGAACTTACTCAAATAACACATATGGAAAGTCTTATGAATTCCATTAAGTTCTTCGGGTAATTTGAGTTTTATAAGCTTGGTTCCCAATCCTTTGAAGAACTTTAAACGGTCTAATAAACCTTGGACTTAACTTTCCCCTTTTTCCAAATCTTATAAGTCCCTTCCACAACGAGACTTTAAGAAAAACCGAATCTCCAAATTCAAAAGTCATCGGTCTTCACTTGTTCTCAGCATAGCTCTTTTGACAATCCTGAGCTGCTAACATTCTCTCCCTAATTATTTTCAACTCTTTAGCAGTTTGATGGACTATCTCAGGTCCCATAAACTGCTTTTCCCCAGCCTCAAGCCAACAAGACGGCGTACAACATTTTTGTCCGTACATAGCTTGATAAGGTGCCATCTTTATGCTCGAGTGGAAACTATTATTGTAGGAAAATTCTACTAAAGGGAAATATTCATCCCAGTTACCTTGGAATTCCAGGGTACATGCTCTCAGCATATCTTCAAGCGTTTGTATTGTTCGTTCGCTCTGACCATCAGTCTGTGGATGGTAAATTGTACTCAAACACAACTTGGTACCAATTCCTCTTGTAGACTTCTCCAAAACCTTGAGGTGAAACGGCTGTCATATCTGATACAACTGTTAATGGCACACCGTGAAGCCTCACAATTTCCTTCATGTAAGAATTTGCAAGCTTATTCATAGACCATTTCTATTGGCTGCTATGAAGTGCGCACTCTTAGTGAAGCGATCAACGACCACCCAAATCATGTTGTGACCGTTCTTTGTTCTGGGCAGTTTAGTGACAAAATCCATAACAATGTATTCCCATTTACCCATAGGTACAGGCAAAGGTTCTAAACTCACGTATGGTTTCTGATGTTGTGTCTTGACCCTTGCACAGGTCACACACTCGGCCACATACTTTGCAATATGAAGCTTCATCGTCGGCCACCAGTAATATGGTTTTAGGTCCCTATACATTTCAGTGCTACCGGGATGAATTGAGTACATGGTTTTGTGAGCTTCTTCCAGCAGAAGATCTCTTACTCCTCCTGACTTAGGCACCCAAATTCAATCTTGGAATACCTTCAGTCCGTGACTGTTTATACCGAACACTAACGTTTTGCCCAAACGTTCTCCCTTTCGTTCATTCTTCTCAAAAGCTTCTTCTTGCACTTTCTTTATGTTGGAATAGTGTCTAAGGCTGCAACTATATTAGGCAAGTATTTGACCCGGTTGTGCATGGTCCTTTTGGGTTGCCTTCACCATAGCAACTTGATAGGATGATTTATTATGAGAGAGTAAATATTATTAATATATTATGAGAATAATATAAAGAATAATATATTGTTATTTGATTAATATAAGTCATAGAATTAATTGGAATTAATTTGGTGACTTAAAGAGATTAATTAAATAAGAGGGTATAAACTGTCAGTTGTTTGATAGTTAAGCTTTAGACTGTAAATCCATATAGATATATAAGGGACGGATTCTAGAAGCTAGGATAGCTTCAAAATCGTCCATGACTTATCTATGGAATGGATTTGGATAGCCTTAAGAGAAGATTATCCAATTAGGGTTTAGGTTGTAACCCTTAAGGAGTCTACAAGTATAAATAGACCCTATGGCTAAGGGAAATCGGCACCTCACCTAAAGTAAGAGAACCCTGGCCGATTTCCTCCCCTCTCCTCTCTCCTAAATCATCTTTCTTGCTATTGGTGTTTGTAAGCCATTAGAGGAGTGACAATTGTGACTCTAGAAGCTCCAAGACAACAAGATCAACAAAGAATTCAAAGGTATGGTTCTAGATCTGTTTCAATGTTGTTATTTAACCTAATTAGTCATTAGAAGTCTTGGATTCAAAGCATGTTTAATTAGAAAGCCTAGATCCAAGCATTAGGGTTTTGCATGCGCACATAGGAAAGTTCTTATGGCTAAAACCCATCAGTGGTATCAGAGCCTAGCTTGGTTTTCATTAAATTGTTGCTTGATTAACTTAAACTAAACTGCAAAATTCGATTTTTGTGTTTCTGAGTCATGGACTCGGCGAGTTCCAAAGTGGACTCGACGAGTTGGCCTAACTCGGCGAGTCCCTTTGTGCACTCGGCGAGTCCAGGCTTCAGGAATGGCCAGATTCGGGATTTTTTTATAATTATCTTATGGAAACTTACCTTAATCATATTAGATCAACCCTAATCCGATTTTTTGATATATGACTATTATCTTGATCTAATTAAAGATATTTATCAACTAATAAAATATTTAATTTCCTTATCTGATAATTAATTAATTATTTTGATTATTTTGGTAATTATCTTAAAAAGAAATCTTAAATCAAATCAAATATAGATAATTAGGATATTAATTGTTAATTGGAATTATTTGTTATTTGATCCTCCATGTTTTAAATGTTTAAAACTTGCCCTCAAGTTTTGAAATTTATATTTTGTGATTAAAAGTTTTAATTTAGACAACTTAAATTTCAAACCCTAGATTTTAAAAGATTTAAAATACGACCTTATACTAATATGATATTACTAGAATAATATATATATATATATATATATATATATATATATATATGTATAACTAAATGCTAGTCTTACCGTTAGTAGGCCTCATTCACGAAGCCGATCCATAAGGTGGGTATAAGGTTGCGGCCTATAAAATGGCGCTTAATGGGTGTACACTCACACCCACCGCTTGCTTGATTGGTGGAGGGTCGTTAGCCGAACGGGTAGGATAGGGCAACCTCATCCTCTCATTAAAAGTATAATGAGTAATACAAAGTAACTACACATATTTTAAAAATTTCCCAATCTTAGTTACTTTAGGAAAAGTGAATTGATGCAATCCCATGAAATTACACTTTGCACCCTTGCTAAGAAGTTAGTGGAGCGTGTGTGGTTTACCGACACACTAATTGGTTCTAAGCAAAGGTGGCAAATGGTGATTCATTGTTTATCATAGTTCGATGGAGCGTGTGTGGTTTACCGGCACATCGAATAGGTGATCGTTACAATGAAGGCACCATGTGAATTTGCATGGTAATTCACACCCACTTTGTGATCCTCGGTATCCCAGTCACAAACAAGAGGGGCATATCGAGATTTAAACATGCCATTGAATAGTTTCAATGAATCTCATCCGAACCTAGGAATTCTCAAAAACACTTAGGACTAATAGTTTAAGTTTTGTGATGGAGAATTAGTGAATCGTCATTCACTTACCTTCAATTTATTTGCATGTTAGATTACGACATCCCTTTTCTAGTATGTAAATGTTATTGTTGGATCCTAGCCCTAATTTTCTTATTGGGTGATAATTAGGGATTCTTATTCTAATTTATCTTTGTCCTTCCTATTTGTAGATGTCGAACGCTAACAACGTTGCTGCTAGTTCTTTCACGTTGATGAGCCTTTGCCAAAAGGTCACCTTCGATGGAACGAACTTTAGCGAATGGATAAGATACATTCGCACCATTGCTCGCTATGAGGATAAGGAGTATGTCCTCGATGAGAAGCTTGAGAAGATCAACCCCGAAATTGCTACTCCGGATGAAATCACCACTTTTGAAACTCATGAGCGAGATGCAACGAAAGTACATTGCATCATGATTGCCACCATGAACTCCGAATTCCAAAAGTCCTACGAGGACATGTATCCGTACGAAATGCATCAAGACTTATTGGAGAGATACCACCAAAACGCGAGACAAGAGCGTTATGAGATTTTCACCAACATGATTTCCGCTAAGATGGGTCATGGAGAATCTCTTACCGTGCACCTGCAAAAGATGCAAAGGTATGTCGACCGCCTTCGCAAGTTAAATGATCGATATGGTGCTTCACTCTTTGCCTCCGATGTACAACCAATTTAGGATGACCTACCACATGAACAAAGAAGAGGTCACCCTACGCAAACTCCAAGGTCTCTTGAGGGTTGCTGAGAGCAACTTCAAAGACAAGTCTGTTTCACCTACTCCCAATCCGCCTGCTGCTCCTGTCTTGGCTATTGGTCAAGGAAAGGGAAAGAAGAGGAAATCTTCATCGAAGAACTATCGCAAGGTTAAATCCCGAGATGGTGCCTCTTCTAGTGGGATCAAAGTTGATCCCTCTAAGCCCTGCCCTAACCCGAAGGAGGCAGAGTGCCACCACTGCCACAAGATAGGACATTGGAAGAGAAGTTGCCCAAAGTACCTGCAAGCAATCAAAGAAGGAAAGATCAAGCCATCTTTCGCAGGTATATACACAATTAAATCTAATGATTCTAATGATGCTATTTCTTGGGTTCTTGATACCGGTTGTGGTTACCACATTTGTTCTAATGTGCAGGGACTAAGAAGAAGTAGGGATGTGGAGCAAGAAAGAATCAATCTAATCATGGGGAACAGAAGATCATCGCCTGTGACCAAGATTGGAGTGTATTCTTTAGTGCTTAGGAATAATTTGTGTTTAGATTTGAACAATTGTTGCTATTCGCCAGAAATGGCTAGAAACATCATTTCATTTCATGGTTTATATAGACAAGGTTTTATATTTTCTTTTAATAATGAGAATGGTTCTATTTTGGCTTATCTAAATGGTGTCTTTTACTTTGAAGCTATACCATGTAATGGAATTTATGAAACTGTTATGATTGTTGATAACTTAGGAAATGATGTTTTGAATATAGATTCTTCCACTAGTATGGATAAAGCATCCTTGTGGCATTGTCGTCTTGGACATGTCAACAAGAAACGCATAGCCCAACTCCAAAAGGATGGAGTGTTGGAGTCATTCGACCTTAGGGAAGATGACACGTGCGAATCTTGTCTACTTGGAAAGATGACTAAGTCACCCTTCACGAGTACATGTGAAAGGGGTGAGGGTCTATTGGACCTAATACATACCGATGTATGTGGACCGTTTAGATCAGCCACGAAGGATGGAAACCACTTCTATGTGACCTTTACCGATGATTATAGTAGATATGGGTATATCTATTTAATCAAGCAAAAGTCAGAAACCTTTGAAAAGTTCAAAGAGTTTAAGAATGAAGTGGAGAATCAATTGGGCAGGAAAATCAAGATGCTTCGATCCGATCGAGGAGGAGAGTACCTAAGTCTTGAATTCCACGATTATCTCAAGGAGTGTGGAATAGTTTTGCAATTGACGCCTCCTAGGACACCGCAGTTGAATGGTGTGGCAGAATGGCGTAATCGAACCTTATTGGATATGGTTCGCTCTATGATGAGTCGTGCTTCACTACCTATCTCTTTCTGGGGGTATGCCTTAGAGACTGCCGCCCATATCCTTAACCGAGTCCCTACCAAGAAGGTTGCCAAAACACCTCACGAGATGTGCACAGGGAAAGCTCCCTCGTTGGCACATATCAAGGTTTGGGGTTGCGAGGCTTTCGTAAGATGAGATACTCACGACAAGCTCGAACCTCGAAGTGAGCGATGTATTTTCATCGGCTACCCGCAGACATCCTTTGGATATCTCTTCTATAGACCAAAGGACAATGTTGTCTTCGTTGTGAGGAGAGGAGTTTTCCGAGAGCGAGAACTCATAAGCCAAGGAGACAGTGGGAGGCAAATCGAGCTTGAAGAGATTCAAAAGTCGATAGATGAAGGAACCTCTACCGCTGACACTCAACCCGAGGAGGAAACTCCGGTTGAACCGATTGACGAGTCCTTTCCTCTTAGACGTTCTGATAGAGTTAGAGTTCATCCCTAGTTTTATGGTTTTCATATAACTACCGAAGGGGACACGTATATTAGTGATGGTACACTAATAAATCTTTATGAACCTAATAGCTATAAGGAAGCCATGGCAGGCCCGGAGTCTGCAAAATGGAAAGAGGCAATGGATAGCGAGATCCAATCCATGTATGACAACCAAGTTTGGAATTTGGTTGATTATGTGCCCGGATGTAAGACCATTGGGTGCAAATGGATCTTCAAGAAGAAGACCGACGTGGATGGAAAAGTACACACATATAAAGCACGATTGGTTGCGAAGGGCTTTACTCAAACTCCCGGAGTTGACTATGATGATACCTTCTCACCAGTTGCGAAGATAAAATCTATTAGAGTGATGCTAGCAATTGCCGCATTTCATGATTATGAGATTTGGCAAATGGATGTCAAGACCGCTTTCCTTAACGGAAAGTTGGCTGAGGATGTTTACATGGCTCAGCCAGAGGGGTTTGTGGATCCGAAGCATCCAAATAGAGTGTGTAAGCTTGAGATGTCCATTTATGGACTTAAGCAAGCGTCTCGCAGATGGAATCTTTGCTTCGATGAGAAAGTCAAAGAGTTTGGATTTGTACGAAGCGAAGACGAATCATGTGTATACGTCAAAGCCAGTGGGAGTATAGTAAGCTTCCTCGTTCTATATGTCGATGACATATTACTCATAGGAAACGACATCCCGACTCTGCAGGAGGTTAAGTCCTGGCTCGGGAAGTGCTTCGCTATGAAGGACCTCGGAGAGGCTTCTTACATTTTGGGAATAAGGATAGTAAGAGAAAGAAGTAAGAGACTAATTGGACTTAGTCAGAATACTTACTTGGATAAAGTACTAAAACGATTTAGTATGGAAAACTCGAAGAAGGGAGAATTACCAATACAAAGTAATGCCAAGTTGAGTAAGACTCAAAGTCCGAGTACTGAAGCTGAGATAGCAGAAATGAGCCGAGTACCATACGCTTCCGCAGTTGGCTCAATCATGTACGCTATGAATTGTACTCGCCCTGATGTAGCCTTCGCTTTGAGCATGGTTAGCAGATATCAAGGGAAGCCTGGCAGAGCACATTGGATTGCAGTGAAGAATGTAACAACGCAAATTTTCAAACAAATTTTTCATTTTAAAAATAAAGTATTTCCATTCAAACAAGGCATAAATAATGTAGGTGTCATGTCAAATACAAATAGTCTAAATCCCAAGATCATAAAAACATCCTTCAATGTGTACCGATCACGCCGGCGCCTTCCCACGGTCCTCGCTAGTACCTGGAACACATACATAACAACTGTAAGCATAAATGCTTAGTGAGTTCCCCAATATACAACTTACACACATACGCCTTTCCAGGCCCTGACCTTCCGGTCCTCAACACAACGCCATCCGACCCATAACATAATCGCCTTCCGGCCCATCACATATTCGCCTTCCGGCCCATGACATACATAGCACATATAACAAATAACTTACCACATATAGCATACATATCACATATCATATCTGACCTTCCGGTCACACAGTCAAACCCTTCCGGGTACAGTATAGTGAGAAAACTCACCTCGCGAGAAATGAAAACTAGCGACTCCTGAAATCACTCGCACTCGATCCGCCGAGCTACAGGCTCCCTATAATATCATATATCCCTTATTAATACTTTTATCTTTCAAGACAACTGACCCTAAGAAATTACACGTAGGTCAACTCTGGTCAACGGTCAACTTGACCGGACTCGGCGAGTGCAAAGGCGACTCGGCGAGTCTAGACGTCCTCCCCAACTTTCCCTGATGTTCCCTTTCTACTCGTCGAGTATCCCTCTTGGCTCGACGAGATCCTCGCGGAAGAATCGCGGGGCCACCCCGACTCCACTCGCCGAGTCTGAAGAACAGCTCGACGAGTTCCAGTCAATCTCCAAGCTACTCGCCGAGTCTGTTCGTCGGACTCGGCGAGTCCATGCCATGCAGTCGATCAAACTGCTTCCTGAGATACGTATTGTCCCGAAATACACAAGCATGGGACCTTCTGGACCTCTAAAGGTCCTAATACAGGGTTATAGACGTTTGGGTAACAAGGTACTAATCCATCTAATCACTAAATGGGTTCCATAAACCCTAAATCCACGCACACATCAATATAACAGAAAAGATCCGAAATATTACCTGAATAATGCACTCTCTGTGTCCCCAAACCGCAGAACTCGAATCCCTTGTTGTTCCTTTAGCCAAAACTCTTCTCCTCCTTGCACAACAATTTCTTCAAGGCCCTAATATCCTTCAATCTTGCCCTAGATGCTCACAGCCGTTTAGGGTTCTTCTCAGTCGACTAAAGACGGACAATGACGGCCTATAAGTGCATTATATACATTCCAAAACCAAACGGCTAGGGTTTCCGCTGAACAGCGCAGACTCGCCGAGTCCATAATGGACTCGTCGAGTCCAGTCGCGAACCCGCGACCCCGTCTGCGGTCCTACTCGGCGAGTCTGGCTCCAACTCGCCGAGTCCCCTCCTAAAACACCCCAAAAACCATATTATAAAAATACCTGAAATTCCGGGCTGTTACAAAGAATATCCTTAAGTACCTTCGGAGGACGAAGGAATGGTTCTTAGTCCTCGGAGGGAGTGATGACTTGAAGGTGCGAGGGTTTAGTGACGCCAGTTTTCAGACCGACAGGGACAACTACCGTTCACAGTCGGGCTGGGTCTTTACCCTAAATGGAGGAGCAGTGACATGGAAGAGTTCCAAACAGGAAACCGTAGCTGATTCAACGTGCGAATCAGAGTACATTGCAGCGAGCAAAGCGTCGAAGGAGGCAATATGGTTGAAGAACTTCATCGGTGATCTTGGAGTTGTACCTGCCATAAAGGAGCCCATGGAGATTTTCTGTGATAACGAAGGAGCGGTTGCCTTAACCAAGGAACTAAGGGATCAAGGTAGATCAAGACATATCGATAGAAAATATCACTTCATTAGACATCGTGTAGAAGAAGGACAACTCGTAGTGAAGAGGATATCATCAGAAGATAACCCAGCAGATCCGCTTACGAAGGGACTGAGTAGGGTTAAGCACTTGCAGCATGCTAGGAGTATTGGGCTGAAGGATGATATTAGCATAGATTAGATAGTATTAGAAACGTGTAATAGATAAATGTAATTAACATTTGATGATTAAATAAAGGAGTTTTATTTATGAGTAATGTTACTGTCTTATGTTAATTGTTTAGCTATTGTTTCACTTTGCATGTTTTGACTTCCAGAATAATTGAGTTTATTAGGAATAATCGAATTGTTCAAATTGTCCACAATCGTTCATATGTTGGAAGTAGATATGAATGAAGATTGTCATGAATTGGTGTGTAGATTGTCTAAATGGTTTTAGACATAGCAAAGGGTTGCTGCAATGTTCATGAGTGCTTATGAACTAGTTTTGAGCATTGGAACAAATCCGCGCTTGCTGGAATCACCTTATGGAATATGATATAAAAGGGTAATCGCAAGACGATAATATCATATAGTCTTAAAACCTAGATATATGGTTTGTTATTTGTTAATTGATTGTACATTGATAATGAGAAAATGCATCAGTAACTCGGTGTTATAAAACGCATTGTTGTGTATAGTTGGTTAATGAATAAGTAAATGCATATAAGTCGAAGTTAATCTGTAACTTTTATCTAAGAAGGTAAAAGCGATATCTCGGCCGCTCGATGATTTGATTTGACTTATGTGCCGGGCCCGGTCAGAACTGAATTGATGTGTTCGATTAAGTTCTATGTCGAATAAATCAGAGATCGAGAAACCTAAATGTTTGACTAACCGTTCCATAGGATTGTCAGCATGATATCTAACAGAGGACTGTACGATCCCTTATCTAAAGGACAAGATTGATTAGATCAGAGTTTGACAGCGTCTTTAAGAGCTACGATTGCAAACCGAATTGTACTTATGCATATAGTTACTAGACTTATCCAAGTGGGAGACTGTTGGAATAGTGTCTAAGGCTGCAACTATATTAGGCAAGTATTTGACCCGGTTGTGCATGGTCCTTTTGGGTTGCCTTCACCATAGCAACTTGATAGGATGATTTATTATGAGAGAGTAAATATTATTAATATATTATGAGAATAATATAAAGAATAATATATTGTTATTTGATTAATATAAGTCATAGAATTAATTGGAATTAATTTGGTGACTTAAAGAGATTAATTAAATAAGAGGGTATAAACTGTCAGTTGTTTGATAGTTAAGCTTTAGACTGTAAATCCATATAGATATATAAGGGACGGATTCTAGAAGCTAGGATAGCTTCAAAATCGTCCATGACTTATCTATGGAATGGATTTGGATAGCCTTAAGAGAAGATTATCCAATTAGGGTTTAGGTTGTAACCCTTAAGGAGTCTACAAGTATAAATCGACCCTATGGCTAAGGGAAATCGGCACCTCACCTAAAGTAAGAGAACCCTGGCCGATTTCCTCCCCTCTCCTCTCTCCTAAATCATCTTTCTTGCTATTGGTGTTTGTAAGCCATTAGAGGAGTGACAATTGTGACTCTAGAAGCTCCAAGACAACAAGATCAACAAGGAATTCAAAGGTATGGTTCTAGATCTGTTTCAATGTTGTTATTTAACCTAATTAGTCATTAGAAGTCTTGGATTCAAAGCATGTTTAATTAGAAAGCCTAGATCCAAGCATTAGGGTTTTGCATGCGCACATAGGAAAGTTCTTATGGCTAAAACCCATCACTTTATACTCTACACAATTGTTGAGACAACTTCTATTCTCAATGCTCTTGGCCTTTTCCTTTCAAGATTGACTTTCCGACTGAGAGCGCCAGCGACGACATTTGCTTTACCGGGGTGGTAAAGTATCTCACAGTCGCAGTCCTTAAGTAACTCTAGCCAACGTCGTTGCCTCATATTCAATTCTTTCTGATTAAAGAGATATTGGAGACTCTTATGATCAGTGAAAAGTTTGCATTTCGTGCCATAGAGGTAGTGCCTCCATATCTTCAGAGCGAAACTACCGCTGCCAGCTCCAAATCGTGAGTGGGGTAGTTCTTTTCATGCTCCTTTAGCTGTCGAGTCGCATTTGTTATCACCTTTTCTCTTTGGGTCAAAACACAACCCAACCCAACACCAGACGCATCACTATAGACAACGAAGTCTTCAACTCCATCGAGTAGAGAAAGAATCGGTGCTTCACATAGCTTCTCCTTTAGCAACTCGAATGCTTCTTTGTGCTTATCACTCCAAGCATAAGCAGCTCCTTTGAGAGTCAAAGCTGTTAATGGAGTAGCGATCGAAGAAAAGCCTTGGATAAACCTTCGGTAATATCCAGCTAATCCTAAAAATCTTCGGATCTCCGTGGGACTTTTCGGTTGTTCCCACTTCATCACAGCTTCAATCTTTGTTGGATCAACCATTATTCCTTTTTGGTTGACCACGTGACCCAAGAATTGGACTTCTTGAATCCAAAAATCACATTTGGAGAACTTTGGATACATCTTCTCCTTCTTCAAGGCTTCTAACACTTCTCGCAAGTGTTGGCCATACTCCTCTTGGATTTTCGAGTAAATCAGAATGTCATCTATGAACACTATCACAGATTTATCAAGGAGCGGATTACAAACCCTGTTCATTAAATCCGTGAATGTTGCGGGAGAATTGGTCAGTCCAAACGACATAAGCAAGAACTCGTAGTGTCCATATCGTGTTCTGAATGCAATATTCTCGATATCCTGCTCTCTCACCTTCAGCTGATGATATCCTGACCTAAGATCGATCTTCGAGAAATAGTTTGGACCTTGTAGCTGATTGAAAATGTCATTAATCCTTGACGATGGATATCTATTCTTTATCGTTTCCTTATTCAGCTCTCTGTAATCAGTGCACATTCTCATACTCTCGTCTTTCTTTTTCACGAATAACACCGGAGCTCCCCAGGGTGATGAACTAGGTCTAATGAAACCTTTGTCCAATAACTCCTAAATTTGCATCATAAGCTCCTTCATCTCCGTTGGTGCTAATTGGTAAGGTGCTTTTGCTATTGGTGTCGTACCTAGTAACAAGTCGATAAGAAATTCTACTTGTCGATCAGGCGGTAATCCAGGAAGATCTTCGGAAAATACTTCTGGATAATCACACACCATAGGAATGCTCTACATCTCCTTTTTCTCCTTCTTAGCATCAATCATGAATGCTAGATATGATGTACATCCCTTGGCCAAACACTTTCTGGCTTTCATTAGGGAAATAATCCCAGAACTTACTCCGCGTTTGTCCCTATACACCATAAATGACTCCTTCCCAGGGGGATTTACTTTTACTATCTTCTTCTTGCATAGTATTTTGACATCATTGACGCTAATCCAATCCATTCCCAACACGATGTCGAAACCATTTAACTCAATAGGCAATAATTCCTCGTGGAACTTATTCCCATTCAAATCAATTAAGATGTTTTTGATACGATGGCTAACAGGTATAAACTTGCCACTAGCAACTTCGACTAATAAAGCATTATCTAGTCTATCAACAGACAAAGCTAGTTTTCTACCAAATTTATGCGAAATAAAGGAGTAGTTGGCTCCTGATTCAAACAAAATTTGGGCAGGCAATTCGTTTACGAGAAAGGTACCTGAAGCGACATCAGTTTCCTCTTTGGCAGCTTCCAGTGTCATCTGGAAGGTTCTTGCCTTCAGCTTTGGTGGAAGGTTGGGTCTTGCTGCCTCCTTCTTTTTCGGACAATCCCTCGAGATGTTCCCCTCTTCACCACACCAATAGCAGACTTTCTTGGTAAGGGTGCATTCGTTGGCATAGTGTCCTGGCTTTCCACATTTGAAGCATGTGGCTTCCCCGCCATATTTCCCAAGATGCTTCTTCTTGCATTTGTCGCACCATTTCGCCTCGCCTCCTCCTCCTCCTTTCAAACCAGATATGAGAATTTACTCTTTTTGTTGGACCCTGAGGGTCTGTCGAACTTCCTCTTCTCACCAACCTCTGACCTCTCCAGAGCTTTCTCCCTGATCTGGGTCTCAACATTTCTAGCAGCCCAGATGGCGGTTTTTAATGTGGTTGCTTGCTTAACCATTGGACCATAGTCCACTGGTAGTCCTAGGGCAAACTTGTTGACCTTAGAGAGTTCACTTGGAACTAAATATGGGATAAGCTTCATCTTTTTCTATGAAACTAGCAGCGTATTTAGTAACGCTCAATTTTCCCTTCTTCAAATTATGAAACTCATTATTGATTTCCAGAAGGTCCTGCTCGGAGCAGTATTGCAATTTGAGTTGCACCACAAAGTCTTCCCAATACATCTTGCTCGCTTCTCCCTTGGGCATCGAGTCAGCTAACTTCCACCAATTCAACACTCCAGATTTCAATAGAGGGACCGCAAGAGCGGTCTTCTGTCTGTTGCTGCATTCGAAACTTTCAAACATTGTCACCATTTCGAAGATCCAGTTTATAACTTCTACCGGCGTCGGGCTTCCGGATAGACATGGTGGTTTGGATGCCATGAAATCTTTATACTTGCTTCCTCGTCCATCATTTCTACCATATTGGTTGTTTTGTCTAACAATTAGTGGGTTGGCTTGACCAATAATCCCACTAAAGTTTCCTCCTTCCGAGTGCCCTTCACTTAATTCGGGCTGCACAATCGGCATCGAAGGTTCTTCACGATTCTGCTGAAGCAAACATCTAGTTTCTTCCATCTGATGATCCAACATCGTCTGAATCATCAACTGTACACCAGCCATTGTCATTGGCTCAGGTGCAACAGCTACAACAGGTATTTGCTCAATCACTGGTGGTTGAGGCCGTTGATTCCTGTTTTCGTCTGCGTTTCGAACGCCACTTCTTGTTCTTGCCATCGCTAATATATACACCGATATGGTGAAATTAGATCCTCATTCACGATAGATAATTAAATTATCCAAATCACTCTGAAACGTTTACATGCTAGTTCTAATACCATAGTCCTACGCTTAGAATCCTAAACACATGAGGTTTCTAGATCTGGTTGGCAACAAACCATAGATCCGAACAAATAACATCATATATGGCAACATATAACATTTAGCACATATAAGCATTTTAGGCAACTTTCCTAAAATAAACTAGTGATCGTGTCTAAAATACAACAGACACTTATCTCACAATCTTCACTTAGCATTCTAAGTTTAAGTCTAAAAATCCTACAAATTCCTAGTTCGCTTAAACTAATGCTCTGATACCAACTGTGACATCCCCAAAATCACAACCAGAAAAGACCAGTTTCAGTTATGCTTTTAAAATAATTTCAGAGTAAATCTATTGATTTAAAAGAGTTGCGGAATTTTTTCCCAAACAAAATATGATAAAATAATATTTATCAAAGGATTTCGTAAAGAAATGTATTTTCATTAGATATTCAAAAGTCAAGATGTCATGTTCCAATACAGACAGAAAAGCATAAACGGTATATTATATGCCTTACAACAGTTATATACAACTACATGCCTATAAACAAAACCACTTGATGATTCATCCATCTTATGTCCTCGCGCCACTACCAATAATGCAAATAAGACTGAGTGGGTCAGACTTGGGAGCCTGGTGAGCATATAGGGTTTTCAACCCACAATAATAATTATATTTAATTTCACCAACCAACAATAACCCGATTACCCATTCACGTTATCCTCACTTTACGTTTCTAAAACAACATCTATTACCAGGGACCTAATATAGGATTTTCATTGGGATGGACACTACTGCCAAGGGGTTTCCTCTGCAATGAATGTCCTAAGGCAACCATGAGGGGGGTAGATTACACTGGTGAACACATCGTTCACAACACCTACAGGTTATGAACTTGGCAGCATTGCACATGACAGTCTAGAAAGAGCCCGCGGTCGTCATTCATACTCCGCTAGATGACTAGATCAATAACAACATCGAGGCCTCTCATCATTTTATTTCATCACACAACAACTACCTACCCATGTTCTACCCAACATATTAGTAGATAAAAAAATATATATTTATATATAACTTATAACCTGTACAAATCATTCATTCAACAATTATTTCAAATAAGCAAATAATATACAAACACATAACATGTACTTTGTAGAGGATACTTTGTATCTATGTGTTAGAAGAAAAGGAATATACACTCACTTGATAAGACGATGATCGAACAACACCTCGTCTCTTAAAACAACCGTTTCCGAGAAAATCGGGATGTTTTACCAAAAACCGGGCTTCATGTGGACAGAGTTTCGGCTTGAAAATATAATTTTCTTGGGAAATTCGGAGCGTCGGGACTTGCTTCGGGTGTCGGGATGTTATTGGGGCTTCGGGGGCATAAATTGCACGTAAAACGATGTAATCCGGGAGAGGGAGAAGAGATTGAGCAACCAAATTAGGCTAGCTTTGTGATCTATTTATAGTGCTGAAGTCTGCCTCGTACGCAGGGCGTTCCCCAAAGGAATGCAGGGCGTTCCCCAAACGCTGGGCGTTCCCTGCGAACGCGGTGCGTAGGAGCGGGGTTCCAATCCTATCCCTTATCCGTTGAGTCAGCATCGACATGGTCAATCCGGAGCCAAGCACTGAACGCGAGGTGTTCCCTCTTTGGGATACATGTCTCGAACTTCAGAATATCATAACTCTCGCATACGATCTCCGTTTTCGATGTTCTTTATATCCACGCGTAGGTGATATTATGCTCTACAACTCTCATTTAGACTTCGTCGGCTAATTTTGATTTTATTTTTATTATATTATTTTTAGTAGGCCGGGACAGGAAAACTCCATTAGAAAATCATAACTCCTTCGTCTGATGTCTGTTTTCATCTGTCTTTTCGTCGTTGCACTACTATCGACGAGATCTTTGATTCTCGTTTAGATTGTTTCGTCTAGAAATCACTCGATCTCATATTCGAACTTTGGGCTGCATACCGCTAAGTCAAAACTTCGAAAAATCATAACTTCCTCATACGAAGTCAGATTTGGATGTTCTTTTTATGCACACTCTCGGTTTAACGAACTCTACGACTTTTTTTTAGATCGCTAAGGCTAGATATCGCTCTATCTTAAATTCATATTTTACGTCATAAAGTGTCGTACCGGATCTGTCACGAAACTTTGACAGGTCATAACTTTTTCGTTATAACTCGGATTTCGGCATTCTTTATATTTTCAGAAACCTTGGCACGACCACTAAACTTCATGCATAGATATCGGGCTTATCTATATTTTATCGCTTATTTTTATCTTTAATTCATTTAAATCACACAATTAAGCAATAAACACATTATACTCAAATAATACATTATTATTATTTCAAAATGAGTTACTAAGGTTAACCTAGACTATTACATCAATATTAATGCCTAGCCTAAAAACACAGATGTTATAGTATTATATTAAATACCATAGACAATATATGTCTGACATACATCACAAAAGTAATTTTACATATATGTGTGTTTTAGTTTTAAGATGTAAGCAATTATTTTATTGTTTCTCGTTTGTAGACTTTTACTTTTAATACCGAGAGTATCCGATAAATTGCTTATATATCACAACACCAAGAGAAATTTAACAAGTCCTAAAAAGAGAAAAAAAGAGCTTTACCTAAATAATAAATCGAATGAAGGAGTAGGGAGATGACAAGAACCATACGTCCATAATTTTTACACCAAGAACGGTTCAAGACAGATTGCGATCATTGGAAATGTGAGACAGGCATAACTTGGTCTTGAAAATGAACTTTTTGTTACTTATCAAATACCGGATTGAACTATGAACAAATAGAGACACAGTCTATTAAAATCTAGTCCAACCCTAAGCCAGTTTAGTCATTTATTTGACGAACCTACTTGATAGACCAGTCGTTCCATCAGTCCAGTTCTAAACCAGTTCAATCAATTTATTGACGAACCTACTTGATATATATTCATATATTTATATATTGTATTATAGCTTTACGTCATTTAAATACAATCATTTATATTACTTATAGCTTTACGTCATTTAAATACAGTCATCTATATTATTTATAGCTTTACCTCATTTAAATACAATTATTTATATTATTATAGCTTTCGGTCATTTATAGCTTTTATATTTATATTTATTCCGCAATTCTTAATCTTTATATATCCGCATCTTATATCTTTAATTTATATATCTATGACACAATAACTGGTATCCGAGCCTTTATTTGTGGTGATTAGATCATATATTTTGAACAATTGGTATTAGAGCTTGTGTGATTTATTTTGAAAATTTTGTTGAAAACTTTTGGTTAGCGTTTATAAACCTTCCATAAGCTTTTCTTTAAATATTTCATTTTAATATCTCTTGTTCAAAATCGTTTAAAAAAAAATTAAAAAATCAAAAAATCAAAAAAATGTCTTCTGCTAATTACTCCAACATGAACTCTGTATCCATGGCTAATAGCTTAGGATCTGGTTCACGGGCACCCTTACTTATTCCTAAAGAGTATAATTCGTGGGTTGGCCGTATGAATCTTCATCATAATGCTATAAATGAAGACGTTTGGAAGTGCGTACAAGGAACATATATTACTCCAGAAAATATGGCTACTCTTGCTACAAATCAAGCCAGTCAAGCTGAAATCTAGAAAAAAGTTGGAACTCCAAGCCAAAAAGGAACTTGTTTCTGGAATACCTCACAATATTCTAAGTCAAATGGATGACATTATATTGTTAACCGCAAATCAAATTTGGGAAAATTTGAAAAATCATTTTTGTAGAAATAAAAGAATTATCGGAAACAAAAGGACATCTGTTTTGAATGAATTCGATAATTTCAAAATGCTTTCATCAGAAACCATCCATGATGCTCACGATAGATTCAATCTTATTATGGTCAAAATGAACAATTTATGTATCAAAAAGACACAACATGAGATAAATCTCAAATTTTTAAACAATCTTTTCGAAAGCTGAAAAATGGTTAAACTAATTATTCACGGAAATCCAACTATTCATACTGAAACTTTGTACAATTTGTATGGAGAACTTCAATCATATGAATCCTCGATTGACCCACCAACCACTACAGCCTTTCGAGGACCACTTGCTCTTGTGTACCACATCTTTTCAAAACCAAGCCTTCCAGTCTGATTCAAATGATGAAGCAGGCTATCAACAAATCTCCAGAGATTTCTCCCAAATCAAGGTCAACCAAATTTTAGACCAAACTTTTAAAACAGATAATCTTTTGGACAAAGCAAATCAAGTTTTCAACCTAGACCATACTTTGGAGAAAATTCTCAAAGACCTTCCTTTCATAACAACTCAAACCAAGGTTTTCAAAACCAGGGATTTCAAAACAATCCCAACTCAGGTCATAATAATAATCCAAACAATATTTTCAGAATCAAAACAGAGGTTTCCAATATCTAGGTTACAACAATCAAAACAATGGTTTTCAAAACAACCATAATTTTGGATTCCAACAAAACCATTCCCAACCTTCCCAACAAACCCAAACTCAAGCACTTGAAAGACTTCCGATTAAGAGTCAAAAAGATGACAGTGATGAAGAAGTGATCATTTGTCACAATTGCAAAGGAACAAATCACTATGCCAGAGAATGCTGAGCCAAAAACAAAACCAAAATCAAATACTCAGCATACTATGCTCAAAGAGCCGATGAATTGAAGAAATTGGAAAACCAAGAAAAGCAAAGAGCATTGATGGCAATCCATGAACCAAGCGTGGAATACTGGCCAACTTTTGATGACGAAGCTGACAATGAACCAGCATAATCAAACTTCTGCTTCGTAGCTAGTATTGACATACATTCAAGAGCTCCCAACGTCATAAAACAGGTGTGGTCTATGATCTCCGAACTTGGTTTTTCCAAAACAATTTTTTGAGTCTCACATAACCAAGATTGAGAAAAGTCTGGAAGCTGATCTCAAAATATATCATGACAAAATGGTTAATTTTGATATTTGCAAATCTGAGTTACAAACCTTGCAACTCAAATTTGGAGAATCAACAGGAACGAAAAGCAAATTGGAAAGAGATGTTAAAAGAAAATCGGAAGATTATAATCACGTGTGACAACCCGAAATTTCTAGTTTGTACGAACAATATCTATTCAATAGAAGCTAGTTCAGTTTCAGTGATTTTCAGACTTTTCTGGATAAGTTTGTGTACATTAGGGTTTACGTTTAAGGAGATATTAGGAGAGTGGATGCCCCTGGGTTTGTGAAACTTGAGCATTTCAAAACTTCATAATGTTATAGTCCAATTCTGGAATAAAAATATTTTTGCCAAAAGTATTTCAGGACTATAAATAGAATTCTGAACTAAATTATTCATTATTCACATTTCCAACTTGAGAAAAGCCATTTTCTCTCTCACGGATCTTCGGGTTTTCATCCCAAATCGTGAGTACACTTCCCTAGTTGTGTTATAATACTTATTTTATGCTTCATAACATAGATTACATGTCAAATATGTGAGATCCGAGAGTTTACCACCCAAGAACGTTCTTGGGGAGTAAACTCCAAAATGAAGCCTAAAGGCCATCTAGTCCCATTTCCTAGTTAGGCAACTAGTTTAGGATGATATGTAGGATCATTTGAGGCTAGAAAAAAAATCAAGAACACAAAGTTTTAGGAGTTTACGGACCAAGAGTTTCTTGGACCGTAAACACCAATTTCAAGGGCTTAAATGTGCCCTAATCACTCCTAAAGGCTTTAGACATTAACCCTCAATTACTTCTAGCTAATTTGGAGACTTTAACACATCAACAACACCCCTTAAAGGGAGTTTACGGCCAAGGAACTACTCTTGGGCCGTAAACATCAAGTAAGGGCACCAAAGTGTGCCTAGAGTCCCCCTTAGCCTTAAACAAAAAGCCTAGAAACTATCCTTCTTGTGCAAGAGACTTAAAAGAATTAAAACAACCATCCCATGAGAGTTTACGGCCGTAAACTCTAAGGGATATGGTCTCTTGGCCGTAAACTCCTCAAAGGAGTATTTTCTGTACCCTAAACTACCCAAAAGATTAAACCACCAAGCTAGGCTTATTCTAGAAATCATTTAGCATCTTAAAACACCCAAAACCACCAAGATTAGAGTTCACGGCCGTAAACTCAAGGGTTTACGACCGTAAACTCCTTGTGTGGGGTTTATTAGGTAGTAAACTCTTAGTCAAGGTAATTTGGTACATTAAACCCCTTTAGCCTTGTCCCATAGCAACTTAGATGCAACCATTAGGACCTGTAACACTTATACAAAGTGTTTACATGTTCCTGAGTGTCCCAACTTATTTCATTAAGTTATTATTTTTGCTAATTAGTTATATATATGCTCATTATATGATAACTAGGCTCGTGCGTGTGAACAAGTCTCCGGTTGCCACCTAGCACGGTATCCGATACTTCAATCCAATCCATTCACCACATGTGAGTTCATACCCCTTAACCAATGATTTAAATGTTTTTAAATGCTTTAGGGGGGGAATACAAGTCAAGTACTTATAGTTATTATATCAATCACATGTGATTAATTACTACAAAACCAGTGATTTCCTTATTGTTCAAATTGTTTATCAAACTGTTTTGCTTCAAACTATTTTACAAAGTTCTTATACTTATCAAATACATTTGTTTAAACTCTGTTTTCCTTATTATCAATTGCATGTCTAGGTATGTATAGTTATATAAGCAATGTTTAAAAAGCTTAGGAAGGCCTGCCCGCCCTATTTCCTTTTCACGCTTGAGATGTGGTCTGGTGGGATATCGGGTACCCATCCGAAGGTCGTTTAAATATTAGTTATATATCATGTGTACATATATAGTCATAAAAAGTCCTTCCAGTTCATTCGATACCCTTGGGTAGCAAGGGTATACTCCCATGTTCATACGTACCAGTACATCACCAGTAAGTTACCATAGGGGTAGCACAAGAAGAGTGTATTATTACTAGAAAGATGAAACATACAATGAGTCAGTTCATTCATGAGTCAATACTTGCTAGATAGAGAGAGAACATTCGTTACAGCTAGCACACGCAGAACATTACAGTACATTACTATACTATTACATAAATATGTTTTACATAATTACACTTACATGAGTACGTTTACACATATTCGTCTACATGAGTGCGATTACATATACTTTGATAGGACAGACATCATTAGGTGCTATAGCATAGGAACAAGTTCAGGATCTAACTATACCGATGAATCACAACGCATTGTGGTAGTTATATCGGGTATACATGATCATAGTAATGTGGATGTTCACGGTTTGCATACAGGCAAGCGTCGTGTAAAGGTCCCAAAATCCCTTTGACAGGGGAGCGTTTAGCCTGGGATCTAGCCATCACATTAGGCCTTATCCCTCAAATAAGGCAATAGGAGTACTGAGGTAGTCACTTATTACAAATACTACGGTACTTATAAAAGTTACCCTAGACTTAAGGTAATTAGTACGGTTGTAGTACGACACTACACCATAGTACTATTTCATTTTTCCCACTTACATTCACTTCGTGAATTTTCACACGATGCACGGTAATGTAGAATCTATATTTTTGGTAAATGATAGTACGAAGTGGGGAAAACACACACTCTCTCAAGAGACATGCGCACAGACACTAGATGCCTTGGTAGAAGGCTACAGTTAGTAGAAAACATAGGGTTTTCAAGGAGAGTTCAAACATTACACAAAAACATATTGCGGAAACATCTTACTAACATTTTCATACAAACTCAGACATTAATATACTTATGATCTCACCAGCATTAAGCTGATACTCGCTTTCAAAATAACTTGTATTCTCAGGTCACTACTAGACAGGTACAACTGCCAGGTTTTTGAGAAGATGGAGTTTGTTCAAGACTCATCTTATTATTTTGATATGTATATTTTGGTGTCTATAACTTTGACAAGAACACACATGTATGAAATTATTTTATTAATTCAATGGATGATGTTGTTGCTTGTTTACTATTATTCATTGTTTGTGATACTGTACATGACGTCCTCCGCTCCGGAACGTTTCCGCCGTTCGTGGTTTTGGGGTGTGACAGATTGGTATCAGAGCATTGTTTATAGGAATTAAGTATATCAACCCATAAAAGATATACTAACTATAAATACATAAGGGATTAAAAATACTATGACGAAGAGCTTATACTTTAAATAGTAAAATATTTATGTAAGTATACGTGCTGCATTCATACTAAAATCAGTGTCACTAGGACAGTACAAAAGAATTTCGATTGTTGGGCAACACAAGTGGGCTTAGAGACATATGGTCAAAACTGGGAAGATATAGCTTGATCACCTATATTATCCGAGGGTTGACTAGCATGTGCCTAAGTTTAAGTGTGTGGTTGCAACAATGCTAAAATCTTACCAACCCCAACCACAATGAGAACAATAGAACATAACATTAAAATTAAAATACTATAGGAGTATTTTACATTGTTATTAGTTTAAATCTTCATTCAATCGTATTGTTGGGCTATGGGGAATTAGTCCATTAGTCATTCTCGTCAATTCTTCCATTGAATTCTTACCAATGCTTTCATCTTCATAAACTTATAGATCAAAGATGCCGCCTCGCAGAAATCCAAGGAGAAACCCAAACAACGAAACACCACCTCCTCCACCTCCACAACCACCTACTCCTCAGTTCGACACGACAACTCTAAATGCCGCCGTAGTCGCGGCTGTGGCTTCCGCCATGGCCCAATATCATTCGTCTGGTTCTACTGGAGGAGGAACCCCTGTTCAGTCGGTTCAGGTTGAAGCTCCCGTGCGCTCGAAAGAGTGCTCCTACAAGGACTTCACGAACTGCAAGCCATTGTCCTTCAAAGGGACTGGCGGAGTCATTTCCCTCTCGCAATGGTTCGAGAAAACCGAATCGGACTTCACGACCATGTTAAGTCACTAACTCTTATAGTGGCTAATGCGATGGGCTGGGAAACCTTGAAAGACCTCATGATTGAGGAATATTGCCCGAGGGGCGAGATCCAAAAGATGGAAGAAGAACTGTGGAGCCTAACCATGAAGGGCTCCAACGTAGTCGCCTACACCGCCAGATTCTGTGAACTGGTGGCCCTCTGTCCCAGCATGATTCCTTCAGAGGGAAAGAAGATTGAAAGATACATATGGGGACTGGTGCCCCCATACCAGGGAAATGTTTTGGCATCACACCCCACCACATTTGATAGCGCCAAACGATTGGCACAGCGACTCATAGACCATCGGGTTCGTACCCTGACCGCAACAACTACCCTGGCCGTTTCAGAACCTGAAAGGACCGCTGACCCCAAGCGGAAGTTCTGGGATGACAAGAAGAAGGCTAAGGCTGCCAAGAAAAGGCAGGTCGTGGCAGTACATGTTGCGATAGCCCCTGCCGCTACTGCTCCGGTAAAGCAGTACTCTGGAAGTTTGCCTAAGTGCAACAAATGCAACTTCCATCACGTCGGCATATGCCGGGAGATGCAGTGTCTGAACTGCAACGGAAAGGGGCACACTGCCCGTTTCTGTAAAGCCCCGACGAAGCAAATCAACCAAGCCCCCGGTGCTGGAGCGGGCCAAACTTGCTACGGATGTGGCGAAGTAGGCCACTTCAAAAGAAACTGCCCGAAGGCAGGTTTTGCCGGTGGAGTGGCGAGAGTTCTGGCCATAGGCCAAGAGGAAGCGGTTGCTGACCCAACAGTGGTCACTGGTACGTTCCTCCTCGATAACTCTTATGCATGCATTCTTTTTGATAATGGAGCGGAGAGGAGTTTCGTGAACCAAAGATTTGCTCATTTACTTAGGAAAAAATCACGAGCACTTAATGAACCGTTCACTGTAGAAATGGCTAATGGGAAGACAGAGAGCACTAGAAATATATTCTTAGGGTGTACCCTAACTTTAGATAACCATTCATTTTCTATCGATCTTATGCCGGTCTCAATTAAAAGTTTCGACGTCATTATCGGCATGGATTGGCTGAGTCTTCATCGTGCCGATATCATGTGTTACGAAAAGGCGGTTCGCTTTAACCTGCTATCTGGCGAAACCTTAGTAGTTTATGGCGAAAAACCCGGCATGAACCTTCGTATCATCTCGAGCATCCAGGCTCAAAAATTCTTGCGAAAGGAATGTCATGCATTCCTTGCTCATGTGGTCAATGTGAGCCAAGTAACGAAGGACATTCAGAACATTCCAATAGTACGCGAATTTCCCGACATATTTCCAGAAGAACTCCCAGGATTACCTCCGCAACGTCAAGTCGAGTTCCGGAACGACTTAGTTCCAGGGGCTACCCCAGTAGCCAAATCGCCCTATCGCCTAGCACCTGCAGAGATGCAAGAACTGTCCGGTCAACTTAACGAACTGCTCAGTAAGGGCTTTATAAGGCCAAGTTTCTCACCCTGGGGAGCTCCAGTCTTGTTCGTCAAGAAGAAAGACGGATCGTTTCGTATGTGCATCGACTACAGGGAACTCAACAAACTGACGGTCAAAAATCGTTATCCATTACCTCGGATCGACGATTTGTTTGACCGACTGCAAGGGGCGAGCTTCTTTTCAAAAATTGACTTAAGATCCGGATATCACCAGTTACGAGTGTTAGAGGATGATGTTCCCAAGACAGCCTTCCGAACTCGTTATGGGCACTACGAGTTTGTAGTGATGCCATTCGGATTAACTAACGCGCCCGCAGTATTCATGGATCTGATGAATAGGGTGTGTTGTCCTTACTTGGATCAGTTCGTCATCGTCTTTATTGATGACATACTCATCTACTCTCGATGTAAGGAGGAACATAGTCAACATCTCCGTAAAATCTTACAAACATTGCGATCGGAGAAGCTCTACGCGAAGTTCTCCAAGTGCGAATTTTGGACTCGGCGAGTCGAATTTTTGGGCCATGTGGTTAGCGAAGAAGGTATACACGTGGACCCTTCCAAAATTAAGGCCATCGAGAACTGGTCAGCACCAAAGACACCTACTGAAATTCGTCAATTTCTAGGTCTAGCTGGCTACTATCGCAGGTTCATTCAGAACTTCTCCCGCATAGCAAAACCTCTTACAACCCTGACCCAGAAAGGCGTGGCCTTTGACTGGTAAGAGAAACAAGAAAGAGGACCACCCCGATACTATCCCTTCCCGAAGGGATAGAAGACTTCATTGTCTATTGCGATGCATCCAATCAAGGACTCGGATGTGTTCTGATGCAGCGAGGTAAAGTCATCGCCTATGCCTCGAGACAGCTGAAGACACATGAGGTTAACTACACAACCCACGATCTTGAACTAAGAGCAGTTGTGTTTGCTCTGAAGATCTGGCGACATTACCTATATGGTACAAAAAGCACGATCTTTACGGACCATAAGAGTCTACAACACATTTTCGACCAGAAAGAGCTCAACATGAGACAACGACGGTGGGTTGAGCTACTTAGTGATTACGAGTGCGAAATTCGTTATCATCCGGGTAAAGCCAATGTAGTAGCCGACGCCCTAAGTCAGAAAGAATATACTGGTCGTAGGGTCAAATATTTGACTCTAACTATCCATTCACACTTGTCCACGCAAATAAAGGAGGCTCAGCTCGACGCTTTGAAACCTGAAAACGTGGCGGGAGAATCCATTAGAGGGATGGATAAGAACTTGGAAGTCAAGGGTGGCGGAGCCTTATACCTCATGGATCGGATCTGGACACCGAAACACGGTGGCTTCAAAGACTTGGTCATGACCGAAGCTCACAACACTCGTTATTCCGTCCACCCGGGTTCAGATAAGATGTATCTGGATCTTAAAAAGTTATAATGGTGGCCTAACATGAAAGCAGATATTGCTACCTTCGTGAGTAAATGCCTTACTTGCGCAAAGGTCAAGGTCGAATACCAAAAACCCTCCGGTCTTCTACAACAACCGGAGATACCCGATGTAACACCGAAAATTTCAAACAATTTTTCTTTTAAAAATAGTCGTTTAATTCTTAGAAACACTTGTTTAAAATCTCATTCATAATCGAATTACAAAACATGACTCCATTTTTCACTTATATAGAAAACCAGGATCCTCAAAACATGACTCTTTCTCTGGTGTGTACAATCAAGCCGGTGCCGTCCCGTGATCCTGAAAGAAACCTGAAACACATACATAAAACAAAACACTGTAAGCACGAAGCTTAGTGAGTTCCCCAAAATACCACACACAACACATATTAGCCACTCGAGGCTATAACTCTGTGGGTCCGTGGACCCTGCTCTGTGAACCCTCTGGTTCTAACTCTGTGAACCTTCCGGTTCTAACTCTAGGAACCCTCCGGTTCCAACTCTGAAAACATGCACAACATAAATCACATAGAAGTAATGCAGTACAACACATAACATACATATCATACAAATACTCTGTCACATAACTCTAGTTACCTACTCAAGGTAAAGTATAGTGAGAAGACTCACCTGGCAAACAGAAAGCAAATATCCCCACACTTGAATCTCGAACTCGCCGCCGCCTAACACGTAAGGCATATACTCTCATGAATATAACTCTCGAGACTAGAATCAACCCTCTCATGGCACCCTCTTAAGGGTAAAAGACTATTTTACCCCTCTCTTGGCCCAAAGGCCACATCGCTGACCAAGCCCTAAAAGTCAACGGTCAACTCATGGTCAAAGCCAAAGTCCTCAGTCAAAGTCAACCCTCCTGGTTGACCCTGCTCGCCGAGTCCCCATGCTCAGAACTTCCCCAGTCCGCGACTCAACTCGCCGAGTCACCCCGAGACTCGCCGAGCTCCACAACTCTGAGTCCACTCACACACAACTCACCGAGTCATCCCTTGACTCACCGATTCTCGACTCAACCAGAAAATATTGGGACTCTTCGACAAGACTCGTCGAGTCCAACAACAGACTCGCCGAGTCTAAGGCTATTTTCAACCTACTCGCCGAGTTGTTCATACAACTCGTCGAGTTCCAGCTCATCTTCAAGCAACTCGTCGAGTCCACCCATGTGACTCGCCGAGTATCACCGGTCTGAACCCACACAGAAGCATTCCATGCCATGAAATTAATCCAAAACATAGATCTAGCCTCCTACAACTCATCCATCACGTAAAGTGGAAAACTTTACGTGAATCCAAAGAGATCTATGCAATTTCACATTAGGGCTAAGGTTTGGGACAAAATAGCTCCATCAACCACTCACAAACAGGGACTTTCATGCATTCCAACCCTTATCCATTCCAGATCTGAGGTAGCAACCTCAGATCTAACCTCTAAACTCCAATACATCCAAAGATATGATCTCTAATACCCCCAAAATGATGCATCTAGGAAATAGCAGCTCAAAAACGAGATATTACCTCAGAAGAACTCCCCAACTGCAATGAAACTCAATTCCAAGCAAAGCCCCTTGCTCCAAGCCTCTTCTTCTCTAAGATTTCTTCAACAACCACCTCTCCAAGCTCCAATTTGCTCAACAATGGGGCTCCTCCACGAAATTAGGGTTTCTGGGACTCAAGGGGTGATAAAGAGGCTGGGAAGGAAACATAATGTTCTTTATATAGGGCTCAACCCCGAGAATTAGGGTTTTCTCCACTCAACACCTACTCGCCGAGTCCATCTCATTGACTCGCCGAGTCGGCTACTTAACACGCGACTAAATCGCGACTCTAGTTGCCGAGTCCATCCATGGACTCGCCGAGTCACTCTTTCCCAATTTACGCTTTTAGCACTTCAACTCTACTCTTGATATTTCGGGATGTTACAATTCTCCCCCACTTAAATTAGGCTTCTCCCTCGAAGCCTACGGCAACTCAACTCCAAAATACTCCCATGACGCGCCACCTGGCCCTAACTGGACCAGGTTCCTCAAGCATAACCATCGAACTCGAACTCACTTCCTCTTTCCTTGCGGTGTCCTGACCATCGTCTCAAACCGGGCACCGGCTCTACCCTCTGATAATCACACTCAACAATCGAGAATTACCCATGAAGCATCACTGCCCCATATCTCAACAATCACTCAACCCATAAGGGCTAGAAAGCCATGAACCATCGGATCCCCGACCGAATCCCACTCTATCCATTTCGTGCTGACAGAAAGACCCACTCTTCAATCTCAGAGCAACTCCCACGAGTTCTCCTCTTGCATTCACATACGCATGCTGAACTTGCTCCAACACCCTCAGGTTGAGAAAACCCGATACACTGATGATATCTTCCAACATCCCCCTGGATGAACCACTAGTACATATCCAATACCCTGATCAGAATCAAGTTGGGAGTCCCAGACTCCCTCCCTGCATCCATCCTGAGACTCTTGGCTCTACACCTGCGGAATCCCTTCCGCATCCTCAGCAGACATCCCATCATGATGTCATTCCATACCACTGTCACAGACACAGTGTTCAACCACCATACTCCAAATCATCCATTCTCACTACTACTTTCACTTCCGTGAACCAACACTTCCCCCCCGGGGGTTACATACCTTTCTCTTCCCTTACCCAGGGAATCCACCTGTCAACCTTGCCACTACTCCATGTATCGCACATGCTCTGGATCTGCTCGCAAGGGCTCTCGGGTCCATGCGCTACCTCTCCCCAGCAAATGAGGGTCCGACACCTCCTCCCACACAACAACTCAAAGGGTGGCATACCAATGCACTAATGATGGCTGTTGATATAGGATAACTCAACCAAGGATAAATACGTGTCGCAACTCCCTCCGAAATCTAATACACATGCCCGAAGCATGTCTTCGAGCGTCTGAATCGTTCGCTCGCTCTGAAGTGTCCTCAGACATCATCATGATAAGCTCTAGCTCATTTCTCATATCCCTCTTCGAGACTGAGCACCAGGTCAGCTTTTGACTCCACAGCTGAGCCTCCAAAGGTCACCCATATCATGATCCAAATATCCCACTAACTTCCTCCCTGTGACCACTATCCCGGGCCAGGGACACGCAAGTCACAAAATTCTCTTTTCCTCATGCGAGAAAATACAATCCAACCGAGGATCGTCTCAACTCTGATCTCTGGTTTCTGCTGCGCATATCCCTTGCGCATCTTGCCGCATCTCCCGACAGAGACGGAGACCCTAGTCTCGCCCCCAGTTCAACACCCAGGCTCCAAAAACTCAATACTAGGGCTACTCAAGCCCAAAACTCTTCCACATCATACACTGATCGGAGAACATTCCATCATCACATTCTCTTGCCATCTAGTGAGTACTACGGCTCCCCGCAGTATCACAACACCCTCTGACTAGTGAGTACTACGACTCCCCGCAGCATCACAACACCCTCTGACTAATGAGTACTACGGCTCCTCGTAGTATCACAACACCCTCTGACTAGTGAGTACTACGGCTCCCCGCAGTATCACAACACCCTCTGACTAGTGAGTACTACAGCTCCCCACAGCATCACAACACCCTCTGACTAGTGAGTACTACGGCTCCCCCGCAGTATCACAACACCCTCTGACTAGTGAGTACTACGGCTCCCCGCAGTATCACAACACTCTCTGACCCCACTAGCTCATGCTCCACAGACTATCATAGGCAGCTACCCATACTCGGCTCGAATATGCATCACAGACTCTGGAGGCAATCGACATATCAAAATGCCCACCCTTGCGAAGATCCACTTTCTCAAATAATCTCCCTGGATGCCCATACTCGAAGGGCTCCCACTAGATCCATAGATACCTGATATACCACAAGTCATCTCAACTCCAGATTCACGAGTAACCCCGAAATAAAGATATCATACCCAGATACCTCGGAATATCCCAACAGAATCATCACAAGATCCTGCCACAACCACTGATCTCCTGCCCCCAAGCATCATATAGATACAATAATACACTTCCTCTGAACCCCATAATTAGATCTACATTTTCCCAAAATGTAACTTCGGTGTATCCAATTTCTCAATTGGAATACGAGAAAACGCTAGTGCTACGAAATACGCTGATAATTCTCCGAAACCCTTTTTCCCACCGCTCAAAATCCAAGCAAGGATACGTATACCGACCCGGGAGTTGGCTGCCTAATCATTCTCTAACAACACTGACCACTACCAGGTTCCTGACCATTAAACACCTGCTGTGGAGACATCCATCCTTCTCAAACAAGTACTTCCCGCATTAACTCACTCTAACCCCCTTCCCTCGATCACCGACATATTTGGTCTCATGATTTCTTACTGCAGATCTCTATACTCCACTTATAACTGCTCTTGACAAATCTCTGCTTTCTTACATACGGTACCCGGTTCTCCCCCACTCAGGGTTCGAACCATCACCAATTAGCACATAACCAACCCACAACTAATTTCACCAGCAACATCGCACCTGCCCCTGGAAAGTGCTACACAACGCCCGATAATCCCCTTTAAGGAAATCAATCTACCTCAGATACTCTGAACCTCTGATGAACTCCTCAAGAACTTCTCGACACGACTGCCCCTAGTCGTTCCAAATCTCGTACCAATCTAGTACCAAACAACTCAATTGCTCAATAACATCCCTGGCTCATAGACTGAACCACAAAATCATCGTACCCCTCACCTCAACTCATCAACCAACGCTCCAACACCGGGATCATCCCAAGAACAGAGACCCACTCCTATATTCAATACCCAACACATATAGAAAACTCTCTGCAATGCTAAACTCGACTGAACTCCCCACTGATACCACTACAATACATCCTACTATACTCAAATAGGCGTAATGTGGTCCTCGACTATCTCAGTCCCCACTGACTATCTGATCATGATAAATCACTGCCTCGCGGCACACATGCTACCTGATACTCTGGTGGGAAATCATCATCAATGACGACCTGCAGGGTTTACCCCCAAACCCAAAACTTAAACATCATGCTTCTCATATTTTGCACACGAACATAATCAGTACCACCCAGATCATAGAAGGTGACATCTCCTTTATCGACTGATCGCTCAACTCATATCAAAATTCTCCCTTCTCACTGACTCCTTACTAAAATACTCTGAGAGGCTCTTGATCTCCCTCTCAAGGGACGCCTCTTCGAACTCAAACATGACCGAATACCCGGAGAACCACAAGCATCATTCCCTACGAACCATGGTACTCATTCCATGACATCTCTTCTCAAAATGCTCCGGCGTACGGTACTCGAACCGTAACATCACTCCTTAGTCCGCTCCGATGTATGGTACCCAAACCATAACATCACCCATCAATCCGCTCCGATGTATGGTACCCGAACCATAATATCACTCCTCAATCCGCTCCAATGTATGGTACTCGAACCATAACATCACTCCTCAATCCGCTCCGATGTATGGTACTCGAACCATGACATCACTCCTCAATCCGCTCCGATGTATGGTACTTGAACCATAGCATCACTCCTCAATCCGCTCCGATGTATGGTACTCGAACCATAACATCACTCCTCAATCCGCTCCTTAGAACCTTCAGAATACTCCCTGTATCAAGTATGGGTCCTCTGCTTTCAGTAGTACGGTCCCATACTACCTGCCACATCTACCCATACTTTCCACACGGACCATCCCGGAGCTCCTAAGTAGCTGCTCGACCTTCTCTTTCACCAATCCCATCGCGCGTGCTCGCTCCCCAACGAAATTCTCTACCCTACCAGCGCACTCATCTGGCTAAGGTTACTCCCTAGGCTCTTCCTTGATCCTCCTACTTCTTTGCTATCAGCTGCTGAAGAGCTCCTAATGATGCCAGCCATCTACCTCCTGAATATCGTCATATTCACTTGGTAGCTGACTCCCATCATCGAGAGTTCCACAAAGCACAAAGCAAGCAGCATTCGAGCATCGAAGAATACATAGAACTCACTCTCGGTGATAACTCCACTTTCTCGGCTCATCCTCGAAAGTACCACCGAACTCTATAACTCTACCCCTCATGGGTTCTAACTGGTTACTCTCACTCATCACATACTCAAAAGCATAACACATATAACAACAAGTCCTAGGCTAAGGCATCACAAATCAGGCCACTCTAGCCCTAAGATATGAAATACCTAGCCTGTCTCTAGCATGCAATAATATCTCATAAAGTGCATCATAAATATCTCATAACACAAAAGTAAGGGTATTTTGGGAAATCATCGTTCGGGCTCTGGCTGATTCTACACACTGCTCTTTCTCGCTTTCTCTTTGAACTCTTATTCACTTTTAGAAATTCATTTCTTTTGAAAACTTTTCTTACTTCCTCAGCTTGAGTCCAGATTTACCCGAAGGCGCATCCGAATCCTTCAAACCAAGGCTCTGATACCAACTTGTAACACCGAAAATTTCAAACAATTTTTCTTTTAAAAATAGTCGTTTAATTCTTAGAAACACTTGTTTAAAATCTCATGCATAATCAAATTACAAAACATGACTCCATTTTTCACTTATATAGAAAACCAGGATCCTCAAAACATGACTCTTTCTCTGGTGTGTACAATCAAGCCGGTGCCGTCCCGTGATCCTGAAAGAAACCTGAAACACATACATAAAACAAAACACTGTAAGCACGAAGCTTAGTGAGTTCCCCAAAATACCACACACAACACATATTAGCCACTCGAGGCTATAACTCTGTGGGTCCGTGGACCCTGCTCTGTGAACCCTCTGGTTCTAACTCTGTGAACCTTCCGGTTCTAACTCTAGGAACCCTCCGGTTCCAACTCTGAAAACATGCACAACATAAATCACATAGAAGTAATGCAGTACAACACATAACATACATAGCATACAAATACTCTGTCACATAACTCTAGTTACCTACTCAAGGTAAAGTATAGTGAGAAGACTCACCTGGCAAACAGAAAGCAAATATCCCCACACTTGAATCTCGAACTCGCCGCCGCCTAACACGTAAGGCATATACTCTCATGAATATAACTCTCGAGACTAGAATCAACCCTCTCATGGCACCCTCTTAAGGGTAAAAGACTATTTTACCCCTCTCTTGGCCCAAAGGCCACATCGCTGACCAAGCCCTAAAAGTCAACGGTCAACTCATGGTCAAAGCCAAAGTCCTCAGTCAAAGTCAACCCTCCTGGTTGACCCTGCTCGCCGAGTCCCCATGCTCAGAACTTCCCCAGTCCGCGACTCAACTCGCCGAGTCACCCCGAGACTCGCCGAGCTCCACAACTCTGAGTCAACTCGCACACAACTCACCGAGTCATCCCTTGACTCACCGATTCTCGACTCAACCAGAAAATATTGGGACTCTTCGACAAGACTCGCCGAATCCAACAACAGACTCGCCGAGTTTAAGGCTATCTTCAACCTACTCGCCGAGTTGTTCATACAACTCGTCGAGTTCCAGCTCATCTTCAAGCAACTCGTCGAGTCCACCCATGTGACTCGCCGAGTATCACCGGTCTGAACCCATACAGAAGCATTCCAGGCCATGCAATTGATCCAAAACATAGATCTAGCCTCCTACAACTCATCCATCACGTAAAGTGGCAAACTTTACGTGAATCCAAAGAGATCTATGCAATTTCACATTAGGGCTAAGGTTTGGGACAAAATAGCTCCATCAACCACTCACAAACAGGGACTTTCATGCATTCCAACCCTTCTCCATTCCAGATCTGAGGTAGCAACCTCAGATCTAACCTCTAAACTCCAATACATCTAAAGATATGATCTCTAATACCCCCAAAATGATGTATCTAGGAAATAGCAGCTCAAAAACGAGATATTACCTCAGAAGAAGGCCCCAACTGCAATGAAACTCAATTCCAAGCAAAGCCCCTTGCTCCAAGTCTCTTCTTCTCTAAGATTTCTTCAACAACCACCTCTCCAAGCTCCAATTTGCTCAACAATGGGGTTCCTCCACGAAATTAGGGTTTCTGGGACTCAAGGGGTGATAAAGAGGCTGGGAAGGAAACATAATGTTCTTTATATAGGGCTCAACCCCAAGAATTAGGGTTTTCTCCACTCAGCACCTACTCGCCGAGTCCATCTCATTGACTCGCCGAGTCGGCTACTTAACACGCGACTAAATCGCGACTCTACTCACCGAGTCCATCCATGGACTCGCCGAGTCACTCTTTCCCAATTTACTCTTTTAGCCCTTCAACTCTACTCTTGATATTTCGGGATGTTACACCCGAATGGAAGTGGGAGCGGATCACTATGGACTTCATAACCAAGTTGCCCAAGACGACGGGTGGACTTGATTCCATATGGGTCATCGTCGATAGACTGACCAAGTCTGCACACTTCCTACCGATCAAAGAAACAGACAAGATGGAGAATCTTACCAGAACTTACATTAGGGAGATAGTAAGACTGCACGGTGTTCCTTTATCTATCATCTCAGACAGAGATAGTAGATTCACTTCGAGATTCTGGTAGTCATTACAAAGTTCCTTAGGAACTAGGCTGGACATGAGTACATCCTACCATCCACAGACCGACGGGCAAAGTGAGAGAACCATCCAAACACTGGAAGATATGTTGCGAGCCTGCGTGATTGACTTTGGGAAGGCATGGGATACTCATTTACCCCTTGTCGAGTTTTCCTATAATAACAGTTATCACACGAGCATCAAGGCTGCTCCATTTGAAGCCCTCTACGGCCGAAAGTGCAGATCCCCTCTGTGCTGGGCTGAGGTGGGTGATACCCAATTAGCCAGGGGGCAAGCTTCCGACAATACTCTCACCGGTCCGGAGATCATTCGGGAAACGACAGAGAAAATCATTCAGATTTGTGAACGATTGAAAGCCTCTAGAGACCGACAGAAAAGCTATGCTGATAAACGAAGAAAACCTTTGGAATTTCAGGTGGGAGACCGAGTCCTTCTCAAAGTCTCACCCTGGAAGGGCTTGATACGCTTCGGCAAGCGTGTGAAGCTTAATCCGAGGTACATAGGGCCTTTCGAGATTCTTGCAAGAGTCGGCCCCGTAGCTTACAAACTCGACCTACCCGACGCACTTCGTAACGTACATTGTACATTCCACGTATCTAACTTGAAAAAGTGTCTGTCCGACGAGACTCTTGTAATCCCACTCGACGAGATCGAGATCAACGAGAGCCTCAACTTCGTGGAAGAACCGGTAGAGATCATGGACCGTAAGGTCAAGCAGACGAAGCAAAGCCGTATCCCTATCGTGAAGGTTCACTGGAACACCAAGCGAGGACCGGAATTCACTTGGGAACGCGAGGATCAGATGAAACTGAAATACCCTCATCTTTTCGCTTAATTGTTTGTAACTTCTTATTTGCTTAAATTTTAATTTTGGGACGAAATTCCTTCTAATGGGGAGATGATGTGACAACCCGAAATTTCCATTTTGTACGAACAATATCTATTCAATAGAAGCTAGTTCAGTTTCAGTGATTTTCAGACTTTTCCGGATAAGTTTGTGTACATTAGGGTTTACGTTTAAGGAGATATCAGGAGAGTGGATGCCCTTGGGTTTGTGAAACTTGAGCATTTCAAAACTTCATAATGTTATAGTCCAATTCCGGAATAAAAATATTTTTGCCAAAAATATTTCAGGACTATAAATAGAATTCTGAACTAAATTATTCATTATTCACATTTCCAACTAGAGAAAATCCATTTTCTCTCTCACGGATCTTCGGGTTTTCATCCCAAATCTTGAGTACACTTCCCTAGTTGTGTTATAATACTTATTTTATGCTTCATAACATAGATTACATGTCAAATATGTGAGATCCGGGAGTTTACCACCCAAGAACGTTCTTAGGGAGTAAACTCCAAAATGAAGCCTAAGGGCCATCTAGTCCCATTTCCTAGTTAGGCAACTAGTTTAGGATGATATGTAGGATCATTTGAGGCTAGAAAACAATCAAGAACACAAAGTTTTAGGAGTTTACGGCCCAAGAGTTTCTTGGACCATAAACACCAATTTCAAGGGCTTAAATGTGCCCTAATCACTCCTAAAGGCTTTAGACATTAACCCTCAATTACTTCTAGCTAATTTGGAGACTTTAACACATCAAGAACACCCCTTAAAGGGAGTTTACGGCCAAGGAACTACTCTTGGGCCGTAAACATCAAGTAAGGGCACCAAAGTGTGCCTAGAGTCCCCCTTAGCCTTAAACAAAAAGCCTAGAAATTATCCTTTTTGTGCAAGAGACTTAAAAGAATTAAAACAACCATCCCATGAGAGTTTACGGCCGTAAACTCTAAGGGATATGGTCTCTTGGCCGTAAACTCCTCAAAGGAGTATTTTCTATACCCTAAACTACCCAAAGGATTAAACCACCAAGCTAGGCTTATTCTAGAAATCATTTAGCATCTTAAAACACCCAAAACCACCAAGATTAGAGTTCACGGCCGTAAACTCAAGGGTTTACGACCGTAAACTCCTTGTGTGGGGTTTATTGGGTAGTAAACTCTTAGTCAAGGTCATTTGGTACATTAAACCCCTTTAGCCTTGTCCCATAGCAACTTAGATGCAACCATTAGGACCTGTAACACTTATACAAAGTGTTTACATGTTCCTGAGTGTCCCAACTTATTTCATTAAGTTCTTATTTGGCTAATTAGTTATATATATGCTCATTATATGATAACTAGGCTCGTGCGTGTGAACAAGTCTCCGGTTGCCACCTAGCACGGTATCCGACACTTCAATCCAATCCATTCACCACATGTGAGTTCATACCCCTTAACCAATGATTTAAATGATTTTAAATGCTTTAGGGGGGGAATACAAGTCAAGTACTTATAGTTATTATATCCATCACATGTGATTAATAACTACAAAACCAGTGATTTCCTTATTGTTCAAATTGTTTATCAAACTGTTTTGCTTCAAACTATTTGACAAAGTTCTTATACTTATCAAATACATTTGTTAAAACTCTGTTTCCTTATTATCAATTGCATGTCTAGGTATGTATAGTTATATAAGCAATGTTTAAAAAGCTTAGGAAGGCCTGCCCGCCCTATTTCCTTTTCACGCTTGAGATGTGGTCTGGTGGGATATTGGGTACCCATCCGAAGGTCGTTTAAATATTAGTTATATATCATGTGTACATATATAGTCATAAAAAGTCCTTCCAGTTCATTCGATACCCTTGGGTAGCGAGGGTATACTCCCATGTTCATACGTACCAGTACATCACCAGTAAGTTACCATAGGGGTAGCACAAGAAGAGTCTATTATTACTAGAACGATGAAACATACAATGAGTCAGTTCATTCACGAGTCAATACTTGCTAGATAGAGAGAGAACATTCGTTACAGCTAGCACACGCAGAACATTACAGTACATTACTATACTATTACATAGATATGTTTTACATAATTACACTTACATGAGTACATTTACACATATTCGTTTACATGAGTGCGATTACATATACTTTGATAGGACAGACATCATTAGGTGCTATAGCATAGGAACAAGTTCAGGATCTAACTATACCGATGAATCACAACGCATTGTGGTAGTTATATCGGGTATACATGATCATAGTAATGTGGATGTTCACGGTTTGCATACAGGCAAGCGTCGTGTAAAGGTCCCAAAATCCCTTTGACAGGGGAGCGTTTAGCCTGGGATCTAGCCATCACATTAGGCCTTATCCCTCAAATAAGGCAATAGGAGTACTGAGGTAGTCACTTATTACAAATACTACGGTACTTATAAAAGTTACCCTAGACTTAAGGTAATTAGTACGGTTGTAGTACGACACTACACCATAGTACTATTTCTTTTCCCACTTACATTCACTTCGTGAATTTTCACACGATGCACGGTAATGTAGAATCTATATTTTTGGTAAATGATAGTACGAAGTGGGGAAAACACACACTCTCTCAAGAGACATGCGCACAGACACTAGATGCCTTGGTAGAAGGCTACAGTTAGTAGAAAACATAGGGTTTTCTAGGAGAGTTCAAATATTACACAAAAACATATTGCGGAAACCTCTTACTAACGTTTTCATACAAACTCAGACATTAATATACTTATGATCTCACCAGCATTAAGCTGATACTCGCTTTCAAAATAACTTGTATTCTCAGGTCACTACTAGACAGGTACAGCTGCCAGGTTTTTGAGAAGATGGAGTTCGTTCAAGACTCATCTTATTATTTTGATATGTATATTTTGGTGTCTATAACTTTGACAAGAACACACATGTATGAAATTATTTTATTAATGCAATGGATGATGTTGTTGCTTGTTTACTATTATTCATTGTTTGTGATACTGTACATGACGTCCTCTGCCCCGGAACGTTTCCGCCGTTCGTGGTTTTGGGGTGTGACATCACGTCTTGGAACAATTAAACCATACCCTAATTCAGAAAAGGAATTTGGAGCAAAAAAATCAGTCAATCATTTCTTCTGAAATAAAAGATGTTTTAGAAATGAAAATCCTTCAGTTGAAACAAGACTTTCAAGAATCAACTGACAAATACAATATTTTAAATGAAAAACTGACCGGTTCTTTAAAAGAAATCAATTCTCTTGAAACCGAGAATAAAAGACTGATATGGAATATGGATTTTATCAAAGTTACTAGAAGACCATGTGATGATAATTTCACCAAGGCAAACACCTTAGGAACTGGCAAAATTGATACGAATTACACACCAGGAATTGGAAGAGAATCCTTTGAAATTGAACAAGCAAAACAGGAAAACATGACGAACTGTGAAAACTTTGAATCCACTCCACCAGATCTTTTCACATCTGTTAATGAGGAAGATTCAGATGACGAAAAAGTTATCAATTGTAGCCTAGATGATATTGCTTTCAATGTTTCCAAAAAGTCTTTGTTCAAAAGAGTTGTAAATTCTGAAACAGACTCTGGTAGTTATTTAACTCACCAAATCAAACATACCGACGGAACCACCAAACTTAAAAACTTTTTGAATGGAGAAAATTCCTCTTATGAGGATGGTAGTACTTCTATACCAACTGTTTTTCCCACACTGAGTTCATCAATTGTTGGAAAAACTAGTCCGAGATAAAAATACTCCCAGAAACAACAAACATGCAAAAAATCCATTCAATTCAACAAAACCCCACTTTTCAAGCCAAACGTTTTTAACAACCAACCAAAGAAACCAGTTCAACCATACGCATACCTCAAAAATAGGTTTCCAAACAAAACCCAAAACCTTTTCGAAAACCTTTTGAAAACCACTTTCAAGATATCACTTTTAATCATTCAAGGAACTTTCAAAAACAATCACATCAGAAAGTTTCAAATCATCATCATCAAAAAGCTTTTCAAAACCGCCATTCACATCCCAGATATGAAGAAAACTTTTCGAACAAACCTTCACATCTAGGATATCTTTCACCAAATCACAGATCTTATCAACCCACAGGTTTTCAAAAACAAATCACATTTTGGGTAAACATGATAAATCAAATCAAACCTCAACCATTCCATCCTCATAAACCAAACTCTTACAACAACGCGAAGTTAAATGCTACTAGAAATTCATTAAGCAAAGAACCCAAAATAACAACTGACAAACCAGGACCCATTCAGATTTGAGTACCTAAACTTTCTATCTGATTGCAAGTACTTAATACTGGAGAACCCAATGATGATACATGGTATATCGACAGTGGCTGCTCTAAGTATATGACAAGAAACTGGAACTACTTACGTGACTTCAAACCTACACAAAGCAATCAAGATGTTACTTTCAGCAACAACATGACAACAAAAATCAAGGGTTATGGAAACATAACAAATGATAATTTCACCATAAATAAATTTGCCTATGTCAATGACCTGGAACATAACCTCATCAGTGTTTCTCAACTGTGTGATAACAATCTTGAAGTTCTATTCACCAAACAACGAAGCTTGATCATGGACGCCAAAATCAAAGATGTTATAGTTGATTCTGACTGTGCCAGAAATATGTATCCACTTGACATGGATCTTATCAATGGTAAACCCGATATATGTCTGCTATCTAAAGCCCCAACAGATATTAGTTGGTTATGGTACCGCCACCTTTCCCATCTAAACTTTGGGCACATCAACAAATTGATCAGTGATGATCTTGTCCGAGGGCTACCACTTCCGAAGCTCGATAACTAAAATCTTTGTGCCGCATGTGAAAAAGGAAAACTTTCCAAATCAACTAGAATTGCTGCACATAGAATTGCTGCATATAGACCTTTGTGGCCCTGCCAAAACCCACACCATACAAGGGAAGAAGTACATTATTGTTGTCGTTGATGGTGTCTCGTGCTTTACTTGGGTCTTTTTCTTAAGACTAAAATCAGAAGCACCTGAAGAGATGATCAACTTCATCAAACAAATCAAACTGAAGCTCAAAAGGCCTGTTCGAAGAATCCGAAGTGATAATGGTTTAGAGTTCAAAAACAAGACTCTAGATTCATTTCGCTTACACAAAGGAATTGAACATAACTTTTCAGCCCCATACACTCCACAACAGAACGGTGTTGTTGAAAGAAGGAACAAAACCCTATGTGAAGTTGCAAGATCAATGCTTATCTTCGCTGATATGCCACAATACTTTTGGCCAGAAGCAATAGCCACAACTTGCTACACTCAAAATCATTCCTTAATCCATAAACATCTTCATAAAACACCATATGAAGTCATTAACAACCGAAACTAAACATCAAATTTTTCCATATTTTTGGTTGTCGATGCTTCATAAAGAAAATAAAGATCACCTTTGAATCAAGGTCGAACGAAGGAATTTTCCTTGGTTACTCGTTTTCCTCAGCTGCTTTTCGAGTACAGAACAAACATACCAGAGTAATTGAAGAAAGTACCGATGTTCATTTCGATGAATTTTATGTTAGGAAATTGGACCGTGAACATTTTTCTTCTAAAATGATTGATAATATTTTTCAAAATCCAATTTAACAAACACCTTCTCCTGACATAGACAATGAAATCGATCTTGATTTACTTTTTGAACAACCCAAAACCGCTTACAATTCTGAACTTCTAACTACTTCAATTGATCCTACAGGAACACCCACTGAAGGAAATCCTCAAACAAACCAAAATAATGCAGATCGATTTGAGGGGGAACCACCAACACATACTTCCTCCTCGGAACAAAAACCATATCCTCCTTTGAATACCCCATCCCCAAATAGCCAAAACAATCCCGATGCATCATTTATGGGCGAACCTTCAAACATATTCCAAGATGAAACACCCGGAGAAGAACAATGGGATATTGAAACTCCAATTATTATAGCGGAAGAGAATCGCTTAATAAAGTGGACCAGAAATCATCCTACAGACCAAATCATCGAAGATCCCAATTGAGGCATTCAAACTATAGCAGCATCCACAAATGAATGTTTATTTGGAGCCTTCTTATCCATGACTGAACCCAAAACCATACATTCTGCTCTCAAAGATCCAGACTGGGTAAAAGCTATGCAAGAAGATCTAACAGAATTGGAAAGAAACGACGTATGGAATCTTGTTCCTACTCCACCCGATGTTACTGTTATAGGTTTAAGATGTGTACAAAGAAACAAGACTGACGATCAAGGAATCATTTGTCGAAACACGGCACGTCTTGTAGTCAAAGGATATTCACAACAAAAAGGAATCGAATACGATGAAACATATGCTCCAGTTGCCAGAATTGAAGCAATTCGCATCTTTCTTGCATATGCTGCACATAAGAATTTCAAAGTATTCCAAAAGGACGTTAAATGTGTATTCCTACACAGAGAGATAGATCGCGAAGTTTACATTCAACAACCACCAGGTTTCCAAGATCCCAAATTTCCACATCACAGCTTTAAATTGCAGAAAGCTGTCTATGGATTGAAACAAGCACCCCGATCATGGTATGCCACGTTGTCAACATTTCTTGAAGAATCAGGTTTTAAAAGAGGTTCAATCGATTAAACCCTCTTTTGTAAAATATTTAATAAACATCTGTTGATCGTACAAATATATGCTGATGACATTATTATCGGTTCTACTGATGAATCTTTGAGTGTTAAGTTTGCAGATAGAATGAAGAGCAAATTTGAAATGAGCATGATTGGGGAGATGACTACTTTTCTCGGAATTCAAATCAAATAGTCAACTGATGGCAATTTCATCAACCAAGAGAATTATGTCAAACACCTACTCACTCGTTTTTCAATGGACAAATCCAATACCATAAAAACCCCAATGGCTTTTGGATACAAAATCGATGAAAACTTAAATGGCAAACCCGTTGAGCAGAAAAGATATCGTGGAATGATTGGATCAATCTTATACCTCATTGCTAGCAGACCTGACATCATGTTTTCTACATGTGTTTGTGCCAGATACCAAGCAAATCCTATGGAATTCCATGTAGTTGCTGTGAAACGCATCTTCAAATACCTTAAATGCACTCCTAAACTTGGCCTTTGGTATCCAGCTAAATCCGATTTTCAGCTGAACGCTTTCATCGACTCAAACTACGAAGGATGCAAGCTAAATAGGAAGAGTACATCTGGTAGCTGTCAATTCCTAAGAGGTAGACTAGTGAGTTGGACTTCAAAGAAATAGACTTTTGTATCCACATCAACAACAGAAGCTGAGTACGTCGTTGCCGCCAGCTGTTGTTCACAAGTCATATGGATGCAAACTCAACTACGTGACAATGGCTTCAAAATCTCACAAATTCCCATATTTTGTGACTCAACCAGTGCAATTGCCATTTCTCACAATCCCGTTCACCATTCCATGACAAATCACATCAACATTCGATATCATTTTATCAAAGAAAACATTCAAAAGGGTCATATCGAACTACACTTCCTCAACTCCGAAGATCAAATTGCCGATGTCTTCACTAAGGCTCTCGATGAAACAAAGTTTCAATACTTCTGAGGTCGTCTAGGAATATTAAATCTTGATAACATCCATCCTTAAACTTTTACTTTTTGTTTGTACAAAAGTGTGTTTACTTTCATTCAAAAAGAAAATTCAAAAACAATTAAAAATTGCTTTCTTTTCAAAAATACCGAAAACATTCAAATAACCAAAACTTCCAAAAACTTTAAGAAAAACTAATCTTCAAAAATATAATTAAAGACTTGCCATAATAAGCTTTTATAGAATCTTGTGATTAATCGTCTCTTGACTTAATTTTCAGATGCTTATGCTCGATGAAGATTTTAAGTCATTTTGATTCTCAATTGGAGTGAAGGTTCAAATCTCCTACTTTTCATAATGTATATAACTTTATTTCCTTCGACTTTATTTCATTATTGATGATTTTAAACAATCAACGGACATAAGGTTAGGAGGTTTAGATGAAACAAAAACCCATGTGACAATTTGTGCCTCGTCAATCCGTATCACTGTGGAATTCATTTCTTTTGAGCTTAGGTGTGTAACTATTTCTTAAAAGGTATACCTAATTATACCTTGTCACGGTCTCATTTTTGCTTAGATATCAAAATGACCAGGGATGATAGATTTAGTTCTTACATACTAGACAAACTGTCTTTTATGCCGCCTATCCCTACCTAGATAAAAGCCAACCAAAAATGAAGACTTGTGATCCCATGATCCATCAATAAGAAAAGACGAAACAAAAAGGATTTCAAGAATCATCGATCAAAGACAGCCTCAAAACAGAAAGACTCCAATCAACGACATATCCTTACAAGAAAACCAAAGGAGAAACAAAGATCTATCAACATCCAATCCTCAAAGACAAATCTATATAAAGACGAATCAACAAGAAAACAAAATCATTCACCGAAGAAATACCAAACAAAACAAAATATTCTACATTTGGTATTTTCAAACAAACTTTCAACCCAATGGGTATTTCAAAACAAACATCATAAACTCTCGTTATTTGTTTTTAACCATTTTTCACAAAAGAAGATATCTCAATCACTTAAGACAGATACTCTCAAAAACCCAGTTTTCTCAAATGTAGCAAATTCTCAATGCTAAAACAAAATATATTTTTACAATAAATCGACATTAATAAGCAAATAGGATACCATCAAAGAACAAGCTGCAACAACATTGGATTTCCGGGGATACTATAGGCTTCATCACTGAAGATTCTTAGTTGCAAACTGCACTATGAAAATTGCTAAACCCCTCTACATGTATTTCACGACGGAGAGAGAGTGAACATTAATGGCATGAATGAAGAAACCCGCTGAGTAATGCCGAAACTAGTCTTATGTGATTGATTATCTGATAATGAGACCAAGTGACTCTACAAGAAAAGCATAGTTGAACACCTCCAATATGAGTGTGAGTCGTCAGAGAGAGATATCACTAATTTTTAGTGATCATTAACTGGTTCTGCTGCCAGAACAACCAAACACCCAAGTGAAGTGTGAGCTATACCTATGAGCGTTCATCTGAATCAACCTGTTAGACCACTTGTCGTCATTAATAATTCTATAATATCTTAAGAAATTTCTTTAGATACATATATGGCTACCCTTTGATAATCGAACCCGAGACTTTGATTCGGAAACAAATTTCTGAAAGTCTTTTACATAAGATATGATAAACCAAGTCACAAACTTTCAAATCAATTACTATGGTTATATATATATATATATATATATATATATATATATATATATATATATATATATATATATATATATATATTATCTATTGACAAATCTTTATCTTGAATCTTCAAAAGTTAAACAGTCAATATGATTAAATCATATCTGTCCTTATTCCAACAATGATCACATAGGGGGAAACTGTTGAAAATGTTTTTGTATGTGACCTCGTATGTGACCATCACTGAAATAAGACGAACTGTTTTTATATTATCTAACAAATATTATCAGTTATTTCAGGTTGTATGAATGCGTGATCAAAACGGAAAATACGGAAACACACGAATGACGGAAAACACATAGACGAAAAAAAATTTGTGCGACTAAGCAAATACAAATATATATATATATATATATATATATATATATATATATATATATATATATATATATATATTGGTGTTCAATAATTAACAAAGAAAAGTCAAGAAAGCAAATGAAGAAGCAAACCCATACCCACGTTCTTTTGTTCCTAGAGTCCTACTACAACTTGCATACACCAGCCTCTTTCAATTAAACTTAAACTCAAGTGCTAGAAGATATTTGTTTATCATATATATATATATATATATATATATATATATATATATATATATATATATATATATATATAGTGTGTGTGTGTGTGCGTGTAAGTGTTGGTGAGAATAGAAGAGAGTAAAAGAGTTACACATGTTCTTGTGAGTTTTCTTTTGTAAAACATACACCATCATCATCTTCATCCCTAGAGATAATCAAGAACACCAAGATCAATAGTCAACAGCAAGCAAAGTGAAGAACACCATCAATCATCTTCATCCTCTTCATTGAAACTCAAGGTTCTTCATCTTCACCACCTTTGTTCATCACACCATTTACCACCAAACACCTCTCTTGTATCAACCTCCTTCCAAACTCCAAACATCCTCAAAATAATCTCCAAACATCCTCCAAACACCCTCCTTAAACCTCCTCCAAAAATCCTTTTTAAATCACCTCAACTATCACCACCTTGCTATTTTCGGGATCAAAATTTTCAAGTCAGAAACGAAGAGAACTAAGCAAAACACAACCAAGATACTACTAGGGAGATTTTCACCATCTATTCTTTAGAACCTTAACTACATCTAGAAATTTTTGTGGATGATTTTGACCAAGAGAAACCCCAAAGAGACGCTAGAGAGAATTGGCTATCCAGAGAGATCTACTCTGAATATCTAAATTCATCACCACCCAAAGCTCCTTCAACATCACCATCTTTGCTGCCTTACACCACCAAAACTAGAACCTCATTCCACCTCCTACCACCCTCCAAATACCCACTCCAACCTCATCAAATCTCCTCAAAACACCCTATACCTGTATACAAATACATGACCCGTGCACTTTGCATTGTTTTGTAAACAACCCATTTTACATGAAAATAAACTTTGTGTTACTTATCAAATATTGGATTGACCTATGAACAAATAGAGACACAATCTATTAAGATCCAGTCCAACCCTAAGCCAGTTCAGTCATTTATTTGACGAATCTACTTGATAGACCAGTCGTTCCATCAGTCCAGTTCTAAACTAGTTTAGTCCATTTATTGACGAACCTACTTGATATATATTCATATATATATATATATATATATATATATATATATATATATATATATACACACACACACATATATATATATATTGTATTATAGCTTTACGTCATTTAAATACAATCATTTATATTACTTATAACTTTACGTCATTTAAATATAGTCATTTATATTACTTATAGCTTTGCATCATTTAAATACAATCATTTATTTTATTTATAGCTTTACGTCATTTAAATATAGTTATTTATATTATTATAGCCTTCAGTCATTTATAGGTTTTATATTTATATTTATTCCGCACTTCTTAATCTTTATATATCCGCATCTTATATCCTTAATTTATATATCTGTCACACAGTAACTGGTATCCTAGCCTTTATTTGTGGTGATTAGATCATATATTTTCAACAGGGAAAATACAAGAAATATTTGGAATATTTACATAAATGTTTGCATGTTTCATTCCTATGTCGAATATAAAGCATTATTTGCATGAAATATAGCTATCACTAGTTTTTAGAACATTTATTTGTGGTATGTTAGTTTTGAGATGTAAAACTAAGAAAAAGAAAACATAAACTATGTTATATATTCATAAGAAAAAGATATGATCACTAAACTACAAAGACTAAGATTTTCTTTGGACAAAATATGATATTTCTAGCAAAAATGGTTATAACCTAGTTATTATACCATTTTTGTGGGATAAAAACCAAAAATATGTTGTTTTGGTCATGCATTTTGAAACTAGACAAAATATCAAGGAGTTAGTTTTACAAAAAGAAAATTCAAGAATCTATCATTTTATTTAAATATGGATTTTTAAACAAAAATGGACTTTTTATATTAATTTTTCATACATGTGTTAGATGTAAGTTTTTATGATATAATCTTTTAAAAACATCTAGACAAGATAACTATTAAGTATTTATATAAATGGAATTAACAAAACATTCATAATAAACTATAATTAGTATAATTTGGGAATCATATATATACTATACTACCATTTTGGACGAATTATATACTTACTTGAAGGTATCAATATTTTTACACTATATGGCTCCTATGGAAGAGTAATACTTTCATTGAGGGTTTCATTACACTAGACGTAAACCGGCTAATACAAATTTGTGAGACAAGCCTTCACCGTTCCTACCAGAGTACACACTAAAGTCCTGAATTATAACCAGAGTCTCGGTAAGAGAGCATGACACTTGTGTATATATCTATATGGGATTGAAAACCTCACACCTATATTGTTAGCTACAGTTAGACCGACAGGTCTAGGGTGACAAATGTCTAACATTCCGATGCCTAAAGAACGTCCTAGTAGGCCACTAGTCGCTAACATGGTTATAATAACTCACATGGGGTGTTAACAATACATTTGGTTTACGGGGTTAACATACAATCAATTAGTTTTATATAAAGATAGATCTTCATAATACTACTTTCCAGTACAACACTACTTATATTTTTGGTCTCCGGTTTAAGACTTACACCTCATTTTAAAAAAAATATTGGATTTTCTGAAAGCACACTATATCATTCATACAAGGAAAAATTACTGATTTTTCGCATACAAAACTCTTATGAACTCACCAACTTAATTGTTGACACTTTTTAAAAACCGTTTGTATTCTCAGAAAATCAGTAAACAAGTAACCTAAAGGGTTTTGAGGATGTGGCGTCGCCGCGTCACATTATTTACTTTTGAACATATGTATTTAACATCAAGTAAACATTGTTTTGTGTACAATGTAAACTTTTTAATTATCAATGCAATGGTTGTATGACTTTGATCACTATTATTCATTTGTTATGATATTGTACATGAAGTCATCCACCCTAGTCATTTCCGCCGTTCTGGTTTGGGGGTGTGACAATTTTGAATATTAAATAACTAAACAATAGATAAAGGTAGATTAGGAAATTCACCTAGAAAAATAAGCGGGAATAGAAGCTTGAGGGGGGCTGAGCAATTGCCACATGGCAATTGTGTACTATTTTATTAGAATTTGAGATTTGAGAAGGGGTACTAATATAGGGGTAACCTGGTCAGTGTACATATCAAGAACTCCATAAGCTAAAATAATAACCAATTACAGGTTATAAATATTATGAAAGATGACTAACTTGGTCGATCCATAGGTAACAACCATCTTTCAATTCATCTGCATAACAACATAACATATTGCAAGCTATAGCTTTTTCCTCAAGGACACTGGTTTTTCTCCTATTCTTTTATCACCAAGTGTAATACATATTCTGGAATGACTTCATTGTAGTCGTAGTTGTGATGTTAATTGTCATGTTAATTGCAAATTGAGCAAAAAGTCATGATAGACCAGTTCAGCACAATATGTGTTCCTAATGACTCCAACAACAGATAGATTTAATATAGCTGATAGTAATAAACATCTAAGGTCTATACCATTAGAGTGAAAATGAATACTTACGTGAAATCTAGGGTTATGCTTCCAAATGTTTTTTTAGGTTTCTGACTTCTCATGTCCCCCAAAACCTACAAATATTAGATGTATAACTTAGGTTCTCATGGAGGTTAGGATTCAAAAAGGATTTTCTTAGGCGTTAGCCTTTTTTTATATAAGAAGTTGACGCAAGGGCCTGCTCTCAGTCAAAGGATGTTCAACAGCAAGCCCATATGTCACTTGATTCAAAACATGTAATTTTGCAATTTTACAAATAAGGAGATGGATAGAAAAAAGATTAGTGATGGTGAGCGGGGTTTTTGGAGGTGAAGCTAACCTAATATCAAATCATTTCTCTCTTAGACTCTTCTGGATATCATCGATTCATGATTTATGTTTTTTTTGGCTTCGACTCTTCATATATCTCCTATTTATGATTCTTATTAAATTGGAATCAAAACTTGATAAGATTTAAAATTGAACCCATAAGAGATTTGAATAAAAAATAGAGTCGGTCAATCAAAACTGTCAAAATCAGAAAACCATTTTAACAAACAAAATGCTTGAATTAATGAGAAGATATCCATAGGGATTTGATGTTGATAATAACACACACACACACACACTTTGGTGAAGGAGATGGATGAAAAAGGTATTTACAATGTGGGATTGAAGAATAAAGTAACAAAAAAATGAACAAAAGATGTTTGAATGATTGCAACAACAAAAGGAGAATCATAAATAGATGCAAGGGCTAATTCATGAAACCTAAATAATTAGGTAAATCTGAATCAGAAAACATACCAAATACATCAATCTTGCTTATTATCATGAGAATCCCGATAATTTGGGAGTTGATTTCCTTGACTATAGTTAAGAAAGAAGCTGAATTGAAGAGTACAGAAGAACTGGGCACGGGGTATACAATAGGTGAAGGGCATTTACGAAAATTCGCATTGAAAAACTGAGTGGGAAAATAAGATTTAGGGAGACGGAACAATTGCCATATGGAAAAATTGGTTTTATATATTAGATTAGGGGATATAATTTATTACTTATGTTTACTCTATTCTATTTTAAAAAAAAAAATTCTACGGAAAACAGATATAGACTTCTAAACTCAAAATAATAATGTTTTATATAACAACCGGTAAACTGAATGTTAGCCTTATAGATGGTCATAATAATGATTGTAAAGTGGTGGCTTTTATGCCAAAGAAATAAAGTTGCGATCAAAATGAAAAACACCCTATAGTATAGTGGCTTTTGTGCTATTTGTGATTAATAATATAAATCTTAATATCATTTTCATCTTCCTATTTTTAAATGAATGATTTTGTTACATGTAATTTCCATAAACTATTTTTTTATAAAAGTGAATTCCTCATATACCCTTCCTTTTTTCCTCTTATATTTTACACTATGTTATAACTCGTGGAAACCACAGTTAATATGTATAAAGGGCTAACGCCAAGAAAACTCTTTTATTTTCACATTGTATTTTGAAGAAAAAAAAAATACAAATTATACCATTGTAGTACCCATATTTTGAGTATGGTGAGGGTATATTTGACAATATTGTAAGGGGAGACTTTTCCTTGTGATCAGTCCCTAGAGTAACCATGACGCGCTTGAAAAAAACTCAACAACTTTCTTGAAACTTTGTGAACAACTCTACATGTCTTTTCATTAATAACAATTTTTTTTCACATAAAACACCTTAAAAATATATGGATTACAAAATATTGTCTTATAGTCGTCCTTGCAATCGTGAATTGTGAGTTAAATAATGTCATTACATGAGTAGAATGCCTTACAAGTTTCAAAATGTGTTGGGCCATACAATGCATACCGAGAACAATCAAGAATTTGATTAACTTCCATCACTATATCAATAACATTTGTTGTTGGAAATTTCTTAAGAATGCCACATGGAGAAATCGAGTGAAGAAATACATCCAATGAACCGATAAATATATAAATATTCGACATCAACAACTGGTGCAATTCCAACATATAAACATGAAAAACAATGACTCTATTTAATAACATGACATACAATTTCCCATTATTTCTATAGAGGTAATAATAATTTTGTTCCCTAATCAGTTAAGATCTTGAATTGCCATTGCACGCAATCCCCCTTGATTACTCAACACATGTAATTGTCAATATAAAAATTAAAGTAAGAAAAAGAGCAAAAAAGGAGAGCTGATATCTCCACTACTATCAAAACAAAATAGAATCACAATGATCACGACATGGACTGAAAAGCATGTGATGTTTTCCCTACAAACACAAATAAACCACTCTTTCAACATATGAAGAAAAGTAGTTTTGTCGGCATCATGAAGCCTTAGAATCTGAGCAAACCTTTTTTTTCCATTAACTACTATAATTTAAATCTATTTAACCAAATTAATCAACTACATGAACATGAAGGTTTTGGTTTAAGACGTAACACTGAAAAAATAATTATAAATTGTTAACAATAGTCATATTGATCAACAAAGGATCTTCAAATACAATCACAAGTTTGTAAAATTGGGAAAACTAAATGCATAACTAAATGAGAAATCAAAAGAAAACAAAGATTGAGATAGGGAAGACAGAATGTGAACTATGTACAAACCTACCTATTTATTTTAAATTAGGACATTCCTGATTTCTTGCCATGTAATTCAACTATGCTTGCAGATTTAGTAGGATATCAGAATCGGTGACAAAAAGAGCTAGAATTTGAGCAGGAAAAAAATGGTGAATAAAAAAGCAATACGTGTGATTATACTACCAGGAAGGAAGTAACTAAATAATCTACATATAATCAGCTTCTTTTATTAAAAAGAGCATTAACAATTCATTTATTTAATATGCATTCCCTGGTATCAATTCGAGAACAAAATGTAACATAAAACAAACATTAGATATAATGCACTTGTGTGAGGGTTACCAATGCACTATGTTCATATAAGATATAGTCCAAAGCATATCTAAATATTCAATGGAAATACTTCATATAAGTTAATTAATAGAGAATGCCTTATATTGAAACATATATTGTACAGAGGTAAAAGGAACAACACTTACAACCCTTTGCAATTTAGTAACTATAGTCATCATATTCATCTTCGAATCTCTCTGTAACATGTCTACACAAACAAATCTTAAGCCAAAAAGAAAATAAGAAAGTCACATTTACATAAACTAATCAACAGAAAGTATAAGACATAAAGCATAAAGAATTGAAAAAATAGAGATTCCGGTTCTTTAAGCTGGTAACAAAACCACCTAATAATCTCTTTTATGCACACAAGATGCTCTCGATTAATGTATGAAACAGATGAAAAAAGAAAAGCTGGTAGTAAGAATAGAAATCCAAATATATACCAGAAAGAAAGGCCACCTGACCTCTATTCAGCCAGTTGGTCCATTTTATGCAAAGTGGTCACCATTATAAGAGTTTTAACATACCGAGTCCTTATTTTCGATCCCCATCCCAGGTCTTGGTATCTGAAAATGAAATGAAATATGTACATAGCTTTATCAAAGGACTTCACATATGTAAAAGATCAAAAGTAACAAAGAGGCATTCTCATTAGCATGTAAATATATCAATAAATCTGTTTATGGAAAAAACCAAGAGATGAAGATACATAAGTTGCCTCAAACTTTCTTTGAGACATTTCATCGAACACCTGATACGCATACTTTTAGATTCATCAATGATTTCATGGATATTAAACATCAATCATCAACAGGGGCGGAGACAATGAGGGGGCTGTCGGGTGCTTTGCCCTACATCAGTTTATTATAACCCTACAAAAAGACGTTTTCAAATGACAGTCACGAGATTAAATCCAAAATCATGCTATAGTTCGAGATTTCTAAATTGAAAAGACACAAAACACATAATGGTAGGAAATAAAAGCCATGCAAAACAAAATACTTTTGTCACCTATTTTGTCGAACACCTTACGTGCATATTCCAAATAACCACAATTCATATACATATTGATTAAATGGTTGCTTACGTAAGGGTTGGGAAATGAAGACATTTCGATTGTTCTTGTCGAACATGTAGGCTGTAGTGATATATACCTTGGCAAGCAACCATTGCATGCACACTTCTGGAAGAAAGTAACTTATGTTTATTGGATATGATCGATGTTATGAACCTTTGAGAATATATATCAGAAATTTGTGAGGAAGAAAGACACATATCAACATCGATGAACTGATTACAAATTTAGGTTGAGAACATTTGTCGTTTCCATATTTATTGCAGTTATATTGGTATAAGATAAAACTATTCAAAATTGAAATGCTGATTTATAATAATGATATGATTGTCGACTTCATTAATGAGCAAAAGAGCGGTAAATCAATTTAGCAATGCTTGAGGAATTGACACGTGGAAAAATAGGGGTTTAAAAGGGGACATGTGACACTTTAGAGAGGTTTTTATTAGAAAGAAACATGTTATATATTAGGGAAAACCTCATAAAAACCCAACATATTTTCATCTAATTCTTAAAAAAACCATTATATTATTTTTTAGCAAATAAAAACCCTTATTTTTTTCTCAAAGTCTCGTATAAGTCTTTTTGACCTTAGAAAAACCCAATCTGTTTTTATCTAAACATTAAAAAAACGATTATATTATTTTTTTAATACATCAAAACCCTTAGATTTTTTGAAAATTTCTAATATAATGAATTGTAACCATCAAATCGTTGAGAATGGATTACCTAGCATTTTTTGGTATCCAACGTTTATTGAACTCAAAACTTTAAATTAGACATTTTAAAAAATATAAGGGTTTAAATGTACAAAAAAATAATATAATGATTTTTTTAAGGATCAGATGAAAATGTATTAGGTTTTTCTAAGGTTTTCCCTATATATTATTTTCATAGTAAAATTATATTAAATCCCATAAAATTGACATGTTTTCTAAAATTTTGAATTTCGTTTATCATCTTCCTTTTTATCCCTCTGCCTTGACATAATCACATATAATCAACAACCTATATTGACTTTCCAAGTGAAGCCGATCAATCAACAACTAAATCAATATTTCTTCCTTTGAAAATTTTGCATTACGAAAATGTTTAATTTGCCCCAAATTGATGATTTTCTTCTTCTTTTCACTCAAAACCGCCATCCACTACATCCTCAAGATCACAGTTTTTTTTGGTTAAATTTTGGTAGAAGGAAAGACGAGACATTAATTTGTAATGTTGGTGCCATCGATGATAGAAGGGTTAATACCATTTTGCATCCATGTAAAACCAAACAGTAATGATAGGTGTATTGAGAAAAATAAAAATAAAATTTGAATAAAAATTACTGATACTTTTTTTTTTTGAAAAACCGAGAGTTTGATTTTTCTATTTTAAGAAAACAAAATTTTGTTATTACACTTTGATTTTTTTTGTCTTAATATTGAAAAAACAGAGAATAGAACCACGTTTTGTTTTAATACATCGTTTATGTAATATATATATAAATTTTTTGCTTGATTAATTATTTGAGTTATATTTTTTTGTTACATATAACTCTATAAAAATAAACTTTTTATCAAAAATTCAACAAATATTTTATGTATTTCATCTTAAAAACCAGACCTAAGTTTTTAAGTTTGCCTTTTTACCCGCTTTACAAATTTTGGGAGACATTTTATAAAAATAAAACATAAAATATTGCTTGGCACACGATACAACATTTGTATTCCTGTTTTGAAAAAGACATTTGTACCGATTCTAAACATGTAAATCGGTGAAAAAAGGAAATCGATTAGTTTGTATAGTAAAATAAATAGGTCTTAATTATCCGAAAAAAGATCAACATGTTTGGTTATTATTTGAAACTAGGTGTGAGACCCGTGTATTACACGAGTTGATTTAAAAAAAGATTAAACATTAAAATGTAAACATAAAATATTTTTAATACACAACTTTAAAATAAGAAAAGAAGAAACGTATTTATTGCAATTAAAAATCATATATATGATATTTAATACATTACATATATATGTATAGGGAGAATTTCATATATGCCAAAAATTAAAACAAACCAAAAATTGACAAATGGATAATATTTATTCTAAAAATACCACAAAATAACAAGTGTCAAAACTAATAACAGATTGACATGTGGCAAAAAAACATTCATTTATTAAGAAGGATAATTCGGATAAACCGATAAAACATTAGGTTATTCTTTGAAATAATTCTTATCTATTGTGAATTTGTGATTAATATTGTAAGATACAGTGGAAAAGGGAAAACGGAAAAATCATATGTGATTTACATGTAAATCACATGTGAATCGCATATGATTCATATGTGAATTGCATGTGATTCATATGTCAATCACATGAAAATCACATATGTATTTTTGTGAGTGTTTTTGCATCAATCATTTTTATTTTTTTTATTTTATTGTTGATTTGGAAGAAATTGTGGTGAATATTGAAGAGATGAAGAATGATAAATTGAAGAAAATAAGGAAATATTGACACGAGGACATGAAAATGCTTTGAAATTTATAGCATTTTTATTTTTTATATTTCATTTTTGTATTGAATAAAATACTTGTACTATTATGTTTATAGATTAATTAATAAAAATGAGATTTTTTTGATTTACTTACGAATATTATAGTATCAGAAATATACATATATGCATTTGAAAAAATATGCATATATGCACCTAAAAATTTACTTTTTTTTTGAAAAAAATGTAATTTTCTTTTTTTTGAAAAATTTGCATTTTTTTTTATTTAAAAATGAATTTTTCTGTTTTCTCTTTTTTTTTTTTTTTTTTTTTAAATATTGTAGTTTTCATTAGAAAAATTGCAGTTTTTTATTAAAAAATATTTTTTTCAAAAATTCACATTTTCTATAAAAAATAAAAAAATCTGCATTTTAAAAAAAAACGAAAAACACTATATTTAAAAAAAATCTGAAGATTTGATTTATGATGTAAATTTTTAGACATTTATATTAATATATTTAATAACACAAAAAAATTAAACATTAAATGAGATTGGTAAGATGACGATCATATCCTTAATGAATTATTTTTGATCCAACGCTTCACTTTTAGTTCTCGGGTTCTCGAGAATATATGAGTTCTCAACCGATCTTTTATATATATATATATATATATATATATATATATATATATATATATATATATATATATATATATATATATATATATATGTGTGTGTGTGTGTGTGTAATGTTAGTGTCATCGATGATAGAAGGGTTAATGGTTGGGTTGTCGAAATATTCATCCCTCTCAATAATCGTCGGTCATATAGTCCAATTGATAACTGGTTAGACTATTTTTCTCTCTTTATTGTGTTTAAATTGTATGTATCCTGTGCAAATTTCAAATTACATTAAATATCGTTAAAATCGTTGGCAATATTAACTAATTCATTGTTAACTTTTAGTTTGGAGGTGAAATTTATTGTCATTAATGGTGACACAAGAGTTAGAAGTTTAATTAGTTTTATTGAATATTTATTTTCATTTCTAGAGTATCGGAGAGCATCGAGATGGAAAATGAATATAATCAATCTCTATGAAGATATGGTTTTGGCTTGCTCCAAGTTATAAATGGTTTCCCATTTTTAGATATGTTTGCTCGTAAAGATGTTTACTTTTTTATTTTTTTTTACATTTTTTATCCATTTTTCATCACATTATGTTCTGTTATAGTGATAGTGAGAAAATTCCATCATCTTTTCAAGAAATTTGTAGATTATTTTCTTCAAATTTGCTCTTCGTATGATCATTCGTTTATCAAAGATCCATCTATATGAATTCAACCACAAGGCCATTCAAAAATATGGTAAATTAGCTCCTTTACCATTCATTTGGCTGGTCTTCAGATGTTGAAAGTTTGATGTGTGTTTTTTTGTACAATGTGATTATATCTCAAATGATTATTCCAAAAAATTAAATAGCAATTTAATAATATTTGATTTGAGTTGTGTTTGATGACCAATTGTTTGCATGTGGATAACTTGATAAATCTTGGGACGGTGGCATATGTATCGATCCGTGATGGGTAAAACCATAAAAGGTTTATAGGATGACACTATTGATTCAATAGCGAGCATCAAAGGTATATTTATGAATTTTATGATTACGAAGCTATTAATTAGTATAACTTCTCTGCCTACTACATCATACTATCAAAAGTTTAGGCATGAATTGTGTTAAACGATGTTCTAAACTAAACTTGAAAGTGAAGTCCAAACTTAAAAAAAATTTGTATGGATGTGTTTCTTCATTGCTATCAAGTGTTGGAACTGATTTCAAAAACTTGGTATTTTTTTAGTTTTTTTATAATAATGGTTTACACACTAATTTAAGTTGCAATTTAGTTACTAATATCAAGGTACCAGAATAGGTCTTTATTCCTAGCAAATTATTACCCGTTTCTATTTAACTACAAGCATACGTTTTTTTACCTTTCATAAAGACGACGCAGAATGAAAATACAATGTTGAAAAAACATTGGCGTTTTGCAACATAAATCTAAGTGGAATGATCTTTGAATGGTCCTGATGTTGTAAACATTTAGGTTTGCTTAAGTAGATCGATTTGATTTTGTTTGTGTGTTTGTGGATATATGTCTGGATATTTGTAATGATCATACTACAAGGCCATTCATTGCGTTGTTTGGTGTAGGTGAATCATATTGAAATATCGTGATATGATGCCTAATTAAAGCGGCTTATTAGTTATTTCTATTACTTCAAAACCTGGTTCAAAAGGTGCACAAAACATGAACCATTTTAATTACACACGTTGGAAAGACGTGACGAAAGCTTAAAAAAGACTGATTTATACGTAAACTACCTATGGAATGATACTTTCACATTGATTATCTTTTATTGGTATTATAATTATTTTGTTATTTTATATTTTGTTGGTGGAGATGTAGTTTTTGTGAAGGAAACATTATATCTAAAGTAGCATCAATGAAAATTAAATTTTACATTTATATAATTACGGTCAACATATCTAAGTTTTCAAATAAATAAATGTTTGCAAATTTATTATTATCTTTAAGGTTTATTAACTTTCAAAGTTGTTTTAAGTTGTCCCGTGTGGTACACGTATTATAATCTAGTTATATATAATAATTAATAAATATTTGAATCAAACATTATAAAGTTTTGCATCCATGTAAAACCAAGCAGTAATGATAGGTGTATTGAGAAAAATAAAAATAAAATTTGAATAAAAATAACTAATATTTTTTTTTTTTGAAAAACCGAGAGTTTGATTTTTCTATTTTAAGAAAACAAAATTTTGTTATTACACTTTGATTTTTTTGTCTTAATATTGAAAAAAAGAGAATAGAACCACGTTTTGTTTTAATACATCGTTTATGTAATATATATATAAATTTTTTGCTTGATTAATTATTTGAGTTATATTTTTTTGTTACATATAACTCTAAAAAAAATAAACTTTTTATCAAAAATTCAACAAAGATGTTATGTATTTCATCTTAAAAATCAGACCTATGTTTTTAAGTTTGTTTTTTTACCCGCTTTACAAATTTTGGGAGGCATTTTATAAAAATAAAACATAAAATATTGCTTGGCACACGATACAACATTTTTATTCCTACCTTGAAAAAGACATTTATACCGATTCTAAACATGTAAATCGGTGAAAAAAGGATATCGATTGGTTTGTATAGTAAAATAAATAGGTCTTAATTATCCGAAAAAAGATCAACACGTTTGGTTATTATTTGAAATAATTCGGATAAACCGATAAAACATTAGGTTATTCTTTGAAATAATTCTTATCAATTGTGAATTTGTGATTAATATTGTAACATACATTGGAAAAGGGAAAACGGAAAAATCAAAAGGACGGAAAAAACGAAAACTGAATGAAAATTTATCCAAAACACAAACACAAATGGCTTATTCGGGGGCTAGAAACCAAATAGTTTAGGTTCGGTTTCGGTTTTTGTCAAAACCGAGCCGAGCCGATGTGTCCTCACCCTCATATAAGAATAAGAAATGCCACCAAGTATACACTACTACACCAAACATAAACAGTTGCATAGAAACTTAATTTGACCCATTTTATTTCCTAGAGTTATATTAAGGGCCATCAACCTGCAGGTTAATTTCCTGTAGGACCTGAATCAGTAGCAGTTTTTGCACGAACTTGCCTTGGGGTCTCGTCCTCGATGTCTCTTTTCTTCTTCTTTGGGTTCATGGATCCGGTAGAGAGAGCTTCCAATGCTTTTGCAGTCGGCACACGGTTTCTTGCATTCGGAACAACCTCTTGATCTGTATCAGCACCATCAATATCCTTCAACTGATGATCAGGTTGGTTGGTTAGCGTTTCATGCAAAACAATACCTCCATCTGAATCATGAGTGGCTGCAGGGCTGTTGGAGTAGTCTTGTATGGTTTCTCCTGAAACACAAGATGAAAACGAGTCTTGCACATGATCAGTAGGTTCTGTATCAGATTCAGTATCAGACATCATACTTCTGAGTTTAGTAGTTTTAACAATCCCATCCTCCTCATGGGCGAAACTCACGTCCACAATTCTACATTGAATATCATCTTGTCTCACAGGTGAGTTCACCGGGCTGTCTGGGATAGGTTCGGCTTCATCAGGTTCAAGAAGCTCGGGCTCTGATGCAACCTTATCCAGAACATCCTTAAAAGACTCAAAATACTGGACTCCTTTTTCTAGTGCCCTTCTAGAAAACTTTTGGATGCCAGGTGGAAGAAACACCGACGGTCTCTTGGAGTTTTGGAAGGCATAGTTTATAGTCTTCTCCGAGTGCCATCCTCTTGCTAAAAGCCGAGGCCAAACAGCTTCCCAGAAAACTTCACTTAATTTCGGTTTGTTTAATTCATCCCCCTGGTAATTCAAAAGATCGATGATTTGTTCTGTGTTAAGAGATGAGTATTCAGGGTGAAGAATCCCTTTTTTCAACGGTTTCTTTGCTCTGCGGTCACTAAGATCTCGCTTTCCTTTACCAATGCCTATGGATTCTATAAGAAGATCAGTGCCCACAATATCCCTTACACTGAATACATATCTCTCAAACGAGACTACTCCATCTTCATACATTTTGCTAGCCTGAAAGAGAGCCAAACTCATCAACAAAATCAAATTTTCATCGAGAACACGCAAGGATAAATTACACCATATTTAGTCCCTATTTTTAAAAATTAACTTGGATCGTCCTTCGTTTGCTTAAAATGTGCATGTTTCGTCCCTGATATGCGTTTTTGTTGCGTATGTAGTCCATGACAAATATAAAATGACCATAATGCCCTTTGTGTATTTCTTTTCCTATTAATTTAATGTTGTTATTATTATTATTATTATTATTATTATTATTATTATTATTATTATTATTAATTAATTAAAAAAAGAAATGTGGTCCCACCTACCCCACCTTTTGAAGATTGTTAATCTAATTTATGTTTTTTTTTTCTCTCAATTTCTATATAGGATACCGGTAACATCTCCACTTCCTCCCGTGTGCTGCCGTCACCTACCGCCATCTCACATCTTTGTCTAAAAGCCTAAAAAAACTACCTAAATCTCCGTCTCCGTCACCATCAAAAACTTCAATATTTATAAACGCCTTACCTTCTTTGGAACTGTCACGTAGCCGTGACTGCTGCCTCGCCGGATAAGGTTACCTCTTCGTCAGATCTTGACCATCGTAGTCTCTATCGCCATTGCCTTCATCTTCGTGAAAACCTTCGTCATCTCAAAATTACAACATCTCAGATCTACACCTTCTTCGTCGCTACCTGTTCTCTTAAAACTTCATCGATGGGCTCACAGATCGGGAGACAAGGGTGGTAGTTCGTCAAAGCTTATATATCTAGTGGACGATTTGCACCATGTTTGTCGTAGAGGTGAGTTGCTTCGAACCTTCATCGTCTCAAGGTTGTAACGTCGTTGCCTTCATCATCTTAGGGTTCCGATCTGAGGATTATGTAACTCCGTCGCCTAGGGTTTCGAATGCCGCCTATGTTTTGGGTTTGGTTTGGTTAAGTGGCGTTGGACAGTCGTTTCCAGTGGTTCATGAGGTATTAGAGGTGAAATGTGGAGGTACTAGCTTTTAAAGAGGGGATATGTAAGAGAGAGAGAGAGAGAGAGAGAGAAAAGAGAGAGAGGTATGTGTATGTGTGTGTGAGAGAGAGAAAAAGATGAATATAAGTTGTAGTTTCCGATGGTTTTCGGTGTTGATGGATGGTGGCCGGAGGTGGCTGGTGGATAGAGGTGGATGGTGGCTGGGGGTGACTGGTAGTGTTGTAGTTGTCGGTGGTCGATGGCTAAAGGGGTTTGAGTTAATTTAAGGGGTTGTTTCCTTTTCTAAAAATTATAATTAATAAAAAAATAATAGATTCGTTATAAACAAATCCATAAATAATTAATAAATAACAAATAAATCAAAAATAAATCAAAAAAGAATAAACAAGGGCAAAATAGTTTTTTTTTTTTTTTTTTATGCGTGGAGGGACTAAGCATTCAAGAAAAAACATACACAGGGACTGTCCAAATTAATTTTAAATATAGAGACCAAACATCCTTTCTGACACCTACACGACGGACGATTGGTGTAATTTACCCTAAATGCAAGAAGCAAGATATATTCCGCAGTGGATACTAAATTAATACATGACATTCATCTTTCCTTAAATTAACTAAATCCTACTGCAATAATGATTTGACCGTTAAAGATTTTCATTAGAAGAATCGAAGATAAAACACACGCAATCTTACAAATACTTAAACATGCAACCGTAAAGATGCATGATCCATCCAACTGAAGTTCATGAAAATGTGGATATTTTTAGATAAAAATTTGTAAGCTTTTTACCACGTCGAGTTTTCAAGAAAATGTATGCATTTGGTTAGTGAAAGAAAAGCTACATTGATGATATACGATATACAAGTCTTGATGATATACGGTATATATTAAACCTTGTGTGCGAGTCACGTAAAGATCATACCTGTTTCAAACTAGTTATGCTTGTGTCCGTGACACGAGGAAATAAACGAAAGAAAAGCTCATCTTGCCTCCAATCACTGAAAATAATTTTCCCAGGCATGGTCTTTTTGTTTCCCTTCATTTTCTTATACCTTAACCATTTTTTGTGGTCATTTGTTTTATAAAATTTTCCATAATAATAAGATAGCACATTTCGCATGCCTTTATTACCTATGAATCTGTTCACAACACCAAAATTCTTGCCAAATATATATAAAGCAAGAACAAAACTTTGATGTTCATCAGGGCTCAAAGATTCAATTGATGAAACTGGAACCGGAAGTAAACTAGATTTACCCTTTGCAGATCCTTTTGCTTTGGCTTGATTTTTGATGGTTTTTCCATTGCTCTTAGGTTGATCTTGAATCCAAGCCACCGGAATTGAGTGGCCAAACATAAGTTGCTTTTCAATATCAATCTCTCTATCATGAGAAGATGGCAATACTATGAGCTGCAAACGCTCGTTTTCTGTCATCAAAGGAGGGATTTGTGCCTGGTATTCATCTCCAATTCTGGTCTTTGTTACAGGCTCTCCAAAAATGTCTCCAGGAGCAGAAGATTGTTCCAATTGGAACCACTGAACAGGTTGATCTGCATCTTCCATTTTGTCATCCATCTGATCAAATCTACATCAATCAAGATGATGTAATTAGCTCCAAATGTAAACTAGAATACATGGCTAAATCTCATAATGCTATATTTGAACAACAAATTAACTACCTAAGACATGTCCTTGATCATGCTAACATACACAAAGTTACGAACACCTTGTTTTAAATGCTTTAGTTATGTTTCATAGAGCCGTTAAAGAAAGTAAGTTACGCGGTATCATTGTAGGCAATCAAAAAGAAAATATTTGTATACTAAGAGTATCTAGTTCTTAAACATAGCTTATGTGTCCTTAAAAAGTAGTGTCTCTAATCTGATTCTTTAATTAAGGGCATTGAACCAAACAATTATGCATATGCTAAGATTGAAACTCATGACTCTCAGATATGTGGAATCCTAGATTTTCTCTCCAAAAGATCCCTTGAGCAGAGAAGAGATACTTCGAGTCTAGTTGATGTATGGAACTCAACACAACATTTATGAGATTAATGTAAATGTGTATTGAGACCCTGAAGTGCTAAATGAGGCTCTGATACAATGTTAAATTTTAAAGATAAAAAGTATGCTCTCTTATAGATAGAATGTTTAGGTACCAAAACCACTATGTAAAAGCACCTAAAAGACAATAAAATCATAAATAACTTAATTCTATATAAATTGCACTAGAAATGGCAAAGATTCAAATAGCACGCTTGTGGTTTCCCTTGAGCAATCAACTTTGAGGGGAATTAAATAGTTCTTGCATTAACAATAAATTGAAATTTAGTTCTAAAACAAAACCATTGAGACAATGTTCTAATTAATTAGGTCTCGTTAGATTTACTCCGCCTGAGAGACGTTATGTCTCATCAAAACTAACGAGAAGCAAAATTTCACTCAGCCTTCATTCATGTGATCTACTATACCACCTTTTGCATGTCCGAACTTTTCTGAATTTTAAGAAAGCTAATTGTTCACTGTTGTGATGCTTATTTATTAATCCTTACAAGAGTTGTGACCATACCATTCTTCTCTAAACAACTCTAACAATCAAAGTAAAGAAATTCAGATGACCAGCATCAACAAACGATAATGCTTAATTAGATCCATTCTTGAATCCAACTCCATGACAAAAATTAACATCATTACAAGAACACATGCGAAGAGCCATAAAAAAATAAGACTTTTGGGGACAATTAAAAATAGTGTAATATAAGAAAAATTGAAAGCATTTCTATTGAACACAGATAGTAATAGATTCAACCTACATCTTCCTGATAGTTCCACAACCCACTAATCAATCCATGTTCCGAATTCAGCCTATAATTAGTTAGATTACTACAATAACGAAGTAAAATGTGGAAAAGATAAGGAAAAAGGCTACTTAATGAGCCTTGCGTAAGAACTTAAATATAACAAAACCCACGTGAAAACGCAAATCTACACAAATCGGTTCTCATCTATGTGCATCAAATTAATTCAATCTTTTTTAGTGATTATATGCAGATTTCAATTGTTAAGCACACATGGATTATGAACTCGCAACAAAAAAAGGTAAATAACAACAAATGCAAGTAACAAAACACTTCGAAACTGTGGTTGATAAGATAAAAAACAATAAATGCAAGCAACAAAACACTTCGAAACTGTTGTTGATGATCATAAGACAATCGTATGAACCGGTATACCTTTTAGATGGGTGCAATATTTAGTGCAGTTTGTATAGTGTTCTTTGGGGACTTTGCGCGAGAGGAGGGAGGTGGGTGGTAAGGAAAGTTTAGAGAGAATAAGGCTTTGGACTAAAAAATTTCATATGTAATTTGAGTTGACTCGGATATTATTAAATGCATATTTTCAATATATCTATGAGATCATATTGTTGGATTATAGTTATTAATTGCATTCTATTCCTTTTCTTTTAATAGTATTTATTGTTACGACATTATATTAGATATTTACAAGTATGTGTAGAATGTTATCAAAAAACAAATAAATAAAAAATAAATAAAAACAAGAAAAATTATAATAATTCTACCTCATCATTTACCATAATTCGAAAAAGAAGAAAAAAAAATAATGCAACCTTACTTGCCCTTCCAAAAAAATAAATAAATAAATAATGCACCCTTACCCGATTCTTAGTTGTCAATGTCCATTTACCACATTTTTCAAATAAAATTGTCATGAAACAACCAGTTTTCTCAAAATTTTAGTTTGAATTTCATAATGGTTTTGAAAGTAAAATTTCTAAATATAAAATGTCAAACAAAATTTGTTATTCTTTAATACAAGTAACTTCAAAAATATTCTTCTGTTCATCTTCAATCATAAATGCAGTTGTTTAAAAATTTATAGTATATATATATATATATATATATATATATATATATATAATATATATATATATATATATATATATATATATATATATATATATATATATATATATATATGAAAAAAGTTAAATATATAACAAAGATCAAATAGGAAAGAAAATTATGGTAGCAAGGTAAGATATATATATATATATATATATATATATATATATATATATATATATATATATATATATATATATATATATATATTCGTAAACAAACAAAATGAATAATTAGTAAATTAAATGTAAGATGATTCACAAGAAAAAAAAAACTCCCAAAAACAACACCTTCATGATTAATCTTAAGTAAATCAAGAAAAAATTTCACCACCAAGATGTTTTTTCTGGATTTTTTTTTTTGTGACTCATGTTATTTTGATTGATCTAGTGATTCATTTGTTTTGTTCGTCTAAAAAATATGTTAAAAAAACTTCTTATCTTCCTACCAAAAGTTCCTAAATGATATATATATATATATATATATATATATATATATATATATATATATATATATATATATATATATATATATATATATATATATATATATATATAGGAATGAGTTCTATGGAAAACAAATAAATAGGGCAACATCTATCGGAACCAATAATCAAATGACACGTGTCCCTTTCTTTCTTCACAAATAATATATATATATATATATATATATATATATATATATATATATATATATATATATCATATGTTACCAATTTTTTGAATAGAAATTTTAATAAATAAAGTTGTCTTAGATACCAAACTTTATTTTAATTGATCATAAGTTTTTTTTAATATTTAAATAACATTATTTAAAATATTTATGATTCAAAAAAGTTATGATTCAACAATTTATAATCCTTAATTTATTATGATCTAATAATAATTCGATTCATACATTTTATGATCATTATTTATATCTTTTATGTTTCAAAATTAAATGATTCAAAATATATAATGATCCAAAATTTATTTTTTTGAACAAATAATTTATTTAATTGATTATATTATTGATCCAAAATCATATGATTCAAAATTGATATGATCCAAAGTATTATGATTCAAAATAATTTGATTCAAAGTATTTTGATCCAAAAATAATATCATTTAAAAAACAGAATAAACGGAGAATAGTATGATCCTTAATATTTTTGTTATTAAGACTTTTGTATTTATTAAACTTTAAAAGTTTCAGACGATATTTAGTTTAAAAATAAAAAAAAAAACCGAAAATAAATAATAAAGTCGAAAATAAACAAAAACATTAGTATCTTTAACTATGTTGGAAGGCATTTAAAATACGTTTTTTTGTATTAAAAATAATATATAGAAATATACAATAAAAAATTTTTAAAATGAAATTTAATAAGAAAAATCACTTAAACGACGTTTCATGGATGTTCGTCGCACGTGATTAAATCTCTGAAAACATATTAATTACCATGGACGAGCGTCGCAAGCGAACCCGTCAAGCCCAAATATTGGGTTTGACGTTTGTGCCTTAACGAAATGTGGGGGGGGGGGGGGTGGAAAATTATCCTCGCAGTCCTCATTATGTTTTAGGTCTTTAGCGTAACCGTACCATATATATATATATATATATATATATATATATATATATATATATATATATATATAATAGAAAATGTATAAACCTAAAAAACATCAAAAACCCTAAAAATGTGTAAAATACTTTGAGATATCTAATTTTTTTTACTATTCAAAATTAAAAATCGCTATTTTTTATATGAAATCGCTAAAATTAAAATTAAAAAATAGTTTTTTCTTTAATCATTTTTTTAGCGAATGTGTCTCAAAACCTGCGATTTTTAGCCCTATAAAGTAAAAAAAAAAAAAAAAAAAAAAAAAAAAAAAAAACTTAAAGTACTTTTTTTCTGTGTATTTCTTTTGATTTTTAGGTTTTAGGGTTTCCAAATCTTTATTCATTTTTTATTGATTCCTCCCCACCCTATATATATATATATATATATATATATATATATATATATATATATATATATATATATATATATGTGGTACATATCACTTGAGATTTAAAAAATAGTGATCTTGAGATCAAACGTCTCATTTGTCTAATCATTAATGATTATATGGCAGAATGGTATAATCATATATGATTATACATGTTTATATGTACATGCCTAGTCATAAATGATTATACATATATGTATGATCATGGGGTATAGTGATGCTGGCTTCCAGACTGATAGGGATAATTTCCGCTCTCAGTCGAGTTGGGTCTTTACCCTAAATGGAGGAGCGATTACTTGGAAAAGTTCTAAGTAGAAAACAGTGGTTTATTCAGTTTGTAAATCAGAGTACATAGCAATAAGTGATGCTGCAAAGGAGGCTATATGGCTAAAGAACTTCATTGGAGACCTTGGAGTTGTACCAGCTATTAAGGAGCCTATGGAGATTTTCTGTGACAATGAGGGTGCAGTTGCCTTAACTAAGGAACCTAGGGATCACGGGAGATCTATGCACATCGACAGAAAATACCATTTCATTAGACATCGGATAGAAGAAGGAATCTTCATCGTAAAGAGGCTATCATCGGATGAGAATCCAGTAGATCCCCTCACGAAGGGACTGTGTAGGGTTAAGCATTTGTAGCATGTGAGGCACATCGGGATGAAGGATGATATTAGTTTTACAGATTAGATAGTTATATTTTAAACTTGTAAAATGTAAATTGACATTTGATGATTAAATAAAAATTGTTGTTTATTTATAAGTAAAGTGTTGCTATCTTGTGTCAATTATTTATTATTGTTTCAATTTTGCATGTTTTGACTTCCATAATAATTTCTTTATTCAAACTCTCCACAGTCAGTCATATGTTGGAAGTAGATATGAATCAAGAATGTCATGAATTAGGTTTGTAGATGTCTAAAGTGCTAGACATAGCAAATGGTTGCTACAACATTCATGAGTGCTCATAAGTTCTAAGTATTGGATTCAACCCACACTAACTTGTATCACTTCATGGAATTTATCTCGAGTGATCGTGAGATGGTAATATCATATAAGTCTTCAAACCTAGAGATATGAGTTGTTGACTATCAGTTGGTTATACATTGATTGTAATTAAACGCATTGGTAACTCGATGTTATAAAACGTGCCTTTGTGTATGATTCAACAAGTAGTAGAACAAGCATTTGAGTCGAAGTTTATCTATTCCTTCTAGTCCTTGGAGGATTAGAAGCGATGTCTGGGCCCCTCGATGATTTTGTTTTGACCTATGTATCGGGCCCAGTCCGAACCAAATTGATGTGTTCAGTTTAGTTCTATGTCAACAACATCGTAAATCGGGAAACAAACTGCTAGACAATAAGTACGACATTGTTCCATGTATTTGTCCGACTGATATCTAGAACAGAGGATTATATGATCACTTATCTTAAATGGCACATCATCATCTCAGTTCCGCGAGACTTTAAGAGAGCTACGATTGCTGGGCGGTTCCTGAAGTCATACCTGTAACTATAGTTAATAGACTTATCTAAGTGGGAGACTGTTGGATAAGGTGTCTAAGTCCATAACTATATTTAGTATGTACTTGACCCGACTTGTCATGGTCCATTTGGGTTGCATCGACATCTCAACTGTTGGATAGACAAAATGAGAAAAATGACACTTACGATTTGTTAATATATTATAAGTTCTAATATATTAATATGAAATCATATTATTTAATTAGTATTGATCATGTAACATCCCAATTTTCAAGGCCAAAAATATCATTTTTAAATAAGTTATTACATAAAACCATCAGTATAAAAACATTCATAATAGTATCTCGTGTCAAACCAAATTGTCAGTAATCAAAATATATTCTCATAAAACCATATCAGAGTGTAATCCCAAAGATCTCATGTGCGGAAAACATAGTGTGATGCGATGTGATCAAGCCGGCTCCTTTCCTTTGAAAACGAGTACCTGAAACCAAAACTGTAAACCGTAAGCACAATGCTTAGTGAGTTCCCCCATCATACCACATACCATACAATCACATAACATACACATACTGTCAGGCATATTTGGGTGCCCGACCTACCCCTTCGGTCCTCTCGACTGGATACTGCCTAGCATACCTGGGTGTTGGCCTCCCCTTCGGTCCTCTCGACCGGATATTGACTAGCATATCTGGGTGCTGGTCTCCCCTTCGGTCCTCTCGACCGGATATTGGGGACTATTTCACCCCTACCCCTACCACATAAAACCCTAACATATAAACATAACTCACATACTGTCTAGCATATCTGGGTGCTGGCCTACCCCTTTGGTCCTGTCGACCGGTAATCGGGGACTATTTCACCCCCTACTACTACCACATAATATCATATCACATATATCATAATCTGGCTAGCATGGCTGGGTACTAAACTACCCCTTCGGTCCTATCGACCGGTAACCAGGGACTATTTCACCCCTACTACCACTATCACATAACATCATAACATACTAGCACATAAACACGTCAGGTAGTAGCAAACCTAGATGAATATCACAAAGACAATCATCTAACATACAACTCCTACTGGTGGTCCAGCATTGTGGCAGTAGACCCACCGCTACTGGAAGGTAACTCACCTCACACTGCTGAAGTCCCGAAGATACACTCCCACACTGTTGAAGTCCCGCATACTTCAACCCCAGCTGATGGATGACAGATTCTCGAACTGTCAACACCAAAATAACACCCAATTAATATTTGGGTCACAACACATATCCATAAATTCATACTTGGATAATTACTACATTACCCCAAGTCGGCTTTATTCAAGTCCAAGGCCCAATCCATAGGCCCAAAGTCCAACTAGGAATCAAGGCCCAACATATGGCCTAATTTTCCAAATTGGGCCCAAGCGTATACATGGTCTTATTCTGAGGCCTAACCAAAAAGTCCAGTCCAACATTCAGCATTCTAATGGCCCAATATCACCTAATCATTAAGGCCCAAACTATGGCCTATCTATGGCCCAATTTTCCAAATTGGGCCCAACTCCTCATATGGGCCTTACCTCAAAGCCCATTCATTATTCTAAGTATGTTTGCTTGATCTTGGATGGTCCATTAATAATCCAATCATCAAGGCCCAAAGAAAGGTCCAATAATAAATCCAAGTGAAATTAGGGTTTCACATAAAATGTTGATTAGGGTTAAGTTTCCTACTTAACCCATTAAGGACTTAAGCCATTAAGTCCACTATCGCTTAGATTAATCTTGCCAATGATTATTATTTATTATTCCACGTTATTAATATTTCCCGTGGGTTCCGATTAAATTCCCCAAAATTAGGGTTGTGATGGCATTAGGGTTTTCCATACCCTAATTAGGGTTTCCAACCTAAATACTAGCCCATTTATTAATTTGTTGGGCTTTTAGGTCATTTAGGGCTTTATTAGGCCTATTAAGGTCTCTTTGGGTCAATTAGGGTCCATTAAACCCATTAGGGTTTCCTTAAGCCCATTGATCACATGTTTGGGCTTTTATGTCCATTAAGCCTCATTGGGCCCATTAGGGTTTTAGTCCCTTGACCAAACATCCCAAACTAACAATCCCAACACAACTAAGCACACTGCCACCCGACACGGCGACCGGTGGCGGCAGGAGGCGGCAGCCACCACCATACGGTGGTGGTTTGATTTTTCCTTTTCATTATTTCGTGATGGTTACAGTTTACAATGCTAACTCTCAAAATAAACACACACTAACAAAATAAACACACACAGCCACCCTATGGTGGCCGGTGGAGGCCTTTCTCACAATTTCCGGCCAAATAAAGTCACAAGCTACAATCGGAACACACACACCCACACGTTCCTACTTGCAAAGTGAATCCAACACCCACATGTGGTGGGTGGCGACGGCAGCAGCACCCTAACGGCAGCAGTGTCGTGACAGCGATGGTGGTAGGAAGCATATCGCGATAACAGCCACCACCGTGAGTCTCCTTGATATCCTGCCCAGCAACCTACATCCACAGATCACCAACTCGTCGCGAGCTCGACCTGGTAACGCACTTCGATCTCAGCCACTTCTCGTGGTGGCGCAAGTCAGTCGGGAAAGAAACCAGTCGCAACAGTGGCACTCGTGACGTCAAACACCTCGAGGAGCACAGATAAGCGAGACGAGGTGGTCTAACCGAGAGGTTATGGTTATTCGCGACCTGCCCCTCTTCGTTCACAGTCACACTCCGATCTCGTGGGGGGGGGGGGAGGGAGGTTTCTCCAGTCATTTTCGACTGAACCACGCTCCTTAGCTGGTCTCCTTCTCCAGCAACAACAGGAACAGCGACCGTGGCGCTTGACTCGATGGGTTGCATCCTCCACATGGTGGTGCACGGAGGCAATGAGAGAGATGGTAGAGGCTAAAGTTTCAAGGGCAATGGCGGCTGCAACACTTGAGGCTAGGGTTACTTGTGTCTCAACGGGAGGGAAGGAGTGATGGGTTTTTAAGTCCCATGCTCCTTTCAAACTTATAGCCCCTTATTCCACTTTTGATCCTCCTCCATAAAGATTTTTCAAAACAAGCCCAATATTTGCCAAATAACCCTTATCTTAAATCATTCCTTACAATTCAAGCCCTAATAGTTACCATGCAACCCCCGCCTTCATAAATTTTGTGACAATTAGCTCTTCGAGACCATCTTTTCATATATAATTATTTGTTTTAGGGCTACGAGCCATTCATTAATTAATTTATTTATTTAATAAATAAACGGGGTTTTACAGATCAATAATTAATTTGGAATTAATTTTGTGATAAAAAAGAGACTAATTAAATATATGGGGATTAATTTGTAAATCTTTTATTCTTATATAGTGGGTTTATGGTTCATGATTCACTAGATTGGGATAGGACCCATTGGGTGCTCCATGGATGCTCCATGGAGGTTATAACCCATGGATCATGGGGGAAATGAAAAGTCATGCACATTAGGGTTTACATGGTGTAACCCTACAAGTGGCACACTATATAAAGAGCTTCATAGCTAGCAAAATCGGCACTATTGCAAGAGAAGGAGGGCTAGCCGATTTAGTGATCAAAGTGTTCTTCTCTCTAGTTATTCCAAGAGTTGTGGTGTTGTGTGAAACATTTGAGGCATTACATTTGAGGTGCTAGGCTCACAAAGTCTTAAGGAATCCAAGCAACTACAAATGTATGTCATTCTACTAGTTTTTATGTTACAAGTACCCCAAGCCATGCTAGTTAGGATGTAAACCTTGGAAAATTCTTATTTCATTGAATATTAGAGAAAACATAGATCCAAGGCTTCTAGGGTTGCATGTACAACATAGGAGTGTTAGAATGCTCTAAACCCATCACGTTCATCGCAGCAACCGCGACGTCCGTCGTCGTCGGTCCTCGTCTTGGTGGTTCCCGGCTTCGACGTCGGCTGATATGGCGGTTGCTCCCATCTCTTGCCGGTCTTTAATGTTTCTGGTGATGAGGACTACCCGGATGGTGCTAGGTGGTCGGAAAAGCGAACAAGGTGAATGGTGGCGGCAGCACCGGAGACGAAGAGGGAGGTATAAGGGTGGGTGGCGACAGTAACATGGATCAGGGTTAGGGTTGATAACCCGTGATGCTGGGGTTATATACCTGGTATTACAAACTTCATACCATAATGACATAAATAGTCCCTCCTTTCATATATATATTCGAAACTAACCCATAACTTACTCTTTCAGCCCTCATCATTAAAATCCATTACAATTTAGGTACAATATTTACCAATTACACCCATGCTTCCATAATTCCTCTCAAATTCGATTCCTAATTTACCAAACATCCCTTTTGTTGGATTAGAGTCTAAGTCCATAACTATTTTGGTATGTACTTGACCCGATGGTGCATGGTCCTTTTGGGTTGCCTTCACCAAAGCAACTTGATAGGATAAATTATGGAGAGAGAGAGAGAGAGGATTAGTTATGATTTATTAATATATTATGAGAATAATATATTAAAGTAGAAATCATATTGTTTAATTAATATTAGTCAATAATTAATTAAGAATTAATTTTGTGGCTAAAAGACATTATTTAAACTTAAGGGACTAGAATTGTCAATTGTATGATAGTTGAATATTGGGCTAATGGACTCCACATTAGAGGGGTGGAAGAGTTATATGGGGAAAACCCATTAGAAATCGTCCTAGGCCTCTAAGGAGGGAGTCCATGGGTTGCTTAGGGCCTAAGCAGTCAAATTAGGGTTTCCTTGTTAGATAACTCTAATAGCCTCACTATTTAAGGACCCCTATGGCACCAAAAAGGTTGCCAACTGATTCCTTAGGGTTTCTACTCGTTTTTGGGTGCCTCCTCTCTTCTCTTTCTTCATCCTCTTGCTCTTGGTGTTTGTGAGCCATTAGAGGAGTGACACTTGTGACTCTAAGCTTTCTAAAGCCATTACAAGGAGGATTTAAGATTGTTATTGTTATATAACAATCAAGGTAAGATCTAAACCCTATTATTATGTAAATATTGATTATCACATGCTAGATCTAGGGTTTAAAGTCTTGGATGAACGCATGTACAATAGAGAAACCTAGATCCAAGCATTAGGGTTTGCATGAGCACATAGGATGTTCTTATGGCCAAAAACCCATCAGTGGTATCAGAGCCTTGATTGGTTTCTATTGTATTGATGCCTAGTATATTCATTCTTGTTGTAATATCGAGTTTTGGCCATCTGCCTGACAAACTCATCGAGTCCCAATGTGGACTCGTCGAGTAGGTTGAACTCGGCGAGTCCATATGGGAAATCGGCGAGTTTAGCTGTCAGACAGGCGGATTTTCGGGATTTTTGCCTATTTTGACTTAGGATAATTGTCATAACTGTTTAAAATTAATAAAATACAAATTTTATTGATTCCTTATGATTATCTTTGTCAAAATAAAAGATTTTGGTCATCTAATTAGATAATTGTTACCTTATTTGATAAATGTTAAATTATTTGAATTATTTGATCATTATCTTGCATGAAATTGAATTAGGTCATAATTAGATAATCACCAATTAATTGTTTAATTGTCTTATTTGTATTTTGATCTAATAGTTTTGAAAGGTTTCAAAACTTGCCCTCAAGTTTTGGAATTTAAATTTTTGATTAAAAAGTTTAATTTTGAAATATTTAAATTCTAAACCCTAATGATTTGAAATGTTTCAAAACTTGCCCTCAAGTTTTGGAATTTAAATTTTAATTAAAAGTTTAATTTTAAATTGTTGAATTCTAAGACCCTAAGTTTTGAAAAAGTTCAAATTGCACCCTATGGTTTTATTAAATTAATTAAGTGTATAATTAAAAGAGAGTTAATAAATCCATAGTGATATGGTTCACATTTAATTAAATTAAAAGTATAATTTATTAAATTAGACCACCTAGTATTTTAAAAAGTGTAAAATACACCCTTATAATATATATATATATATATATATATATATATATATATATAACATTAAAAGTCTGATATTATATATGTAACTGCTAGTCTTACCGTTAGTAGGTCTCATTCACGAAGCTGGTCTATAAGGGGTGTTTAAGGAAATTGCCTATAAAATGGCAATTGAATGGGTATCCACTCTTACCCACCGCACTCTTGACTAGTGGAGGGTCGTTAGCCGAACGGGTAGGATAGGGAAAACCCTTTCCATTAAAAGTATAATGAAGTATAAAGTTACTAAATGTGTTATACAAAATTCCCAATCTTAGTTACTTTAGACAAAAGTGAATTTGATGCAATTCCATGAAATTACACTTTGTACCCTTGCAAAGACGTTAGTGGAGCGTGTGTGGTAAACCGGCACACTAAATGGTTCTAAGCAAAGGTAGAAAAGGGTGACTCAATGTTTGTCATTGTTCGGTGGAGCGTGTGTGGTTAACCGGCACATGGAATAGGTAACTGTAACATTGGGGGCACCATGTAAGTTTGTATGGTTATTCACACCCTGTTTTGTGATCCTCGGCATCCCAGTCACAAATCGAGGGGCATATCAAGATTTAAACATGTCATTGAAAAGTTTAATGAATCTCAAAGGATCTAGGAGTTTTTCATTACATTTAAAACTTAATCTCCTTTTCGTTTTTCATGGTGGAAAATTAGTGAATCGTCATTCACTTACCTTCAAATGTTCTGCAATTTGGGTTACGGCATCCCTCTCCTAAGTTGTAGAGTATTGTGTTGGGTCCTATCCTTGATATCTTATTTGGGTGATTTATTAAGGACTCAATCAATCAACTAACTTGAATTTTTCTCCCGTTTTGTAGATGTCAAAATATGACAGCTATGGTCTTCCCAAATCCCGTGGAACAAGTTTTCCACATGAAGATGATATTCCACGATTCGATCGAGGAACACGAGATCATGCTTCACTTCCTCCACATCCTCCTATTGTTCTCCCTAACCCACAAGTTCAAAGGTTTGAAAAGTTCGAACTCACTCAAGCCCTTTTGGCAAGTAAACATGAAGAAGGAAAGTCAGTGTGTGCACATGTCTGAGAAATAAAGTCACACATTGATAGGTTAATAATGTTGGGATCTGTTGTATGTGAGGAGCAGGGTGTCGACTGGGTTCTACAGTCGCTTCCTGACTCATATAGTGAGTTCGTAAGAGAGTACTATATGATGAATCACGACATGACCCTCATTGATCTCACCTATATGCTTATTGCTGCTGAATCAGCAATGATTTGGCACACTGGAAAAGCAAAGTTGATTGGTGGATCTGCCTTCCAGACCTCTATGGATATAGGCAATGGCAACGAAAGGCATGCCATGGTCGAAAAGTTTGATCATAAGAGAAAGGCAAAGTCTGAAGTAATTCCGTGTGCTGTTCCAAAAGAGTCAAATTGCTTTTATTGCCAAGAGAAGGGGCATTGGAGACGAAGCTGCCCAGTATACCTGAGAGATCTAAGAGATGGGAGAGTCAAGACGTTTGGCTTTACTTCAGGTAAAATTCACTATCTAACTCCATTAAGTTCCTATTCGTTGATTCTTAATACATAATGTGATAAGATTACATTTGAATGTTTTGCAGAATCAAAGAAAAGACAGGAAGCTTGATGGAGGAGCAAGATGAGTCTGATCACGATGAAATGGATCACGATCTCATGGATTCAAAGATCAGATTTTGAGCTTTGGAAGTTATGATAGATTTGTTAGGAATATTTGATTACATAGTTTTTCAATTGATTTTGCATTGTAAGGACATTTTTTTCCGCTGATTTTATGAATAAAATAAATTTTGATTTATCTTATTCATGTATATCCTTGCAATGAAATCGTTGTGAAAAATTGATGTTTGTGCATTTCTATAAATGGATGTGATTCTTAATTATGTTATTTATGTTAGTGTCAAAATTTTCTAAGCAAGGAAAGATTCCCATCACCCAAGTTTCAATTGGACAGAAACTTGGAATCATATGATTTGAATCATGTGATGTATGGAAATCTTGGTACTTAGGAAATTAAGACTAATTCCTTGATCACACAAGTATGTGAGTCAAGTGAAGGACTAAAGGAATAGAACAAGTTGTTGTGCACTAGTCCACCACAAATAAAAATGAGACTATTCGTCATGATTTACCAAAAGGTCTAGTAAATGTGGTTATACTTACAAGATTAAGTGTAATTCTGAATCATTGAAAGGTTTCAATGAATGGCAGAACGAATAAGAAGAATCAATGAAGGCAGAAAGATAAAAGTTTCTCCAATCTAAGAAGAAGGGAGAGTACTTTTGTATCAGATTTTATGATCGTCTTAATGATTAAGAACTATATCACAATTGATTCTCTAAGGACATCTTAGTGTACTAGTATGGCTAAGAAGAGGAATCGGAAATTGTTGAAATGGTTAAATCAAAAGGATGAGTCATACTCGTTCCAAAATCAAGTCTTAGAATCGTACTCCAAGATTGTGAATTGAGTGACACGCACTCATCAAACGTGAAGTAGAAAATTGTTTTTCTTACTCTTGAACGTTTGAAATTGGTAGGTTGTGATGTCTTGGAGAAGACAAAGACCAACTAAGACGAAATGTGTGTAATGTTTTGTCTTGATATAGACTCACACTAACTCTTGGATATTTGTTTATTAAGAAATGCTTCTTGATTAGAGAATCTATTATGCCAAGAGGTTAGTGGGAGTCTGAAGATCTTGAAAAGATTCAAGAACTAATCAAGAGTAAACCTATTAAACACTAGCACACGACTTAAGGTTTGTAACCTATCGTGTTGACAAAATTCTATTTTCTGTGCCAATCCTGTTGAGTGATAATGCATATGAGTTTTATGAGTTCTCATTAGAATGCATAAGGCAAACACCTTATTCAATGAAAGTACATTGACTGGCATAGGTGAGCTGCTAGATAACTTGGAAGAAATGGTGGGACCCTTGATGGCAAGAAATTAAGAATGAACAAAGTTCTGTCCATAAGAGTTTGAATTTGCCACAAACATTATCTTTTGATTATTGTAATGGCAAATTCACATGGATAGGAACGCATACATCATAAAATCTAAGTGTCATAAGGTTTCCTTCCTTCATTAAAATGATTGTGAGGAAATGCTTTCACCAAGACAGATTTTAAGGAGATAGCAGTTGTGTAAATTGTATTCTCAAATTCGATTATGATTACGGCATCCCTCTTCATAGTTCGAATTGTGAGATTTGACAATTAGTCTGAACATTTGGGACTTAGTAACATAAGTTCTAAATTTGTTTAGACACACATGCAAGCTTTCTAAGAAAAGGTGTATGAGTTTAAGAAGCTTAGATAAAGGATTATCAAAGCATCTGGTATTAGAAATATGAACTTAAGGAATTCAATAAGCATTGTTTTCTGGAAGTTCAGCTGTTTTCGGAATACATATCAAAGCTAGTAAGAGCATAAGTGTTATGCCAATAAGGAAATAATCATCATGTTAGTAGGAGCATGATTATTATGGTAAGTATTGCAAGTTAGCAATATTAGTTATAGAAAACAAGAGTTATACTTTGCAAAGTCGTAAGGGTTGAAAAGTTGTTTTGCTATAATTAAGGGAGAGAATATTGTACTTTGTTTCAAAATCTAATGCTCAGATTGAGAAATTTTAATAAATTTAGTCAGAGGATACATAGTGTGTTCTCAAATTTCGATTATGACTACGGCATCCCTCTTCATAGTTCGAATAGTGAGAACGTGACACATAAAATATTATGGCAGAAGATTGATAAAGTATCATATCTTTATATAAGGTATTATGCATCATGTCTCATACGCTTCGGGTATAGGAACAATTGCATATGCTATAATATTTTACCGTTCTAAAATTTTCCAAATACCAAGGACATTAAGAGGGAAAAGGGACTAGAACCGGTTTTGACTGAAATAATTAAACAACTATCAAAGGACGATCCAAAGTTCGCTGATGATTGGTCGCTTGTGAGTAGTTGGAAGTATAGTAATGGATGGACCATATCGACATTATTATGAATAGATAACATTCTATTTAGAATGAGTTGTCATATGGAAAATATGGAAATGTTTCCATAATTGGGAGTTGGAAATTAAGAATTTATGTCTAGATTAGAAAATTGTATGCAAAAAGGATGTTCAAATAAATGTACTTTGAGTGAGAGACATCACATCTATAGAATTGTTTTTCTAATAGAGTACCTTGTGATTTCATTAGCCGAGTCTTTGTGACTTTTGTGTCGTGACTTCTGTGACATCCCCAAAATCACGGCCAGAAAAGACCGATTTTGTTTATGCTTTATAAAAATCAGAGTACCTCATTTTATATAAAGGTTGCGGAATTTGTTCCCAGAAAAACATGGTAAATACGTTTTTAAAACATTTTCGAAGAAACGTATTTATTTCATTTTAAAATGTTTGGGATGTCATCGTTAATACCGAAAAATAAGCATAAACAGAACTTACAATGATTTACACTAGTGATCTACATCTCTTTTAAATCTCTCAGAGTAATGTCACTTCACTTCGTCACCTGTGATATATATAAACTAAGTGGGTCAGGTTGGGAAACCTGGTGAGTACATAGGGTTTTCAACCCACAATAATATAATTATTATGTTCAATCAAACAATCAACCCAATTAACCATCCCCATTATCTTCTTTACTCTTTAAGGATTTAACCTAAGAGTCATCTATCCTGCATTCGTTTATTCCGTAGTCCCTTACTTCCAGGGTTATGGGACTGGCACTAAATCCATAGCTGCCAATGTTCGTTCATAAAGCACTAATTCCATAGCTGCTATAGTCTATTCATCGGGTACTAAATCCATAGCTACCAGTCTTTATCTAATAGGTACTAAGTCCATAGCTACCAATGTTCAACAGGTACTAAGTCCATAGCTACCAATTCCTACAGGTACTAAATCCTTAGCTACCAGCGTCTAACTAATAGGTACTAAGTCCATAGCTACCAATTCCCAACAGGTACTAAATCCATAGCTACCAACATCTAAAAGGTACTAAGTCCATAGCTACCGGTGTTTGTCCCATATGCACTAAGTCTATAGCTGCCAATGTATACTCACGTCATCTTCTATCTCTCATCATTCATCTACCCATCTCATACCCAACATTTTCGTATATATAAAATACGTATATAGTTTAAGTCCTTTAAAACATGTATAAAATGTTCAACCAGCATAGACAGCAAGTATTCAGATAATGTGCACACATAGCACGTAGTTTATATAAAATACTTCATATCTATGTGTAAGATGAAAGGGACTATGCACTCACCTGAAAGGTGGTGAGTCGGCACTCGGACAGCACTTCGTTACTCTTAAAACAATTATCCCTTGACGAAACCTAGTATCATTACCACTAGAGTTTAGTCTAACGCTTGACGAGACTAATTTAATAGTCTAGCTATTATTACTATTATATAAGCGTTAAATAACACTCAATATAACTCATAATAATAGCCTAAATAATTATTTTAAGGTCCTAACAATGTTACTATAATTAAATAAAATCTATATTAAATATACTATAGGCATAGCTCACTTACATCGGGTTTTTATTAAAAATCGGGCTTCGCTGGAGCAGCGTTTCCGAGCCGAAAGCTTTTCTTCTCGGAGCCGTCGGGCGCTCCGGGGCTTTCTTCTCGTGATAGGGAGGTTCCCTAGATTTGGGAGGGGTTTAGCGAGGTTAGAGAGAAGTTAGAGAGAGAAATAAAGACTTATGGTGTGAACAAAATATGAGGAGTTCACCCTTGTATTTATAGGAAGTGTATAGTAAAGTAGTCTCCAAGCTTCGTCCGTAACTTTTGCATACGAGCTCCGTTTTTGTCTGTCTTTTTACTGTTGAGTTCCTATTAATGAGATCTTCAACTTTCATTTAGACCTCGTTAGCTAATTCTCATTCTATCTCGGATTTACAAAACTGTATTGAATTCACCGCTCTCGAAAACTAGAGACTAAGCTTCGTCCATAACTTTCGCATACGAGTTCCGTTTTTGTCTGTCTTTTTACCGTTGAGTTCCTATTAATGAGATCTTCAACTCTCATTTAGACCTCGTTGGCTAATTCTCATTCTATCTCGGATTTACAAAACTGTATCGAATTCGCCGCGCTCGAAAAGTAGAGACTAAGCTTCGTCCATAACTTTCGCATATGAGTTCCGTTTTTATCTATCTTTTTACCGTTGAGTTCCTATTAATGAGATCTTCAACTCTCATTTAGACCTCGTTGGCTAATTCTCATTCTATCTCGGATTTACAAAACTGTATCGAATTCGTCGCGCTCGAAAAGTAGGGACTAAGCTTCGTCCATATCTTTCGCATACGAGCTCTATTATCGACGTTCTTTATATCCACGCGTTGGTATTTACGAGTACTACAACTTTCATTTAGATCCCGTCGGCTAAAAATCGACCCATCTAAAATTCAGATTTCGGGCTGTGCACTGATATGCTAAATCTTAGAAAAATCATAACTTCCTCATACGAAGTCAGATTTGGGCGTTCTTTTTATCGATGTTCTTAGTTTAACATATTCTACGACTTTCGTTTAGATCGCTAAGGCTAAATCTCGCTCTATCGTAAATTCACTATTTACGCTTCCCGGTATCGTGCTGGTTCCGTCGCGAAACTTCAACAGGCCATAACTTCTTCGTTATAACTCGGATTTCGGCGTTCTTTATATGTACGAAAACCTTGTAACATACTCTACAACTTGGTTAAGATTATTTATTCTAAATAATCTTTTGTCGAAAAGTCTTTTTCGACCCTTATTGCCTCTAATTTGACTAGCCCGGATTTGCGGGCGTTACAATTATCTCCCCCTTAGGATGATTACGTCCCGGAATCATCAACGAAACAGGGTCATATAATGACTCCATACGTCATCTCTTCATCCTAGGTAATAATTATAACTTCTACATTCCTTCAATTCTATCTCTTAAACTCATTGACTGGAAGAGTACTCGGTCGTGCACCTACTCTCTACCTCAGGTTAGACTCCAAATTATGATCTTCAAGTCACAATCTCGATCCTTGCTGGATACGGACTTGAGATAAGTTCTTTTATTACTACTATAGATCGATGTGTCATATTCTAATGACCTATCATCGTATGTTGCAACACTTAGACTTAGGTCTCTTAGAGTTAAATTCTAAAACAGACTATGCCTTCCTTCATGTTCTAATGTGATATAATCACACTTTAACATTAGGCATTTCTAGCCACCAACTTCTTTAACAACGACTGTGATACTTCTATTGATCGCTTTGATTTCAACCGTTTGGTTTAAGTCGGACGCTACATCAAACTTGGTTCTCTGAACCACACAACATACTCATCGTAGTCGGACTCGATTCGATATGACCACTAGGGTCGGAATATCAACAATCTTCTTAGTCATTACCGAAACGATGGTAACAACACACTTGAATAAAACGAAATCAGTTACTAGCTTCTTGGTAACCTTGTGACTTTCCCTGATCCAAGTGTGAGTCCTGTGCTTCCGGTAGTATAGGCTTCTACTACCATTCGCATCTACTCATACTCGTCCCAAGTATTGTCTCGCAGTTTCCCAAGTCACCATGCAGCAAATCATACAATCATTCAACACATCAGATAACAAAACGAAGGTTTTATATTAATTCTTGAAACGATTACATAGGTGTTCAAGTTCACCCTAGACTATGCCTCTACTAGGCTACATCATACGAAACTATGGCTACTGCATAATCCGATCTTCGGGTAAGAAGTCCGCATTCTTGATTCCTCGCATGGTTCTCTGCTTCGTCGAGGATCATGTGAAATGCCCTTGGCCTTGGTGGCGTTTCTGGTCTTGCTGCTTTATTTTTCCTTGGGCAGTCTCTGGACATGTGCCCCTTGCCTCCACATCCGTAGCATACTTTGTCATTATGTGTGCAGTCTTTGGAATAGTGACCCGTCCTCCCACACTTGTAACAAGTCACTTCTTCGTTGCACTTCCCACCATGCTTCTTCTTGCAATTATCACACCATCTTGTTTCACCTCCATCTGCTCCTCCAAGTTTTGAGAATTTGCTTTCCTTGTTCGACCTCGAAGATCCCTCAAACTTTCGCTTCTCTCCTGCCTTATCTTTTTCTAGACCATTTTCTCTTATTTGGGCCTCTACGTTCTTAGCTGCCCTAACAACTGCTTTCAAGGTAGTTGCCATTTTGACCATTGGACCAAAGTCAGTGGGCAGTCCGTTAGCAAACCTATCAATCTTGGAGAGTTCAGTAGGCACCAAGTAGGGAAATAGCTTCATCCTCTCGGTAAATGTGGTGGCATACTCATCAACACTCATCTTTCCTTTCTGCAGGTTCTGAAACTCGTTGTTTAGGTCTATCAGATCTACCTCCGAGCAGTACTGCATTTTCAACTGTTCCAAAAACTCTTCCCACGACATCCTTAAGGCTTCTCCTCGTGGCATCGTATCTGCCAATAGCTTCCACCAGCTCAAGACTCCAGTTTTCAGCTGTCTTACTGCAAAGACAGTCTTCTGTTTCTCATTACAGCTGCAGCTCTCAAACACCATCTCCATCTCAGAGATCCAATCCATAATCTCAACCGGCTTTGGGCTTCCTGAGAGGCTTGGTGGTTTCGCACCCAAGAAATTCTTGTACATCCGCCCATCCTTGTTGTTTCTCCCATCTGGGCCATCCCTTTGCTCACCTTGAGTCCCAACTTGACTCACTTGGCGGCTGTAGTTCCCTTCCTCAGATTGCTCGGGAATCAGTTCGGGTTGCTCAATGGGCATAGTAGGTTCGTCCCTATTCAACATCCGTCTCATTTCTTCCCTTTGTTCAGCCAACATAGCCCGAATCATGGCTTGAACTCCAGCCATGGTGACTGGCTCAGGCGCAACTTCTTCTACAACAGGTATTTGTTGAACCACTGGGGGTTGGTTCCTGTTCCCATTTGTGTTTACGTTTCCGCTACGGGTCCTTACCATCTCGATCTATACACCGAATAAGGTGAATTTAGACCTTTACTTGACGTTTAAATCATCCTTATCACTCCGAAATGTTTACATGCTAGTTCTAATACCGTAGTCGTACGTTTAGAATCCTAAACACATAAGGTTTCCAGATCCGGTCGGCAACAGACCATAGATCCGAACAATTAACAACATATCATGCACAAAGCATTTAGCACATAAAAGCATTTTAGGCACAATTCCTAAAATAAGCTAGTGCTCACACCTCACAATCATCGCTTAGCATTCTAAGTTTAAGTCTAGAAATAAATCCATATTCCTAGTTCGCTTAAACTAATGCTCTGATACCAACTGTGACATCCCCAAAATCACGGCCAGAAAAGACCGATTTTGTTTATGCTTTATAAAAATCAGAGTACTTCATTTTATAAAAAGGTTGCGGAATTTGTTCCCAGAAAAACATGGTAAATACGTTATTAAAACATTTTCGAAGAAACGTATTTATTTCATTTTAAAATGTTTGGGATGTCATCGTTAATACCGAAACATAAGCATAAACAGAACTTACAATGATTTACACTAGTGATCTACATCTCTTTTAAATCTCTCTGTGTAATGTCACTTCACTTCGTCACCTGTGATATATATAAACTAAGTGGGTCAGGTTGGGAAACCTGGTGAGTACATAGGGTTTTCAACCCATAATAATATAATTATTATGTTCAATCAAACAATCAACCCAATTACCCATCCCCATTATCTTCTTTACTCTTTAAGGATTTAACCTAAGAGTCATCTATCCTGCATTCGTTTATTCTGAAGTCCCTTACTTCCAGGGTTATGGGACTGGCACTAAATCCCTAGCTGCCAATGTTCGTTCATAAAGCACTAATTCCATAGTTGCTATAGTCTATTCATCGGGTACTAAATCCATAGCTACCAGTCTTTATCTAATAGGTACTAAGTCCATAGCTACCAATGTTCAACAGGTACTAAGTCCATAGCTACCAATTCCTACAGGTACTAAATCCTTAGCTACCAGCGTCTAACTAATAGGTACTAAGTCCATAGCTACCAATTCCCAACAGGTACTAAATCCATAGCTACCAACGTCTAAAAGGTACTAAGTCCATAGCTACCGGTGTTTGTCCCATAGGCACTAAGTCTATAGCTGCCAATGTATACTCACGTCATCTTCTATCTCTCATCATTCATCTACCCATCTCATACCCAACATTTTCGTATATATAAAATACGTATACAGTTTAAGTCCTTTAAAACATGTATAAAACATTCAACCAGCATAGACAGCAAGTATTCAGATAATGTGCACACATAGCACGTAGTTTATATAAAATACTTCATATCTATGTGTAAGATGAAAGGGACTATGCACTCACCTGAAAGGTGGTGAGTCGGCACTCGGACAGCACTTCGTTACTCTTAAAACAATTATCCCTTGACGAAACCTAGTATCATTACCACTAGAGTTTAGTCTAACGCTTGACGAGACTAATTTAATAGTCTAGCTATTATTACTATTATATAAGCGTTAAATAACACTCAATATAACTCATAATAATAGCCTAAATAATTATTTTAAGGTCCTAACAATGTTACTATAATTAAATAAAATCTATATTAAATATACTATAGGCGTAGCTCACTTACATCGGGTTTTTATTAAAAACCGGGCTTCGCGGGAGCAGCATTTCCGAGCCGAAAGCTTTTCTTCTCGGAGCCGTCGGGCGCTCTGGGGCTTTCTTCTCGTGATAGGGAGGTTCCCTAGACTTGGGAGGGGTTTAGGGAGGTTAGAGAGAAGTTAGAGAGAGAAAGAAAGGCTTATGGTGTGAAGAATATATGAGGAGTTCACCCTTGTATTTATAGGAAGTGTATAGTAAAGTAGTCTCCAAGCTTCGTCCGTAACTTTTGCATACGAGCTCCGTTTTTGTCTGTCTTTTTACTGTTGAGTTCCTATTAATGAGATCTTCAACTTTCATTTAGACCTCGTTAGCTAATTCTCATTCTATCTCGGATTTACAAAACTGTATCGAATTCGCCGCGCTCGAAAACTAGAGAGTAAGCTTCGTCCATAACTTTCGCATACGAGTTCCGTTTTTGTCTGTCTTTTTACCGTTGAGTTCCTATTAATGAGATCTTCAACTCTCATTTGGACCTCGTTGGCTAATTCTCATTATATCTTGGATTTACAAAACTGTATCGAATTCGCCGCGCTCGAAAAGTAGAGACTAAGCTTCGTCCATAACTTTCGCATACGAGTTCCGTTTTTATCTGTCTTTTTACCGTTGAGTTCCTATTAATGAGATCTTCAACTCTCATTTAGACCTCGTTGGCTAATTCTCATTCTATCTCGGATTTACAAAACTGTATCGAATTCGCCGCGCTCGAAAAGTAGGGACTAAGCTTCGTCCATATCTTTCGCATACAAGCTCTATTATCGACGTTCTTTATATCAACGCGTTGGTATTTACGAGTACTACAACTTTCATTTAGATCCCGTCGGCTAAAAATCGACCGATCTAAAATTCAGATTTCGGGTTGTGCAGTGATATGCTAAATCTTAGAAAAATCATAACTTCCTCATACGAAGTCAGATTTGGGCGTTCTTTTTATCGATGTTCTTAGTTTAACATATTCTACGACTTTCATTTAGATCGCTAAGGCTAAATCTCGCTCTATCGTAAATTCACTATTTACGCTTCCCGGTATCGTGCTGGTTCCGTCGCGAAACTTCAACGGGTCATAACTTCTTCGTTATAACTCGGATTTCGGCGTTCTTTATATGTACGAAAACCTTGTAACATACTCTACAACTTGGTTAAGATTATTTATTCTAAATAATCTTTTGTCGAAAAGTCATTTTCGACCCCTATTGCCTCTAATTTGACTAGCCCGGATTTGCGGGCGTTACAACTTCACAAAAGGATCATTGCATAAAATATTAGAATTTAACATATTCTAAAAAGTGGCAAGAATTTGGTATTCTTACACTAATTATAAGGATTGGGGATTGTGAAATGAGTTTCATTAGAAAAGTTTTTCAATTGATCTATTTCACAAAGCATGGACCATAGGAAATGTAATGACCCAAATTTTACGTCCAAAATTTTTTCTTTTTAAATAAATACTTAGAAAACGATTTTAATTAAAACATTGTCTGATCCAACCATTTCATAACATACATCGTGTCTGAAAACCGAAACATGAAAACAATTAACTATCAGAGTACAAAATCCCAGATTGACTCATGGTGCGGAAAACGAGATGTGTGTATGATGTGCCGCTACCGCGCCAGCTCCTTCCCCCTTGAAGAAGAGGTACCTGAAAACAAAACTACAAACCGTAAGCACGAAGCTTAGTGAGTTCCCCCATAATACCTCATACCATACAAACATACAATGAACAACTAGGAGATACGGGCCTCGCCCACACTCATGAAGATACGGGCCTCGCCCACACTCTGCTAGCTGGGAGATACGGGCCTCGCCCACACTCCACTATCTGGGAGATACGGGCCTTGCCCACACTCCCTTATCTGAGAGATACGGGCCTCGCCCACACTCTGCTATCTGAGAGATACGGGCCTCGCCCACACTCAGCTGCTAAACCATAACATACAAGTATCACACAGACAACAAGTATAAACAATTCTATCACACTGGCGTATATCATAATCAAACTCAACCATGAGATACGGGCTCTGCCCACACTCCGACACTAACATATCGTCTTATACGAGCCGGCCTTGGTGCCTTAGACCCGTTACTACTAGAAGGAAACTCACCTCGAAAGTAGCTACCGAAAGTCTGACTGCTAGACGTCTGGCTGCTGCACTAGTAATCCTCCGGCTACAAATCCATAAACATAGATTAGCCACTCATAAATACCCTCTGGTCAATTGACTGTCCCATCCCTGGTCCAAGGTCAACTCCTTGGTCAAAGTCAACTTCCAGTTGACTGGACTCGCCGAGTCGTAGCACAGACTCGTCGAGTCCTTCTCCTACTAACCCGGTCCTACTCGCCAAGTCCCTCTTCCCACTCGCTGAGTCACCCTTAACTCACTACTCGGGTCTATAGAACCGAATCGTGATCCGACTCGCCGAGTCCCACGAGCAGATCTCCTACTCGCTTCCAAATCCTCACCAGAGCATCCCTTAAGAGGATTTGGGGTTCTGGGACTATTGCTACACGTTAAATTGCTAATTCCGCATGCAGATATGAAGGGTTGGACCTTCAACACTTAAACCCCTCTTACTCAGTGAAAGTTCATATGACTCGCCGAGTTTGAAGAACAACTCGTCGAGTTCCAGGCAATCTTCATAGGACTCGCCGAGTTGTTCATCCAACTCGCCGAGTCTAAGACCATCTTCATAAAACTCGCTGAGTTCCACTTTGGGACTCGCCGAGTCCCTTCGACCCACTTCCCATACAGACCAAATATGAGACATGCAACGCTTCTAAACCATAGATCCATGCTCCTAGGGCATGCTTATCACGTAAAGTTGCAAACTTTACGTGCATGCATGGCCCTATAAGCTCAAGAAGGCAAATCCAAGCTCTTTAAGAGGTCATACACTCAATAGGGACCTCAATAACTCCAACCACAGAGACTTTATACCTCTAAGATGTCCATAAGATCCCAATCTGAAGTCCTTTTAGAACTTAGAGCATAAATACATGGAGTTTGAGGTTTTAGGGCTTGAAACCCACTAATTTGGGACAAAAAAGGGATCTAATGAACTAGTGATCAAGGTAAGAACTTTTCTACCTGAATGGAAGCTTCTCACAGTGTAGATTCCGGATCTACCTCCCCTCCTTGCACACTTCAACCTCCTCTTCCTTCCTCTAAGCTCCAAATCTTCTCCACAAAGCCAAAATCACTCTCAAGAACAATATGGGGGCTAGGGTTTCTTTCTACAGCTCTCTAGAAGTGGTAGGGACAAAGGAGGCCAAGTTAGAGCGTTTAAATAGGGTGTAAACACCCGGATTAGGGTTTTTGTCCAAACAGGGTCTACTCGCCGAGTCCGGGGACCGACTCGCCGAGTCCAAAGTTCAAACCCCGCGCCTTATCCTGCTCCTACTCAGCGAGTTGGTCCTTCAACTCGCCGCGTCCAAGGCAAAATTGCATTAAATTAAAATATTAATCACAAGGAGTACGTACCAGGAACCAGGTGTTACAGGAAACCAAAGTGTGCATGCTTGGAGCATGGGACAATTGTGGTTATAATTCGAGTTATAAAGTTGATTATCTAAAACATTAAACAATGAATAATGAGTAATCAATATGGTGATTAAATAAAAGTGTTTTATTTATACTCACAAGTTTGGGGTCATATAGGATTAAGTATTATCATTGTGTTTCTCTTTGCATGTTTTGACTTCCAGAATAACTGGGTTATTCGAACCTCCACAGTCGGTCATACGTTGGAAGTAAGTATGAAGGAATATTGTCATGAAGAGTCTGTAGATTGTTTGAAGAGTTTAGACATAGCACAAGTTTGCTGCAGAGTTCATGAGTGCTTTAATAATATTAGAGTGTTGGATTAAACCCACGCTCACAAAAATCACTTCATGGATTTTGTCACGAGTGATTGTGAGTTGATAATATTGTATATTCATGAAACCGAGACGTGTGAGTTGTTATTTGCGAGTCGGTTACACATTGATAATATGTAAACACACCACTAACTTGGTGTTATAAAACATATTGTTGTGTGTGATTCGGTGAGTGAGTGCAAGCGAGCATTGAGTCGAAGTTTATTCGTTCCTTTTACCCAAAGTAAGATAAAAGCGATATCTGCTCCTACTCGCCGAGTCCGGGGACCGACTCGCCGAGTCCAAAGTTCAAACCCCGCGCCTTATCCTGCTCCTACTCGGCGAGTTGGTCCTTCAACTCGCCGCGTCCAAGGCAAAATTGCATTAAATTAAAATATTAATCACAAGGAGTACGTACCAGGAACCAGGTGTTACAGGAAACCAAAGTGTGCATGCTTGGAGCATGGGACAATTGTGGTTATAATTCGAGTTATAAAGTTGATTATCTAAAACATTAAACAATGAATAAGGAGTAATCAATATGGTGATTAAATAAAAGTGTTTTATTTATACTCACAAGTTTGGGGTCATATAGGATTAAGTATTATCATTGTGTTTCTCTTTGCATGTTTTGACTTCCAGAATAACTGGGTTATTCGAACCTCCACAGTCGGTCATACGTTGGAAGTAAGTATGAAGGAATATTGTCATGAAGAGTCTGTAGATTGTTTGAAGAGTTTAGACATAGCACAAGTTTGCTGTAGAGTTCATGAGTGCTTTAATAAGATTAGAGTGTTGGATTAAACCCACGCTCACAAAAATCACTTCATGGATTTTGTCACGAGTGATTGTGAGTTGATAATATTGTATATTCATGAAACCGAGACGTGTGAGTTGTTATTTGCGAGTCGGTTACACATTGATAATATGTAAACACACCACTAACTTGGTGTTATAAAACATATTGTTGTGTGTGATTCGGTGAGTGAGTGCAAGCGAGCATTGAGTCGAAGTTTATTCGTTCCTTTTACCCAAAGTAGGATAAAAGCGATATCTGTGGGCCCCTTGATGATTTATTGATGACACCCTAAACGCTTGGCCAAGCCAGGACTAATTTGATGTGTTCAATTGTAGTCTGTTGTCAGTCGTCGTAAATCGGAAATTGGGAAACAACACATAGACAGTGAGAATGATTTAAATCCATGTCTCAGTCTATACGATATCTAGAATGGAAGAATATATGATCCCTTATCTAAAGGACGCGTATATGATAAGATCAGAGTTGACAGCGGCTTTTGAAAGTTACGATTGCGGATCAGGATCCGAAGTCATACGCAGAATAGTTATTAGACTTATCCAAGTGGGAGACTGTTGGATTAATGTCTAAGTCCATAACTATTTTGGTATGTACTTGACCCGATGGTGCATGGTCCTTTTGGGTTGCCTTCACCAAAGCAACTTGATAGGATGAATTATGGAGAGAGAGAGAGAGAGAGGATTATTTATGATTTATTAATATATTATGAGAATAATATATTAAAGGAGAAATCATATTGTTTAATTAATATTAATCAATAATTAATTAAGAATTAATTGTGTGGCTAAAAGACATTAATTAAACTTAAGGGACTAGAACTGTCAATTGTATGATAGTTGAATATTGGGCTAATGGACTCCATATTAGAGGGGTGGACGAATTCTATGGGGAAAACCCATTAGAAATCGTCCTAGGCCTCTAAGGAGGGAGTCCATGGGTTGCTTAGGGCCTAAGCAGTCAAATTCGGGTTTCCTTGTTAGATAACCCTAATAGCCTTACTATTTAAGGACCCCTAGGGCACCAAAAACGTTGCCAACTGATTCCTTAGGGTTTCTACACGTTTTTGGGTGCCTCCTCTCTTCTCCTTCTTCATCCTCTTGCTCTTGGTGTTTGTGAGCCATTAGAGGAGTGACACTTGTGACTCTAAGCTTTCTAAAGCCATTACAAGGAGGATTTGAGTTTGTTATTGCTATATAACAATCAAGGTAAGATCTAAACCCTATTATTATGTTAATATTAATTATCACATGCTAGATCTAGGGTTTAAAGTCTTGGATGAACGCATGTACCATAGAGAAACCTAGATCCAAGCATTAGGGTTTGCATGAGCACATAGGATGTTCTTATGGCCAAAAACCCATCACCTTTATCCCCAAATCTCTTCAAATGAAGTCCCGGAAGTTACCATTTAGTCCCTGCTTTCAATAATACTTACAAAACCAATCCAGAACTTACACTTTTAACCCTCAACTTCTAAATTATGCCAATTAACTCCTCGAAACCAACACCCTGCTCTATAACTATTTATTTTAGGGCTACTATACAATCATTAATTTATTTATTCATTTATTTAATAAACCGGTGTTACAACTGTCCCCCAATTAAATTAGATTTCATCCTCGAACTCATTCCTTACACGCCCAACCACTCTAGCAACATGGTCACCATCCTAAGAACACCCTAGCCTTCCCAGGGTAGCTGTGACCAATCTTCCCAAAGCCCTAAAATCCACAGGTGAATGAATTCCTCGCAACATGATCACATCTATTCCGTCCTAATTTCGCTTTCTCGAGATGGTCTGAATCCCTGACAGACCACTCATACTGAATCATTATGAATCTCGTTGTGGGTGACTTAGCATTACTCCACAATCTGTTATTATAACCATACATAAAATCCTAAAATACCATTACTGTTTGAGACGCCGAACTGTCTAAAGCATTGAGCTTCATGAAACACTAACTGCCTGAAACATTATGTTGCACCCTAGCTGCCTTCCCAAATCTAACGAGACCTCCCTGGTCCCAATTCGTTCACTAGTCATCTGAAATACCAATTTTCTACCTAGTTACCGAGCCAAAGGCTCTCATACATTCTCCCCAGACGATTGCATGTGCTATAATCTTCTCCTGTTCTAATTTTCCAAATGCATATGATATGTCTAAAGTTATTAAAAACCTGTCAACGACGATCTAAGGTTCGCTAAGGATTGGTTTTTTAAGGATAGTTGGAAGTATAGTAATGAATGGACCATATTGATATGATTTGAATAGATAGGATTCTACTAAGAAGGGATAGTCATATGGAAATTATGGAAAAGATCCATAATGGGAGTTGGACATCAAGAATCTATGAGTAAGTTAGAAACTTTTATGCAAGAAGGATCTTCAAAGGAATGTTCTTTGAATATGATACTTTGTATCTATGGAATTGTCTTGTAACAATCTCCAATGTAAAGTTTTGTAATTGGAAAAGTCTCTATGACTTGTGTACATATTCATTACAAAAGGATCACTGCATATAAGCTTAGACTCTAACAGATTATAGTAAGTGGCAAGGACTTGATATTCTTACACTTACGATAAGGATTTGGAATTATGAAATGAGTGTCATTGGAAATGTTTAAAATTGATCTATTTCACAAATTAAGGACCATAGGTAAACATAATGTGCATGCTTGGAGCATGGGATAAGTATTGTTTTAATTCAAGTATTAAGTTGATTAATCGAAACATTATACAATGAATAATGTGTAATCAATATGGTGATTAAATAAAAGGTGTTTTATTTATAATCAAAAGTTTTGAGACCATATTGTATTCAATTATTCTTGTGTTTCATTTCACATGTTTTGACTTCCCGAATAATAAGATAATTCAAACCATCCACAATCGATCATACTTTAGAAGTAGGTATTAAGGCAAGACTGTCATGAATCCGTCCGTAGATTGTCTAAAGTGTTAGACATAGCACAAGTTTGATACAGTATTCATGAGTACTCCTGTAATAAAATTTGAGTATTGGATTAAACCCATGCTCATCTGAATCACTTCATAGATTTTATCACGAGTGATTGTGAGACGATAATATCTTATATTATTCAAACGGAGAGATATAAGTTGCAGTTTACAAGTCGGTTGCACATTCATGATATGAAAATGCACCAGTAACTTGGTGTTATAAAACGTATTGTTGTGGGTGATTTGATGACTAAATAGAGCAAGCATATGAGTTGAAGTTTATCCGTTCCTTTTACCCTAAGAGGGATAAAAGCGATATCTATGGGCCCCTCGATGATTTAGTGATGACAATCCTAAGCGCTTGGCCAAGCCTGGACTAATTTGATTTGTTCAATTAGTCAGTCGTCATAAATCGGAAATCGGGAAACAACACATGAACAAAGAGAATGCTTATAATCCATGTCTCAGTTCATACGATATCTAGAATGGAGGAATATATGATCCCTTATCTAATGGATGCGTCATTGACTAGGTCAGAGCTCGACAACGGCTTTTAAGAGCTACGATTGCTATTCGGTTTTTGAAGCCATACCTGAAATAAGAATGATTAGACTTATCCAAGTAGGATACTGTTGCATTAGGTGTCTAAGCCCATAAGTATAATTGGTATGTACTTGACCCGAGAGTATCATAGTCCATTTAGGTTGCCTTCACCAGAACAATATGATAGGATGGATATTTGAGAAAAAGGCTATTTCTGATTTACTAATATATTATAAGTATAATATATTAATTGAGGGATCATAATATTCAATTAGTATTGATCAAGAATTAATTTGGAATTAATTTAGTTATCAAAAGAGACTAATTAAATTAACGGGGACTGATTATGTAAAACAGTGATATATATTGTTTGGGCTATTGATCCATGATGGGCTAAGTTTATGTAAGTATCCATGAAGAGTTATCCCACATGAGATATGGATCATAACCTAAGTGTATGGATTAGGGTTTACCCATGACTCTTGGAATCCTACAATATATATGTGTTATCCCTTAGCTAAAATCGGCCCTAAGTGTTCTAGGAAGAGAGATAGCCGATTTTGGAGTGTCTAGCCTCTCTCTCAAATTCCTCCTTTGTTCATGGTGTTTGTGAACCATTTGAGGCATCACACTTGAGGTGCTAATCTCTTGAAAGGCCAAAACTGTACAATAAAGAGGCACTCTTCTAACTTGACTTTATGATTTATATGTCAAAATTATATGCTAGTTGTAGGCTTCATGATTTGGAAATTTTCTTGCATGTATAACCAGAGAAAACTTAGATCCAAAGCTATTAGGGTTGTATGTGCACCATAAGAGTGTTATAGTACACAAAACCCAACAAAAACCACATTTTGTATCAAGAACTAGCATGTGATGAGTTATAGATAGAATAGTGTAAATACGTGTGAATGAGGGTTTTATCTTCCCATCCTTGATGTCCTGTAAGTATTTCGGGCAGCTTCTCTTCCAATGCCCCTTATCATGGTAGTAGAAGCATGTTGCTTCTTTAGGATCGGATGAGGGAGTGGCAGAACCGGTTTTAGCTTTGGATCCACTAGTAGAAGATCCATCATGAGACTTTCCATTCCAGTTCTTTGAGGGATATTTCCTCTTCTTCGATTTTCCTTGTCCAATAGCCAGGACAAAAGCAGTAGCAGGAGTAGGAGTGGATTCGACACTTTTTCCTTTCAATCCACTTTCAACAGGTCTTAGCAAACCTTGGAGCTTGCTCAAAGTGACTTCCTTAGTGATCATATGATAAGTCATCTTGAACTGATCACAACAAGGATGTAAAGAGTGTTGGACTATTTTAATAGCCAGCTCTTCGTCAAAATTGACATTCAACTTGAGCACCCGATCCACATACCTCTGCATTCTTTGCAGGTGGGTCGTGATGGACTCTCCATCCCTCATTTTGGTGGTGATGACCGAAATGACTATCTCGTACCTCTGTTGACGTGCTTTTTGATGGTACTTTTCCATCAAGTCCTTATACATCTCGTAGGGCCAATAGTCCTCGTACAACCGCTGCAGCTCAGGAGTCATGGTAGCTACCATAATACAGGACACCTTAGTAGCATCCTTGTAGTGAGCCCCATACTCAGCTATTTCTTCGGGAGTAGCTTTGGACTCATCAATCTCGTTCAACGGTTTGTCGAGGACATATTATTTGTCCTCGTAACACAGGGCCATATGAATGTTCTGGATCCAATCATTGAAGTTGGAACCATCAAACGTAAGCCTCGCACAAATGTTCAAGAGCGAGAAAGAATTGTTGGAATTGTTGTCGAAGGGAGTGGAAGCGTTGTTTGAGGTAGACATCTGCAAAAGAAGAAAGACAAAGTTTTGATTAGATAAGGAATTCTTAATATAACACCCAAAATGACATATTAAGGCTAGGAACCAACACAATAATTCACAATTCGGAAGAGGATGTCGTAATCCAATTGTAAATTATTTAAAGGTAGGTAAATGACGATTTAACAATTCCACCACGAAAAACGAAATTAATAGAATTAGGTTTTAAATGAAATGAAATTCCTAGATTCTTTTGAGATTCATTGCACTTTTCAATGGCATGTTTAATCTCGATTATGCCCTTCAAGTTTGTGACTGGGATACCGAGGATCACAAACAAGGTGTGAATAACCATGCAAACTAGCTTGGTACTCTCGATGTCATTTACCACCTAATCAAGGTGTCAGTTAACTACACATGCTCCATAGATCTATGATAATTTACGAGCTACCCATATCCACCCTTGTTAGTCCAAGTTAGTGTGTCGGTTAACCACACACGCTCCACTAACGACTTGACAAGGTGCAATGTGCAATTTCATGGATTACATCAAATTCACATTTTCCTAAAGTAACTAAGATTGGGAATTTATAAAACATTTAGTTACTTTATATTTATCATTATACTTATTAATGAGGGTATTGATGTCCTATCCTACTCGTTCGGCTAACGACCCTCCACCAATCAAGGAAGCGGTGGGTGAGAGTGGATACCCATTCAACCGCCATTTTATAGGCAGTTTCTTTATACCCCCTTATAGATCGGCTTCGTTAATGAGGCCTACTAACGGTAAGACTGACTCATCTTATACATACATACATACATACATACATACATACATACATACATACATACATACATACATACATACATACATACATACATACATACATATATACATACATACATACATACATACATATATATAGATTATGTATATATATAATTATTAATCTTTTAATATTATAATAGTATAAGGATTGTATTTTAAACTTTTAAAATACTAGGGTTTTAGAATTTAATATTTCAAAATTAAACTTTTAATTAAAATTTTAATTCCAAAACTTGAAAGGTGCAATTTGAAACTTTTCAAAATTACTAGATCAAATTTTAAATAATTAATTAATCATATAATTTGTCATTATCTTAAAATTTGACCAAATCTATCTATTTAGATAAGGAAATCAGATTAACATTAAACAAAATCAATTTATGATGATAAAAATGATTTATGGTAATTATCCTAATCCAAAATAGATCAAAAATTCAAAAAATCAGCTAACAGATGAGTCAACTCGTTGAGTCAAGGTAAGGACTTGTCGAGTTCATCCAACTTGTCGAGTTCATCCAACTCGTCGAGTTCATTAGGCAGAAAACGATTTATACTTTGCAAACGATTTGGACAGTTCACTATTGCATCAAAGATAACAGTAAAACATCCTAGGCTCTGATATCATTGATGTGTTTTGAGCACAACAACATTCTTATGTGTTTATGTAACCCTAATTGCTTTGGATCTAAGTTTTTCTCTAGTTATACATGCAAATAGAAGTTCTAAAGCAATAACCCTAATACTAACATACAATTTTAGGAATCAATATGAAAACTAGGGTTTGATTGTTACCTTTCTTGTTATCTCGTAATAACAAGTAATCCAATGATGATCTCAACCTTTGAAAGCTTGAGTGCCTTACGTGTTGCACCTCTAATGGAATCACAAACACCAAAAGCAAAGGATGAGTGAGAGAGGGGCAGAAATCCGCTTGGGTTTCTCCTTGTGAAGCAGTGGCTAATTTCAAGAGGTCTAGGGGCCTTTATATACTTGTGGCTACTAGGGTTTGCAGGTGAAACCCTAATTCCTTACTCATGCTCCAAGCAGCCCATATACTTCCTTCTAAAAGGCCTTGGATGATTTCTATAGGGCATCCTAAAGATTTCATCGAACCCATTCCAAGGTAGTCCAGTAGCCCAGTTTGCAACTATTAATGATTTACACAACCAGTCCCCTTACTTTTAATCAGTTCCTTTAATCCTAAAATTAATACCAAATTAATTTCTGATTAAATACTAATTAAATAATATGATTTCTAATTAATTAAATAATATGATTTCTAATATGATTTCTAATTTCTGTTAGAAACAATTATGAGTCAAAATGATATCTTCAAACTATATTATATACTTTTCCAACTTGGGAAAAAGTACTATCTTTACTCAGAGTCAAAATATGTGAACTCACCAACTTTATGTTGACGTATTTTCAAAACGCATGTGTTTTTAGGAACTTAATAAGCTGGAATAATATAACTTTTTATTATCAATAAAGGTACGTAGTTTATAATAATTATTTTGTATTGTTCAATATATATTTGATAACTATGATACAAGGAATGACGTTACACCGCCCGGTGTTTCCGCCGTCGTCTGGGGGTGTGACACAATCCATAACCTTGTTATTCATCAAATAGATGTCAAGACTGCATTCTTTAATGGAGATCTTGATGATGAAGTTTACATGGTTCAACCTGAAGGTTTTGTCATGCATGGACAAGAGCATAAGGTTTGCAAATTTTTAAAATCACTTTATGGGTTGAAACAAGCACCTAAGCAATGGCATAAAAATTTAATGAAGTGATTTTGTCTTTTAAAGACAATAAGTATCAAAAACAACTTTTTGATAGAAGATTATTTAGAATAAATAATCTTAACCAAGTTAAAGTATATGTCACAAAGGTTCCGTACATATAAAGAACGCTAAAATCTGAGTTATAACAAAGAAGTTATAACCCGTCGAAGTTTTACGGCTAAACCAGCACAACACCGTGTAAAGTAAAAAGTGAATTTTTGATAAACAACATTTTAGCCTTAGCAATCTAAACGAAAGTCTTGGTAGAGGTTAAACCGAAATTGTGCATATAAAGAACGTCCAAATCTGACTTCGTATAAGGAAGTTATGATTTTTCTAAGATTTAGCCTAGCAGTGCACATCCCGGAAATCAAATTTTAGATCGATCGATTTTTAGCCGAAAAAACCTAAACGAGAATTGAAGGTCTCGTTAATAGAATCTCGACGATATAAAGACAGATGGAAATGGACGTCGGATGACAAAGTTATAAGTTTTTAACGGGCTTTACCCTATTAAAATATAACTTTAAAATAAATTCAAAATTAGCCGACAGAGTCTAAAAAAAGTTGTAGATTATGTCGCCACCAATGTGTGGATATTATGCGAAAGTTACAGAATTTAGACATTATGTATAGGTTGATGCGAGGAGTGCCACGTGGCACCATCTCATCCCTTGCTTTCTCGCCACGCTCTCGCATGTAAAGCTGACACCTGCCCCCTCATATGCGTAATGTAGGCTTTGGATGCCGTGAGTACCGAGTACGCCCAACATACACCAAAGTTACGCCCCGCGCACTCGCACCTCCCAACCTATAAATATAAGTGTTTTTCTTCCATTTCTCTTCACACATTTCCCATTCTTTCTCTCTCAAACATCATTCTTAGTACCTACCATTTCCTAGAACTTCCCAAGTGTTAGAAGCGAGTCCCAGAGCGCCAGAAGGCTCCAAGAAGAAGAGCTTTCGACTCAGAAGTTCTGCCCGCGCAGAGCCCGGTTCTTTGCTAAACTTCATTGTAAGTGAGTTATGTTTACCCTTCTTTAAGTATAACTTATATTTAAGTTCATTATATTTATTATGAACCTATAAGCAATATATGTGCTAAGTATAAATTATAAAAAGTGTTAATATAATACCTTTCAATTGCTTGTGGTACAGGGAATCTGGTTTGAAGCGCTGCATAAGGTTGTTGGATTTCAGAACAACTTAAATGTCAAAATGGTCCTGCCCTGGTGTTTCATGTTTGGCCCCTATCTATACATAGTATTTGAAAAGTATTGTTTAACATTTATAAAACAATATCGCTCGTATACCTTGATTTAATTAGTCGCAATAAATATTAGACTAAAATCTAGTGGTAGTGATATAGGTTTCGTCGAAGGAAAATACGATTGTTAGAAGCGAAGCGTTGTCTGAATTTCGAGTAATCACTTTAACAATTAAGTGCATAGTTACTTTCATCTTACACACACACACACACACACATATGTATATATGAAGTATTTAATATAAATTACGTGCTATGTGTTCATATTATTTGTGTTCGTGATATCTATATTGTATAAACAAAATATACACGTTTTTATTTGATTTAACCTGTATACGTATTTTATACCTATAATTATGATGAGTAAAGATGGGTATATGAAAGATGAGATGAATGATGAGAGATGAAAGATGATATAGATGATGAGAGGTGAAATATGATGAGAAGCTTTGACCCAAGCAATGGCCCAGTCATCTAGTAGAGTATAGATGACAACCACAGAGTATTCTAGACATTCCAGTGCAACGCTAGCAAACTCACAACCTATAGGTGTTATGAATAATATGTTCTCCAGATGTACTCTAAAAACCCCTGCAGCTATGGACTTAGTGCCTTGCAAAAGAACGTTAGCAATTATGGACTTAGTGCCTTACAAATAAGCGTTGGCAGTTATGGATTTAGTTCCCTATAGATGAACATTGGCAGCTATGGACTTAGTGCCTAACAGATAATGTCGACAGCTATAGACTTAGTGCTTGTTATATAAACCGTGGTAACGATGGACTTTGTGACCATTCCTTTGGACAATCCTTAGGAATAAATATTAAGGAATAGATGATTCGTATGGAAGATACTTGAGAATAAAAAAGATAATGGGGATGGGTAATTCGGTTAATTGTTTGATGATGAAACATAATAACTATATTATTGTGGGTTGAAAACCCTATGTACTCACCAGGTTTCCCAACCTGACCCATTCAGTTTATTTGTATCACAGGTATCAATACGAAGACACATTACATTGAGAGATTAAAGGATATGTAAATCATTAGTGTAAATGAATGTAAGGCTTGTTTATGCTTATGTTTCTGTATTGACAATGACATCCCAAAGTTTTAATATAAACAAAATACATTTCTTCGGAAATGTTTTGATAATATATTTATCATGTTTTCTGGGAACAAATCCTGCAATATTATTCTTTAAAATGAATACCCTGATTTTTAAATAAGCATAAATAAAATTTTTAAAATGACTGTGAATTTGGGGATGTCACATGTGAGAACTCATAAAAACTTAGTTGATCACCTTACTAAGGGGTTGGCCAAAGACCTAGTGCACAAGACTGGGATAGGGATGGGATTAAAGTCCATTCGATCTAAAATGATGAGACGCTCAATTCCCCTCGAATGAGTCATTCGTGATTGAATTCACTGTGGTTTGCTCATTGTAATTAGATTGGAACACATTGTATGAAATCATCCCAAGGTATGTGTTTCATAGAAAGCAACTGCATTACTTTCCATCTTATCAAGATCATCTTTTGTGGGACGATTCATTGCAACTTGACCTCCTCCTAGTCTGGCTTGAGCATCATCGGCTTGAACTGGAGTAAGAATGGGAACATGAGGTCCTTCTTCCACAGATCTCCACACATCTCTACCAAGTCTTTTCAGATATCTCTCTATCCTTTGAGACCAGTGATGATATTCACTTGCAACAAGTATTAGGGCTCGATTAGAACCACCAACACTGTTGGAAACATTTAGTGATAATGTTTGTGCCATATTTCCTTTGTTTTTTTCGTTTTGAATTTTTTGAGAAAATGAGCTTTAGTGGTATAGAAGGCTTTTCAAAATCAGAGTTTTGTTTAAAAAGCAATCACTTTGGCTCTGATACCATTTGTTGAGAGAAAAACTTTTGAAACACACTTGAAAAAATGTTAGAACAAGTGATATATTACGGAAATAAGTTAATCTCAAACGATCAAAAAGCTCAACAATAATAAGAAGTTATAGTTGTTAGTTGCGGAAATGTAAGTGCTAAAAGTAAAGGAAATGTAAATGAAAACAAGTTATATATCAAGTAAACACTAAGCTGATTCTTAACAAGGTTTGTATTCAAACCGAGTTAGTTTACGTGATCAACTTAAAGTGAATGAAGTCACAAGGACTTGCTCCGAAGGAGATATGAGAGTTTGATCTTAATGTATTTGAGAGTAAGTTAAGTAAGATCTTAGAAGATGAGAAGATAGGAATTCATAGAGAAATTCAGATACTAAGAGAATGGAGAGATGTATTCATTCATGAAGTTGAGTACTCTATTCATAGAGACTCGAGAAATTACATAGAGAAGAAACAAAGACTAAACATCTGACTCACAGTTACTATGAATACTTACTGGGTAATACAATGTAAACAAATAAGCCAAAACAAATTAACTACACTTTGTTGATGATGATGACATTGCAGATGACTTCTCCATAGAGATTGCAGATTACTTCTTCACTTGGTGTTGTGGTAGCAAAAGACTGTAGACTGAAGTGAAGATTTGTTGCGGTAGAAGGGTTGCTTCGGATGACTTCAGTTGAAAAATATAAGAGGGTCACTTTCTTGATTCAACGGTTAACACAAAGTTAGTGCCTCAATATTGTGTTGCGTCGGACAGATTATCCTTGTTGAAAATTTGTGTTACCCAGACATAGGGGGAAAATTACTTAGCACAGAAAGTGATCATACGATCTGTTCGAACTAATCCAGTACTCACCATCTATACCAATTCACTAGTATTCCCCCTACAAATCCAATTGTGCCAACATATCCAACTGTACACCGAATGAAATTGTTCCATGAGAATGCTCCAAATATTCAAGTCACATTTATGATCAAACAACCTTTCGACATAAACAAACCACTATTCCTTTGTATATTGGTTGTTGTATCAGTCAATGTCATATAGAAAATGTCACATGTATAAAATGTATATTTTCAACAAAGACGTGATATCACATGTAGAAAAGGTTTTACAACATTGCAGAAATGTATCGGAGCTGTGCGAGTATTAGCGTATGGGACATCAACAAATGCAAAGATGAATATTTGAGAACGAGTGAAACTGTAACAAGGGATGCTCTCATAAAGTGTGTAGAAGGTGTCATTTCATGCTTCAGTCGGGCACCTCAGAAGACCCAATGAAGACAATTTGGCATGAATACTTCCAATTGATGAAGAACATGGATTTCCAGGTATAATAGGCAATATTGACTGCATGCCAATGGAAATTGTTGCATCGTATGACCTATGGATATGACATGCATCCTTCGAAACATCAGGTTCATGCAATGATATTAACGTCCTCCACTGATCTCCAAATCTCCTCTTTTTAATGATCGAGTTAAGCAACAAATGTGAGTTATGTCGTGAACAATTGGGAAAATAATAAGGCAGATTATCTCAGTGATGGAATATATCCTTCATGGGTTACCTTTGACAAGTCAATAACTTCTCCATGAGTTCAGAAACACAAGTTGTTTGTTGCACATCAAGAGGTCGCTAGAAAAGATGTTGCACGAGCATTTGAAGTTCTACAAGCTTTTTGTACGTTTCTTCGATGCCCATGTCTTGTGTAGGATAAGGATATGATAGGTAAAATAATGAATGTGTATATCATCATTCATAATATAATTGTAGAGGATAAATTGTTGGTTTTTCTATGCATCAAATACACTCTAAAACTAGGCAGCGGAAAAATCAAAACAACGATATACCTAAGTGTACATGCATCCTATGGATCTATGGCTTCATGTTAATTACATCAACCCTAGAAAACTAAAACATAAGTAAGAAAACATACCTCTTATGTAGCCCTTGATCTCCATGCTTTAGATCTTGAACCTCCATGAAGTTGCTTGGATGAAAGGATCCAAACCATAATCCCTCTAATGGTTTCACACCTAATGACACCAAAGAGTGGAATAAAATAACTAGGAGAAGGGTCAAATTCACAAACCCAAAGGGGTTAGAAATCGTCCCTAAGAGGGGGAGGAATATGGGTTGGTGAATACTTCAAGCCAAGGTGCAAGGAGGAATAAAATCCCTAAGGCCATATTTATAGCCTTGGATGCCTCCTTAGGTTTAGTACACCTTCCCGTGTGGGATGGAGGCCTAACCACGAAATTTCACTCATTTCCCATGTGGGATGGAGTGATTTTCATCCAATACTAATTACATAAGGGTTCTGGAACATTCCTGATTAACCAACTATCGATTAATGAACATTCAACCCTTTAATTAATTAAACTGTTAATTAATTCCCAAAATATATTTCCAGTTAGTTTGTAATTAATTGTTAACCATAATAATTAATAAACTAATTTCTCCTTTATTTATTCTACTCAATTTAGGTCTTGAGGGCAACCCAAAAGGACCCTGCTATTATTAGAAGTATTACCAATAGTTAACGACCTTGGACACTATTCCAACAGTCTCCCACTTGGACAAGTCATCAACTATACGAGGACAAATATTTCTCCAATAATCAACAGAGAGTTATCCATCCAATGCAACTACCGAACTCTTGATCTAATCAAGATTCAGCCCTTAGATAAGTGATCAACTATCCCTTTGTTCTATGATACCTGTATGAATTCGAGACATAAATAATGGTCAATCTCAAGAATTCAAGATTATATTTCCCGATATAGATTTGTGACGACTGCATCTGACTACTAAATTGGACACATCAATTCAGTCAGGGCTCGGCCAAGCACTTTAGATGTCAGCACCAAATCATCGAGGGGCCCTTAGATATCGCTTATCCTATTAAGACAGAAGGAACGAATAAACTTCCACTACATAGTTTTTGTCTATTTCATCATGTCACGCATGGACATACCCTTTATAACTACTAGTTACGGTTAGTGTTGGAGTAGTCCAATGCATAACAGAATCATAGAGCAAAACCCCACATGTATCTAAGTTTGAAGAATAGAAGATATTATCATCTTAGAATTACTCGTGACTGAATCCATGAAGTAATCTCTAAGCGTAGGTTGGTCCAATACTTAAATTTCTATTAAGGACTCATGAGTGTTAGCGCAATCACTATGCTATGTCCAATCAATATGGACAATCCACTAATACTCATGATGGTCTTGAATCACTACTTACATCCAAGAGTATGACCGACTATGGACATTTGAGTAAATTAATACTCGGGAAGTGGGTTCCAAACATGAAAAAGTGAGAACGCAGTGATAGGCTAATTGAAATGACCGAAATCCATCATATATTAAGATCACCACTTAATAATCGCCAAATCAAATTAAAACTTATATTGCTTAAAGTTCTTAGGTTTTAAAACAAACCAAACTAAGAGTGCTTAAGCCAATTCATTTGCAAATCTAATGCCTCTAGACTTTGTCTAACTGTCAGACTTTGTCAGTGACATTGGCTTAGGAATGGATCGACAAGATTATCTTTCGATATGAATCATTGACTATGATGTCTTTACATTTGACTCATTATCAAATGCGTTGGTACTTACTGAGTATGTGAAATGTAAGCTTGTGTGACTTGGGATCCGTATTCGAGGTAAGTTCACCCTTAAAGTCACAAGAAACTTCATAAGGAACATCAATGAATCTCTTTTAGTCATATTGTCCACTTTGCAATTTAACCAACTGCAATATACTCTAAGTATGTTAAATCCACTATGGTGTATTACCTAGTACTCTTCCAAGCTAAAACTTCACCATTCAAGGAAGCACGAAATCCGACTGCAAACGGAATCGTCTCTATCAGTATGGAATTTAGCATCAATATAAATTTTACAACGATCTCTTCCATACTATCAATATCATCTCTTCTGTCCTCCAAGGACACTTAAGAATGTTCTTGATCTTGATTCGTTGATTTTCACCAAGTTAATCTAATCCAACTTGTCATGTACAAGGCATACGAGTCATCAGATTTAGTACATGTCATGGCATATATGATCGATCCCATAGCAGAAGCATGTGGGACACGACTCATAACCTCTAGTAGAACTAGGACATTATCATTGCTCAATGTCATGCCATATTAAGCTCGAACCTTTCCAATTTCTACATGTCAACTTTCGTCTCCATAGATCCTTATTATGTACGTGTGTTGTATCTCCCATGTATATCATAGCAAAGCAATTCCCATACAAAGCCAAGCTTTTACACTTGCTAAGTTAGAATATAGTTTTCTATGAATCGTACATTGTCTATGTACAATACAAGGGTGACTACAGTGCTCCCACTAGCACTGACATATATATGGCTTATCTATGTTACTCGAAATTCAAACTCCTTGAACTTTCTCATTGAAACAAAGATTCCAATTACTCCCACTAGCTTTGACATATATATGGCTTATCTTTATTTCTCGATTCACTCTTTGAACTTTCTCATTGAAATAATGATCTCACTTGCGAGATGCTTATTTTAGTCCATAAATGAACTTATTAAGCTTACACATCCTTCAAAACCTATCTTGGTTTAATTATGTGTTTATTCCTATCCACGATTGTCTCTACTTGAAGATCTACTTGCACCTAAGGTTTAAGGTCAAGTGTTAGGTCTACAAAATAACAACACACATGGATTGAATCTCGCTTTCCAATTCCTCTTTCTATGTTGTTGCCTTTAGGACCTACCATAGCTTCCGATAGCTGGTACACTCTGATTGCTATCTACCAGTGACTCAAATACCTTAGCAATATAAACTCTTATATAACTAGGTCCATGACGTCTTCTATCAGATCTATAAGGAAAAATGGAAATATGTCAGTTTCCTTAATAGCTCTTTCAATTCCAAATTGAATGATATATCCAACTTTAGGCTCTTCGTTGGTTGACTCTTGAATCTTATCAAGATCAATGTGGCTTCTACTAGCCCTTTTGGAAATCAACTCCCTCTCTTGGAAGACTGCCCTTTGAGAAACATACACTTTGTTCTCAGAAGGTTGTTAAACAATTATCCAAAATGCTTGATGGCCTCTCCAACGAGATAACACATCTTTAATCAAGGTCCTAGATTTTCGAGCGCTTCACGAAAAGCATAAGCCTCATAATTATAGACTTACATATATGGCAGTGAGGATAGAATCCCACTTCACATATCATATAATGTTTCAGGAACCTACGTAGTTGGCACAAGACCAAAGGATTTCTTGTAACACTATTCATGGTACAATCCACGAATTGTTAGCAAACACAGTGCAACTCATCTAGTACAAAATCAATGAACGATTTATTTCTCTATCCAACTAACACTTCCTAGTGGTAGTCTTTTGGGCGGAGATAGATCATGAAACTCTTTCACGATCACTTAGATGATCGATAAAGTTTGGACTGAGATTCTCACTATGAGTTTCTCATCCTATTGCCCAATTGATTCTTAACTTCACTATATGAGAGCTCTGAACATTTGAGAGGTTCCAGACTCACATTCATACGAAGTTGGTCTCACTATGTATCGTGGTTAATCTGAACAGTCCATTAGTGTTAACTAATTCCAACAGATACTCACATCATCCAGTGACGCATTCATCATCTATCTTGATAAACAAGATTTGCATTTATCATAAGACTCGAGGTCAAATGATATCCAAAATCTATTCCAATTGGATACTTGGTAATGCATTTCTCATTTATGTATTCAATACTATGATTCCATAAATACATTTCACCTAAACATTTGGATGTATTTGAATAAGTACTTATTATGGTCAATCTGAACGATCCATTAGTTGAACTAACATCAACAGATATTCACAATAATACACCTTATTCAATCTTGAACTATTGCTACTATACTAGCTTCATAGATTTCATGACTTTCTTTTAACATGTTAGAATGCTCCACATTTAAATAAGTCAGAATTATCTCATGAATCATAGTATAAACAATTTCAATTATAATACCATAGACTAAACATTTTGAAAAGAGTTGTCTTTTGATCCTATAAATGTAGCAAGGGCTTGGCATTCATGATCAAATTATCTTCTCCAAGTTTTAGTGTTCTTACTTCATTTTAGTGACTGCACATTCTTGCAAATGTTAGCACTAACCCTTAGCAACACACTCAAGGTTTAGAAGTAATGTTTAGATGGTATTATAAATCCATATATTTGTTTGAATAACAAACATGGAAGAACTAGTTATCTTTTGATCCAATGGAAAGTAGCAGGGGCTTGTGATCCATGATCAAATTTTACTTCTTCATGTTCCAGTCCTTTCACCTCAAATATACATTTGGGAAAGTTTGATTTCTTAGTCCTTATCTTGTAATGGAATCAAGCGGCTATCAGAACATTCATAGAATAAGCCTTCCTTTGTCTTAGGTATTAGGGCCTAGATTAGGTATACCCACACTAATCGACTTTTAAACCGTGGGCAATTGGCTTTCTTCTTCTTGACACTTCTATTCATGATAGTAAAATATGGGAATGTTTTGAAGTATGAGTTTATATGATTGGCCATGCTAGTTCCAAAAGGAAACCTCAACATGCTACACAACTCCTTAATGGACATTCCAAGTTGTTCATATCAAAAGTCAGAATGAACTGATTATATGTGCATGTTAGCTAGTCGACTAACCATAGTCAACTCCTAACTCAAGGAAATTCCATTTTACTTCAATATGTTAATTTACAACATACATTTGATAATTGCTCTTTCTAAAAATTTAGAATGCAATGTTTGAAGTAACTTAGGAAGAGCTGTAACAAAGGCGTGATCTTTCCTTTCGTTTAATATTCACAAACTATGAATTTGACAAGATTGATCATCCTCATAGCTAATCCTCTCAAAGGTTTATAGCAGTAGATTTTAGTGGATAAGGTTATAGACATCATTCAATGACAAATTCCATTATAGTTTGTTTTACTTATCCTTAGAAAATAATCACCCTAAATTATTTTAGAAGGCTAGGATCCATATTTGGCTCCATGATGTGTAAAGGGATGTCGTAAACACACCATAAAGTTATTTAGGTAGGCAAAGCCCTTTGCCAATTTTGATCACTACGAAACTCCTAGATCTTTGAGATTCATTGACTATTAATGGTATGTTAATCTCGGATTATTTTCATCTCAAATTCAATGACGGGGTCGCTGCGGATCACTAAACAGATGGTGAATCGACCATACAAAATCGTGTGGTCCCCGGCTCAAGTTACGCTTGAGATTCGCGAGTTCCACATCATTCTCTACCTATACTCTCAAATTGACGTGTCGGTTAACCACGCGAGCTCCATCAACAAGTTATAAAGAGAATGTGCAACTTTTATGGATAACATAAGATTCACATTAAATAGATTGAGAATTAACCTTGCAAAATCGCTTGGACCCCGGCTCAAGTTACGCTTGAGATTCACGAGTTCCATATCATTCTCGACTATATTTTAGATTGATGTGTCGGTTAACCACACGAGCCCCACCAACAAAATATAAAGAGAATGTGCAATTTTCATGGATAATATAAACTCACATTCTATTAATAAAACGGGATTTTGTTTTATACTTGTATTTAGAATACTTTTAGATTAACCATTATCACTATCAAACGCTTTCGGTAACTCCATTCTCAAAATGCAATAGGGGGTGAGGGTGGTAAGCGCGAAGCATATTAAAAACTGACCTCATCAGGAATCAAAAAGACCACCTTAAACCATTACATTAGAAGGGTGAGCCTCGTCGAGGTAAGACTGACAATGTTAATGTTTAAACACGCGAGGGCGCATGTTGTAACTTTCTTATACATATAATAGTTACAATTCTAATATATATATATATATATATATATATATATATATATATATATATATATATATATATACACACACACAACGGGTAAATTTGAAACTCTTTAAATTTGGTTGTCTATTATTAATTCTAATTAATTGCGAGGACGCAATGTAACAATTAGGGGTGTAAGTGAGTCGAGCTACTTGGGATCGAATCGTTAAAAGCTCGACTCGAGTTCGAATTAAACGAGCCTGATCCGAGCTCAAGCCTAAATATGAGGCTCGTTTATTAAACGAGCTCGAGCCGAGCTTCAATTAATGGGCTCACGAGCATAAACGAGCTTAAACGAGCCTACATACATACATATATACATACATACATACATACACATACATACATACACACACACAATATATATATATATATATATATATATATATATATATATATATATATATATATAGAGAGAGAGAGAGAGAGAGAGTTAGGTTCAAATGTTTTCACTATCTATTGTGTGCATGTATGACTGATTCTGGACCAATCATTTTAGTTATTTTAAGAAAATAATTAATGCATATTAAATGCTGAAGATGTAATTAATATTCATTATATCTTCAACATGTAATATGCATTAATTACTTTCTTAAAATAACTAAAATGATTGGTCTAGAATCAATCATACATGCACACAATAGATAGTGAAAACAAAATACCTTAACCCTATATATATATATATATATATATATATATATATATATATATATATATATATATATAGACACACACACACACATAGAGGCTCGATTAGGCTCGCGAGCCCACTAAATTGGTCACAAGCCGAGCTCGAGCTTCATTTTAAGGCTCGAATCAAGCTCGAGCTCGAGCTTCCTCAATATTAAACGAGTCGAGCTCGAGCTTGGTCAGGCTCGGGTTCGGTTCGGCTCGTTTACACCCCTAGTAACAATTAATAAATCATTAGGGGTTAATATTCAAATTTATAAATCCATATTATAAATAATATTAAATATTTAAATTCATAATTTAAATAACAAATAAATATTCAAATTCAAATAAACACATTTAAATAATATATATCAATTATCAAATAAATATTCAAATTCAAATAAACACATTTAAATAATATTTATCAATTTTCTAGATTCAAAAACAATTTAAATTAGGTATTTATCCATGTTTGATAAAGTTTCATATTCGAAAAATGGCAAAAAAATCTGAAACCCTAATTCTGTTGAGCTCACGTCGTGAGCTCCTAGCTCTCACGTCGTGAGCTGCGACTAAGGTATTATCAATTACGAATTTTTCAATAATCCTTCTACCATTCAATTTCAAACAAGTATTTTCAAAAAACATGGATCTAGGGTGAAGGTAACCATGAACCAATAGCTCTGATACCACTGTTGGGTTTTTCTACGCATCAAATACACTCTAAAACTAGGCAGTGGAAAAATCAAAACAACGATATACCTAAGTGTACATGCATCCTATGGATCTATGGCTTCATGTTAATTACATCAACCCTAGAAAACTAAAACACAAGTAAGAAAACATACCTCTTATGTAGCCCTTGATCTCCATGCTTTAGATCTTGAACCTCCATGAAGTTGCTTGGATGAAAGGATCCAAACCATAATCCCTCTAATGGTTTCACACCTAATGACACCAAAGAGTAGAATAAAATAACTAGGAGAAGGGTCAAATTCACAAACCCAAAGGGGTTAGAAATCGTCCCTAAGAGGGGGAGGAATAAGGGTTGGTAAATACTTCAAGCCAAGGTGCAAGGAGGAATGAAATCCCTAAGGCCATATTTATAGCCTTGGATGCCTCCTTAGGTTTAGTACACCTTCCCGTGTGGGATGGAGGCCTAACCACGAAATTTCACTCATTTCCCATGTGGGATGGAGTGATTTTCATCCAATACTAATTACATAAGGGTTCTGGAACATTCCTGATTAACCAACTATTGATTAATGAACATTCAACCCTTTAATTAATTAAACTGCTAATTAATTCCCAAAATATATTTCCAATTAGTTTCTAATTAATTATTAACCATAATAGTTAATAAACTAATTTCTCATTTATTTATTCTACTCAATTTGGGTCTTGAGGGCAACTCAATAGGACACTACTATTGTTAGAAATATTATCAATAGTTCATGACCTTGGACACTATTCCAACATAAATGACACACATACCTTCACTGTTATGATCCATTCGAATTTTTTAAATGACATGCCTACAAACTGACAACAAAAAACCTCCACCGAAGATGATGAACAACATTTTCAATATCCAACTCATCGAACTACATTCAGTTATATAAACGATAAAACAAAACTTCCTAATAGAGAAGCTCAAAACGCTTTTAAAAACGATGTGATTGAACATATATGGAAAAAAAATCGACATAGATGAGTAATTTTGTATTTTGTAACTGTACTTTTATATTATTTTTTTCGAAATGAAATAATTATCTTTAATATTTATAAGACAAAATTACAAAATTTGTCCCTATAGTTTACCAAAAGTCACAAACTCAGTCTCTGCTAATTTTTTTATGCAAATGGTCCTTGTGATTGACAAAACTTGCAAAGTTGGCTCTTTTTACCAACACCGTTAGTAAAACGCCGTTAGGGACTTAATCTGTAAGGGCATTTTCGTCTTTTTAAGTATAAAATAATTAAATTCGTGACATTTGATAAACCACAGGGACCATTTTTTAAATTTGTTTGAAAAAGTGAATTCGTCTTGTTAAGTAAGGGTATTTTCGTCTTTTTAAGTATAAAATGATTGAATTCGTGACATTTGATAAACCACATGGACCATTTTTCAAATTTGTTTGAAAAAGTGAATTAATTTGCTAAGGAAAGGGGGGAAGGCTAGAAGTCGCCACCTCCACCCCCCTTGTATTATAACAAAAGCTTTAACCATTTGAGTTGATTGCTCATTTGGTTATAACTTCCTAAAACTAACTTATATAATAACTAAATCATTAATACTTAAATAATAAATAAATTACAAAAACATTTTTTACATAATTTTTTTTAAATAAAACAAAATGTATTTTAGTCGTATTACAAAAAAAAATAGTTTTTTACAAACAATTTGTATGTATTTTTATGTATTTATTTTACGTAAAATATATTTTTCTATTTCTTTAAAAAATACGTTTTCATATAAAAATATGCTTTTGTAAAATATATTTTTTTATGTCTTTGAAATAATAACAATTAACACTACTCATGACATAAAAAAAATGTATAAATTTTTTTGGTTCGCTAGTTCTAAAAATGTTTTTTCGGTTATATGTATTAAACTTAACAACGATTTGTTATGTATCTAAACAATTTATACGGTTTTTTTATGTCAAGAGTACTATTAATTATCGTTATTTCAAAAACATATATTACTATTTCTTTTAATCTCCATTTCAATCATACGATTTAGAACTTACAATTAACATGACATACCTATTTTAAATAAGATATATAACCGAATAGGTTTTTTATGTTTTTTTAAATACATATAACTGAAAAACGGTTTTCAAAAAACCGATTCCAATCGGTTTTTTGAAAACCGTTTTTCAGTTATATGTATTTAAAAAAGATGAAATACATATTTTAAATAAGATGAAATATATATTTTAAATAAGATGAAATACGTATTTTAGAACTAGCGACCCAAAAGAATTAATATATTTTTTTTCATCACATGAGTAGTGTTAATTATTATTATTTCAAAAACATAAAAAAATATTTTACAAAAATATATATTTTTTACGAAAACGTATGTTCTAAAGAAATAAAAAAATATATATATTTTACATAAAATAAATACATAAAAATACATACAAATTGTTTGTAAAAAAACTATTTTTTTGTAATACATACTAAAATACATTTTGTTTTATTTAAAAAAGTTATGTAAAAAAAATGTTTTTTTTGTAATTTGTTTATTATTTAAGTATTAACATTTTCGTTATTATATAACCTATTTTTAGGAAGTTATAACCAAGTGAACAATCAGCTCAATTGGTTAAGGCTTTTGTTGTAATACAACGGAGGTGGAGGTCGTGAGTTTGAGTCTTCCCCCTTCCTTCAACAAATTAATTCACTTTTTCAAACAAATTTAAAAAATGGTCTCTGTGGTTTATTAAATGTCATGAATTCAGTCATTTTATACTTGAAAAGACGAAAATACCCTTATAAATTTAATCTCTAACAGCATTTTACTAACGGTGTTAATAAAAATGGCTAACTTTGCAAGTTTTGCAAACCACAAGGACCATTTGCATCAAAAAAAAATTAGTAAGGTCTGAATTTGTGACTTTTGGTAAACCATAGGGACCATTTTTGTAATTTTGTCTATTTATAATTACTTCATATTCATTTAATAAAATATTTGATTTGGATTGGTAGCTAATGGGTGTGAAAAAAATAAGTTTTGTTGGTTGTGTAGGTGGAAGAGATATATAAATTAATTTTTTAATAGATAGTTAGGTTGGATTTGAGAGTAGTCTTTGTTCATTACAGGTCAAGCATTTGTAAAGGTATTCAAAGTATATGCTTAGGTGGGATTTGGTAGAAGAGCTCAACAGGTTCATATAAAAGTCGATGAGAATGTCATCAAGTTATAGCCTACAGGTATGAGGTATTGGTATATTTCATTTTGGAGACTCACTGACCACACTGAAGACTCCTTCCACCCTGCTGCTGTTTTCAATGTAGCGTGCACCACAACTTGAGACAAGAGCAGTTTTACTTTTAGCACGAACACACCTACCCCTTGTCTCCTCTGTCCCTGTCCCTGTCCCTCTCCTCTTCTTCTTTGGGTTCAGGAATCCATTAGCAAGAGCCTCTAATGCTTTCATGGACAATGGCCGGTTTCTTCTGCTCTGCCTTTGACCACCATTCAACTTGGCTTGGTTGGTGGCTGTTTCACATTCATGTAAAACTGAGTTATCACCATCTGAATCCGGACCCACTCGAGGCCTGTTCAAGTCTATCACTATACCTCCACCCTTCTTCTTACAACCTGGATCTTCTTCCATAGCTTCATCTTCACAACTCAACAACTTGTCATTATTGCTCGTGTTATGTTTTCTTGGTTTTGGCACTTTGCATATCAACTTAAGTTTTCTTACAGGTTTTCCTTCCTCAAGATGGTCCACACCACTAGTCTCACAATCTTGCGAATCAACAACACCATGATTCGCATTTTCTTCTTGAGATTCTTCTGTTGTTTCTTGTTCGGATTCTCCAGATGATGATTGTTGGGGGACATGCAAACTTGTAACCTCACTCACTTTAACAACCCCAGCCAAACTGGTATCCACAATCGTGCATTTCATCAAATCCTTTTGTTTATCCTCATCCGAGTGCTCCTGGTCGTTGTCAGGTACTTGTTCAAGAATCCATGGTTCTGATGCAACTTTGTTCAGGAGTTCATTGAAGGAGTCAAAATATTGACTTCCTTTCTCGAGGCTTCGTCTTGAAAACTTTGTGACTCCAGGTGCAAGAAACACCAAAGAGTGGTTTTGGTTGTTGTGGTTATGAGAGTTTTGGAAGGCATAATTTCTATGCTGCTCAGAGTGCCATCCTCTTGCTAAAAGGCGAGGCCACACAACTTCCCAGAAGATTTCATTTAATCTTTCTTTGCTTAATCCGATTCCATCCTTCAAAAGGTTGACAATTTCCTGTGGTTCAAGTGAGGAGCATGCAATTGCAGAGCTGCTGTTAAGCTTCTTGTTTTTCATCGACTTCTTGGCCCTACCAGAAAGGTCTCGTTTTCCTTTCCCAATGGCTATGGCTTCTACAAGAAGATTGATGCCCACTGCATCCCTTACAGTCAGTACATATTTGTCAAATGAAATTTTTTCCTCCTCATACATTCTAGTCACCTGGAAGCAATCATAGATGAGACTTTCTTCAAACACTATGGTTAATGAAAGATTTAAAGATTGTAGGAAAGTATAATACCTGTGTCAAACTAGTTTTGCATTCATCTGTGACATTAGGAAGTAAGCGGGACAAAAGCTCATGTCGCCTCCACCCTTTGAAAATCTTTTTTCCAGGTACAGACTTTCTGCTTCTCTTCTTCCGAAACTTTGACCATTTTTGGTGTTCACCACTTCTATAGAACTTTCCATAGTAGTAAGATACTACATTTCGCATTCCTTTATTCCCCATAAATTTGTTCACAAGACCAAGATTCTTGCCAAATATATATAAACCAAGAAGAAAACTATCATGTTCCATCATGCTCCATGACTCACTTGATGAACCAGGAACCAGACAGTTTGTTCCAGATTTACCCTTACCCCCACCCTTTGCAGCTTTCTTGTTCTTATGTTGAACGTGAATCCAAATGACTGGAATCGACAGACCGAATCTGAATTTGTTTTGAGCATGTTGACAGGTTGTGAGTTGCTCTTTTTCTGTCATCAAAAATGGGATTTGTGCCTGGTATTCATCTCCTATCCGAGCAGTCCTTTGTGGCTCTCCAAAAATCTCACCAGCAGCAGAAGAAGAAGAATGTTCTGAGTGGAGCCACTCATACCGTTTATCAACATCTTCCATATCTTTATCCATCTAATTATATATATCATACACAATCAAATCAATACCAAAAAAAAAAAAAAAAAAAGCATGATGTGAGCTTCAATGTCATTAACTGTATGAACAATCTGGTATGCCTTATTTAAACAACAAACTACCTAAAACACCATTCTTTTCTTCATCTTGTTGCCATATCAACACCCAGTTGTAAATGCTACAAGCTACATAAAAATGATAAAGAATGCAAGGTATGCAGTATCCATACATACATGCAAAAAGAAGAGATTTTTATTCTCAGAGTTCTCAATTGCATAAGTTCCCTTGATAGGCAGCTCATGTGACCTCTAAAAGGTATTATATTTCTTCTTACTTTTTTTAAGGCATGAAACTCCAACACCATCATGGTGAGTTTCTGTGTTGTGATCATGGCAAAGGTTCAAATATGTTGATTATTTATGGTTTTCTTTTTCCTTCAGCAAATCTTTTTTGACATGATTTTTCAATAAATTAGGGGACTTACTGAAACAAAGAGGAAGTGTAATAATTAATGCAAACTATTATCATCAGACTCGGACCAAATTTGTAAATAAGTGATTGTGTGATAATGACCAAGGAATATGGGCATCAATAAATTAATTGACGATACTCAAATATCATCAGAATTGTTCATCAAACAAGAACAACAAACCTAATAGGAAGCAATCTTTTTCCTTAAAATTAATTAAGATTATCAACTATTCCATCTTTATGATACCAAAAACAGAAACTATGACAAGTTTCTATTAAGAAATTGTACTATTTTTGACAGAAAATGTTAATGCTCGGTTATTACATCAATGGTGATATTACATTCTTCTGTAAATAACTATAAAACAAACAAATGGATTGAAATTATCAACACCCACATGAAAACCAGGCTCAGATCCGTTTTGGAACCCAAAAATCATAACAAAATGTTAGCTACTGAAAAAAATAAACCATCTCAGAAATCGCGTCAATAAAAACAATGAATGCGATGAACTTAAAAAGAAAACACGTTAAACACATAAAACATGGCGTGAAACAAACAAAATTGAAAGCATTTGTGATGTAGAAAGAGATTATTAGATTAAACCTATATCCTGCTGAAAACCCCGATTTATGTACATACTCTACTAATCAAGATCATTATGACTACAACAACGAAGCAAAAGACGAAAAAAATGGGGAAAAAAGCTTGCTACACTTGCATACAAACTTGAACGTAACGAAACCCGCACAAAGTTAAACAAATGGGTCTTGATTGCTTTGTATCAAATTCAAACTAGTTTATTATATATAGTTTAAAAAATCCTTAGATAAACACAGATGGATTATGAACGCACAAACACAACACGATAAAAATGAAAAATGCAAGAAACAAACACATAAAAAGTATGGTTGATGATCAAGATATGATGGTAAGAAAGAATTCACCTTTGAAAATGGGTATATAAGCCAAGTGAAGTAGTTATCGCAGGGTGAGAGCGTTCTTGAGGACTTTGCAAAGACAGAAGGTAAAATGTTTTACAGAAAGAGAGAGAGAACCCACCAAAGCAAGAAAGAAGTGTTGTGGTGTTTAACTTTAAAATAGGAAGAGACGACTAAAAGCAAAGGGATTTCATTCGGTTCGATTTTACGACTGATGGTGGGTGTATTTCGCTATTTTGTGACTTGTGAGACTCGCAAGCAACATTTTACAAAAGTTTATGCCTAGATAGACTCTTTTAACAATAATTTTTTTAGAGTACCTTATATATATATATATATATATATATATATATATATATATATATATATATATATATATATATATATATATATATATTAATTAATGATTAAATATATAAAATAATGTGACACAGTAAATGATATTTGGTACGTGACTTTATTATTTAAATTTCTAGTAATTATTTTTACGATGTATACAATAAATACAATTATAAAATAATAAACAAAATAAGAATAATCTTATTCTATTATGTAATAATCAAAATTGTTCTAAATGGTATATATTTATTCCTTAGAACTAATTATTTGTATCCCTAATATGTAAAAGTACAAGTTTCTCAAACATTAAACATCAAATATTATAGAGTAAATTACATGAATGGTCCTTGTGGTTTAGTGTAATTTATACGTTTGGTCTTTAACTTATTTTTTAGTAACTATAATTTGATTTTATTGTGCGTTGGTCTCTATTATTCTTAAAAGACTACTTTGCCCTTCTTACTATTATTTTATCTTTTAATTATCACTTATGTCATGTTTGTTAAAAAGAAATGATAAATAAATATGTAGGCTCACCTCCTCATATTCATTCCCCTTTTAACTTTCTCCATTTGCTTTCCTCTCCACTAACTCACCCGACGTTCTCTCAGTTAAGAGCCAAACATCTTCCCTATGTCGTCACCAGACGAACATCCTCCTCAGGTGAACATCCTTCTCGGTTCCCCTCCCTTTTCTCATCTATCTCTGGTGCCACATCCCCTATTAAACTAAAACTATCGTAGCTGCCAACCAAAGCCTTTAAATCGTCGTTCACAACCTCTTCTGATCAAAACCTGCACGATGTCGTTGACCCCTTCCCTATTCTCCAAAAACCCACCGCCAGATGGTGCAGAAACCCTTTCAAACATTATGCAGATGTTGTCTGACGATTGTATTCAGAGGAAAGGTAGCAATTGTATAAAGGCAAGAATCCAAAAACTGAATTTAAGGAAAGTTGAATCATGCATGATATAGTGTGTGACGAATTTCGTATTTTCACCTTCTTTTCCACAGTTAACGCTCAGACTCACATTCTCTAGGTTTTAGTTCATTAGGTTTTTTATTTATTTGTAATGTCGATTCATAAGATTCAAAAGTTTGTTGATATAAGGTTTCATCGGAACTTTTGGTTCAGGGATTCCTCTTGTTTTTAGCCTTATATTTTTATTAAAGGAATTGAATATTAGTATGATTTCATTACATGTTTAAAATATTGATTTTTTCTTTTTTTTATTTTGATTGATTGGAGAATTTGTTTTTGTTCCAAATTTTATTGGTGGTTTAATGTATTGGATTTCTATGAGAAGATGAAGATTGATAGGTTGTAGTTAACATGAATCAGGTGGGGGCATGGGAATGTCGATAGTCCTTCAAGAGAAGAAGGTGAGAGTAGGGGTGTCAAAAAAACCCGAACCCGATTAACTCGACTCGACCCGAACCCGAATAAGGTACTTAGGGTCGGGTTTAATATGGTCAAAATTCTAAATCGGGTCATTCGGGTTAACCCGACATACCCGAATTGCACTTAGGATCGGGTTTAAGGTTGATTTTTTAAAAAAAAGTCGGGTTGCGGGTTAACCCAATTAACCCGAATAAGGGGCATACTATAATTTATTTACATATTGTATCCCCACATGTGAAGTACGAACACATGTTCTTTGAAATAAGAAAATTATTATGCATATATGTTTGCTAATATTTTAAATTGTTGTTGTAACGTAAATTTTATTATTGAATGTTTCAACAACTATTTAATATTTAGGTTTTTACCATGTCAATTTATAAGCTAAGTAACTAACTAATTACAAATTACTAAAATACAAAAAATGACATATTTGATAAATGCTATGTTAACAGAGAGTTCAGAAGCTTATAGATTTTTTTTATATATAAGTTACAGAGAGTTCAAAATGTAACAAAAATTATGTATATGTAAGTTACAGCAAGTTATGAACCCACGATTTTTTAGTTTTTAAATTCATTCTATGTACAAAGAGTTTACTTTTTAAAACGTTACATTTTAGGTCCTTATACTTATAAGTTATTTGCTAAAATAACCAAATATTATTTTATTTTTATTTAAACCCGACTAACCCAAACCTTAATAGGGTCGGGTTTAGGGTCGAATTTTTTTAAGAAAAAACCCGATTAACCCGACCCGTTTAACCCGAAACCCGATCGGATTGACCCGATTAACAACTCTTGGTGAGAGTGGAGGAAGGTCGAGGTAAGGGTGAAGGTGATGGATCCACATTTATTAAACAAATTAATAAAAAAACAAAACAACAAAATAATAGACAAGGGTATATTGGTCATTTCAAGTCAGTCAGAGACTAAAAGTGCAAAACATAAAACAATAGGGACGGTTCGAGTTAAAAAAATAATTTATGGACCAAACGCACAAATTAACACAAACCACATGGACTATCCATGTAATTTACTCAAAATTATAGTTAAAGATTATAACAATAAGGTAATCATATAAATTTAATTTTAGTTTATATGAAAGAGAATTGGATTAGGATGTCGCTTCTTGACTACGGACCGCTTATGTGAAGCTTTGAATTTTCTAGAATACCTAAAAACATACTTAAATAATTATATGCCAAATTGATTCTTAAATAATAACCTATTGATAATATATATATATATATATATATATATATATATATATATATATATATATATATATAATAAATGAATAGTTTTAATCTCCATTTGACATGTGTCACTCTAATATAAGTCTTCATTAATATCATTCCACTTGTCAAAGAGATATATTAGGCAACACTTCAAAATTCAAATTTAACTTTTTTAATTATATGTTAAATTTGAAGTTATAATAACTTAAAAAATTTGGTATATATCTCATAATTAATGATTTATTTAAAGTAATTAATAAATAATTTATGATTTTTTACTATGAAAATTTAATTTATTTTGTAACCGTGGTTCCCACGGGTTATAAACTAGTATATATATATATATATATATATATATATATATATATATATATATATATATATATATATATATATATATAGTCCAATTCCTGTGAGGATTCATTTTAAAGTGATGACTCGTGAGGACATCTTTAAAAATTAAAAAAAAATCTTTAAAAAATTCAAATCATAAAATCGAGTATAGATCTATGTCCAGGAGAAAAAAAATGGAAAAAAAATTGCATCATTAAAATTGATCCATGATTCAATTTTAATTTTTTATTTTGCATCATTATGACCCATGATTCAATTTTAATGATCCAAAGTTTTTTTCTTCCGAGCATAGATTTTAGCTCGATTTTATGATTTGTATTTTTTTTAAATTTTTTTAAGGTGTTCTCACGAGTGTTCACTTTAAAATGAGTCATCATCCGATCCTGTTTATATATATATATATATATATATATATATATATATATATATATATATATATATATATACATGTTAATTTGTTTCTTACATTTATTGTGTGCTAGAATGCACCAATAGGATTTTAGTAAATTAAATAATTATTTAATTAAATAAAGATATATATTAAATGATTTCCGTAATTATATGTATATTAATTATTTTTTTATATAAATTAATTAAATTCGTCATTAATGTCAGCAATAACATTCTTTTAGAATGAATTGGTACCTAGCTTTTTATTTATGAGTTTGTTTTTTGTTTAAGGACTCACTCACTTAAAATACAATAAAGTTGAATGAAATATAAAAAACGAGAGTGTATTCTATTCATTCTGCTAAAATACAATCTTATTCTTCTAGATACAAATTCATTTTGAAAAAATATTATTGTTGACATTAATAACGAATTTAATTAGTTTTCATAAAAATTAATTATAAGTATGGATATCATTTAATATATATATATATATATATATATATATATATATATATATATATATATATATAATTTTTACTAAATTCTTATTGGTGCATTCTAGCACACAATACATATGAGAAACATTTGAACATATATATATATATATATATATATATATATATATATGGGGCTAGGTTATTTTGTTTTTTATATTTATTGTGTGCTAGAATGCACCAATAAAAATTTAGTAAATTAAATAATTATTTAATTAAATAATTATAGATATTAAATGATTTCCATAATTATATGTATATTAAATGATATCCATAATTATAATTTTCTTTTTATGAAACTAATTAAGTCTGTAGTTAATGTCAGCAATAACATTCTTTCAGAATGAATTTGCATCTACGTTTTTATATATGAGTTCATACTTTGTTTCAAGACTCAATCACTTATAATACAATAAAGTTGCATGGAATATGAAGAACGAGAGTGTATTCTACTAGAATACACTCTCATTCTGCTGCAATACACTCTCATTCTTCTAGATATGAATTTATTCTGAAAGAAGATTATTGTTGACATTAATGACGAATTTAATTAGTTTCCAAAAAAATGAGTTATAAGTATGGATAGCATTTAATATACATATAATTAATACTAAATTCATATTGGTGCATTTTAGCACACAATAGATGTGAAAAACATTTGAACCTACCTCTATATGTGTGTATATATATATATATATATATATATATATATATATATATATATATATATATATATACTAGCTGTTTACCCGTGCTAAGCGACGAGTGAGAATAAATTTATTGTGACAATTATTTCTATTCCGAAACATGTATGATTCGGCAATTAGTTTCTTTTCGGTGGACAATAATTATTTTAATTTATTGGCAAGTATCACCAAACTTTAGTTTCAATTCAACATATTTTTGGACCATAGGGACCAAATATTAGTGTCAGTTCAACGATTTCTTTAATGTCTACCAAACCACAATGAAACCAGGTGATATGGATTGAATTTACATAAGTATATTTTCGGCAGACAATGATTTATTTCAATTCGGCGGACGGCGAATACTTTGCTTCGGCAATTAGTTTCTTTTCGGGTGGAAAACTAAGAATCTGGGAAACCAGTGGGACCATTTATGTGGTAAAATTTCAATAACATCTTTGTGAACTTTAAATCATTGGATCATAGTAACTAAAAAATATAAACTCAAAACAACGTATATTTAATTATACAAGGACCATTTAAAAACACGTTATATTTGAAGAAATGAAAGGCAAATACATATTGTTATCGGTCAGTTTTGCAGCAACATATACTTGTAACCCGCATAATACAACGGGCAGTGTTTTTCTAATTGTGATTGGTTTCATTTCGACTATAAGTTTTTTTTTTCGATGATTATTTTCATTTCGGAAACATATATTCCAAAGATCGTATGGAGGTAGGAATCAACAAATCTTGTAACATCCTGTTTCGGTTCGTCCGTGATTTAGGGTTCGTGGGCTGCAACCTAGGCATGAGGAAGCCTCAGGGCTGCGACGAGTTACTAGAAGCGTAGGGTTTCTTGCCACCTTTCCAGGGATATGAGGTTCATTGGAAACAGACTTATATCAAGGAAGCTATGATAATTTGAAGATTTAGTGAGTTTACTCCCTTGTTCGAGAAAGATGGCAGCTGAGTACGCAGGGCGTACGTGTGTGTATGCTTAGCGTTCTCATGTGTGTGATTTTGAAGTGGAGCCACCTAGTACGTTGGTTGTACAAGAGGGTACGTTGGGCGTACTAGGCACAGGGTGAAAACCCTAAATGAGGGGTGTGTCCCTATTTAAAGAACATGTTAGCCTCATTTTTTACCACCATTTCCAGCCTTCAACCCTCTCAAAACCCTAATATTCGTTCCTCTAGATTGAGTGTCCATTTATGAGCTTCTAAGTGTTTTTGTGGTTCCCTTGGAGTGAAGAATGAGAATGGAAGAGAATAGAGTTGGAGTCCAGGCTTGGGATCTGAGCTTTTCTGTGGTTGGAACATCATTTGAAGGTATAAAGCTCACAGCTTTCTCATTCTTTTTTATTTAAGCATATTATGGTCTATTTTAGGGTTTTTTTGTCCCAAAGCTTGAATCTTTATGAGTTATTGAACTCCAAATCCTAATATTTATCCTTTTAAGTGTTTCTAATGGAGAGGATTCATAAGAATGAGGACGTGGACGTTAAAACCACCCTCATGCATGAGATATGAACATTTTTGGGAGTAAAGAGTGAGTGTATTTGGGTTTGGGACTTTATCAGCCATGAAAAGGCTTAAAGTCATGAACTTTATGGAGTATGAGCCTTTTAGGGAGTCTAGATCTGAGAGTATAGCTATGGTCTTAACCGGTTAAGACCAAAAGAATGGGAAAAAGAAAGTTTAGACGTACGCCCAATCTGGATTCATGCGTACGCTGAGTGTACCAAGGCAGGTACGCCCCGCGTACCTTGTTGTGGGATTTGTGGGCTAAAACTCACATTGGCCATACATGTTAGGCCTGGATTTTGGGCTTGTTGTAGATCAGAGAAATATTGTGTATTTTTTGGACCTTTGTGTTGGACTTTCCATTTGGACTTAAGTTTAAGAGTTGGGCCTTGGGAGAGCCCATTTAGTATTGGGCCTTGGCGGGCCCAATGGGCTTGATTTAATTGTGGGCCATATAGTGAGCTATTTTTAGACCAAATGAGTGAGGTTTGGTCTTAGATCTTGATTGGGTAATTGTGGGTTTTGGTTCAATGTTAGAGGCCAGTGTTCAGCAACAGCATCTATAGGAGTTGTTCATCATCCGAGGTGAGTCTTCTCACTATACTTACCTAGAGTTGTAATCTTTGTGTGATCGGAGGGTCTTATGTGTTTATATTGAGTATTGTGATATCCTGCATATTGTCTTTGTGATTTATGTTGTATATTATTATGAGTTTACTGAGTTAGGACCGGAGGGTCCACCTGAGTTGTGGGACTCGAGGGTTCCACTGAGACACATTGATCGGAGGGTCTTATTTGAGTATAGCCATGAGAGGCTAAAGAGATATGTGGTATTTTAGGGAACTCACTAAGCCTTGTGTTTATCGTGTTATGTGATATGTGTGTCAGGTGCTTCTCAGAATCGCGAGAAGGCATTGACTTGATTGTACACACGAGATGGAGTTATGTTTGAGGATCCTAGATTTTTATAATGGATATGTGTCTTTAATAATTTGACACTTTGGAATTTTTGTGAAATGTGTTAATGAGAATTATGTGATTTTAAAATGAAAATTTTGTTTGAAAATTTACGGTGTTACAAGTTGGTATCAGAGCCTTGGTTTGAGGGATTCGGATATACCTTCGGGTGAGTCTAGACTCATACTGAGGATTTGAGAAAAATTTTCAAAAGAAATGATTTTTCTAAAAACGAGCAAGAGTTTTAAGAGAAAACGAGTTGGAGCAGTGTGTACAATCAGCCAGAGCCCGAGCGATGATTTACCAAAATACCCTTACTTATTTGTGTTAAGAGATATTCATGAGATATTAGTGATGCATGCTAGAGAACAGGCTAGGTATTTCATATCTTAGAGCTAGAGTTGCCTGATTTGCGATGCCTCAGCCTAGGAAATGTTATTGTTTGATATTATCTGCTATTTGCTTTGTGTATGTGTTAAGTAAGAGTACTTAGCAAGAATCTTTTAGAGAGAGCTTTGAGTAGAGGAGTAATCTAGGAGAGATACCTAGATGTGTATTTGAGGAACCTACTGAGAGAGAGTAGTGAGATACCCACGAGGGCTAAGGTTGCCTGAGTTTGGTAATGCCTTTTAGAGTTGTGGATAGAGCGAGTGGAGTTGTATGCTCGAGTGGTTTTACGTGTTGATGGAGGTGATTCGATGCCCAAATGATGCTTGCTTTGTGATTTGTGGAACTCTTGATGATGGGAGACAACTACTAAGTGAATATGATGATATTCAGGAGGTAGATGGCTGGCATCATGAGGAGTTCTTCTGTGACATCCCTAAAATCTCGGCCAGAAAAGACCGATTTCATTTATGCTTTTTAAACATTTTCAGAGTAAATCCGTTTGATTTTAAAAGAGATGCGGAATTTGTTCCCAAAAACAAAACATGATAAAATAGATATTTATCAAAACATTTCATATAGAAATATGATTTCATTTCATAATCAAAAGTCGGGATGTCATGTTCCGATATAGATCATAAAGCATAAACGATAACATCACAAGTCGTTCAACAAATATATATATATACAGACTTGTAAACAAAACAACTTGATGATTCGCCCATCTTAAGCTCTTGCGCCACTTCCTGTAATACAAATCAACTGAGTGGGTCAGGCTTGGGAACCTGGTGAGCATATAGGGTTTTCAAACCCACAATAATTATATTTAATTACAACAATCAACAATAAACCCGATTACCCATTCCCGTTATCCTCACCTTACGTTCCTAAAAATAACGTCTATTATAAGGAACTTATTTCAGGATTTTCATCGGGACGGACATTACTGCAGAGGGGCTTCCTCAACAATAAGTATCCTAAAGGCAACCATGTGGGGGATAGAGTACACCGGTGAACACGTCGTTCACAACACCTACAGGTAATGAGCCTGCTAGTGTTCCACAGGACAGTTTAGAATAGCCTGTGGTCGTCATCCATACTCTGCTGAATGACTAGAATAACACCAATAACACTGAGGCCTCTCATTTGTTTATTTCACACCAATTATCTACCCATGTTCTACCCAACATATTAGTAGATAAAAATATACATTTTTATACATTGTTTAAAAAACCTGTATAGCATGCTTTAATCAATATATATTCCACATAACAGATGAGGCATACACACATAACACGTATTTCATAGAGAATATATCAGATCTATGAGATAGAAGAGAGTGAATATACATTCACACATATAACCACAAAATATATACACGTAGCACATATTTTATATTAAATACTTCATAATATTGCGTATTGAAAAGGGACTATACACTCACCTGATCAGAAGATGATCCGACAGCACTACGGCTTATAGAAGTAGTATACTTCGATAGATCTGGAAGATCTTCACCAAAATCGAACTCCTCGCGGGCAGAGCTTCGGCTCGGGAATAACGCTCTTCGGGATCCTCGGGGCTTCGGATCTTGCTTCGGGGCTCGGGAATGATACCGGGGCTTCGGGATATGATTGGCACGCAAATCGAGGCAAAACTTAGAGAGAGGGAAGAGTTTGAACAAGAGAAAATGGCTGATTTCGAGTTCTATTTATAGGCTGAGGGTCTGGGATTACGCGGGGCGTAATCTCAAATTACGCAGGGCGTACTCGGTTACGCGGGGCGTACTTTGACGTCACTGCATGCGTCGACCTGTGGCACTCGAGTATTGGTCAGACAAGTTGCATCCGACTGAGTACGCGGGGCGTAATTGACTCGTCGAACTTCTAAATTGCGTAACTTTCGCATACGAGCTCCGTTTTCGACGTTCTTTATATCCACGCAAAGGTCAGACCATACTCTACAACTTTCATTTAGACTCTGTCGGCTAATTTTGACTTTTATTTTTATTATTTATTTTTAGAAGGTCGGTACAGAAAAACTTCGTTATAAATTCATAACTTCTTCGTCTGACATCCGTTCTCGCCTAACTTTTCATCGTTTCGCTACTAACAACGAGATCTTCGATTCTCATTTAGATTGATTCGGCTAAAAACCGCTCGATCTCAAATCGAGTATTCGGGCTGCATACTGCCACGTCGAAACTTAGAAAAATCATGAATTCCTCATACGAAGTCAGATTTGGGCGTTCCTTTTATGCACGTTCTCGGTTTAACGAAATCTACGACTTTCGTTTAGATCGCTAAGGCTAAATATCGCTCTATCTTAAGTTCATATTCTTACGTCACTCGACGTCGTGCCGGTTCTGTCGCGAAACTTCGACAGGTCATAACTTCTTCGTTATAACTCGGATTTTGGCATTCCTTATATCTCCAGAATCCTTGTTTCAACCACTACAACTTTATGCAAAGATATCGGGCTTATCTCACACTTTAATTTTGACGCTTATTTTATTCTTAATTCATTAAATTATAATAATTAAGAAAATAAACACATAAATCACATAAGTCACATAATTCACAAATAATACATTTTTATTATTTCAAATTGGGGTTACAAAGGTTAACCTAGACTATTACATTGCTAAAAATGGCAATCCCAGAAACACGGGTGTTACATCTTCAGCAGATGAAAGCAGAGAAGTGTGAGCACCTATGAAGAGCCTAGGGAGTGATTCTAGTCAGATAAGTACGCTGATAGAGGAGAGTATTCGCTGGAGAGCGAACATGTGTAACAGGATTTGTGATCGAGAAGGTTGAGCAGCTACTTAGGAAATATGGGACGATCCGTGTGGAAAGTATGGGTAGATGTGACAGGTACTATGGGCCCGTACTACTGAAAGCAGAGGACCCATACTCGAAATAAGGAGAATTCCAGAGGTTCTAAATAGCAGGTTAAGGGGAGAATCTAATATGTCTAAACCCGGTTTTTAAGCATATCTACACGAGACCAAACAATAGTTAATATCATATTTTATATATATATATATATATATATATATATATATATATATATATATATATATATATATATATATATATATATATATATAAAGTTTTTTTTTGGATCAAACATCTTCTTTTCAGAAAAGAAAAAAGGTTTGTATTTTTCTATTTGAACACTTTAGTAGTTTTTTTTTCCGAAAAACTAGTTAAATGTGTGTTTTTACAAAAAGAAAAGTTTGTGGTTTTTTTGAAAAAAAAAATTAAAACTTGGGTTTTAAATATAAAAAATTCAATATATATATATATATATATATATATATATATATATATATATATATATATATATATATATATATATGGAGTAAGATTAAATACAAAAAATTTTCAATATAATATTAACCCCAAGTAAATAAATTTCATTTTCGTTAAAGAGGATCTTTAGTGGTCAAAATCATATACCCATTGATATAATGGTTGGGCCAAGCTATCTAATTACGTAGGCCCCCTAGTCCTAGGTACTAACTGGATGGGTTGGGCCGTCGAGCCATAAGCCCGTTGTGTTAAATGACAATAAAACCAAAAAAAAAAAAAAAAAAAATCAGTTTAGATGTTTGGTTTGATTTAGGTTTTTTATTTTATAGAGACCCACCATAATCATAACATATTCAGTTTTTATTATTCATCTACTTGCGTAATTATCATATTGGCTTCTACATCATTTTATTTATTGAGTTTATTGCATTCATAATATAAGGTTTTTTTCAACATAGAAAAAAACTTATTTCCTATAATGAGAGTTTTTACCAATATATATTTTTGATAATGATTTGTTAATTAACAAACTCTTAGAAAAAAAAATTCAATATTTTCAACGAACCCATAATCTCCTATACTAATAAAACAGTACAAAAATGTCACGTGGCAATCTCTCAGCCTTCCCCAAGCTATTTTTCCTACTCAAATGTCTAAGTGAATTTCCAAAACTACCCATTTGGTCAATTCAACTAACACTGTAGAAAAATCGGAAAGAAATAAGGGAGTGTCAATTCACCTTCTCTCCAGCTCTACTTTTATTTCCTTCATTTTAAGCATGTAATCCATCTAAATCAGGAATCCAAATATAGAAAAGATGATATTATCCCAATCAGAAATTTGTGCTGCGATTCACACATTCCCCTAATTTTCGGTCTATCATCTTGCATTCTTCCAAAATCTGTTACCTAAATTATGTGATCTCCTCCAATCTCTCACAAGTTAAATATTCTTATGATAACTGCTTGTGCATAGCCCTTCTCCTTCTTCACCACTCTTCTCATGTAACTTTTTAATTTTTTGGTTTAGGCAAAAACAGGATCGCATCCTCAAATTGTAAAGACGTATCCTCAATTTAATTCCTTTGGACCTGTTAAATGCATGTTCAATGATAGTCGAAGGTAAATCCATATGTGTACGTTAATTTCATTCTTCTTTTCCTTCAATTTCTCAATAGCCAATAGGCCTCGATGTTTTCAATTTTTATTCTCTTTCTTGTTTTTGTTCGATTCATCCCAGGCCAGTAAACTAATATGTGTTTTCTGAAATTTAATCAATTTTTGTGCTTGATCATTTTGTGTATGGGGTATTTTTTGATGGGAGTAAGGAACTCAAAGAGAAGACGGTTACCACTCTTCACGCCAAATCCATTCAGCAGATATAACCAAAAGCATAGGGAAAATATAAGGTATTAAACAGTTTCTCTATTTTATTTTGTTTGTGGGTTTTTTTGCACCAATAGTTGTTGGGATATCATAATGCATACCAACCGGTCGATTAAATGCTTGGGTTAAAATACTGGGAAATAACTCACATTATTTGGTTTTTGTCATCTTTGAAGTGTGAACTTCGCATTCAATGAATCCACAAAATAGAGGGAAAAAGTCCATATCACGAATTATTGTCAACGATCATTTTTTTTCATTAAGATATTGTTGGAAATGAGAGATTCAGTGGAAGTTAAGGATGAAGATTTCGGGTTGGAGTGAATGGATGTATATGTGAATGCAAGTTTTAGTTTAAAATATATTTTACACATTCATAACCACATGTATTGATATATTATTTTCTAGGCTTATATGGACCATTTGTGTTTTTGAAATAATGCATGAAATAGGGCTTACACCGTGATATTTTTTTTTGCATATATCTGAAAGGTGTTGAACACTTGAACATGAGATTGTTTCTTAACGAAAACCATACAAGTTAAGGATATTTATCTCACTATCCATCCATACAGGTCAGTGCTTTCATTTTAATGCTAAATGAAAGACTAATTGGTAACTTTCTTCCGCCTTTGTTTTCTTTTTCTAAAGTCAATAAATGCATCATTTTTATTCATAAAATTCTGAAATACTAAAGACCATTTTTGTATTTTTCTTTTCTGGTGTGTTGCTAAGTTCTTCCTTCTAGTTTGAGTTTTTAAGAGCAAAATAGTCATTTAAGAGTTAACTAAAATGGTTGTTAGAGTTAACAACACATAGACTAAAGATATTGAACCTTGAAATAAGGATCAATATTCAAAATGTTTTAATTTTGGACTAATAACATGAAAATCAGAAAGTATAAGGTTCATCTGTGTGATTTCTCCTTTCAGTGTTGCCATTTTTTATATTTTAGATTTTGATTATTGAAAACTTTCCACTTTTTGCCTCTAAATCAACGAAGGTGTTGCATGATTTGATATATTTGTTTGGATGCATAGATGGTTAGGTATATGCAGTAGGGGAAAGAATTAAGTTCTACAAGCAAATAAAAAGGTTACCATATTACAATTGCAATCGGAGAAAGCATTTTTTACAAACTCTGAACAAAACTTTAAGTTTCAGAACATCCACCTTAAATACCTGATGTAATTTTCTTTTGCTATCGCTTACATTTTTTGTAGTATAAAAATTGTATTTTGATTAATTTTAATTTTTACAAGACCTTTTTTATATTTTTAGTTTAGTAAATGATTATATTTGCGTTTGTCTAAATGGCATGACTACATTTATATTAATGTAAATTATCGATTCGTTGAATGTTTATTTTTAATTAACATAGAAGTTTTGTAATCAACAATTATAATTTTACATATATAAAAAAAAACATAAATCTTTTAATTAATAATTTATTTAAAATAATTGATTAATAGTTATGATTTTTTACCATCAAAATTTAATTATTTTTGCAACCGTAGTTTCTACGGGTTATAACCTAGTTAACTAATAAAACTAAACAAAAATCTTGTGTAATCATCTTGATGGATCCCATATGTAGTATTTATTATTTAATTCATGGAAAAACTTATTAAAAAGTTTGGGAAAATGACACATACGCCCTATGAAGTTTCTAAGGTTGACCTTTTTAGTCACTTAAGTTTTTTCGTGGCTTTATGAGGGAACCAAGTTGTGGGCAACCTGTTCTTTTAGTCTCCTTTACTTGTTTTAGCCGGTTTAGAAGTCATATAGACAAAAATTGGGGCCATCCCTCTCTCTCTGTGTGTGTGTGTGTGTGTGTTTCTTTATGCCAGATAAAACCCAACTCACCCCTCCCGTCATCCTCTTCTTCTCGGCGCCACCACCACAACCACCTTACTCTTCATCGACAAACAGTCGGTAATCCCTCCTCCTTCTATGCCCGTATTTGAAATCAATTGGTAGATGCATCATCTGTAAATGCATCTGAAGAATACAAAGCACTGAGTAAAACCTATGGAACTAAAAGGAGGCAACGATGTTGCAACCCCTCAAATCTCACACAAGCAAAACATCGAACACCTTGTGGGTGTCACCCAGATCAGTTTGTAAGTTTCGAATTGAACCAAAAGGAAGTTGATTAATGTTGAAAATTCAATAACAGGTCAACTAACATCAACAAAACTGGTGAAACATGCAAACACTGAAGCAACATCCAAAGGTCCCATTTTTCTTCATCTGCAAAATTGATGAAAAAAAAAAAGTAAAAGGATGATGAAAGATTAAATAGATTACGTTGTTCACGGGTGTGAGCTCTTTGTCTTCTACTGACTTCATGATTTTGTATCAATATGAACTAATCGAGTCCCAAACAAAACGCATAATCTTATAAACGAAAACCCAGGAGAGAGGGTACGGGAAAAACCCATCAATGGCACCACCATCATCACCATTACCGTTCACCTTCATCTTCCTGTCACCATCGAAGACCAACACATACGCACAACAAGACCCAAGATCTTTGTTCTTGACATTCTAATCGATCGAATGAGGTGAAAGGGGAGATAAGCAGAGATCGAGTTTTAAAGATAAGGGTGTAAGTTCTTTTTCTTTCTTCTACGACCAACTTAGAGCAACACAAAAGAAGAAAAGAACAGAGCATACGACACAGGGGTGTGTGAGAGAGAGAGTCGTGTCATTTTCTTTATAATAAACAAACAACTAATTAGACAAATTAAGTGAGCTGACATAAGGGGTAACCGGGTTACCCCTTCGTTTTGGCAAAAGGGACCTATTCATTCCGACAAAACCATCTTTGTTCCCTTAAAGGGCACGAAAATAACTTAAGGGACTGAACGAGTAAAATCAAAATACATAGTAGGGCTGTTGCGTTATTTTCCCTAAAAAGTTTTGAGGCATGTTAAGTTTTTTATCTTGTTCAGGTGGCATATAAAAAAGCTTTGATATTCTTATTATAAGTTTGTTGGAAATTTTAGTATAAATATGTATATTTTTATTAACTTTGGACATATATAAATATATACATATGTGTATATATAATTAATTCTATGTGGGTTTGTGTTCTTCTCCGTGAGAACTTCGAAATGATATATTGTATGTCCAAAATGGAGTATATGTGAATGAGATATCGATACTCAAAGTTGAGTATTTGAAAATAGAAATTAGCAATAAATGTGGGTGTGGGAATGAGTCTCAAATTGTTAAGAGAGGATACTCAAGTAAGTTTATAAATCGAAAAGAATATTACATTTTTAAGTCAATATCCCTTATTATAATTCTTGTTGCTATAAAATTTATTGAATAAATAAGCATAACATCATAACAAACCCTTAAAGAATCTTCTTTATCATTTAGTACGTCACAATAAAAACCAAGATTTGGGTATAAGCCTTTTAAATATTAATAATAATAATAATAATAATAATAATAATAATAATAATAATAATAATAATAATAATGTCGTGTAAACCTATTTAGATTTTAGATTAATAAATAAGGATATTGGGTGCGAGTAACATGTTGTCATACCTAAAAGTTGTCACATCACCATCCTAGTCATATATGGTGTTATATAGGGATGAGATTTAGAACCGTAAAACCGGACCGGAATTGGAATCGGAATTGGACCGGAACCAGAACTGTTAGAACCGAAATATATAGAACCGGTTCCGGTTCCGGGTTTAAAATTTGACTTTATTCGGGTTCCGGATAATCCGGGTTTGAGTCCATCGGGTCCAGCTAAATCGGGTCTAAAAACCGAAACCGGTGTTAGGAACCAGAACCGCTTTTAGGGCTGGAGCCAGTTTTTGTGAAACGTTTAGAAGATGCATATCTCATTCGTTTCAACTCCGATTGACATGAGGTTTTTTCCAACATGTAGTTTAGAGTTTGTACATGATTTTAGACTATAAATTTGCCATTTTTAGTTTTATATTCATTGACTTACAGTCCCCCAAAGTCGAGATATCAAAGCTGTAAGTTTTTAGTTTTCAATTTTTTTGTATTCGGTGAAAGTTTTAAAACATGCATATTTAATTCGTTTGAAGTCGGATTGACATGTGATTTTTTCCAACTTGTAGTTTACATTTTTTACATGAGTTTAGACTATAATTTTGTCATTCTTGGTTTAATATTCAATTATTTACAGTCCTCCGAAGTCAGAATATCAAAACTGAAAATTTTCTACTATTTGTTTTTGTACTTTGTATTCTGTGAAAATGTTAACACATGCATATCTCATTCGTTAAAGTCGGATTGACATGCGATTTTTTCTAAAGTGTATTTAGAGTTTGTACATGATTTTAGACTATAATTTTGTTAATTTTGGTTTCATATTCAATGAGTTACAGTCCCCCAAAGTCGGGATATCAATATGAAAATTTTCAAAGTTTAACCCACTAAGTAGTAAGTAATTACCAAAACCGGTTTTTCCGGGTTTTTCAGTTCTAAACCCACTTTATCCGGTTCCAACCTACCCGCTTTGATGTTTCCTGGTTTTCCGGTTCTAGACCCACTTTACCCGGTACCGTACCCGGAACTGAACCGGAGCCGGTTCTTATATACCGGTCCGGTTTCCGGTTCTAAAAAATCTCGTTAACTGGTTTCGGGTTTTCCGGGTACGGGTCCATCAGATCCGAGTTTGGACCCACTTTCATCCCTAGTGTTATAACACCAAATATGGAAATGAGCAACACCAAATAACATGTAATAACACCCTTTATTTTCTATTTCTTTGTTATTTTTTTTTCGATTTTTTGAATTTCTATTTTTCTAAATTTTTTTTGTCTATTTATGTCATAATATTTATAAAAAACATATAAGTTAATAACATTTAAATACTAAAAATGACATTATAACAAAAATTAAAGGTTCTTCTTCTTTTTCCGTGGTTGGATGTTTTGATGTCCCGAACCACGCCACCGTTAATGCGTACTCCTCCTCCTGTGTCTACCATATTGGTTGAATGAGAAAGTGGTTGATTTTTATGTTTGTGTTTCGTGTAGAGAAATAGAAGAGTTGTGTAGGTAAAAAAATGAGATATATGTGTGTATTTATAGGTAAAACTAAAAGGTAATTTTTTATTATTATTTTGAAAAGTAACAGTTTGAAAACAACGATCCATTCCATCGAAATCATCCTCCAACGTTCAAATTGTAGTCGTTGCCTCTTGTTATTACAGCCACGGATAATAACATAACGGCTAAAAACGCCCAAGGGGGGAGGTGTTCATGTGTTACAATGACGTTAACATGGTGCCATGTCACAAAAACGTGATGCCTTGTTACCCCCGCCATATAGTCTATAGAAACAAAACTTCTTTTATAGAAGAATAAATTGTAACATCATTCCATAAGACAATGTACATGATATGCAGTGGTGTAAATATAAAATACCACATTCAAAGGAAAATTGAAATCGACATAAATAACTATGTAACATCCCGACTCCCAGGTATAAATTTTAAAGCTTTTATATATTCATAATTATAGACCTACTTGAAGAGTTGGCTGCCCCAACTCGTCCTGTAGAGACTGATCAGGCCACGTGGTTTTTGGAACCTACTCGACGAGTTTGAGGACCCCAACTCGACGAGTAGAGGCAGTGCATGAAAACCCTAATTTTTAGGGATTGCACCCTATTTAAAGGACCCTATTTAAAGGACCTTAACTTGGAAAGGCAAGGGGCTTATGAATCCAACATCTACATCGTTTTGGCATTCATTTGAAGGTAAAAAGTCATTACCTTGATCATTTTCTTGTTAGATCTCTTCATTCAAGAGTTTAGGGTCATTTCTAGCTTATTCTTGAAGCATTTCTTGTTTTGAGCACGATTTGAAGTTGTAACTTCAGATCGGGACTCCTCTAGGCCCTCGTGGACATAAAGCCTCAAGCTTTATGAAGCTTTGGCCCTTCTCCATGCCCTAAACCTCTTCCTAAGGCTAGTTTTGAGTGTTTTAGCTCCTTGAAGCCTTACATGCACGTAAAGTTAGCAACTTTACGTGGTAACTACACCCTAGGAGGCTAGATCTACAGTTTGGAGCCTTGGTTTCGCTTAAAAGCGTCTGAATGAGAAAAGGACTGAAGGAACTCGACGAGTTGCGTAGTCAAATCGACGAGTTGGATGAGGGTTTCCCGCTTTCTGGATTCTGCATGAACTCGACGAGTTAGTGAGATAACTCGACGAGTTGGTTAAGGTTTTTCCCGAGATTCTGGATGCTGCATGGACTCGACGAGTTACTTGGTAACTCGACAAGTTGACTGGGGTTTTCGCGATTTTCTGTGCTCTGAAGGAACTCAACGAGTCTGTAAGTTGCACTCGACGAGTTGGGTCAACATGGATTGTTGACCTTGACCGTTGATTTTGACTTTGACTAAGGGTTGACCAGTTTCCGAGGGTATTTTGGTAATTTGGAATTTATGGGTTTGGATCAATGGTAGTTGTAGGTGTTTGAGTTTGGAGTCGTGCTTCGGGAGTTTGATCTTTTTCAATGCAGTATAGTTCGACATTGTGAGGTGAGTTTTCCTCACTATATTCAAGGGTCGAAGGCACCAATGCCGACCCTTTGGATTTTTATCTTGCTTTACTGTTATTGTGATATGTTAGATCGGAATCTTGGTAGATAGGATGTTTCTATGTGGTTATGATCAGTTAGATCGGTATCCTGGTAGATAGGATGTTGCTATGCTTAGTGATCTGTAGATCAGTTTGTCTGTCTGTAGACTATTATGTGATTATCTCATATATATGCACATGATTGATTGGTGGTTGAGGCTTATCTGCTTTGTGCAAGAGCCAATAGACCGGGGCATTCCAACTAGATGGTTGTGGGCCGAGAGTATTCCATCCCGAGGATATTGGACTCATTGTATGTGGGCATTCCAACCCGATGGTTGTGGGCCGAGGGTATACTATCCCGAGGATGATTGGACCCATAGTATGTTGGCATTCCAACCCGATGGTTGGTTGGGCCCATAATAAGTTGTTATTATATGTGTGTTATTTGTTGTGCGGGTATTTTGGGGAAACTCACTAAGTTTCGAACTTACAGTTTTGAATTTTGTTTCAGGTACTTCGGATGATCGCGGGAAGACGAAGGTGTGATCGTACACCTCCTCACATTATATGATTTTGATTTCTGGGATACTCTGATATGAAACTATTTTGAAAACGTCTTGTAATAAATAATGATTTTTGGATGTTGAAAAAGTTTAAATATTTTATGAAATTTATGGATGTTACAGACTACGTCTGTCTCACCAATAACATTAAGATCCCAAAACCTCGGCTCAGTGCATGTCAGGCCAGGACCAAGTCCAGACCTACAAATTATGTCCATCTCTAGACCTTGATCCGCCTAAAATTGCTAGGCAACTTATGGATTCTCAATATTTTGTAGGGGAATGAAAAACGAGATGGAACAAGTTAATTTCTATTAAACATACTAAAGACTTAGATTAGATAAATTGCCTATAATGGCCAGTCTCAAGAAAAAAGGCGTGGATCTAAAGACCTTTTCATGTCTTATTTATGACACACATATCAAATCTAATGGACATTGTCCAAAAACCAAGGTTGTAAAAAATGTTTGACTTTAGTTAATCGATGGACTGATGTTAAGAGATTAATCGGCTAGCCGAGAATTTAACGGTGGATTAATCGGGGATTATAAATTGTTAATTCGTTGAATTAAAAAAAAATATGGTTAATATCATAACAAAGCTCATAAATATCACTAATATCATAACAACATAAGTTAATATCATAACAACATAAGTTAATATGATTAATACAACACTAATCATTCATCAAATAGTTTCTATTGATATACACTTTCTTCTAAATGTTAAAAGTTCATCGTTTTCACCTGATTCACTCATTGTGTTAGACAGAATTAATCTTTAGACGTCCTCTACTCGACAGGATAGCACCTAAGAATTAATCGAAGATTAATCATATTTAATGAGGATTTTTATAAACCTACCAAAAACCAAAGAACATCATTAACACTCCCACCCTTAACTTACACACCTATGGCTAAGCGCTAAGCCTAGGATTTGCAAATCTCAAACAAAATTTGATTTGATTTTTTGAATAGCTTGAAAATATATAATAGAAATCCAACTTGACCCAAAAGAGAAGAGCTCAATAAAAACGAAAGTCGGTTTATGAATCTTCAAACTTCTCATTTGATTCGAGCTAGGATTTTTACTTGTACGATTAAGTCGGTTTGAGCAGTATCTACACGATAAAAGTTCAACATGCTTCCAGTTGCATTCAGATTAAGTTTTGTAGGCATATATAGAAATTAATTGGGTCCAAACTCCATTCAAGCATGCATAAGATTTTAAATTTAAGAACTACAACATTTAAAAGTTGCTTTTTATTTTTATTATATGTAAACAACGTCTATATCTGTACAAAATAAAAAATTGTTTTTTTTTAATAAAAGATAAATTATAATGTCATCTTCATAAGACAAATTATGGAATAAAAAAACAAAAAATAATTAATCTTGCCGTTTGGTTTTATCCTTGAGGTTCCTTTGTTTATGTCAATTAGCGAATGTCATGGTCTCGATTTTGAACCATTTGTTTAAATTTTTTATCACATATTTTATATTAAATTATAATTTATTCGAAACTAAATAAAATAAGTAAAAGTTATGGAAACTCATAATCGTCGTTACGTTGCTGGCTAATCTTTTTTCATTAGATACATCGATATTCATCGATGAAAACCAAGCGGAATTTTTCTAAAGAAATTTAATATTATATTACTACATAATATATAATATATAATTATATATAATGTAATTAAGTACATATATTGACTGGAACTTTAGAATTTTGTTAATCTTTTCGATATTCTAATTTGTGTCGCCTTCTTGTTTCTAATTCTTAGCCGGGTTAATTTGTTTGTAATTACGTAAGTTTGTAAACTTTCACCACCGTTAATTATTTAATTGTGCTGATATTGACTTATTGAGGTCTTAATTTTGATTAAAACGAATAAGGTTCTCTAACTTGTTTTGATTTTAATTTCACTATAACAAAAAAAAATGCAATATTACCGATATGAACATTCTCTAATAAAACTTAAACGATTCTATAGTAGAAACAAACCCCTCTTTGTTACATGTAAAATAAGTAGAGTTGTCACAACAATTTTAAATAAAATAACTCACTACTATGATTCTTTCTAATGGACTCGTGTTCGTTTCATGATGAGGTTCCGTGTGAGCTCTCTCCTTATTTTTACATATGTCATAGCGGTGTGCATTACTATGTGCATGCTAGACTAGCCGAGTCTTATTAGTTGATGACAGTTATGAGTATTTTCTGAGTTATTAAATCCAAGACTGTTGATAGTCTCACGATTGTTGATAACCCATAGTTGTTTAGGTTGACATAGGGGTAGTTGTATGCTGGTTGGGAATACCAGGAGGTTGGTGGTGTGGGTGGTTATAAGACCCTTGGGAGTTTTGGCAAATCATTGTGCACCTGTGCTATTCTGGGAGCTTGAGTGCCGCACAAGTCTTGATATTTCCCATGGTTGCGCTCGTAGGAGCAATTGATTAGCTATGACTTATCAATAAGTTGGGTTTGCGATTAAGGACCGCAATCATGATATCTCATTTTGGGTCGAGAGGAGTTGATCCGTTGTTGTTCCGTTTGATTATCTCCACGACTTGATGCAGAGTTTTTGAACCAAGGGGGATGTGTGGACTAGTTTAGCTCTCGCTTGTTCATTTTTTGTATGATGGCAATAAGCGAGGTTGGCAGTTTTTGTAGTTAGTAGTGGATTCTTGTCTACTGCTGTTAGTGGAACGGTGTAAGGTCAGGAAGGTTTTGTTTAGGATCAGGCCTTTGAGTCTTGGTCAGCATGGTGGACATATGAGGGAGGCCTTGTCTGCCTGGAAGACAGACATGTTCGTAGATTTTAAGTTAAGAGCGAGGGAGTCTTCTTGATTCGGATAGTTGTGATGTGTTGATCTTCATTCTCTGTCTGGTCAAGTATTTCTCGCTTAAGACTTAATCGACTTTTGGAAAGTTTCCACATAAAGCACTGTTCAGTACTGTAGCGAGTGTGGTGTTGACCTTGGGGGAGTCTCTGCTTAGGTTTGGCGTACGCTCGTGGTTTTGGAAATATTTGGGGTTTTAGTCGCAGTTTTGGGTATCTGGTGTGGCGATGGCTCGAGCAGGAAGTAAATTGGTCTTGGAAGATCCCTTGTAGGGATTCGGGAGGGGGTTGTTCAGAACGTTTGGTAAGGAAAAAATCTAATTTAAGTGGGGGAGAATTGTAACACTCGTTTTCCAGATTGGATCAATGTAGAGCATAAAGGAGTTAAATGATTGATTTTTAGGAAAAATCAGGTGTCACGACGTGACCATAGGGTGGTCACGAAGTGACAAGCCAATGAGTGAATGCGTATCTGCAAGATTGTCACGACGTGGCCATAGAGTGTTCACGACGTCACAATGGTTGTTCGGGCCCAAGCCCATAATTTTAGGGTCTCACTCGTATTTAAACATCTTATCCCAAGGGTTAAGGTACCTTCCTCTATTACACCCGCAGATTCGGGCTAATAAATTAAGATGTAATAAGCGTTAGAAATGATGTTTTGATAGAAGATTATTTAGGATAAATAATCTAACCAGAGTCATATTATATGTGACAAGAATTCTGTACATATAAAAAACGTGAAAATCCAACTTCGTATGACGAAGTTATGTTTTTTCGAAGTTTCATAATTAAACCGGTACGACTCTACGTATCATGAAAAGTGAATTTTTGATAAATGATTTTTAGACTAAGTGATCTAAACAAAAGTTATAGTAGTCGTTAAACCAAGAGTGTGCATATAGAGAACATCCAAAATCTGACTTTACGAGAGGAAGTTATGATTTTTCGAAGTTTTAACGTAACAGTGTAGATACAGAAATCGAAATCAAGATCGGTCGATTGTAAGGAAAAACAACATGAACGAGAGATTAAGATCTTGTTAATAGGAGTACATCGATATAAAGACAGTCCCATGGAACACAAGCAACGATTGACTTTGTGACCATTTGATATACTCTACTTCCTACTGACACGTATTGCATAGAAATACCTGTAACAGTACTATCAACAACAATGATTAATATAATCCTTAGGACAGATCCTTAGAAATGAAAATAAAAAGAAACCTACTTACATGTATTACGGAGAAATCCGTGTAACAATACTATCAACAACGATGACTAAGATGACCCTTAGGATAGATCCTTATGGAATAATAAATAAGAAAATGGGGATGCTTAATTAGGTTAATTGTTTGATAATTAAACATATGAAATATATTATTGTGGGTTGAAAACCCTATGTTCTCACCAGGTTTCCCCACCTGACCCACTCAACTTCTTTGTATCACAGGTAGCGGTACAAAGGTACATGAATGATAAGAGATTCAATGAGATGTAGGTTATTAGTCTAAAGATATTATAAGGCATGTTTATGCTCATGTTTTGTATCAGTTATGACTTCCCCAAGCTTTTATAAATCAATGAAAAACATTTCTCCGGAAATACTTTTACGGGACCAAATTTCACATTGTTTTAAATAAACATAAATGATTTTTTTTAAAAGGTCGAAAAAATAAGGATGTCACAATTGGTATCAGAGCATTAGTTTAAGTGAAATAGGAATTTAAAAGATTTCTAGACTTAAACTTAGAATTCTAGGCAATGATCATGAGATTAATGTCTTTTATAATTTTGGTAATACACTTGAATTGACATAAACACTAGCTCACTTTAAGATAAGATGCCTAATTTGCTCTTATGTATTAAATAGTTTGTATTATAGCATGACTTAGGTTGCATATCTAGCTATTATTATGCTTAAGGTATGTTTTCAACCTAGAATTAGGAAATTTTATGTGTTCACGTTTCTAAACGTTTAATTACGGTATTAGAACTCTCATATAACCTTGCGGAGTAATAAAAGGATTACATGTCTAAACCTTCCATATCTTCATATCTTTATTCTCCTCTCGGTATTAGAACTCGCACAAAATTGCCCTCTACAAATCGAATCATTTGCATAGAATGGAAACAAATGTTATGCATGCATCGACAAATCACCCTCTCTATGATCGACATTTGTCCAAGGGGTTCAATTTCTAATAATGAGACAGTAAATAATTCTATAGAATCTAATACTATAAGTTTTATGATGACATTATACTTTGTGAAAATTGTTTTGTATATGAATGATATTGCTATAATTTGGTAACATAACAATTGAATAATATAGATCAAAGCATTACAAACATTACATTGATAATTTATAAGTTTTTACATTGAGTTCGATTCATTGTTTGTTTGACTCCAAAAACATACGACAAAAATATAAGACGTAACACTGCTACGCTCCATCTTTAGAAAACCTGTGCGGGTACCTGTCTATTGATTACTGAGAATATAAGTGGTTTTGAAAAAGTTTCAACATTTAAGTTGGTAAGTTCATAAGTATTTTGTATGAGAAAGATATGCCATTGTTCCTTGAAAATGATAGTGTGTTCTTCTAGAAAATCCAATATTTTCTTTTAAAGTGAATTGTAGTCTTAGGAACCCTAAGACCAAAAATGTATAAGTTTTTTTGTAATCAGAATTAGTATAATGTAGTTTTAATCTCTATAAAACCATTGAATGTATGTTTTCAGATATAAAAGTTGTTCTATACTGGAAAACCGTGTAATGTAGTTTTATCTAAATAAAACCGCTTGAAGGTATATTACTCCGTAAACCAAATGTGTCGTTGTTTCCCCATGTGAGTTCTTATAACCATACTGTAGTTGATATGTCTGTTGTGATGTTCTTCAGGCGTTGGAATGTTGACGACATTTGTCACCCCAGACCTGCCGGTCCAGCTGTAGCTAACAGCTAGGGTGCGAGATTGTCAGTCTCATATAGATCTATGCACAAGTGTCTCGTTCTCCCTCCAAGAGATTCTGGTTTTAATTTAGGAATTTTGTTGGTACTTTAGTAAATACTTGAAGACGTGTCTCACAAATAATTGAGTCAACGAGTTTACAAGTAATGAAAATGAAAAACCCTTGTGTAATTGAAAACCTTACTTTTCCATAGGATCTTCAGGGTGTATAAATAATTATACTCTTAATAATTATTTGTTTGTCCCAAAAATGGTATAACAGTGTAATGACCCACAAAATATACCTATTTTAGTTTATAATAAATTTTTCGTTTGTAATGAAAATCTTTGTGTATAAAAGTATCACTTTTCTGTGATAATGAATTAGGATGAAATAATTATATATGTAATTTTGTATAATTATACAGTTTGGTCTGTTTATTGCAAGATTTGTAAATAATGTAATAACCTCATTTCTTGTAAATAATACTTTTGCATAATTTAAATTAAGAAGTTTGTATAATAATTTGAACTATAAATGATTTTACTTGTATCCCCTCCCCCCCCCCCCCCCCCCCCCCCTTAAAACATAAAAAGTTTTGGAAAATGTAGGGATATGAACTCACCTCGAGTGCGTTCTTGGCTGGGTAACGAAGTGATGGCGATGATCTTCAAGTTAGAACACGTGAAGAAAATTGTATCCTAATAGTTTTAAACACATAATAAAATGTGTAAATTAGATGAACTAACAATGAAAGTCTTGGAAAATGTAGGGATATGAATTCACCTCGAGTGCGTTCTTGGCTGGATAATGAAGTGATGGCGATGATCTTCAAGTTAGAACACGTGAAGATAGTCGTATCCTAATAGTCTTAAACACATAATAAAATGTGTAAATTAGATGAACTAACAATGAAAGTGTTGTATAACAATAGATTATGTAAGGAGTACTTACAAAGATTCCTAAAAATCAATTAAAGAACTTGTTTTTTGGGGATATTTGAAAGTGTTTCTAGGCAAATATATGAAGATTTGAAGATGTTTTTGGGGATAAACGTATAAAGTTAAATTCGTTTCTTGAGAGCAAATTGAAGGAAATTTTGAAGTGTAAATAAGAAATGTGATGTTATTTTCGGCCATATAAATAGATAATGTTTAAGAGTGATGTGATGTTTGCATTGGTATGTGGATTATATTTATATCACATTAGGAAAAGGACCACCGTTAAAAACTAGTGATTTCGACCTATCTTCACCGAAATCACTTTGATTTCGGTCCATGTGAAACCGAGAACTCCAAGTCTTCGGTCTAGTGTGTTTTCGGTCCAAAGAGATTTCGGTCTAGGTGTGATCTCGGTCCTAAATGATTTTAGTTCTATCATGATTTCGGTTTAGTGCCACCCACTAAAGGGTGATTTCGGTTCTTGGCATGATTTAAGACTCAAGGTTTTCGGTCCTAGTTACTTAACCGAGAACCTAAAAAGCAATGTATAATTTATTGATTTATGTCTAAATTATTTGACTTTCATTTGATTTCTTGACTTTTATTGACTTGATTGACTTTTGTTGATCCGCAATAGCCGGTTGTCACACCGATGTAGTGGGTTAGGCCCAAGATATGTTGTTATGTGATTATGTGATATGTGTATGGTATGTGGTAGTTTGGGGAGACTCACTAAGCTTCATGCTTAAAGTTTTTAGTTTTGGTTTTAGGTACTTCCGTTAGTAAGGGGAAGAGCTCGGGATGACTGCATTGCACACATCATATCGTTTAGCATGGGATGATTTACTTTGATATTTGGACATGTGATTTTGATACAGTGTTTTGATATGACATTTTGAGATACTATCACTTATGTTTTTATGAGATGATTGGGTTATTATGGTTTTATTTATAAATTAAAAACGAAATTTTTGGACCGTATTTTTGGGATGTTTCAGAGGCAATCCAGTCAGGATGAAGGCTCATATTTGCATGTTGTTATCTGTTTGGTTATTTGTGGTACTTTGGGGGAACTCACTAAGCTTTGGCTTACAAATTGATTTTATGGTTTCAGGTACCTCAGACGACAGGGGCAAGGCAAAGGCTTGATCATGCACATCAGCCTGCTTTTATATATTTTTTCTTATGATTTTGGGATACTCTGATTCATAGTTGTGAATTTTGAAAACCTGTTTTGTAAGACTTATGGATTTTAGAATGGTTACAATTTGGTATCAGAGCCCTAGTTTGAGAGAATTTGAGGAAAATTCGTGTGAATTTAGACTCAAACTAACAATCTGCAAAAGTTTTCGAATTATTTTTAAAATTGTTTTCAAAAGTAAACAAGGAAGGATGCGATGTGTACGATCAGCCGGAGCAAGAAAGTATTCCCCAAGATACCCACATTGTTATTTGCTTATGATGATTATGATAGAACTGTGTGCTAGTTGTAGGCTAGGGATCTTCAGGAATTGCATGATATAGTTGCTTAGTGTATGTGTAACATCCCGAGTTCAGGAGTGCAAGTTCAGGGTTCAAAGTGAAAATGTGAATGGTCAACTCGGCGAGTCCATGGGTGGACTTGGCGAGTAGGGTCGCGATTCTGGTCGCGTGTTTAGTGGCCAACTCGGTGAGTTAGTGCTGTATGGAGAAAACCCTAATCCCAGGGATTGAGCCCTATATAAAGAACATAATACCCTCTCCCAGCCTCTTTGCTCCCCCTTGAAGTCCAAAAACCCTAATTTTTCGTGTATGAGAGAATTATAGAGCATTTGGGTCTTGAAGGAGTGTTGGTTGAAGAAATCTTTGAAGATTAAGAGGTTTGGAGAAAGGGGCTTTGCAAGGTTTTGGCTTATTCTTCTGTTGGAGTCTTCTTTGGAGGTAAGGATTTGTTGCTTGAGCTGTTATCCATCTAGATCTATCATTTGTGGGATTTTTAGGAATTTATATAGTGTTATATTGAGTTTGGAGGTTGGATCTAAGGTTGCTACCTCAGATCTAGAGTAGTGATGATCCAAAAGAGCATAAAGTCCCTGTTCAAGAGCTGTTAATGAAGCCTTTTAGTCCCAAACCTTAGCCAAGAGTGTATTATGCTTAGATCTCCTTGGATTCACATAAAGTTTGCTACTTTACATGATAGATGGCTTGTATAAGAGTAGATCTATAGATTTGAGACCCTGCATGGCTTGGAAAGCCTCTGTATGAGCTAAGAACTAGTGGTACTCGGCGAGTCACATGGGTGTACTCGGCGAGTTGCATGAAGATGGGCAGCAACTTGACGAATTGGAAGAACAACTCGGCGATTTGGTTGAAGATAGCCTTGCACTCGGTGAGTCTATTCTTGGACTCGGCGAGTCTGGTCGTGAGGTCCTAACCTTTTCTGGTTAAGCTGTGAATCGGTGAGTCAAGGGATGACTCAGTGAGTTGAGTACGGTTAGATTCAGAGTTGTGGGACTCGGTGAGTCTTGGGGCGACTCGGCGAGTTGAGTCGTGTTAGGGGAGTTTCAGAGCATGGGGACTCGACGAGTCAGCGGGTTGACTCGGCGAGTAGAGTCAGTCAGGAGGGTTGACTTTGACTGAGGACTTTGACTGAGGACTTTGACTTTGACCAAGAGTTGACCAATTGACTTCCAGGGGTATTTTGGTAATTATGGGTATTTATTGAGTTCAGTCTTTTGGTATTGATCAGTGGTGGAGTTCGTGTCGGAGGTTGGAGCAGCGTGATCTTATCCTTTTCAGTCAGCAGTTGCGAGGTGAGTTATCCTCACTATATCAACAGGGTCTAAGGCACCAAGGCCGGCCCTTTATTGGATTGTAATCTGGGTGTTGTTGTTATGTTATTGCTTTGTTATGTTTACATCCTGGTAGTTAGGATTGTATATGTTAGAGACCTGGTTAAGGTCGGTATCTTGGTATATAGGATGATGCTATGCTAGTGACCGGTTAGGTCGGTATCCTGGTTAGGATGATGTTATGTTATGTGATCTGCTAGATCGGTTTGGTTGGATGCATATTGTTATATGATTGTATATTTATGTGCACATGGTTGTTGGGCTGGAGTTGGGTTGAGGCGGGTCCTGCTTTGTGCTGTAGGCCAACATACCCAGGGTGGATCGGTTATCCCGCAAGCCCAGCGAGCGGTCCGGATAGGCTGTAGGCCCTACGAGGGCGGACCAGACGTGTCGAGGCTCGGAGAGTGGACCAGGCCAACTGAAGGCCCGGTACTGGCAGACCAGTCTTACTGTAGACTCAGAGAGTAGACCAGGTGGATTGAAGGCCCGGTGCGGCCGGACCAATCACACGGTAGACCCGATGTATATGGCTAGACTCGGAGGGTGGACCAGGTGGACTGTAGGCCGGTGCGGCGGACCAGTCACACAGTAGACCCGAAGTGCATGGCTGTTCTGTATCGATTATATCATATGGTTATGTTTGTATGGCGTTGGTATTTTGGGGGTATCTCAATAAGCTTTCGGGCTTACAGTTGTGGTTTAAATGTTTCAGGTACTTTAGGAGACCGTGGAAAGGCAAAGGCATGATCGTACCGCTCCTCGGGTTTTATGTGTTTACGATGTGGTTTCTGGGAAATACTCTGATAATAAATGTATTGAAAACCTTTTTGTATTAACTTTATGAAATTGGGTTGTTTTTGAAAAGTTTAAATTGGTTGGAATTTTTAGAGTGTTACAAGTAGGGGTGTAAGTGAGCCGAGCTACTCGTGAGCTACTTGGGATCGACTTGTTAAAAGCTCGGCTCGAGATCGAATTAAACGAGCCTGAGCCGAGCTCGAGCCTAAATATGAGGCTCGTTTATTAAACGAGCTCGAGCCGAGCTTCAGTTAGTGAGCTCGCGAGCCTAAACGAGCTTAAACGAGCCTATATATATATATATATATATATATATATATATATATATATATATATATACACACACACATACATACATTCATACACACATACATACAGACACACACACACACACACACACACACATATATATATATATATATATATATATATATATACACACACACACATATACATGGAGGCTCGTTTAGGCTCGATTAGGCTCGCGAGCCCACTGAATTGTTCACGAGCCGAGCCCGAGCTTCATTTTAAGGCTCGAATCGAGCTCGAGCTCGAGCTCGAGCTTCCTCAAAATTAAACGAGCCGAGCTAGATCTTGGTCAAGCTCGGGCTCGGCTCGGCTCGTTTACACCCCTAGTTACAAGTTGGTATTAGAGCCTTGGTTTGAGTGAATTGGAGGAACATTCGTGTGAATACAGTCTCAAATCAAGGAGAGTTTTCAAAAGAGAATTTAAAAAGGGTTTTCAAAAATAAGTAAAGGAGGACGCGGAGGTACGATCAGCCGGAGCCAGTAAGTAACCAGGCGGTCTCAAATCAAGGAGAGTTTTCAAAAGAGAATTTAAAAAGGGTTTTCAAAAATAAGTAAAGGAGGACGTGGAGGTACGATCATCCGGAGCCAGTAAGTAACCCCAAAATACAATACAAGTTATTTGTTTATGAGATATGATAGAACATCATGCTAGTACTAGGTTAGGGATCTTCAGGAATTGCATGATAGAGTTGCCTGATTTATGATGCCTGCTAGCCTAGGGTTTCCTTCTGTATGAGATTTCCAGTGTTCCTCTAGGAGTGAGGGTTGAGTGCTTGTTATGCATGTTCTTCACTAGGACGTTGTGATGATACTTGATATAAATATGGGTAGGTGTGGAAGGTAGTATGGGCCCGTACTACCGAAAGCATAGGACCCATACGCGTATCAAGGAAGTCATAACCCCTAGGGTTGGGTCGAGAGTCGGTTCTCGGGTTAGTTAGAAGCGCCTGATGTTTTGCGGTAATTTCAGTATGGTGGTTACGAGGCATGCTGGGAGTGGATCTGGTTCAGGATCGGGAGCAGGAGGAGGCGGTCAGGGTGGGTCAGCACCACCCGAGATTATTGGTCAGATGAGCACAGACGAGCTGGATGCCAGGATTCGTGAGATCCTGCATGTCGAGGTTGCTGCTATGTTCCGGGCCGAGTTGTCGGAACTGTTTGGGTCGATCAAGACCGCCATGGTTGAGTATTTTGATAAGCACTATGCAGCTCTTACAGAGACGGCTGCCGCAACGGCTACAACGACTGTAGCAGCGGCAAGGGGAGGAGCCGGTAGAGGTTTTCAGTATCGGGACTTCGATAATACGAAGCCCCCTACCTTCGATGGAGTTCAGGACCAGATCGTTGCTATGAGATGGTTGTGAGACGTGGAGGGGTGTTTCTTCACGTGTTCATGCCCTGCTGATCAGAGGGTGAGGTGCGCTCTGAACCTTTTGAGGCTCGGGGCGAAGGATTGGTGGAGGTTGACCTCGGGATCGTATTTTGATGCGCAGCGAGCTGCGGTTTCTTGGGATCAGTTCAGGGAGATGTTCAATACTCGCTATGTTCCGCGAGTTGAGAGGGTGAGATTGGCTCAGGAGTTCCTGGAGCTAAAGCAGGATTCAGATTCGGTGACAGATCACCAGGATGTTCACAGAGAGGGCGATGTTTTGCCCGGAGTTTGCTTCGGAGCAGGCTCAGATGTCCCGATTTCTGAGTATGCTCAAGAGGGATATCAGGCAGTTTGTGTCTACACAGAGGTGCGAGACCCTGCTGGAGTTGCAGGAGGCCGCTCGGCGGCGTGAGTTGGAGATTGAGTTACAATTGAGAGAACAGAGGCAGGCCCCGACACAGTCGCAGCCGGCGCCGAAACGGTCCAAGACCGTTGATTCAAGGTTGGGAGATCAGAGCAACCGCACTTGTGGGAAATGCGGGAAGGGTCACACTGGAGTTTGTAGGTCCAGTGGTGCATGCCGCAAGTGCGTAAGGGAGGGACATTATGCGAGGGACTGTCGGCAGACAGCCCCGGTTCAGGATTTGAGGATTTGCTATCATTGCCATCAGGTTGGGCACTTGAGGGTCAACTGTCCACAACTTGCTGCTGGACCGGTGCAGGCTCCAGCACCGGCCACTTTGAGGATTATGGGTGGAGGTCAGGGTGGAGCGGAGCCTCCGAGAGCTCAGGGTCGTGCTTTTCAGCTTACGGCAGAGGAGGTCAGGGCAGTGTCGGATGCAGCTGCGGGTATGTTTCATTCTTGATATTTTGTTATCTTGTGATTATTATGGAGTATTGTATATATGCTAGTCTCGTTGTGTGATTTTGGTATTGTATTCCTTGTTGCTTGATGGCTATGGTTCGGTTAAGGGTTTTGGTATTGGGAGTTTCGTTGGTTATCATCCATAGGGATTATTAGTGGGAAATCAGGCTTTTGGACTGAATGTCAGGTAGCATCTGCAGTCTGAGGAGTGGTTAGCTGAAGGTTGGGCTTCTTTCGAGTTCGAGATGATTAGTGTTGATATGTGATTTGGTGAAGGTTGCTTGTTCTAGTGTGAATCAGTTCGCGTGTAAGGGAATGTGTTGTGAAGGGTTGTTAAGGAAGGTTGGTTATGGCGACTAGTGGTGGATAATCAGTGCTCTAAGTGGGAGAATTGGAAAATTTTCAGGAGGATCGATAAGCATTAGAGTTCGATTAGCTGTTTGGGATCCAGCAGTGTTTCAGTCAGCCAAGAGTGTGGGCTGGTATGAGTAAGTGACAGTTCGATGGGGCGGAATACAGACCAAGGATTTTGGATAGGGTGATTGGAGGTTGTAAGGCCTAGGATCAGGTCGGGATCTGAGTATATGGAATGGAGTTAGAGTTCGGAACCCCTAGAGGGCTAGCAGTATGTATGGGCGGAATTCCTAGGAGGAATAGTTCGGGATGATGCTTGATAGTTTGAGCGGTCCGGGGAGACTGAAGGTCGGAAGGCGTACCAGCCAGGCCGAAGGCTTAGAGGACGGTCCAGACAGGCTGAAGGCATTGGAGGGCGGTCCAGACATGCTGAAGGTTTTGAGAGTGGTCCAGAGTGGCTGAAGGCCTGGTAAGGCGGTACAGTCATGCTGAAGACTCTACATGTCTTGATAGATCTGTATGAGGACATGGAATGAGTGTGTTGTGATGTGATAGCATCAGAAGGTCTGGCCCCGGGTATTGGTCATGATTGGTGGAAGGTAGTGCATGGACTCGAGAGTCCTTGCGAGCAGATTCAGAGCATGTATGGTGCATGGGATAGCGGTTATGCTATAAGGGGATAGTGTAGAGTGGAGTGTGTACACCGTGACACTTGTTGTAGTGACAAGGCGGCCAAGTAGATTTCCTTGGATAAGGAAAGGGAAAGGTATGTAGCTCCGAGAGGGAGTGTAAGTTCATGGAAGTGAAATCAGTAGCGCGGGGGTATGATTGAGGTGTTCCAATTATGGTTTTGAGCAGAGTGTTTGCGCCGGTGGTATGGAGCACATCCGGGTTGCATGTCTGCTAAGATCAGAAGGAATTTCGAGGGTATAGAGCCAAAGAGGCTCGGAAGGGGATGCAAGGATGGAGCCTTGGATTCCCAGTATGGTTGTGATCAGGAGGTTATGTATGTAGCAGTTTGGTACCGGGTCAAGACCCGGGGGTCTGGGGGATGTCTAGCTGTGTAAGGGTCAAACGATCGTTGTGACTTGAGGCGAGTGAAGTATCCTGGAATGGTACTCGGTTGATAAGTGTGGTTATCAGAGGATGAGGCGGTGGTCGGGACACCGCGGGGGAAGGGTTAGGATTTGGGTTTCGGTGGTTGTGTTTTGAGGAACCTGGTCTGGTTAATGCCAGGTGGTGCGTTGCGAGAGTAGTTTCTGGAGTTGTGTTGCCGCAGGCTTCGAGGACGAAGCCTAATTTAAGTGGGGGAGAATTGTAATATCCCGAGTTTAGGAGTGCAAGTTTAGGGTTCAAAGTGAAAATATGAATGATCAACTCGGCGAGTCCATGGGTGGACTCGGCGAGTAGGGTCGCGATTCTGGTCGCGTGTTTAGTGGCCAACTCGGCGAGTCGGTGGCTGGACTCGGCGAGTTGGTGTTGTGTGGAGAAAACCCTAATCCCAGGGATTGAGCCCTATATAAAGAACATAATACCCTCTCCCCAGCCTCTTTGCTCCCCCTTGAAGTCCAGAAACCCTAATTTTTCATGTATGAGAGAATTATAGAGCGTTTGGGTCTTGAAGAAGTGTTGGTTGAAGAAATCTTTGAAGATTAAGAGGTTTGGAGCAAGGGGCTTTGCAAGTTTTGGCTTATTCTTTTGTTGGAGTCTTCTTTGGAGGTAAGGATTCGTTGCTTGAGCTGTTAGCCATCTAGATCTATCATTTGTGGGATTTTTGGGAATTTATATAGTGTTATCTTGAGTTTGGAGGTTGGATCTGAGGTTGCTACCTCAGATCTAGAGTAGTGATGATCCAAAAGAGCATAAAGTCCCTGTTCAAGAGCTGTTGATGAAGCCTTTTAGCCCCAAACCTTAGCCAAGAGTGTATTATGCTTAGATCTCCTTGGATTCACATAAAGTTTGCTACTTTACGTGATGGATGGCTTGTATAAGAGTAGATCTATGGATTTGAGACCCTGCATGGCTTGGAAAGCCTCTGTATGAGCAAAAAACTAGTGGTACTCGGCAAGTCACATGGGTTTACTCGGCGAGTTGCATGAAGATGGGCAGCAACTCGACGAGTTGGAAGAACAACTCAGCGAGTTGGTTGAAGATAGCCTTGGACTCGGCGAGTCTTGTCGTGAGGTCCTAACCTTTTCTGGTTAAGCTGTGAATCGGTGAGTCAAGGGATGACTCAGTGAGTTGAGTACGGTTAGACTCAAAGTTGTGGGACTCGGCGAGTCTTGGGGCGACTTGGCGAGTTGAGTCGTGTTATGGGAGTTTCAGAGCATGAGGACTCGACGAGTCAGCGGGTTGACTCGGCGAGTAGAGTCAGTCAGGAGGGTTGACTTTGACTGAGGACTTTGACTTTGACCAAGAGTTGACCAGTTGACTTCCAGGGGTATTTTGGTAATTATGGGTATTTATTGAGTTCAATCTTTTGATATTGATCAGTGGTGGAGTTCGTGCCGGAGGTTGGAGCAGCGTGATCTTATCCTCTTCAGTCAGCAGTTGCGAGGTGAGTTATCCTCACTATATCAACAGGGTCTAAGGCACCAAGGCCGGCCCTTTATCGGATTGTAATCCGGGTGTTGTTGTTATGTTATTGTTTTGCTATGTTTACATCCTGGTAGTTAGGACAGTATATGTTAGAGACCTGGTTAAGGTCGGTATCCTGGTATATAGGATGATGCTATGCTAGCGACCAGTTAGGTCGGTATCCTGTTAGGATGATGTTATGTTATGTGATCTGCTAGATCGGTTTGGTTGGATGCATATTGTTATATGATTGTATATTTATGTGCACATGGTTGTTGGGCTGGAGTTGGGTTGAGGCGGGTCCTGCTTTGTTCTGTAGGCCAACATACCCAGGGCGGACCGGTTATCCCGCAGGCCCAGCGAGCGGTCCGGATAGGCTATAGGCCCCACGAGGGCGGACCAAACGTGTCGAGGCTCGGAGAGTGGACCAGGACGACTGAAGGCCCGGTGTGGGCGGACCAGTCATGCTGTAGACTTAGAGAGTAGACCAGGTGGATTAAAGGCCCGGTGCGGGCGGACCAATCACACGGTAGACTCGATGTATATGGCTAGACTCGGAGGGTGGACCAGGTGGACTGTAGGCCGGTGCGGCGGACCAGTCACATAGTAGACCCAAAGTGCATGGATGTTCTGTATCGATTATATCATATGGTTATGTTTGTATGGCGTTGGTATTTTTGGGGTATCTCACTAAGCTTTCGAGCTTACAGTTGTGGTTTAAATGTTTCAGGTACTTCAGGAGACCGTGGCAAGGCAAAGGTATGATCGTACCGCTCCTCGGGTTTTATGTGTTTACGATGTGGTTTCTGGGAAATACTCTGATAATAAATGTATTGAAAACCTTTTTGTATTAACTTTATGAAATTGGGTTGTTTTTTAAAAGTTTAAATTGGTTGGAATTTTTAGAGTGTTACAGTATGCATCATAGTTGTACATAACTAAGATTTTATAGCCTGAGAATGTCTGATTTAGCCTTATTTCATGTTCCTTGTCTAGTTGTGGGCTTAGTGTAGAATCAAGTATTCAACTGTCTATGGAATCCAGTGTTATGTATGATTAGCATGCCTGAGTGGTTGTAGGGTTGGTGAAAGTTCCATGAGTGAGTGCAGATTATAGCAGGCCATCTTGAGGAAGGATTAGCCACCCTTGAGAATATGTAGATAATGTAAGAGTATCCTCGATATTGGGTCTTGCAATCGGGTGGTTCGTGATGACCCGTTGATATGAATACGGGTTGGTATGGAAGGTAGTATGGGCCCATACTACTGGAAACACATGACCAGGAAGGAAGTCGCGATCCACAAGGGTCTAGTATTTCCGTAATTATTGTAATAGTATGAATTGTGGCTTTTTGATGAATTTCGGTTTGTTTTCAGTATGTCAATCACTAGGGGTTATGGATCAGGAACGGACAGCCCGACGATACCAGGATTGACTGATGATGAGATATGGGAGTTGATCTCCATTAAGGTGACTACGGCTGTATGGGGTTCTATCCTGGAGGTTTTTAGGTCTATTAAGACCGCGATGATTGAGCTTTGTGATGAGCGATACGTCTTCATGACTGAGGTTGTTGATGTTGCTGCAGCTACTACAACTATTTCAGCTATGGGGGTTCAGGGGAGATGGTCATTTTAGTATCGGGATTTCAGCAACACGAAGCCCCCAAAGTTTGACGGGGTCAAGGACCGGTAGTTCAGGTGCGCCCTAAACCTTCTTCGTCTGGGCGTGAAGGACTTGTGAAGCCTAGTGATTGGTTCTTATACTCCCGAGAAAAGGATTGCAGTTACTTGGGGCAGTTCGTGGAGATGTTTTGTACTAAGTATGTTCCCCTGGTGGAGAGGGAGAGGTTAGCTCAAGATTATCTATGATTATGGCATACGACAGAATCAATGACGGAGATCACTAAGATGTTTACTGAGAGAACTCTTTTCTTCCCTGAGTATTTTGCTTCGGAGTAGGACCAAATGTCGCGATACTTGAGCATGCTCAAGACTGGGATTCGGGAGTTTGTGTCTACCCAGCGATATCGTACCCTCTCCAAGCTTCAGGATGTTGCACGGAGTCGGGAGATTAAGATTGAGATTGAGATCCAGAGGAGGAGCAAAGGCCGGCTCCAGTTCAGTCACAACTAGTAGCAAAGCGGTTCAAGCTTGCCGAGTCACGATTAGGAGGACAGAGGGGTCGAACTTGTGGCAAGTGCGGGAAGGCGCACAATTATTCTACTCTTCACAATAAGGTAGATATAATTGTTGGTGTTGTAACGAAAGCAGTTGAACTGTATAATTCCTTGGTTCCGAAGTTTGATAAAAAGGTTGAGGTTGAAGTTACCGGCTTTGGAAATGTGGACAAATTGTTGGTAGAGATAAAGGATCTTATGTCAAAGTATGATTCTTCAAAGGATTCAATCTTATCTCCTGAGTTTTTCCATAAAAAAATGCATATGTTAGAGTTAACCATTCATATTGAATTGGCTCCACTTGTGAAATTTGAAAATTTCATGCCAACGAATGCCCCACCTATGAGCACAGGGGTGCAAGGGGGAGAAAGGAAAAATGTTGGCAGTGGGAGTGGATTAAAAGGAGAAGGTGGTTCCAGAAACATAGGTGGCGATGGAAAAGTTGTTGGAAAATTGTTGACTACTCAAATTCCAACATCTTACCAAAATCTTATACTGTTCTTCTTAAACAACATCAACAACAAGGCCTATCACAAAGGGAATTGTTATTGGAACTACTGGTGGAGAGTCAGGATCAACGAAACCTAAGCTAAATGAAGAATATAAAGGCAAAGGCAAATACATAAGTGTTGAATTGTCGAAAGAAGAGAAGAAAGTTGCTCTTGAAGCAGAAATGGAAAAACAAAGACATATATAGAGTATTCTTCGACAACATACAAATGATCTTCCTGGTCTTGATAAAGGCGATCCAACAAAAGTCTACCATTATGAGCATATTAAGGCTTTAGTTGTTGCTAGGGAGAAGCATGATTTTGAAAAGGTGCCCAAAAGAAGTTTCGATACTGTGAACTCTAACATGAGTCAATTGGACTTTCTAGTGAACAGGATGATGTTCTTGGAAGAAAACTTCAAACTTACTGAAAAGTACAAGGATAAGGTTGGGTACAAACACATGAAGCTTCGTTTTCATGTAGTACTGGGAAAGAAGTAGGAGGAAATACATTCTTTAGTAAAGATAGTTCAGTTTCTTGGCATATCCAAAGACATATTGTTCGAGAGCATGTTACAGAATTATCGATACTATGCAGTCAGAGCAAATAATGGTACTTTCGACTTCACGGTTGCAGACTTTCCCCTGATGAATCTTCATGATTTATTAGTTGTGTCGATGATAATGAAGAGTGTGGATGTTTCGAAACTCCAAGTGACAAGTAAATAAGATTTCTTGAATGGGTTTGGTCATTTAAAAGCTTTTATCGATAGTTATTATGGAGCTTTAGCCTTGATGTTGAGTTGGCTAAGTCACTTGGTAAAGAAGTCGAAGTTCCACAAACTATGCTGATGTCCAAGGCTAGTTTGAAAAATCTTGAAGATGGGGGGATTACCTTGAATCCATTAGGAATTGTTTTCCTTGGCAAAAACAAGAAGGGAAATAACTCTAAAGTCCCGTTTCAAGTGTGTGATGTTGAAAGATACACAACTGCTCATTACACCAATCTCTTGGTTAGAATGAATAGCTGTGAGAAGAATAATGATAAAGAGAAGGCATAAATTCAAAATATTGTTAACTAGTATGTTGAGATATGAAGGGTCATTCATCAAACAACGAAAGTGTTAATGACATAGATTCGACACTTCTCACAAAGGAGGAGAATGTTGGGGTTCGAAGGTTGTAAGATGTCGAAATTATCTTTGTCATTTGTAATATTGAATATTGAATTGTATTTTATTTTAAGGACTACTTTAGTAACGAAGCTTAGATGTCGAATGTCCGTATACTTTTTGTGCTTTCAGTTTTCCCTATAAATATGGGAAGGATACTTTTAGAGGTTAAGAACTTTTCCCTGATTGTAATCATTTTGCTTTTCCTCTTGTATTCAACTGATCAAGCAATACAACGTGCCCAACATATTTTATTTAGATATTGTGTTCTAAATCATTTCATACTCTGATTTTGTTTGATTACTCATTCAATTGGAACTACAAAAACTCGAAAATAACCGGAATATAGAGAGAGTTTTTGAGTTATGGTTGAGTAACTTTCTTGGGCGTTGTCCAAAGTTTTTGATGCATAATATATAATGTGGGGAACCCGGTCTTTTCTCTGTCCTAAAACAGCTCCAACAGCAGTGTTACTTGCACCACACATTATCTCAAATGGTAGACTCCAGTCTGGTGGCTGAATAATGGGGGCAGAAGTAAGAATATTTTTCAGCACATCAAAATTCTTTTTGCAATCTTCATTGAAGTCGAATTTAGCATCCTTTTGCAGCAGGTGGCACATGGGAACTGATATCTTTGAAAAATCTTTTATGAACCTCCTGTAAAAACCTACATGACCAAGAAAAGAACGCACTTCCCGAACACTCTTCAAGTAGGGTAAGCTTTTTATAACATCTATTTTTGCTTTGTCGACTTCTAAACCTCTTTTGAAACAATATGACCCAAAATCAAACCTTGGTCAACCATAAAGTGACATTTTTCAAAATTTAAGACCAAGTCTGTTTCAATACATCTTCGCAAAAATTTTGTGAGGTTTTTTAGACAAATATCAAAGGAGTCTCCATAGACGGTGAAATCATCCATGAAGACTTTTATGGTATTTTCGACATATTCAGAAAAGATACTAACCACACACCTTTGAAAGGTAGCGGGTGTGTTGCAGAGTCCAAAGAGCATACGCCTGTATGCGAATGTTCCGAATGGGCAGGTGAAAGTAGTCTTTTCCTGATCTTCTGGAGCAAATGCAATCTGATGGAAACCTGAGAATCCATCCAAACAGCAGTAGTGGAATTTTCCATCAAGCCTATCTAGCATCTGATCTATGAATGAGAGAGGAAAATGATCTTTCTGGGTGGTTGCGTTAAATTTTCTGTAATCGATACAAACACGCCATCCGTTCTGAACCCAAGTCGGAACCAATTCTCCTTCTTTGTTCTCTACCACTGTCACTCCAACCTTTTTTGGTACGACTTGGACTGGTCTAGCCCATTTGTTGTCAGATATAGGGTATATCATCCCAGCATCCAACAGCTACATAAATTCTTTTTTAACCATCTCCATCATTAGTGGGTTTAATATGCGTTGGGCTTCTTGCGATGACTTATAATCTTCTTCCATCAAAATTTTATGCATGCAGAGAGATGGGCTGAGTCCTTTGATTTCTGCAATTGTCCATCCAATCGCGCTTTTATACTCCTTCAGAATTCTGATCAGTTCCGACTCTTTTTTTCTGACAACTTATTGGAGATGATGATTGGAAGTGTTTCTTTTTCTCTAAGATATGCATATTTTAGATGTTCTGGAAGTGTCTTCAACTCCAAGATGGGTGCTTGCACTACAGAGGGAAAAAGTTTGGAGAAACTGGTAATTTAAGAGTTTGGGTACCATACCTCAACTTTCTTTATTGGTCCATGTGAGATGCTATCTCTTATACTTCTCTGTCAACCACATAATTTTTTTGATAAAACCTGAGCTGCATTAATAGACATGTTTTTGTGGAGAACTAATGCTAGTGACTCACGGTTAGCAATCTCAAAATATTCTACAGATAATGGTTCAATTACATCAATAAAATTAAGGGTTTAAAAATCATCTGGATAACGCATGGCGTCATAAATATTGAAGTTGATAACTCCACCATCAAATTCCGTTGAAAGGATACCATCATAAACACCTATTTTGGTTTTGGCGGTTTTTAAAAATGGTATCATCAAAAGAATGGAACCTGAATTTGGTGAGACATCATTTCCCATATCTAAAACATAGATATCAGTTGGGAATATAAGTTCATTCACTTGAGCCAAAATGTCTTCCAGCACACCTTTTGGGTGTACTAGAGAACGATCAGCCAACTGAATAATAACTCAAGTTCTTTTTAGTGGCCCTACCCCGATAGTTTTAAAAAGTGAGTATGGCAGAGCATTTATAGAAGCTCCTAAGTCTAACATAGCTCGTGACACTGAAAGGTTCCTGAAATTGCAAGGAACAATAAATACTCATGGGTCCTTGCACTGTGGGAGCAACCTTTTCTATAAAACAACTGAAACATTCTCACTTACTTTAACTGTTTCGTCTCCTTTTAATTTTCTTTTTGAAGTTCATAATTCTTTCAAAAAATTTGTGTATCGAGGTAGTTGTTTAATAGCATCAAGAAGGGGAATATTTACCTCAACTTTTCTGAAAAAGTCCATGATATCTTTGTCTTCCTTTTCTTTTTTCGTGTTTTTTAGTCTTGATGGAAAAGGAGGAGGAGCGATTTTTACCTCAGCTTCATCAGGTCTATGCTTTTTCTGTACCTCTTCAGTTGCCTCAGATTCTTGCTCAACCACGACCTCTTTTTCCTCATCTTCTTGCTAATATGGTCCTTTGTAGTTTTTACCACTTCTGATGGTGACAGCACAAACATTGTGATTCAGTTTTTTCTCAGTCTGAGATGGGGAATTTTCCTTGTGTTTGTGCTTCCATTTTGCTCATATAGTTCGCGAGTTATGATGCATGCTGCTCCAGATTCTTGATGCTAGATTTGGTTTCATTCTAAAAAGCTTGGGTACTGGTAGCAAGACTTTTAACAATGTCTGTTGCCCCTCGTAACCTTGGCCGCAATCAGCTCACGCAACCTCTCATCAATACCATCAGTAGGGCCGCCTGACCCAGCCCTGGATCCCAATCCCGATCCTGATACCCCTACTCCAAGTCGTTTCACTACCATGCTGAACTACCATAAAACATAATAACCAGGATACCCATAAAGAGGGTACTTCCATACCGTTGTCCCTTGGAGCTCCTAGGTACAACATGGATTTGGGTACGGGTCCTATGCTTCCAGTAGTATGGGCCCAATACTACCTTCCACACCTACCTGTACCTTTCCCCCACTGCTTTATCTAGTAATTCCAAACTGACCCAACACAAAACCACGACCCATAACTCTCGCATGAATCAAACCCTGGATGCCCTATGATTGTCCTACTTATAACAATCAAACCAATCACAACAGGTTGCTTTTATGCATTCAAATTATACGTAGAAGGGATCAAATAGACTTTCGAATAAGAGATTCTACCCTAAGACCACATCCAAACAAGGAAAAGAAAATAAGGCTAAATCAATCATTCTGAGGCTATCAGCTCCTAACCGTATATAATTTTAAAAACATACACTTAGCAATTTCATATAATCGACAGAGCTCACTATCAGTATAACGTGGCTTTTCAAATTGGGAAACTACTTACTTGGCTCGGCTGATCATGCGTGTTGCACTCTCATCTTTTTTGGTTTCTTTTAAAATCCTTTTTAGGTTACTTTTGAAAACATTTTACCACTTCCTTAGTTTGAGTCCCGACACACCCGAGAATGTGTCTGAATCCCTGAAACCAAGGCTCTGATACCAACTTGTAACGACCCAAATTTTTTTACAAAGAAATTTTTCATTTTCAATTAATCAAACCAACCTCATAAACCATAGATTCCCAAAACATTTGTTTTCCAAATCACATTTATTACATCATTGTTTTTTTTCCTGTTGAAAACATCGGAGGGTCCCAAACATACTAAAAAGAGAGATAGAGTGCACGCCATGCCATCACGCCTTGCCCTTGCCATTGGGCTCAGTAGTACCTGAAACAAATCAACAACCTGTAAGCGAAATGCTTATTGAGTTTCCCAGAGCATACCATATAATCACATACACATATCCTGATAGCAGATAAAGCTATAAACATACCACAAAAACCATGTAATACGATTCAACAAGAGTGCCATGGACTACCCCACAAGGTCTTTACCTAGGACTGCCATGGGCTACCCCACATGGTCTTATATCCAATGCCATGGGCTACCCCACATGGTCTTTACCTAGGAATGTCATGGGTTACCCCACATGGTCTTATATCCAATGCCACAGGCTCCCCCCGGGGTCTTTCATGCCAATATAATAACACATAACATATCAATTAATAAAAGAATGGCACACACATAACATGTTTACATAATGGGTCGGCCTTGGTGCCTTAGACCCATAAGTATGGTGAGAAGACTCACCTGACACAAATGCTGAACTGACACTTTGCGACCAAATATGCCCCACGTGTTGCTCCAACTCATCTGCCTAAAAGTGTCATACCATAACTAGTCATTATCCCCCCAAAGTCAACCCTGGTCAACTTCAGTCAAGGTCAAGTCAACAGTCCATGTTGACCCTAACTCGCCGAGTACTTCTAGTGACTCGCCGAGTTTCTCGGGATATAGCCCACTCGTTGAGTCACCAGGGTGGCTCGTCGAGTTCCTAGGGTTTGATCAAAATTCTAAGGCCACCAGTTGATTTTTCCCCTCTTGCGACTCGACAAGATCACATGCATCATCAGCTGGGGAAAACCTTAACCGACTCGTCGATTTGTTCCTTCAACTCGTCGAGTCTTTGACAATCTTCATCCGACTCGCCGAGTTGTTCATCCAACTCGTCGGGTCCAGGCCTATCTTCATATGACTCGCCGATTCAACCTTGCGACTCGCCGAGTCCCTACAGTCCTTAAGCTGAACAGACTCTTTTAAGCCATGCAGTGGCTCCAAATTACAGATCCAAGCTTCTAAGGCCTGCTTTTCACGTAAAGTTGCAAACTTTACGTGCATGCATGGCTAAAAAGGCTCTTAATGTCAAATCCAAACTCACAATGGGGTTTCACACTAAATGGAGGCTTCATTCAAGGCCAAGCTCAGAGCTTTATGACTCTAGAACCCAAGGAGGGTCCAGATCTGAAGTTACAACTTCAGATCTAGTTAATATCCCACATAAACCTCTCAATCAAGCCATAAAACCCTAAATCTCAACCAAAAGAGGTCTAGAAGGAAAATGAAGTGAAGGTGGTGACTTAATACCTTCAATAATGCTAATCTGAGGTAGACTTCTGATTCCTTGCTCCTAGCCTCTTGCCCTCCAAACTCTTCTCCTCAAAGATCCACTCACCAAGGCTTAAAACACAAAAGGAAGAAGCACCACACGGATTAGGGTTTTCTTAGACTCTCAAAGGACTGTAAAGAAGCCAAGGGAGGCTTATGATTCCTTAAATAGGGTACACAACCCTGGGATTTAGGGTTTCAGCTGCCAGCTCCTACTCGTCGAGTCCCCTCTTGGACTCGGCGAGTAGGCCATTAAACTTCACGGACCAACCCGCTACTACTCGACGAGTAGGGAGACCAACTCGTCGAGTAGATCTGAAAACTCAAAGGATTCAATAGTATTAATACCTGAGAATCGAGACGTTACATCGTCATTCTCAAGGCCTCAGAACGGGGGAAGCAGATGGATTAAACCGGATTTGAACTCAAAGTTCTGAGCTTCTGGAAAGGTGATACACTAAGGTTGTTGGGTAACCTCTTATGTTGCCCACTCGCGAAGCGTCTTTTCAGCTTCGCTCCATTTTTGCTCATGATGATTTCTGTTTCGGTTTCAAAAGAGTTTGTGGGTTTGGATTCTTTTGAAGATGATGAGGAGTATGTTTTAAAGGGGCTGTTAACGGGTGAGGTAGGTGGTGCTTTTGGAAAAGGTTGAAATGAGGCTTCAGGTTCGTTCCACAATGGAGTGTCTTGTGGTGTGGGTGTTTATAGTGTGATGGGGGGAGGATGATGAGGTTCATGGTTGCTGCTTCCGAAGTTTTGCTTCCTTCTTTAGCTTCCTAGCAGTCTTCTCAATCTCTGGATCAAAAATTAGATCACCTGTACATGAAGATCTTGGCATAAAACTATTAGTGTTTACCGTGTCCCCGTTAACGGCGCTAATTTGTTAAAATCATTGTCGTACATGATTTAAACAAATAAAAATATTAATAAGACTGGTCTTTTGCACTAACAGGTAGTATTGGTAAGCAGGGTCGGATCCTCAAGGACACGTCCTAAAGTATCTACATCTTTGTGTAAGGCACGAACTAATTCTTTACAAATGAATAAAACATAAAAGGGGGGTTTATTTCTGAAAATTTAAACTAATAAAAATTGAAAATGATAAAAGAATAATTGAACTTTAACACTGTGAAAATTCAAATAAGAGAAAACAATTTCAGTTTCGCGGTGACTCCCTTGGTCATATAATTAACCTTCTACACAATATTTGACTGTGCACTTGTTTTGAACTCGTATTGGAGTTCATTAACAAGCTCTAATGACCTCAATTACAAAAATTATTTAATCAAAATGAGTTCTTTGGATTAAACCTAACTTTATACCAAATTAACCAAACAAGCTCCTGATTAACAAAGAAAAGTTGCATTAAACACAGTGTAATTTCCCAGTAAAGTCCAATACCTCTCATGAGCTCGGAGGCGTAAACACTTGTTCGATCAGTTCATATTAGAGTTAACCCTAAACACAGAATTAATCCAATATTTGTTACTTTTTACCAATTAATCTAGACAATTACAGATCTAAACAATTAGATAACTAGAATGATTCACAAACAATTTAAGTGGCCAACAGAAATTGAAATCAAAATCAAACATTCAATTTAACACAAAATTGATCAAACTAAATAATAATCACAGTTAAACGTAGTGTCTAATGATTAATCATACAAAGAGGTTACGTCTTTGCGAAACTGAAATCATAGTTTTTAGCCTGACATGGCTAAAAACGAATTACAAACAGTAGAAATAGAGTCTAAACGATAAATCTTACTAAACAATGAAAAGAAATTGAATCGTCTCCTTCGGATCTGCGTTCTTCACTTGAAAGTCTCTAAAAATCGCCTTAGAATCGCTAGGAATCGCCAATTAGGGTTACTAGACAAGTCTGTGGCTCTATTTATACGTCCAGCTGCAAAAATGTTGTGCATATGATCGCATAAGGACAACCGTCGATCGCATGTATTACCGAAAACGCATCACGGGCCTTTTAAATGAAGGATGATACCATTTCGATGCATTTTGGCCAACCTGCGATCGCATGAAGTGGGTTTTCTCAATTTTTGGCATGAAAAATCTCTGAAGCGAAGCTGCAACAAAACCTGCGATTGCAAGGACAAAGCTGTCACAACCCAAAACCGGAACGGCGGAAACGTTCTGGGGTGGATGATGTCATGTCAAGTATCACAACACATGCATTATAGTAATCAAAGTATAACAAAACATTGCATTAATAGTAATAATTTTACATGGTTACATTACAACAATTCAAAGTATACAAACAAATATAATAAGTATAGCAAGGTACTAAGCCGTCTTCATCAACAGCTCCGAGGGTGTACCTGTCTAATGCTAACCTGAGATTACAAGTTATTTGAAAAGCGAGTATCAGCATTTTTACAAATGTTGGTGAGTTCATAAGTATTTAGTGACATTTCATTCAAATAGCTTTATAAAGTAATAGTTTAAGTGTTTACTGTGTATTAGAGTTCTTTCCAGAAAATCCTATATTTTCTTTAATAAAGCAGCCTTCTACCAAGACTGGTCAGTGTTATGTGGTAAAAAGTTATTTTCCCTAAATTTTTATCATTATCAAAATACTGAATTTGATTATTGAGGAAAGCAAACGACATCAGGGAATAACATATGCCTCAGCAGTGAGGACTGCTGACTAAGGCAAGGAATCATAGACTCCAGGAAAGTATTGAACGAACGACACGCCTGGTTCAGTCTAACAAATGGAGGCACAGACCCCAGAAGGTACCAAATGAAAGGTACAACTGGTAAGGTCTGAAACAGTAAATACAGACCCCATACAGTATCAAATGAAAGATACGTCTTGTAAGGTCAATACAGTGAATACAGACCCCAGACAGTATCAAATGAAAGATACGTCTTGTAAGGTCAAAACAGTGAATACAGACCCCAGACTGTATCAAATGAAAGATACGTCTTGTAAGGTAAAAACAGTTTATTCAGACCCCAGACTGTATCAAATGAAAGATACGTCTTGTAAGGTCAAAACAGTGAATACAGACCCCAGACTGTATCAAATGAAAGATACGTCTTGTAAGGTCAAAACAGTGCGACTCTGAAAATGAGCTACCAACATACAGTGTAAATTGCTGGTGAAATACATTTACCTTAAGGCCAATGAATTATAAGGTAACCCGGGATACTCGTAACCATACTGACTAGAGTACCAGACGCCCTACAAGCGTCTAAAATATGACACTTGTCACCCGTTGGCTTGGTAGGCCGGGACTGTAGTTAGCAGTTTGGGTGCGGGGTTGTCAATCCCATATAGATCTATACACATAATGTCCGCTCTCCCTACAGGAGATTCTGGTTACCAACTAGACGACGGAGAAGGCCGTGTCCTGAAGATGCATCCCAAATAGTGGGTAGAGACTTCCAAATAGTGGGTAGTGTGTTTCTAATGTAATTGTAGACTAGAGGTAGAGACTCTTAACTGGATTAACTGAAGTAAACCCATATGTCTATGCTTGTGTACATAATATATAACTAATGAATCAAATGACCTTCGGATGGACATCCGATCCCACCAGACCACATCTTAACGAAGAAAAGGAAATAGGGCGGACAAGCCTTCCTAAGTCCTTCAATCATTATTTATATGCATCTATACAAGCACAGACATACATCTAACTACGCTTGAGTGTGTATCAAGTAGAAGGGATTCTTGTGAAGTAGGAGTGTCTAACGAGTGAAGTAGGAGCGTCTAACAAGTGAAGTAGGAGCGGTCGTAAGTGAAGTAGGAGTGTCTAGCAAGTGAAGTAGGAGTGGTCATAAGTGAAGTAGGAGTGTCTAGCAAGTGAAGTAGGAGTGGTCGTAAGTGAAGTAGGAGTGTCGAACAAGTATAAGCGTATCACGAAGTAGAAGCGACAATAAGTGAAGTAAGAGCGTCTATCAGGTATAAGCGACTACGAGTATAAGTGAAATAGATACAATAACAGGTATAAACGTATCGCGGAGTGAAAGCGTTATCAAGTAGGAGTTTAAAATACATGAAAGCAGAGCAGTAGTAACTAACAAGTAAAAAAAATATACATTGTGAAAGAGAACTTTGACGAAAACCTTGGAAAACCTTTATATTTAGGAAAATCGCATTTTGTATTCTTTGGTAAAATCAGTGTGAAAACCTTTAGAAATCCTTGGAACCTTTATAAACCAGTTTGAAATAATTTTAGATAAAACCGTATAAGTAAGAGTTTTGAAACAATTGGAATCCCTTTTTGAAAACCATTATAGTGTCCTACTCGGTTAAACAGTGTATAGTGTGGTAAAATCTTGTGCATGCGGGTTATCAATCACATGTGATTGATATGATAATTGGCATGTTTAACTTGTATCCCCCCCCCCCTATAAAACATGTAAAAACATTTAAAAGGTTCATTCAGGGGTATGAACTCACCTGGTGTAAGTAGGTCCGACGAAGGTGCCGTTTGGGCGTTCGGTGTCACGTAAAGACTCGAACACGCTCAATGCCCTATTTAACATATGATAACATATGTTCACATACAATTAGTATATTTAATACTAATTAAACAAGTATACTCACTCAAAGGAGCGGAAAACACTTTAGTTAAGTGTTTGGGGTGTCCCGGGTAGCGTCTAAAGGTGTGTATGGCTTAGGAATGGAGTTTACTCTCCGAGAGTAAACTCTTATCACTTAGTTTACGGCCCAGGGACTACTCACCATGAGTTTACAGCCGTAAACTCATGGTGAGGGGATCTAGTGTGTTTTAAGGCTTCAATCTTGTTCATGGAATTATTCTAGGTCCAAAACTATATAGTATGAGTGGGTTTAAGGTCTTTAAGGGCATCTTAATGGAGTTTACGGCCCAGGGACAACTCCTAAGGGAGTTTACGGCCGTAAACTCTCATTCCTTGAGTTTAGTGAAGTTTTAAGCCCCTAATACCTTCCTAGCATTTTATAGAAATAGTCTAAGGCCATTTGGGGGGCAAAAACCACATTTTTGGCTTGGTTTGGGGAGTTTACGGCCTTGACACATGTCTGGGCCGTAAACTCCTTTTAATCCTCCAAATCCTTATGTTTAAATGATCTAAACCCAAGAGGATAAGCCCCTAATTAATTTATGTATTAAGTCCAAGGGTGTTTTAAGAGTGTTTTTGGGGCATTTTGACATGTTTAAGGGGTGTTTACGGCCTTGGCATATGCCTGGGCCGTAAACTCCATTTTACACCCTAAATCCTAGTGATTTAATGTTTAAACACTCTTAGGCAAATCCCTTAATTTATTTCCAAGCCTTTAGGGACATTTTGGGGTCATTTTGGCCTCATTTTAGGTGTTTACGGCCTAAGGAGGAGCTTAGGCCGTAAACTCCTCTTTCACAGCTTCCAAGTCTGATTTATAAGCTATAAACACGAATCAATATGTTTAGAACAAGTTAGGATAAGTGGACTTACGATTTGGAAGCGTTTGGTTGCGGATTTGGGGCGAAAATGGGTCTAGAGAGAGAGTGTTTAGGGAGTGTAAAAAGTCTCCAATGGACTCCACTCACCTTTATATAGGGGTTCGAGTCGGGGCTCAGTGGAATTCTACCCGATACTGCCGTTAAACGGGGCTTTTGGTCGCACCCGATTTAGTGGTCGTAATAATAAATTTAACATTTTCCAATTAAATGGAAATGTGTGTTATGTGTTTTTATTTCCTTTTATCATGACTTAACGGCATATTAAATGTAAACAAATGGAATGTTTATTTACTTGACGACCTCTAATTAACGAAACTTTTATAAACTGGAATATTCCGTTAACAGTAACGGGGAAATGTAACGGGACAACTTGGGTTGTCACAAAAGTTGTGATCGCATAGGGACAACATGCGATCGCATGTTCTCATTTTCGTGTCTTTTGATCGTCGTTCCTCCTTCCAATTAGTTCTTGATCATTCTTCGGCAACCTTCCTTAGTCTAGACTCCAGTTGAGCTCCAAAGTATCCATTAACGCAACCCAAACTAGCGTAATCATCCATGTGTTCCAAATTACCCTGAAAAATCATAACAAACGTGAGCAGTAATGGGCATTCTACAAAATAATCACGAAACACACAATACATAATAATAATCAGGAGTTAGTTAGCATTTTAAAACAAAATAACAAGGAAATCATGCTAAAAGATGCATATAAAATGCATCTAACATGCCCACTTTATGGCTATTCGATAGAGTTCTTCGGTCTAGAATTTGGCTGATGTGTATGTGTGCATGATCGTTGCTCGCCATAGGGTGCCAGTGTCTATTTTATCTGATCGAGATGTGCAGTTTACTTCTCGGTTTTGGTAGAAGTTTCATGAGGATCTAGGAACGAGACTGCATTTCAGCACCGCTTATCGCCCTCAGACTAATGGATAGAGTGGGCGGACCATTCAGACACTCAAGGATCCGTTGAGGGCTTGTGTTATTGATTTTGGTGGGATTTTGGATTCCTATCTTCCCCTAGCTGAGTTTTACTACTACAACAGCTACCATTCTAGTATCGGTGCACCGCCTTTTGAGCTTCTATATAGGAGGAAGTGTCACACACCGGTTTGTTGGGGAGAGGATCAGTCACAGAGTTATGGGTAGAACCGAGGTAATTCTTCAGACTACAAAGCTTATCCAACAGACCAGACAAAGATTTCAGACAACCTAGAGCCGATAGAAGAGTTATGCTGACCGGCAACGATCAAACATTGAGTTCCAGGTGGTGGATTTGATGCTTCTGAAGGTGTCACCTTAGAAGGGTGGCACCCCAAATCCATGACTATAAATAGAGAGGTTGGTCAGACCATTTCTGCACACCACTCTCATTCACTCTCTCTACAATCTTAAAGTAGCTTCACTTATGAGCAATCCTCGAAGTCCCAACCCCGATTAAATAATAAGAGTATTATTTATTTTCAATAGTTTTGAGACTATAGGTAATTAGTTTATTATTGTGTTTCACTTTGCATGTTTTGCTTCCTGAATAATTTGATTATTCGAAATTCCACAGTCGTTCATACTTTTGGAAGTAAGTAGAGAATTAAGACTGTCATGAATTGAATTGTAGATTGTCTATGGAGATTAGACATTGCAATGATTGCTATAATATTCATGAATACTTAGAAAACGGAGATTTTGAGTATTGGAAAAACCCACGCTTAAAGAATTACTTTATGGATTATATCACGAGTAATTATGAGACGATAATATCTTATATTCTTAAAATGGAGATATATGAGTTGTAATTTACAAGTCGGTTGTACATTGGTATTGCGAAAACGTATCAGTAACTTGATGTTATAAAACTTAGTGTCATGTGCGATTTGGTGAGTAAAAGATACAAGCATATGAGTCAAAGTTTATTCGTTCCTTTTACCCTAATGGGAAAAGTGATATCTTTGGGCCCTTCCATGATTTGATGTTGACTTATAGTGTTGGGCATAACCAGGACTAAATTGATGTGTTCAATTAGAAGTCTTATAACGTCATTTCAATTTAGGAAATTGGGAAATAGAATTTTAGACAATGAGATTGGTTTTAATCCATATCTTATATCCATATGATATCTTGTAGAATGAAGGAATATTTGATCACTTATCTAAGGACAAGTATTTGATCAGACCAAAGTTCGACGGTTGCATTAGAAATCACCATTTGTTGTTTAATTTAAAAGTTATACTTGTAATTTAGTTTTAGACTTATCTAAGTGGGATAATGTTGGATTATGTGTCTAAACTAATAACTAAATTGGTATACTCTTTAATTATTAGGAAAGACCTTTTGGGTTGCCCTTAAACCTAGTAATTGATTGGAATGCTTTTTGGAGAGAGAGACTGATTTATTAATTTATTATATGATTAATAAAACTATAAATTAAAATAAATGATTTATTAATATATTATGAGAATAATATGTTAATTAGAAATAGTAGTGTTTAATTAAAAATTAATTAGAATTAATTGGATTAATTAAAAATAGAAGGACTAAAGGTGACAATGTTCAAAAGTTGAACATTGACCAAGTCTATGACCTCCCATAAGGGGGACGGTTTCTAGAGGTTTTCTAGAGTTTTTTTTTGTTCTAAGGAAGCTTGGATGCCTTAGGAAGGAAGCAAGAGGATTAGGGTTATCTAAAAGGAACATGCCTTATCCACTACTTTCTTAATACCTATATAAACCCCCCAAGGGTTTAGATTTTCGGAATTATGCTTGCTAGAGCCTCAAGTCCGAAAATGCTCCTTTTCATCCTCTCTCCTATTTAGCCTCCAACTTGCTATGGTTTGGGTGTGAGCCATTAGAGACATAAGACTTCTGGTGCTTGCTTTCCGAAGATCAATCAAGAAGGATTTTTTTATTTGCTATATTATAAACAGAAGGTATGGATTTTTATAATAACCATTCGTCAATTTCAAAAATAGAAATGTACTTCTAGGTTTTTGATATTCAATTATTAGTTGCAAATCATAGTGAGAACATAGATCCGTTAGGTTGCTTGTGAACTTAGGGTTTAATTTTTTCCGCCAAAATAAGATTTGTGTAACCTATAAAACCCATTAGAAGTTTGTTAATCGTACTTGACAAGGAAATGGACTCGTCTATATTCATTTTGTGCAATTTGAATTGACCCAAAATACGAAGGGGTTCATTTATTCTTCAATGACAGACCTTGAATCAACTGTTTTATAATTATTAAAGTTGCTAACTAGAAACTTCTTGCTAGAAGCATCCTCAACGATGTACTTTAATTCAAGGGTGTCCCACAATTCCTTGCACTTTTAACGTTACTATGGGTATCAAATAAAGAATCAAACACACCATTCAAAATATGACATTTGCATATGTAGTCATCGTTGACCCACTCGCATCTCTTTTTGGTCTCTTCCAATGTCTCATTTTCAACCACCTCAAGTCGTGGAGTACTCAACACATATGCAAATTTTAATGTGGTCAGCATGAAGTGCATATTCTTCGGCCAACGCCTGAAATCAATGCCTTCAAAAATTTTGATTTTGTTGAACTTTGTGGTCAACTTGCAGATTGATTATGCCATGTTCGCTATATTAGTTCGAATGTTAGTGTTTTAGAAGGGTTGTGGTGGAGATATGGATTCCTAATGGATTATGTAAGATCGTTTTCCAAATTGATATTTCTACCATATGCCCGAGTTATAAGAAATTCAATATAGAATAATCCAAATGGACACTTACGAATCTAAGCATGGGAACGTAAGTCAAATTGCTAGAGAATTCTGAGTTCATTAGAGAAGAAGAAGAGTTGAGAAGGTTGTGATCCGACTCAAGAGAAAAGCCACATTTTTATACTTGATAATTCGAGTTTTCATCTTCTAAATTAGTTAACTAAATCACAAAATTAATGGCATAATCAATGGTTTTCAAAACTAGCGAGATTTGTCTGTTTGATCATAATCACCCACTAGAATTTAGATTTTCCACTATGATACTAATTCAAAATTTTGATGATCTTTCGGAGCGTTGCCCCTAGATCCCGCTCATTAGTCGGTCAGCAGGGCCATAGCCAGGGGCTCTGCCCTCTTAACCCCCGTAATTTTGTTGTATTGATTTATAATTCGATCTTATATATGTGTACACTCCGCACACACCGAACATATAATATATAGTACAAATCATAAACATGTTACCTCACATAATAATTTCAATTACACAAAATGTTTAACGACACTAAAATCACCAACATGTAGTTGTTAAAAGAGCCACACACTCTAAAACCTAAGAGTTCAACCACAAGACTAATTAGACCTCTAAGGGTCTAACTAGCGGTGCACATTTCAAACCGATTTTTTTAAATCTATCGAAAAAAATTGAACAAATTATAACCGAAACCAGTCTATCAAAAAAATGGTTTTTTAACACAATTTCACTTCAAAAAAATCAAACCAATTATAACTATATATAAAATAAAAATAAATAAATAAATAAATAAATAAATAAATAAAAAACGGTATTGTACATCTAGATCTAACGCATACCAATTAACGAACTTTATTGCTGTGGAAAGCTTACATGAATCCAAAACCAAGAAGTTTAATCCACATTTTGAGATGTGTATTTTATTTCTTTTGCTTAAAAAATAAAGAATACAGTAAGTTATCTTTAAGTCACGATGAAATTTAGAATAGGTACAAAAGGGAGAGTAACAACAAAATTAAAGAGCTTTTCCAGTTGACACACGATTGTAAATAATTGATTCGTTTTTTAGAAGTTACTAAATGTTAGTTTTTTTCGTGAAGTTTATGATAATTCTTTTTAAATGGTATAAACTTTTACAGGATATTTTAGAATATGATAGTTTTTTTTTTCATCGTGAACGATATGTCATTTCTTGGATTTGACTCTTTAAAAAACTGAAAATGGATTTTCTCCTGAATTTTGCAAAAATAAACATTGTAGAAGTTAAGATTTAATCAGGTCATCATTTAAAGACAATTATATAAATGATTATAATATTAGTATATTACTAAAAGTTTAGGGTTAAGCGTAGTGGTGGGGTTTGAAGGAGGGTGGTGTCATATGAACACTTGTATATGTATATAAATATATATAAGCCAAACAATGACACATAATACATGCAAACCTCCTTCTTCTCCTCCTTCAATAATTCAAACCAGAATTCATCTTCTGGTTTTGAAGGTTCTAGATAGCTTTTCTCTTGCTCCATATAAAAAAGAACAAGCAATAAATTACACTAAAATTTGGTGGATTTTTTGGCAACAAAAAAAAATATGTCGAATATTACAGGAGATGAAGGGAGTTTTTCTTCAGCAGAAGAAGCTCAAGGAAAGCAAGTTCAAAACTTGAAGAACCATTTCCATGGCGGAAATTCTAGCAATGCAACCACTTCACTCCCACCTCCTCCTAAAAAGAAAAGAAACCTACCAGGAACTCCAGGTTTTATATATATAATAATTAGTGTACTAATTGATATATGGTGTTAATTAGAACACAAATCCTTTTAGTGTCTTTACGAATTCATATACATATTCATTGCCGAAGTAAGTTAAAGTGATTAATAGTTAATAATGTGAAACTTGTTTTTGTATCTGTCGGAAAGATGTTACCGCCGGTAATCTAATTGGGCATTTTTTGTCGGCAGTAACACCGCCCCCACTTCTTTTTTCACCTGTGGTATTATGCCGCCGGTGTTCTGTGGTAAATTGAACTTTTGATTCCATGGTTCTTGATTGGTCATTTGTAAACTTTTCTTTTTTTAATTTCATAGGTAAAAAATTAACACACAATTATCATAGGCAAAAATTATTAAGAAATACAAATGCTTACATGGTGTCTATATGGCATATCTTTTTCATTGGTAAAAAATTTACACATCCTATAACCTTATATTTCATTAAACTCAAAATGTATAGGTTGAAATAAAAATATATATACTATACAATTCTAGTTTTGTTAAAATTTGTATGTTGTTTACACTTGTTATTATTTTTTTAATACCGTATAATGAAAGTGATTATTATATAATTTTATTTTATTTTTTATTAGATTATTATATAATTTTTTTTAGATAGATAATAAAAGAATATATCTGAAATAAACAAAGCTAACATCTTGTCTTTTCAATTGCTATGGATGAATAGAAGTATTTTTTTTAGATGGACATGTCATGCATTAAATCTTCAAAATACCAATTTAATAAAAAATAAGAATAATAAATAAATATATATAACAAAGTATTAATATTAAATAATATTCACTTTTAAAAAAAAAAATTAACATACAGGAACAATCGTCGACGGATATTAATAACATACCCAAAAAATATAAAATGACTCAATGGATACTAGACGTGTGCCCGCGTAAAACGGTGACGTCAAATAGCTCTTTTGGATGATAGTTTTTTTATGGGAAAATATTATTAAAATTTATTATTAGTTATTAATTAATAAAAGAATTATCAATTTTAAGTAAAATATATATTTTTATAGGTTATATTTATATTGTCTATATAAATTAATTCATATACATGACTTCAATATTTTTATTTTGCTACAAATTGAATTTATTAATAATCTTCCTTTATGTCTTCATATTTTTTTGCAAGTATTAATAATTTATTTATTTATAAATCATTTGTACAAAAAAAGTTTCTAATTTATATCTTTTAAAATTCAAGATATGATGAATACACTTTATAATATGGTATGATATATAGATATAGATATTAAAAAAAAGTTAATTGTTTAAAATACGAACCACATTTATAGACATGTAATTTTTAAATTTCTCACTATTATCCTCATGTCTTCAAATATAACTTAAAAGACCCATTTTTTTAGAATGATTTGTATATAATATTTTTTATTCATAGATAACAATTTATGTTTTAGATGGTTGTACTTTACAACAACTGTATAAAAGATAAATTGTTGTGTATGGCTAAAAAATATTGGGTAGGGATCATCGCCTTTCTTAAATACTTATATAGGTAGGATTATGCACATTTATGATCTTCATAATTGATTAATAAAATTAGAATAATTCTAATACTTAATTAATTTTTTTATTTTGTAACACAGACCCTACAGCAGAAGTTATTGCTTTATCACCAACGACACTCATGGCAACTAACAGATTTGTGTGTGAAATCTGCAACAAAGGGTTTCAGAGAGACCAAAACCTACAATTGCACCGACGAGGCCATAATCTTCCATGGAAACTAAGACAAAGAACTAGCACAGAGACTAGGAAGCGAGTGTATGTATGCCCAGAGCCATCTTGTGTTCATCACAATCCAGCTCGAGCCCTAGGTGATCTCACAGGGATAAAAAAACATTACAGTAGGAAACATGGAGAGAAAAAATGGAAATGTGACAAGTGTTCCAAGAAATATGCAGTTCAATCTGATTGGAAAGCTCATCAAAAGACATGCGGCACTCGAGAATATAAGTGTGATTGTGGGACCATATTCTCAAGGTTTTGTTTCCAAACTAGTGGTTTTATCTTTCTTTTAATATGAAAGCTTATGGATCATGAATTTATGGTTTTTTTTTTTAATGTGCAGGAGAGATAGCTTTATAACTCATAGAGCATTTTGTGATGCATTAGCCGAAGAAAACAACAAGGTGAACCAAGGGATGTTACAACCTCAACATATGCATGATCATATAATGTCATCAAATTCAATCGACTCTGGGAACATGTTAATGGGTTTACCCGATTTTAACAATTATGAACCAAAAGCCTCGATTAAATCATTGCCTCGTCAAGACTTGGTTCCAATGCCATTCAAGTCTTTAAACATGTCAGCAGACATGTATTCGAGTAGTTCCGGTACCCTTTTTGGAAACCCAAGAGGTGGCTCCTCATCGTCTTCTGGGTTACAACTCAGCTCGACAAATGGCTCGTTGGGTTATGGATACTTCCAACAAGATAGTAAGGTTGGTGGACTACTTCCTGGTCTCGCAGGCCATATGTCGGCTACAGCGTTGCTTCAAAAAGCGGCTCAAATGGGTGCTACTGCTACTGCTACTGCAAGCATTGGGGTTAATTCTCCAATGATGCAAAAGAGTTTTGTTACAAGCATGACAGGGTCGGATCAAATCAATTCACATAGGCCAAGGCCTGTATCACCTTATGGAATTCAAGGAACAGGGGGTTATGATACTTTTCACATCCAACCTAATCAAACAACTATGATTGGAATCAATGACGGGAGTACTGAAGGGTATAATCCCTTGCAAAAGCCCGACCCACAAGATTCGTTCGGGCCAGACCCTAATCCAAATATGAATGATTTGGGAATTTATAGTGAATTGCTGATGGGGGGTCATCAAGATCATGAAACTAATCATGAAGATAGAAGTGATGAAAATTCCACCTTGATTCAAGAGAGAGGGAAAATGAGTATGACGTCAAAGTTAGGCGGCAATGACATGTTAACGGTTGATTTCTTGGGGATCGGAGGATCGAGATCACTAAATATTCAGGAACAAGAACAAAGATTCAACCGGTTCGAAGCAACAAGCCAAGCAATGAATCCTTTTCAGCAACAACTTATTCATGGTGAGTCTTCAGCCCATGAAAAACCCATTTGGGAATAACAAACCAAGAGGCATTAATTTTCAAAACTTCTTTTCGATAAGATGAAGTACTTTGGGAGTTTAGGACTCACAATCATAATTGGGATAATGGGACCCGCCAGACTCACACACTCGAAGAGTCAAACTAACCTTGTAATAATTATGGATTCATAATCATAGAGTTAGTATCAACTTTTGCGGAAATGGATAGAATATTTTGATTATTTCACCTAATGTTTTTTTCATATCAATTGTTCAAATTAACCTTTTTTTTTTAACAACATGATTTTACTAAACTAGTAAGAAATTAGAAAAACATTGTTACAAAGAATTACAAACAAAAGAAAGGATAAATAAACACTTTAATAAATATAATATCTAATTAGCAAATAATATGACAAAGTAGAATTTAAGTTTTAGCTATCTTTATAAAACATTTAAATCAAAAGTAATTTGTAAGACAATAAATATGCATAATCATGTTATACTGATTAATGGAAAAATAGATTAAAAAAATAGTTTATTTGATATGTTTTTAAGATAACTAGGTGTAAGACTCATGAATTATATTAGTTTATTATATAAAAAAATTAAATATGACATTCTAAACATTTAAAAAGTTTGAATTTATAAGAAAAAATTAGAAAAATATTGAATTATTAAAATTAAAGTGTTTATTCTTTTAAATTTTTTTAAAAAAATAGATAAGTAAACAAATGAAACTAATGAGGTTTTAATTTAAAAATTTTGAAATTAGAAGGAAAATCAATTAATGAAATTGATATGCATTTATTATTATATTTATTGCAATCAATATATTTAATTAATTATTATGTGAAATTTAATAAAAATGAAAACAACCACAAAATGTCATTTGAAAAAAATTAATTGAAAATAATCACAAAATGACATGTGGCGAAATCAATGAGAGTATGGTATTTGGCAAAAAGATTTTCATTTATTAGAATAGATAATCACTTTAAATATGAAAGAACAACTTTTACTGACCGGTGTTCTTGTTTTTTTTGTTAACATGTGTCCAATTTATCTTTAAAGAGTTTGGGTTGCAAAAGTTAAAAAATAAAATGGATGGTGCTAAAAGGACCCTTTTATAGACACTTTTAGTAAAATAATTTCTTTTTAGGCCTTTATGTTAATATTGTTTTCCTGAAAGAAAAAAAAAAACTTATTCAAAAAGTAATCGATCATTAAATTTTATCATTTTTTAATATTATTCTATTATTATTTTTATTATTTAAATATTACTTATTCTAATAACATTTAAATATTGATATATTTACTTTTCAATTAATATTTTATTTTAATAAAAATGTTCCACAAATACATCTATACAACTTTCTATTTATTTATTAACAAAATCTATAAAGAAATCTTCAGAAAAGTCTCAATATTTTAGTCTAATTTATGATAAAATCTCAAACTAAATTTTGTTTACAGAAAAGCACAGAATACCGATTAAAACTCCGAAAAAAACCCTTTTTGGACGGTTTTGCAGATTTAGCCGGTATTCTGTCTTTTTTCGTTAGTTTCCTTAAAATTTTGGGACTTTTCCGGAAACCACCTGATAACCAAAATATTTGGACTTTTCTAAAAATTACATTGAATTAATGGATATTATTATTTACAAATCATTTATAAACATAACAAATATTTTTATTATAAAAAAGAAAAATACACTTGTTTTTAATTACCACATCAAACTCTCTATGTTCCTCATATGCATCGTTGTGGGTATGATGGTGAGATGTACTCAATGAGTGTTCCTCTAATGTTGGTGTTTCTCTTATGTTGTTTAACTTAACTACCACCCAACATCCATATCCCACACGGTAACAACCATAGGCTAACACACATTTATCAAATGTGAAAAAGTGAATCATGAATGATAGTTTATATGGAAAAAAGTGTAGGGTGATTATCTATTTAAATTGTCATTCAAAGTTTATTTTTCACTATGTTTGTAATTTGATTGTTGTTACCGAATAATGTATGGGAATCAGTTTGCATCAAGTACAATTGAAAACAAGCATAGGCTCTGATACCACTGTTGGGTTTTGAGCATTCTAACACTCCTAAGGTGTTCATGCAACCCTAAATACCTTGGATCTATGTTTTCACTAATTATACATGCAATGGTGTTTCCAAGGTATTAAACCTATAACTAGCATACAATTGTCATAGAATCTAGTTAGGATAACATACCTTATGGTGGAGCTTGAAGTATTGATGTATCTAGCCTTAAGAGCTTGGCCCCAATAGTGTGGAAGCCTTAAGTGGAATCACAACACACCATAGACAAAGGAAGAACTTGAGAGAGAATCTTCATGCATCTAAAACCACCATGAACTCCAAGAATCCTCAAGTGGTGATTTTGAGCAATGAAGTATGTATTTATATGTGGGATTTCTAGGGTCATGGATATAACCCAAATCCATACCCATGGGTCTTATTATCCATGGTTCATGTGGCCCAACTCTTTATGTATCCATACATAAAGTTAGTCCAACATGGATCATAAGCCCAACACACATAAATATAACTAATTAACATAATTAGTCCTCATAGATTTCATTAGTCTCTATTGATCACTAAACTAATTCCAAATTAATTCTTGATCAATACTAATTAACTCATATGATTTCATATTAATATATTATAACTTATAATATATTAATAAATCATATATAACACTTTCTCTCTAAAGTCCATCCTAACAAATTGTCCTGATGATATGCAACCCAAATGGACCATGCTACTCTCGGGTCAAGTACATACCGATAATAGCTATGGGCTTAGACATATAATCCAACATGTTTAATCTCCGTCATTGTTTGGATTGCCCTTAGTTGAAGTTGTAAAGGTTTGTCATTCTATGGTAACTGTCTCTTTCTCTAACGGGTGTAGAAAAGTTGAATTTATCAAAGGATTGAGTCTGTTTGAATAGCGAGAAGGCAATTCCAGCTATAGGGTACAAATGAAATGGTGGCAAGACTTCGCCAACGTCGTTGAGTTCAATAACATTGAACTACAATAGATTAGATCGACATGGACAGTGTAGTGAGTTGATATAACAGTTTATGACACAAACTGTTTACATAGCCCAAAGCATGGATTGATAATGATGATCTTTAAAAGAAGCAAGAAGTCTGTCATAATAGTTGGTATAGAAGTTACATAGAATTCAGAAAACTTGACCTTGGTGTAGGCCTACAACATACCATACAGGGAAAAATTGACAGCATAGAGGTTTAGTGAAACAGAAATTGCTAGACGGGAATATTTACACGAAAAGAGTACTACTTTGAGTACGCATGAAGGTTTTTCCACAAACCAAAAGAAGGAGTGAGTAGAGTATATTGGCGACGGGAACTGTTCTGCTGAGCCTTTTGACCTGCCAACTGATGTTCCATTCGAGCAAACGCATATCATACCTTGCATGGCATGCTTTAAGTTCCCTGACTTCAGTTTGAGTTTCAGTTAGCTCTCTCTGCCAATATTCATTTTGATTTATGATTCTACCATGAGCTAATCCTAACTGTCGGATGCGAACTGTATTGACTCTAGTGTCCCCATCATTCTCCTCAATTCGATGGATGGTTATCCTTCCTTGTTCATCAATGCGAGCAATTCGGCGAACCAGTATAGGAAGGACTCTATCTGCTGAGCCTCCCTTGCTCAGATTGTAGAAGCTTTGGTCTCCATTGTATGGAAGGGGTTGACCCTGTTCACGATTCCACCTATTCAGGTTGGTTGCCCATAGAGGTATCGAGCCATGAAATTCCGGTCGAGGATTAAGATTTTGAATTAGAGCCGCTAAGGGTAGGTTATTGTCCTCGGGATTTGGGTCTGAGTCTTCTTGCATTTCTTCTTCTGGATCATTCTCTATCCCTTCTCCACTGTCTTGGGTCGGGTAGTAGGGGCCTCCTGGTAGGTGGAATCCAGCCATTGTGTCTGTACGAGAATAGGGAGATAAGGATTTTCTAGAACTAAGGCACATAAGGTTGAACATCAAAGTTAAACTTAGTGTATGCATAAAATACTCCTATAGTATTCTAAATGTTATGTTTGATTCTAAGGTTTATAAGTCGGGTAAGTTTTAGATTTGTTGTCCATTGTAGCTATCCCCTGGCATATGCTAGTCGGCTCTCGGACAAATATAGTTGATCATGATATATTCATCCCAGTCCCGATTACATATCTCAAGGCATACCTATATTGTACAACTCATCTCTAATACTTCTATATTGTTTTCATTATGATACTGGCCCTGTTATATAATGTATGCATGTATACTTTATAAAAATTTCATTTTAAAAGTATAACTCTCACTCATAGTGTTTTTGCTCAGTTGTGTTTATAGTTGTATATCAAAAAATGGTTTTGATATACTGAGTTCACTATAAACAATGCTCTGATACCAATCTGTCACACCCCCAAACCAGAACGGCGGAAACGTTCGGGGCGGAGGACGTCATGTCAAGTATCATAACAAATGAATAGTAAAGAAAGTTCACACCACCATATTATAAATATATTTGAAAAGGTTACATGATTGTATGTGTTACATGTTTGCAAAAGAAATCAAATACAATATGGTGATCCAAAATATGTTACTAACGCCGACATGTTAGTCTTCAAAAGTAGTTGCTACCTGGTTTAGCGGTTTCCTGAGAATACAAGTTATTTAAAAGAAAAAGTTGGTGAGTTCATAAGTAGTATTTTAAGAAATGAATGTCATTCGAAAGTTCGTGTATGTTTTCCAGAAAATCCCTTATTTTCTATAAAATGTATGAAATGAGTATGAAAGATCGTTGTATAAACTATATGTATTTGAAACAGGAAAATCCCTTATTTTCCTAAAAGTGAGATTTAGTCTCAAATGAGAAAGACCGTAAATTGTAAGCAACTATGACATGCTTAAAAGAATGATGTATAGTCGTATTATAAAACAAAACTATAAGAAGATCGTATTTGTAAATGAAAAGTGACTGTAATAGTCACTTTCCCCGTGAAAACATAATACCATAATAATTGTCTATCCAGTGAGTTTTTATAACCGTACTATCATAATTTTCCTGTAGCGACGTTCTTCAGGCGTCGAAACGTTATGACACTTGTCATCCCGTGGAGTGTAGCTAGCAGTCAGGGCGCGGGATCATTAGTCTCGTATAGATCTATAAACACTTGTCACGTTCTCCAGACGGAAGATTCTGGTTATAAACAAGACTTCTAGCGGTACCTTAAAAGGTATATTGAAGATGAATGACTCACGAATTCTCAATTAAGTCACGTATTAGAATGAATATGTTTGTCTCTGAAATATTACCCTTTTCTATAGTTTTCACAAGGCATAATAATGATTTGTATGTTCTTGCATGTTTACGAATGTTATAGTAAAAATGGTTACCCTTGATATGATGCCAACATATAAATAAGCTTATAGTATTTATAATCATGTTTTATTACGAGAGGGTAAAGTAAGGTAAGATGTTTTGTATGTTAACCGATCCATATGATAGTTATTAAAAACAATCTGAAAGTTATAACGAGAGATAGATGTTTTCACACGAGATTAACCGTGTGTTTACTTGTATTCTCCCCCATAATGTGTTAAAAGCATTTAAAAAAGTATTTAAAAACGTAGAAATGGGGGTATGAACTCACTTGATTGAATTGGTGGTTTGAAGAGGTTGAGACTAAAAATCGAGCAGAACTTCGAATGGAAAAGCTGATTTCTTGGGAATCTCGGGACGTCGGGCCTTGCGTCGTGTAATAGGGGTTTATCGGGACTTGCAGGTAGTTTAGAGGGGCTTTAGAGGGGTTCTAAGGTGAAATAAATGAGTAAGGAAGCAAATAAACCCGGGCAGCCTCGTATGACCGAACCTCGTACGCAGGGCGTTCTTGGCTCGTACGCAGCGCGTTCAGCAGCCCTTGACGTCATAGCTTACTTTAGCTTCGGACGAAGCACCCAAATGTGACCCGGAGCGACATGGACGAACCGAGACCCAACTTTTCCAAACGCGGGGCGTTCATTCGGACCATCCTCAATAATTGAGTCCAGAACCTGTAAAATCTGTAACTTTCGCGTACGGTCTCCGTTTTCGACGTTCTTTATATCTCCACGTAGGTGAGAATGTACTCTACAACTTTCATTTACACTCCGTCGGCTAGTTTTGACTTTATTTTTAATTATTTATTTTTAATAGGCCAGGACAGGAAAAGCCTGTTAAAAATCCAAAACTTCTTCATTCGACGTCCGTTTTCGTCCGACTTTTTACCGTTGTAATACCATTAATGAGATCTTCGATTCTCATTTAGGTCATGTTGGCAAAAATTCGCTCGATCTCTATTTCAAGTTTTTAGCTGTCTACTGCTATGTCTGAAACTTCGAAAAATCATAACTTCCACATACGAAGTCAGATTTGGGCGTCCTTTTTATGTATATTCATGGTTTAATGATATCTACGACTTTTATTTAGATACTTAAGGCTAAAAAGGTATTTTATTGGAATTTCTCATTTTACGCTTAACAGTGTTTTACCGGTATTGTCGCGGATTTTCGAGCGGTCATAACTTCTTCGTTATAACTCGAATTTTAGTGTTCTTTATATCTTTTTGAATCCTCGTTATGATATCTACTACTTGGTACATCCCAATTATGGTTTTATAAATGTTTAATTTTTTACCCTAATTTGACTGGTGTTACAATATATAAAACAGAATCCCATGGCTGTACAGTTTTTGGTTCGGGCAATAAATCAAATTTGTTTCAATAAACAACTATATGAGATGACTAATTTCTAATAAGAAAGTCGAATCTCGAGTTACTGAATCTAGGAAAGTCTGAAAACTGCATGATTGGGGACAATCTTGCTAAACCAAAGAAGAAGGTATATGAGAAACCTTTGAAAGTTTATAAACGATGGAAGCAAAAATAAGATACAAACAAGGAAAATTTAAAACTAGATAAGGAAGTTAAAACCTTTTCACCTGTGGCTTCTCGAACCAGGCGTGGGTCATTTGTAAAATGTTCACAAAGGGTTATAGATGCAACATATAATGGTAAGCAGATTAATGTACTTCGTAAAAGAAAATTGGGTGATTGGAAGTTTGATACATGGAAGTGGTCCAAAAAGAAAAGGACTAGTAGAAATATGAGACAAAATGCAAAACTGACAAACACCTATTCTATCTTCTGTAGTTAAGGGTGTCAATGATGAGATGGAAAAAGGGAAATTCAAGGAAGCTTTTTTCATGTCAACTCTAAAGATGAAAGCACACTTTGCTTCCATATACAGGTCAACCATCTAGAAAGAAACTTTTCAAAGAGTTGCAAGTACATAAATTTGATGTTAGCAACACTAAATGTGTTTCAGCGAGGATAAAGATGATTCCGAAAACTTTAAATGAATTTGAACACTCATTCGAATCCATACCAGCTTTAGGTGGTGAGGAGAAGATAAAAGATTTATCATCAAATGGAAAGAACAAGACACCATTCATTATAGATTAATGTTGTTTAGTTGAATTTTCTTTGAAATCGATGAATAAATTAAGTACAAATGTCAATTTATCGATTTTGAACAAGTTCGTTCATTATCAAAATCGTTAAATTCGGTACATTAACACAAGATCATTATTTTCGGGCTAATGCATGTCAATTAAATCAGATTATAATGAAACCAATAACTAGAAACAAATATGTACACAACAAGTGAGATTATAGTGTTCTATGGAAATAAATTAGATAAGCAATGGTAAAACCTGAGGTGGAGCTGGAAATAAATGAGGTTAGATGAGAAGCAGGCATCCTGTGGTCGTACAATTGCAAGTTTAGGGCAATAAATCAGATTACCGACTTCCTTTAAATCTAGCGATTAGGTTTTCTAATTGTTAATATGCGGAGGGAGGCGAGCAGAGAAGAGATAATCGATGAATAACACGAGAGCGAGAGAGATTGTTGACTGATAATTTAGTTTTTATCATATAAAAAACCGATGGTCGATGTATTTGTTACACATCCGGTGATCTGTTACGAATCCGACAATTTGTTACAAATCCGTCGAGGAGATTGGCAGCAACAAATCAACAACTGATCATCGGAGCATTAGTTACAAATTCGGCGATATGGAGATTACGGAGTGTTCCCAGAGGCAGGACGAAGGGGAGAGAGAGACGGTCAAAGGGGGATAAAGAAGGAGGGTAGGGGTCGATCTGATAAAAGGTTTGACCTGTTTATGCCTGAAATGCCCTTGATTTAATTTTAATTAGATGACCCGTGTCCTTTTTTTCCCAAGTATTACAAAACTGCCACCCTTTTATTATTTTAATCTAACGATCTTTTTTTAGTTCTCAGGTTCTCGGAAAACTATGAGTTCTCAAATGATTCTTCCTTTCTCTATTTTTTTCTCTCTTTTTCTCTCTCTTTCTCTCTCTCTCTCTCTCTCTCTATATATATATATATATATATATATATATATATATATATATATACACACACATACACTAGTTGTGAGACCCATGTATTAGATGAGTTAATTTAAAAAATTAAAATAAATATAAAGGTCTAAATATTTGAGAACTTTAAATTTATAAGAAAATAAGAAAAATAATGATTATTATAATGAAAATATTTTTTATATTTTAAATTTAAATAAATAAACAAACAAACTAATGAGGTTTAATTTTGAGAAATTTTAAATTAAAAGGAAAGTTCATTAATGACATTGATATCTATTTATTATTATTTTTATTGCAATTATTACATTAAAATATTACGTAGAATTTAAAAAAATTAAAAAAAACTTATAAAATAACATGTGGAAAAAAATTTAATTAAAAATAACTACAAAATGATATTTGACAAATTAAATAAGAGCGTGACAAGTGACAAAAGAACATTTATTTATTAAAGTATATATATATATATATATATATATATATATATATATATATATATATATATATATATATATATATATATATATATGTTGTAACAACCTATAAATATTCGTATAGTTTTTAAATGGGTTAATGCCTTAAAAACCATTATTTATACGCCTTCGTTTCAATTTAACCCCAACTTTATTTTTTGTTCTTCATTTGCCATTATATTTTAGAAAACATTTCATTTCCGGGCTCTTGACCAGTCACCAACAGGTCATAATGATGTGTCGATTTTGAATTTTTCTTAATTTGCATTTAGCCCCAATATTTAGGTATAAGTTTTCATTTAACCCCATTTGCCATTGTTTTTTTTTAGAAAAACTTTCATTTTAGCCCTTAGTAATTAATAGGTATTTTCATTCCTTTGGTTTCTCAACAAATATCATTAGAAACATTTGTTTTTTAGATGAGTTACAAATGAATTAACAATTTTATATTAGCATGTCATATTATTTATTAGATGTCACAGACTCAAGACATACACTAGGTCTTTTTTCTTCATTTTAAAATACATGTGTACATTAAATTAAATACAACAAACACTGATAATCCAAACAAAGAACCATTAACTTACCAGCTAACATGCCCCATCCCTTAAAAAGAAGGCACATATTCGACTATTTAGAAATATATAATTTCTCAACAAATATGTCAGTAGAAATAACCAATTGTTTTTAGATGGGTTACGAATGAATTAACATTTTTGATTAGCTTAAAGATTTGCATGTCATATTGTTTATTAGATATTACAGACTCAAGACTTACACTAGATATTTTTTATTTATTTTAAAACACATGTGTAGTTTAAATACAACAAACACTCATAATACAAAAAAAGAGTCATCGGCTTACTAGGTAACACACATCGCCTTTAAGGAGAAGTCACAGTGTGAACTCTTACTTCTATTTTTTTCCTTTTCCATTTTAAGTTATTACGTTTTAAAATATCTATTCGTGACTGGCTAAGGGCTAAAACGAAATTTTGTCTAAAAAACAATGACAAATGGGGAACAAAAAAAATGTTATAGCTAAACACAAACTTATACGTAAATGTTGGGGCTAAATACAAACAAAAAAAAAAATACAAACCTGACACGTCATCATTACCTGTTGATGACCGGTCAATGGTCCAAAAATGAAACGTTTTCTAAAATATAATGACAAATGAAGAACAAAAAATAAAATTACGGTTAAATCGAAAAGAGGGTGTATAAATAATGGTTTTTAAGGTATTAACCTTTTTTAAGTACAATTAAGTGTATTATTGATATCTTGAAAAAGTTTATGTTTCAAGATCGCTCAATTTTCAAAAATCCCATTTAAATGTTAAGTGATAACATTCTGCATATGATGAGTTAGAGAAAAAAATATTAATGGGAAAGATAAAGAGAAATTTAGATATGTTCAACAACAACGTCTTCAAGGAAAAATATGTTAGGGTTTTAAAGAGATTTTGAAATAGAAAATATTGATGGGACTAAAACGTACCTAACCATAAGAATGAAGGGGGCGTATAAAGCAACCATTAATATTTGAAGGTGATAAACTATAACTTTGGTTTTTCTTTTGTGCCCTAGCGTACACACTATACACATTACAGCCGCCGCAGATATACACAAGCTACACTATAAATAAATAAATACACACAACCGATTCGATTCATTCCATATCCCCATCGGCATCGCTGACCAGATGTCAAGGTAGCTCTTTTGTAACATGCTTTCGATTCGTCTCATTTTTTTTTAGTTAATAATCTCTCGAAGTTGAGATGCAGTGATGCTGAAAACTACCTATTTTATGAGGGAAAACTTGATTTTCTCCTTGTGATTAGAAACTACCAATGGATCCTTCTGAGCATCATCTACTATTTATTATCTTATTTGTGTTTTTTTTTCTTATTTAATAGTATATTGATTTTAAGTTTTGACATTGAGGTGATGAGCAAGTTGTCGGAAAACATAATGTCGATCTAAAAATACTTCCAGACTACAATTATCTGATCAATGGTTTAAACTTATGTTTCTATTATTTCATAAATTTAAGAGTTCTGAAGTTTATTGGTTTTTATTATTAATAATTTATTTAACGTCTTCTGGATTTTGGATTTGTATTTAAAGATGAAAGTAATTTTCCCAGAGTTGATTTATTAGGTTTATGTTTAAAAAGGGAAATGATGGAAGTGATGATTATTTCCCCAGATGATCGAATCTGATTATACTGTGCGCTATTTAAACATTCTCCTTTTCGGAGAATCCAAGCCAGAAATCTGATCCGTCTATTTTCCAATTTGTCTATTTAATTTGTATTTTAAACAAAATGCCTTTTTAAAGTCGAAAAGTACTTGTGGACGACAAATATTTGATGGTGTATTCGTAAAGCAGTAACCAAGTTAATCCTGACTTGTTTTTGTTAATTTTGTTGGATTCATAAGAACTGTATATTGTGTTGAATAAAAGGTGGAAATGATGATTATTTCCCCAGATGATCGAAGCTGATTATACTGTGCGCTATTTAAATATTCTTCTAAATTATTAGAAGAATCCAAGCCAGAAATCTGATCCACTTTTTATTTTTCCGTGTCGATAGTTATCTTGAGACAGTGATGACTGAACGGTGTCCACTTTAACACCGCCTCAGCAAAAAAAAAAATTGCCGGGTGGCAAATCTAAATGGTGAAGTGAACACATTTTTACCATAAGATAATAATCATGTTACAAATCCAAATTAAATGCAAAACAAACTCTAATTGTAAAAAAAAAAGTTAATGAAATCGTGACAATTGTAATAACTGGTTTTGCTTGTGTAAAAAAATTTACAACAAAAGTACATATTTTAATCAAAAAGTTTTGTAATTCTGTTGTCTATCGCGACTCTTTTTTTCATTGAAATGATCTGGCATTGGTGACAATTGAAACTAAATCTGGTTCTTTATTGACGACGATTCATTTCATGGGGACTCATTATGCAAGTTGCAAGATGAAGGTAACCTGAACCTGCGTAGGGATAGGGTTAGGGTTAGGGTTAGAGTCGGAGGTGTCCAGCGACTGCAAGATATGGCGCTTGGCTTCTTCTGCCACTTTGATTGCATCACTGTTGTAATCAGAACATAACCAGTTAGTATATTTAATTACTAATTACTGTTATTATGCAATTGGATAAAATAAAAATCATACCTAATAGTCTTATCTTGTGGCATGGAAACCTCGATTTGGACCAAAATCTTGCCTTGCAACTTCTGTTTTCTTACGTGCTTCACATTCATTTTCTGAGACGAATCGAAACAAGAATATACCATTAATTAATTGACAACACAACAAATCCTAATCATAACCATTCTAAAATAATTTTCACAAATAAAGCATATAGTCATATCATTTCTCAAAAATGCTTGATCAAATTTTTAAACACAAACTCATCCTGAGACTTGGATATGTATTTTTCTGGAACCCATTAGAGAATCAAAAACATTACTTTCATATATAAAAAAAAAGGGTGAACAAATATACCTGAGAGAAGTTGGAAGTGAGCATATCAGTAATCATTTCTTCAATCCTATTTTCTTGTTGTTGCTGGACATGAACATGAGTAGTAGTAGTAGTAGGCTGAGAAAGTTTATTGTTAGGCTCTGCAAAGTCAAACATCAACAAGTAAATAAAAGAAAAGAATCCTAGTTTATTTTTAGTTATAAAGTATGCAATAATCAAGTAACATAATATACCCAAGTGTATGAAGACTTCGGAGACTTGAGGATGGCAATTCTGAATCTGGTAACGAACAGTTTCACCAATTTCATGTGCTGTTCTCACACTACACAAGGGATCAACCTGCAAGTTCAATGCAATCAAACAAACAATCCCTATCATTGTATCTGTATGTAAGTATGAGGTAGGTAAGTCACCTGGATCTTTACATCAAGATACAGATACGAACCAGCTCTCCTTCCCCTAATGTGTCTGCATCCCTGTGTAATATGTTATATATATATATATATATATATATATATATATATATATATATATATATATATATATATATATATATATATATATCAGACCAAAGTATACAACAAACAGGTCAAGAATAAGATGCCAGAGACAACTTACCTCCACTCCTTTGACTTGTAACACTGTCTTTCTGATTGGGTCCAAATGATGAGATGGTATTGCAGCATCCACCAGCTCCAAAATACTGGACAAAGGATTTAATAGGTTTCTAGTCCTCGGTACAATTTGTTAAATATAATATTACCTCTCGTAACCAGTTTGGAGTCCAGCCTTTAGTATCATGCCAGAGACAACAAGCCCAGCAAGGGGATCAAGAAACCTCACCCCAACAATAGATCCACCTGAATGAATGAATGAATGAATACCCATTTTTCATATGTTAAAATCAAAGTGCTTAATGTTTCTTACCAACCCCTATAAGAGCAACAAGTGATGAAACAGCATCTGCACGATGATGCCATGCATTTGCTTTCATCAATCCACTGCCAGACCTCTCTCCTGCCCTCTTTGTTATCCAATATAACCTGTGCATTGCATCCATTGAATTCATAAACTCAAAACATCTCTCAAGGGATCTATCAGAATTAGAGTAGGAGTACAGACCCTTCTTTAACAGCAATTGCAACAATAGTAGTATTCAAAGCTAGCACAGGATGATTCATGTCAATCCCATGATCATGCCCCCCACCTATATGTTGATCAGAAGCTGCTGAGTACAATACCCCCTGCAATATGAAATTTCATTACCTTTCTTATATATTATTATTATTATTATTATTAATGATTAATGATGCATCTGTCAATGTCATAGAAAAAAGAAAAACAGGATTATATATTTATATATACCACTAAAACATCCAAAGCATGCCATGCAATACCCCCAGCCGTTACTAAAAGCACGCCAGAAATTCCAAGTGCGCCTAAAGTCTCAAACTTACCATGCCCTGAAAATCAAATTACTTTGCAAATTATAACAAACATAAATTAAACGAATGTGAATGTGAAACAGATGTTAATGTTGTTATTCAAATCCTTAATCCCACTACAGAATCTCAAACTCAAACACATATCATCATCAAATACTATTTGTTACTGAAAGTGAAAACACAATCAATCAGGCAACACAAATAAATTTTATCAAAGGAGAAGAGAGTCGGTACAAATCAAAAGTGACCATATGGGTGTTCTTTGTCCTTGGGAACCCTTGAAGCTCTAAATGATACCAAAGCAACACCACTAAGCACCTGCATCACATCAAAAACATTACTAGCTTTTACTCTCTCATTAAATGCCACATACTGCCTAAATAAATTAACTCTTCGCAAAATTAGTTTCATATTTCAAATTCAAGATCTATTATAGCAAGTGCCAGAAGCGAATCATGTTTGGTGTATCCTCTACTTGCTGCAACAAAATTGAAATCGATTTTGCCCATCGCATTATTATGTGGACATGAAAGTCAGAACATAGTAAGCAATGATAATTACTGAATTTAAATATTACCACATCGGAGAGAGAATGAGCGGCATCGGCGATGATGGCGGTGCTACCGGACAAATAACCCGTCAATACTTTGCCGGCAGTTAACCCGATATCGGAGAGTAGTCCGAGCCTGAAAATCCTCTCGCCTTCTTCACTGGTTTGCTCGTGGTGGTGATGAGAATGACCGACATGCCACCTCTTAGAGATCTTTAAGCTATGATTTTCAGGGTAGGGGGGAGATCGATCGTACAACCGAGGAATCAAAGGGTACACCGGTTTCTTATGGGCAAATGATGGAGGAATGGATCGTGCCGATGAATTGTGAAATTTTTTGAGGAGATTTACACCCAAGGGTCTGAATCCCATGTTCCTAAAGCGATAAAGGAATCCGATATTTTTCTAGCAGGAAAATGCTTTCAAATGTTTTCCCTGCCATCTTTGCACATTCATGCCTCGTTCGATAACAGTTCTTTTGGATTTTTTTTCTTCACTATTTTAAAAATAAATAAATAAAAAAAGAAAGTCCATTTGTTTTAAAATGCCACTAATGTTATTTTTTATTTTTTATTTTTTTAACATTCTAGAAGCATAAAATTGAATTTTACCTGCTAAACAATCTATTAAACTTGTTATAACAGGTTTTGTTTAGGGTGTTTGGCTTGTCTTTTTTAGAGACAAAAGTTCTTTTTGGAAAAGTTATAAAAAATCAGGTTATTTTAACTTTTTCAAAAATCAATTTTCCTTTTATCTAAAATCCAAAGATAGTTTTTAAAATTTTTCTACCAAACTGATTTTTGAAAAAGTTAAAATAACTTGATTTTTTGTAACTTTTCCAAAAAGAACTTTTGTCTCTCAAAAAGACAAACCAAACACCCCCCTTAGATGACTAATTAACGCATCAGAGGCGAGACAACTGACTAGACACAACTTAACACCCCGTTCCCTAGTTGTAAGGAAGAAAAAAAGGGAAGAAAAAAGAAAGTAAGGAGAGAAAAGAAATAAAAAGAAGAGAGAAGTGGAAGAAAAGTTAAACATTTTTTTTTCTCTCCAAATCCTTCCAAATCGGAAGGAAAGTTAGGAGGTAATAAATCTCAGGAACACCAATTTCTTTTACTTTCATATGTAGGCATGTTATTTTGTTACCTATAAAACCTGGATAAAAAAAGTTTCATACCTTTTTTAGTAGGTAAAATTCGACTTTATGGTCCTAAAATGCTAAAAAAAAATAACATTGATCACCTTTTAAAAAAAATGAGATAAGTTCGTTGGTTTAAAATGACATTAACCCTAAAAAAATTAGTCTGGTTAGTAATCACCAAAATAAAGAAAATTAAATACCAATTTTTGCTTTTTTTAAGTAATCAAGTGTTTATATGTTTTGCAAAATAACAACGTATTTTGTAATGTTATATTTGAAATCGTTATTCATTGGGTCACTCACATCATTAACACAATCTGTTATTATGGTCCCTCATATATATAACATTTCGGACAATCACTCTGTAAGTGTATTTAGGACTAATGAGATTCTCTCCATCATACGTTTTAGAGGTGCAAAAAAACACATTTTAGACTTACTATTTTCTAAAGGATGTCGTTTGATAGCGAAGAGCTCGATGCTCTATGGGTATGTGTAGTTATTTCAATCATAGAATTTAGGTTTTCAATTGTTATGTGATTCCTAGAATTATGTGTCTTGTTTGTACTTTATTAAAGGGCATATTCTGTTTAAAGTAGTTGTAGGTGGTATGTAGATTTTTTGTGTGAATAATATTTGTATTATGACCTGTTAGTCTAAGTAAAAACCTAGAAAACATATCTTGGAACATTTCAAATTGCGAATAAATAGTCTGGAATTCATAGAACTAGTCTGAAATACGTAAACACGTTCAGACTGTAGTCCGAAACATAGGAAAATCTATCATTACTTGTTATACAAGGAGGTAGTGACGAATCCTCGATCTTATGTTGAGGCGTTGCAATTTTCGATAAACGACTACTGGCTCTGGTTTTTATAAAAGAGTTTTCTACTTTGTTAGAAGCTTGCGGTTCGATGAGTAATTTATGACTCGTTTATTGTCCACACAATTCAGAAATCACATGTTTCCATTTCTCTTGGTGTTGGACTCGATGAAAGTTACTAACGTGTAATCCACTTAATGAGTTATCTGATGAAGATGTAATTCAAGCGTTCTTGTTTTATATTTTAGAGCAAGGATTTTATGGTAAATACCCTACGCAGGCAGTTCATGACGAATACCTTGCATTGATATCAGATATGGGGACGAGTAATCAAGGATTATGTGACATTCTATAATTTTCAACACAAATTAAAACTTTTCTTTACGCTTTAAAAATCATTTATTTATATTTGCAGAAAATCCCAGTATGAAAAAATCATTTTGATTACAAATGTTTGTTTCCAAAATGTAAAAACCCAAGGATGTCATAATCAATACATATACATAAGTTACAACGTAAAGACCTAGTGGTCCTGAATACTATTGCAGGCTGTCTCTTAATCACTCAACATGATAATCAAGTTCCAGTGGCTTAAGTCTTGATACCTGTGATGCATATGAACTGAGTGGGTCATGTTAGGGAAACCTGGTAAGATACATAGGGATTTCAACCCCACAGTATTGATACGATAATATTCTTTAATTATCAAACCCGCAAAACCAATCGCTGCCATACTAAATCCATATTGGCTTATATTCCTACATATCTATTCCTACCGATCCTCACATATCCTAGTCCAAGATTATCAAGGAGAAATTATTTCGCCTAATAATCCGTTAAAAGATTGACTAGACATTTAGGGGTTTCATTTCGCCTAATAATCCATCAACATCTATGCTGTCTGGCTCATAGCAATAGTCCGGTTGTCTATTATCATAGAAAACAACCTCGTTGTGTATTCTTATAACAGCCTTGCCTATGCACCATAGTCTGATACGACTACCTCCACAATACAAAAAATGACCCGATTTTGCAAACCAAAAATCAGCAATTTGATACTCGCGCACTGCAAGCTCCGCTCAACAGAATGCGTTGCGACTCGAACTCTCGCGACATTTTCAAGAAAAAAAGGGGGGAAGGAGGAGAGTAGTGTACTACCACCACTCGTGAAGCGTTTAGAAACAATCGTGACGAGCAGTATGAATCGACTTATTATTTCAAGAAAAAATATTAACTATTTGATCGAGTTGTCTTTTCAGATAATCCCTCTAGGTCTGCGATACTCATAGTGCGCCAACAACAAACTCGCGGAGAAAAGCTCGGACTGTAAAGCATTTACAGGGGCCTTGCAAAGTGTGAACCATTGACCAGTCACTCAAAGTTCTCATTTGGCGGGCATAGAAATATAACTCCCCACCTGGTGTTGGCTGCGGGTCTCGTCCCCCTCACCGGGGTGCGCGCACAACGCTCAGAGCGTCTATTTCTATTAACAACTTTCAGTTGTGACTGGAACGCAAGAATCATGGACCAAGTGTGTTGTATTTATTTACAGACTTCGGAGCTCAGCAACGGTCTTAGAAACTGTGTGGCGAGGTTACGGTTCTTAGCTACCCCGACCCGACATTCTATCGACATCATAGTCGCGTAACGCTCTTTAGCAGCCCCACTCTACAAAATATTGCCAGCAATAATTGCGATGCATCACGCCGATCGGCTCGCACTCCTCGAAAGAAAGGAGTATCAAGTCAGCTCAAGCTGCATAAGCAATGGTTGGCTCTTCGCACAACCCCACGGCTCTCGTGGTCGAGGTTCGGTCATTTTCTCTATTATTTAATGCATTGGTGCTTTATCCAGTTCGATCCGATTGTCAGCAACCCAATCGCATTAGACTAGGGGGACTTGACGACATACGGTTTATATGACTAAGTCCAGTCCGATATCATTGGCCGCGTACCAATAACATCAGACTGGGGGGACTTGATGATATATGGTCCATTAGCATGTCCTAGACTGATCTAGAGCGCCAGCTTGGCCTGGCGCGCTCCTGCCAGCCCTGTCTGGCGTTCCCTTGCCAGCCTTGCGTGGCGCTCCCTTATCAGCCGTGCTAGGGACTCTCCTGCCAGCCCGACCTGGCGCTCCCATGCCAACCTTTCCTGGTGCGCGCCCGCCAGCCTTGCCTGGGGCGCACTCGCCAGCCCTTCCCGACGCCTCTGGGTGGCCTTGCCTAGCTCATTGCTAGTTGGTCCTGAATTGGTTTAGCCCAAGGCCTGACCTAATTCCCTTTGACCTAGTTTTCCCCTATAAATAGAATAGTGCCTCCTCCATGAAGGAGGACCTTTCCCTAGATTCTTCCTCAAGTGGCTTAGCCACCACCAGACTTCCCCTACGACTCAGCCACTACACTATACTCCAGTCGGGTGGCTCAACCGCCACCTGCCGCCGTTAGCCACCATACACCACCACCAACACTAAGATGGTTCTCTCCAGCTATGGAGGACCATCTCAGATCTACCAGCTGATCTAACTTGATCGTCGGAGTTCGCTCCCGGGGCACAGTCCCTGGGGCGACTCTAACGTATCTCTTTGTTGTGACCTCGCAAATCCGTCTCTGGCGTAGAAGCATCTCCTCAGAGCAGGTGGTTGGAGTCGATGTCGCATCAATGACAAACTCGAGTTATAAGAAATTATTCGGTTGATGGGCAAGACAAATCAAAAAGGAAGGGGCACGGGTCTTCTTCAAATGCATCAGATTTTGGCAACGAATATGAGGAAAAGATAAAGATATTTCATTGATACAAAATTAAATTTTGTTGAATGTTTGACATTTAAAAAAAAATAATATCATCAATGAAAAAAACTAGATGATAAAAATACAAATAAAATTTCGCTTAAAGCTTAAGGTTATGCAAATCACCGATCATTTTTTGGGATACATCTTCCAATTTGCTTTGAAGATGAGGAAAGTGATCTATCAAAAATATTTCCTCGTGGATTGTTTTGTGCTTGGTCTTTTTTTTTTTTAAAATCTTGTTTTTTTTTTTAATTATGTAATTTCCAATTTTATTAATATTTATTTTTTAAAACTAAAGTAACTGTATTATGAAAAAGAGAAAAAAAAAAAGAGGTGATAGAAAAATAAAAAGGAAAAGATGGATACATCTTTCTAAAAAAAGTAAAACTTATCGTCCCATATCGCCTAGGGAGAAGAGCTTATTAGGGTTTATAAACACTGTTCGAACTTGATGATCGCCGGACTTGGTTACGCGAGTCTGTTACCCAAGTGGGGGCATTAAGGTGGGTTTGGAGGGGATTCCTTGGTGGGTGGAGGGGCACAAGCGACGCCCGAGTCCAAAGGGAAGTATGAGGTTCGCATAGCGGTCGTCAGTCAGTCTCTTTGAATGGTGTCGGTAAGGATCCACGGTATAAATAATTAACGGGGGGCCCGAGTGCAAGACACAACCGTGCGCTGGTGGCGCGGTCTTCAAGTCCTGAAGAGAGTGCGTCACTAGAATATCTGTTTCACCCAGGCTCAGGAGTGCCTGTGGCGTACGAGCTGACTTATCAGAGCCAGCAACCGGCAACGCTATTGACTGGATAAAGATGGTGTGAAACCTTTACTCATCCATGGACTTGGGCTCTACTGTCTATCCTCCCTCCCATCAAACCCCAACTCCCGATCTTTTTTATTACTGTTGTTTGCGACCATCTCTTTCTGTTCTGGGAAATTTGGCGATGGATGACTTTTGTTCTTAAACCATCAACTTGTTTAATTATTTGTAACATCAAAAGAATCAACAATCAACATTGCTTTTCTTTGGACCCTTTTCCTTCTAATGCTCTGCATTAATTGGATAGTTTCTGATAAGAACAATGCTATGGAGATGGACCCTTGGAATTTATACATGATTTTCTCCATCAACTTTTACTTAAAACAAGCACATACAATTTTATCAATCTTTCAACTGAAAGGACAAAAGATGTCTATCTATGGAGTTATTGTGAAAGCATTTTACAGAGTTTTTTATTGGATAAGTATTGTTAACTAATCTTAAAAGTTCATAATTTGTTAAAATCTGATATTTTTGTAATCCTTGCAGTTTCTCAAAGTTGGTTGCCATTAATTACAGTTTGGTGTTTTACTGCTGCCATATGGAATGGAATGGAATGTTGCTGCTTTTTCTGAAGTTGTCAAAGTTGGCCTCCTGCTTCTGTTTCATATAGATGTCTCAAGATTCATTGCCTTCTGAAACATATAGACATATTCAAGAAGACTCAAAGCTCAAACTTACAAAAAGTCAAAGCTCAAAAGTCCGTGTTGTTTTTTAACTTTAAAATCCTTGGGGAAAGAAGAATTGATGCTATTTATGTAATATTTTTTGTCAAAAAGATTATTACAAATGATTAAAGATAAATATCTATATTATATGTAAGAAAACAAATAGATCAAATTATAAGAGCATGCTCTTCTCCTTTTTGTGATTGTAGATGTATAAACAGTTTTAGCAAATACAAAGTATTAAAGATGTTGTTTATCAGCTAATAGCATTTTGACACCGTATAAACTGATTGAAACACTTGTTTTTTATAAATTCTATTTTACACTTGTTTTTTATAAATTCTATTTTGCCACCGTGTAAAAACTGCTAATGAACACTTACATCAAAAAGCATGTGTGTGTGTGTGTGTGTTTCTAAAAAAAAAAAAACACAAACCCAAAACATCCCTAAATATCTGTCTGTCTGTCTGTCTGTGTGGTTTTTAGCAGGATTGCAAATAAGTTGAGTATGGATGCAGCTTTCTGATGACCAATATAGTTAGATATGTGTAAAAAAAAGAAATTAAGTGGTACAAAAACGTATCCATAGCCTCCTATTTTTACATGAAACAAGACACGCATAATTTGGATTTTGTTTAACCAAAAAATGGAAGTCACTAGGTGGTTGCAGCTCCTACTGAATCCGCAAGCTCTTCCAGTAATTCCCTTTGCTCCATAGAAATACAAGACTGCACCCACACAACAACAACAACATAAATAAAATCATAGATTTTGAAACTGGAAATTAATTTAAATTAGCTAACCTGAATTGCAGTCTCAATGTCACCATCAAGAAATGAAGTGAGCTCGAAATTCATCTTCAATCTGTGATCAGTAACCCGGTTGTCCTGTTTAAGGAATAAAGATTTGTTAAGACTACAACAACTTGTGTCATTTTCAAAAAAATATTAAAAGAAATTATAATACCTTGTAGTTGTATGTGCGGATCTTTTCTGAGCGTGCACCACTACCAACCTGAGATTTTCTTTCATTTCTTTGAGACTCCTGTTGTTCCTTTAGTTTGATGTCATACCTACAATCAAAATTCAAAAGAAAAAGAAAAAAAAATCATGGATTATTAATTATTATTATATATATTTATAATTGGATTATTATTATTATTATAATTTCTTACAGTTTTGCTCTTAACATTTGAAGCGCCCGGTTTTTATTTTTAAGTTGACTCCTTTCTTCTGTGCAAAAGATTCTGATTCCAGTTGGCTTGTGGAAAAGATCCACTGCTGTTTCAACCTTATTCACATTCTGACCTGCAAAGTAAAATCAAAAATCACATGACTCAACTCAACCGAACCAAAATAGCAACCTACTTTTTTCATTACATGAAATATTATATTATTATTATTATGTTTGTTGACTTAATAATAATAATAATAATAATAATACCTCCAGCACCACCAGACCTTGCAGTCGTAAGTTCAATTTCTTTTGGATCAATCACCACATCCACCTCTTCAGCCTGAAACCAGAAATCACTGATTATAAAAGCTAAGCTGACGTGGCAGTGGCACAATCATCAATCTACCTCTGGCATGATGGCCACAGTGGCGGTTGATGTGTGAATACGACCTTGGGCTTCTGTTTGAGGAACACGCTGAACCCTATGGACACCTGATTCATATTTCAGTTTACTATATACACGTGCACCTTTCACTTCCATCACATACGTCTTGAATCCTCCTCTTTCAGCCTTATCATTATATTAATCAAAACACTTCCATCTCAAACTTATAAAATGCAAAAACAATATGTATGTATGTATGTATTATACCTCGGAGCATGAAAGTGGGGTGTATTTCAATGAGTTTCTTTCAGAGTACCTCTGGTACATACGAACCTATATTATTATATGAATTCATAAGTTAGCATGCATAAGCATATATTATTAATGCCCAAAAACACATCTCTCATCTGACCCATGTTATTATTATTATTATTATTATTATGTTTCTATGCAGTACCTACAAGGTCAGCAGCCCACAGTCCAGCCTCTTCGCCACCTGTACCAGCCCTAACTGCAAAATAACAACAACATTTTATTACTTCAACATTTTACCAAACCTATAGTTTATAGTATTTGCTAAATAACACACCTTCAAGCAATATGTTCCTAGAATCCAAAGGATCACTTGGAATCAACAGCATCTATCACAACAGACCAAGTATCCATCAACACTACAGCAACTAATCAAAATCAAATTCAGACAATACCTTAAGTTTCTCCTCAAACAATTTAAGCTGCTCAGATAAAGATTCAATTTCAGAAGCTATCATCTCAGCCATCTCTTCATCTACATCGGCATCTTTTGACAAAACTGACAAAGAAAAAAAAGGTAACCACTTGGCAAACAGATCCAACTCATAAACAGGGACAACATAGTGAACCAAACCTTTGGACTCTTCAAGTTGTTTCTCACACTCCTTGAATCCTTTGTATGTTGCTACAACCTACAAGTTCAAAGCATTTGGCAATCGTGGTTGAAAGAAGAGCTATTTGGGTGTGTATGAATTATGATGTACTTCACATTACCTCATTGAGTTCAGACATAGATTGTGCCAGCTTTTGGTACTCACTAGGATTTGAAACCACATCCGGATCTGCTAGCTTAACCTATGTCAAGATTGTCATTAACATAAATATAATGAGGGCATGAAATTTTTAGTCAAAATATAGATAATAATAACAATCTAGAAATGTCAAAATAAATATGTGCAGACTGTTTCCAACAGCTTTTGTTGTGCTAGAAACAATATCATTTATCTATATTTGCACCAAGGTTTTCCTCTACTTTTGACTCTTGTACACCTACTGCCCATTACAGGTTAATAAATACTACCTATTACTCGACAGCCTTTGGTATGAATAGCTTCTCTATTACTGCTCATAAAAGCCATTAAAAAAATCGGGACCCTCCTGCTACACATTAATAACATGAATCTATTCTCAGGGATTCTGAAGAGACTCGTTTTGACATTCATTCAACACAGTACTAGTTGACAGCTAGCTCTCTTTAAAAGCATTTCTCCATTCTTTTTCTGGTGGATTTCTTCTTATCAATTTGCGTTCTATTTCGAAGCATTGTTGTGCTTAAACAACTGACAACGCAATCAGTTCTGCCCTAATTCCCGGAAGAATATACATAAACATATGATACTTTGACACACAGATGCATCGAATGATAACATAGAATTACCGATAGTTCTTTCCAAGTTTTCTCAGCTGATTCGAGTTTTTTCAGAAGATAAGGCTCCTAAAATCACCACACAAAACACAAATATCAATAACATAGACCAAATAATCAACAAACCCCTATCTTCTGCTTCTAAAAAGAAACATCAAACAAAATTCGAACTTTACCGCCATGCAAACGATTCTCGTAAGAGGTTTGTGATATCGCAAAGGCCGAACGGATAAGAACTTTTGCGGTAGCTCGAAACGAGGGCAAAATTGTGATGAAATTGAAGAGATGCTTCGAGTCGTGGTCATTTGGATATTCATGGCTAACAGAAACACCATTACTGGACACAGAGCTCTCTTGTGAGCCGTCAATGGCTTTGAACGGATAAAGTGAGCTCCTGGCCGGATCCAGTACGGATAAAACTTGGATCCGAACCCGGTATTAGTTATGGGCCGTCGCATACAACTTTGCTTGGACTATGGGGCCGGTAGCCTATTCATCGTGTATTCGTGTAGTTGTTATTCTTTCGCATAATCGCATTACAACTTACAAGTAAAGACTTGATTTTGATAAGCTCACTAATTTCTTGTCATTTTAAGAATTTTTCTTAAAATCACATTATGTCATTACGACAATCTTCTCAACAAAAAATACCATTTAATTATAAGATATACCAAAATATATCCCTATTTAAAACAAAATATGTTAGGTGTAGGAAAAAAAAATCAAATGTTCTAACTCAAACAAGACTACTATTACCAATGTTCTCAACACAGATATCTTCGATGCATTATACCGAACAAGGAATGTCCTTACCAATGCTCCCAATAAATTTATGTTTGGTCACGCAAAAGGAACTCCAAATTTTACTCAATCAACCATACAATTAAATTATAATTTATACCAGTATATATTATACCTTTATAACAAATTGCAGCAAATTTAAAACGTTCTACTCAATCAAGAATACAATTAATAGTGCCGAAAACAAACACATGTTCGGTATCTAGGAAGAAACTTCAAACTTTTTATTGTTCTAATCAACCAAGAATATCAATACAAATGCTGATAACAAATATATGTTTGGTGGAAACCAAATAAACATTTATAATGAAATTTATCATATGATACATTGTCAAGTATTCTAAAATGCTAAAACCAAACTCATTCGTCAATGACATCTTAAATTAACCTACACAATTGCAAACTTCTGCGGAGAATCTAACAATCCACATCCTCTTAGTGAATCACCACCATTATGTCGTTTGTCTCTTTTAATGGAATCGTCGTTATCAATCACAAAACTGGCATGCAGAGACAGACGATGTAATTTTCATTAATAACTTATATCTATATAAAAAATTAACAAAACATTCAGCCAAAAATACACACCTTATGTATTAGACTATGCGATATTTATTATAAGTGTATAGTTAGAGGGATAAATGTGTAACTTAGAGGCTTATATATACTTGTGTAATTATCATTCAGAATACACAATACATATACAATTCATACCATATTATTATGGTATTAGAGCCAGCCGAAGACCTCACAAAACCCTAGAATCTGTCGCTGCCCTCTCCTCTCAAAATCACTGTTCACAAAGGCATTGTTCACGAGACTACTGTTCAAGCGACTACTATTCACGAAGGTACTGTCACGCCCTCTTCTACCTCCGATCAGCGTCACCTCTGTTGCTTCTATAAAGACTCTCACACATTTTTCTTCTAAAGATAAAACAACACACAACTATCGCAAATTCAGCTTTACTCTATCTCCTACAAACTATAGGAATTGGAAAGCTATGATTCAACCTTTTTTCCTCACCAATGGCTTACTCGACTATATCGATGACACAATTCGTCGACCCACTACCACAATACCATCAACAGAAAAAGATGTTGCACCCATTCCTAACCCTAGTTACTTGATCCGGTTGTCGAATGATACCTACGTCTGAATGTTACTCATGTACACAATTTTTGAGGCTGCCTTTCGACATGTATATGGTACAACTTCTCATTATCTTTGGCTATATCTGGAATGAGCATACGCCCCACATAAATCCTCCATAGAATATACTCTTAAGACATAACTTCTTAAAATTGAGATGAAAGGTGATGAGACCTCTACTGCCTACCTTACCAAAGCGTAGGAGTACTCTGCCGCATTAGCAAACATCGGCAAACCAATAGATGAATAAGATCTGGTGATGCTTGTTATTTTAGGGTTACGAGAAGAATACTCTCGCCTCAAGTTCACCTTGCTTGGCAGGGAGAACCCTATCACCTTTTCAGATCTGTATGGATTGTTGGGTGATCATGATTGTTTACTCCGAAAGAATACTCCATCTCCACCATATATGCAGGCCTTTAAAGCTACCATATCAAATTGTCTGTCTTCGATTTATCCATACACGTTGCAGTCTCTTCAACAATTTATGGCTCAATTAGGCCTCAACATTCACCCAAACACACTACATGCTCTCTATTCCAACGAAACTAGTAACGACAATTCAAGCCACAGTCGCAGTAACTACAACAATCAGGATCGTGGAGGACACGAAGACAACTACAACAATAATCAAGATCGATCTCAATGTGGTAAAAGTCGCAATCAGTTTTGTTGGGCCTCAAATCAGAACATGGTGTATGGGACCTGTGTAACGTCCTAAATATTACTAAGTGAAATTTCATTTTAAAAGCCAAAAGAAACATCATTCATTCATTTCAAACCCATCAGAACGCGATAATGTATAAAATAGTGATCAGAATACAAAGCATGTCATAAAATGCGGAATGCTGGTGGAAGCGGTGTGATCATGTCAGGCCTCCCTTTTCGAATTGGAAGTACCTGTAACAATAACATAAAGCTGTAAGCACAAAGCTTAGTGAGTTTTCCTAAAATACGACATACATATAAATAAGCCCCACCCATAGCATAACGGGCCCCGCCCAAATTGCATACGGGCCTCACCCTCAGCATAACGGGCCCCACCCCAAATCTCATACGGGCCCCGCCCACAAATATATATCTAAAAATACATACACATACAAGAGTCACAAAGACAACAAGCACATACAGGCATAACAGTAAGTGTCACAAAGACAACTATCATCCTACAAACATAAACCAGTGGGCCGACATTGGTGCCTTCGACTCATGAGTACAGTGAAGGAACTCACCTCTCAGATGATAATCAATTGTTACTGCTCTCCTTGATAGTTAAGACAAGTGCTACACCACACCTAGATAGTCACACAAGGTAACTCTTAGGTGTTGTTTGTTTTTTCGAAACGAAAATGCCTGAAGTCTGCGGACCACCTCTGCAACTCTCTGTAGCTGAAGAGGGGGACCAAACGGCTACAACATTTATAAAAAGTCGGTTTGATTTTTAACCTTTGCAGATTGCTGCAATAAGTTAAAGGAAATTTTATAAATATGGTTTTAGTAATGTTTTAAAGAAAATTTTTAGTCGTAATTTTTGGGTCGTTAAATACGTGTTTCAGGTACTTCTCAGGATCACGAGAATGAACTGACTTGATTGTACATACATGAATTGGAGATATGTTTTGGAGGATCATGGATTGTGTTTTAAACAATTTATGAACATGTGTTTTTGATAACTCGATATTTGGGGGTTTTTGTGACTGTGTTAATGAAATTATTGTGATTTTTAAATGAAAATTTTGTTTGGAAATTTACGGTGTTACAGGTAGTTTAGGTATTTTGAGTTGATTAATTGAGATTAGGTCCTTGGTTTTGGTTAGGTGATCGTTGAGCTAATTTTCAGGACCAAGATTTATTCAACTTGCATTCAAAATGAGAGGTGTGTTTTCCTCATTGTACCCATGGGTCGAATGCACCAATGCCGACCCACTAGATTATTTATCTTGGTCGGGATAGTGATATGATAGTGTAACTGTTCAATAGACCCGTATGATTATCTGTATTTGCTGGCTCTATGTTTATGTTTATTTGTTGCATATGTCGACATGTTGTGTTGGGTTGAGGCGATCTTGCTTTGTGTTGTAGGCCAAGACACCCGGGGATGATCGGATAGGTTGAAGGCCCTGTGAGGCGGTCCAGTCAGGCCGATGACCCATGGAGCGGTCCGGATAGGCTGTAGGCCATGCGAGGTGGTCCAGTCATTCTGAAGGCTCGTAGAGCGGTCCAAATAGGCTGTAAGCCCTGTGAGGCGGTCCAATCAGACTAGATGCTCATATTGTATGCTTGTTTGTTATGTGGTGTGCTAGTACTTTGGGGGAGCTCATTAAGCTTTGGCTTACTGTTTTAGTTTATCGTTTCATGTACTTTAAAGGATCGTGGGAAGGCAAATATGTGATCTTATGCAACTTCCTGTTTTATGTCTCCGGGTCTTGGGGAAAACTCTGATTTGAAATAATGTTTTTGAAACAATGACTCTTTTTGTAAACAATATTGATTTATGGTTGGTTTTGAAAATTTTAAATTTATTGTGATTTTTGGAGTGTTATACAAAAACGTCTGAAAATGCCACTCATGAGGTCTGGAGTAGCTCATACTCAACTAGATCAAGAATATTGGACAAAAGAACATAAAACTAAGGACTAACAAGATTTAACAAATCATTCACCAAGTTAAGAATTTTATACCTCCTGGAGAATGCTTGGGAGGTGCAAATTCCATATCTACAATGCTTGAAGCTTTGCAAGCAACACTACCAACTTATTCTTCCTTCAAAAGCACCCAAAACACACTTTTAGCTTACAAGGCACAAATATGGGATTAGGGTTTCAAGGGAGTCGTTTGGAGAGATGGAGGATGAGAATATAAATGATTTATGGAGGTTAATGTGTTTAAATAGGGCTCACACTACAGGGGAAGCCATATGTCACGACCTTAACATACATGTTTTTATGAAAATTTAGTTTAAATATGTGATATGTAGTTTTCAAGCGGGAAAGGTTATCACCAACAAAGAAATTAGAAAAAGCATACACGGTTCCCTCCTTCAACAATTCTTTCAAACTTGCGAATTAAAGCCTTCTTGATGGTAGTTGAGATACGGTTTCCATGAAATTATCATACAAACAAACGAAGAAAAGAACTATACCAATGCAAACCAAAGGAAAAAACTTATCCATGGTAGATTGATACATTCTCATTCATTAAAATTATATCAATGCTGTTCAATTCATATAAATTCAAGTAAACATGTTGCTTCCATAAACAAACAACACTTCCTTTGAACTTCAATCCATCGGTATGAACATTCAAGTCACTAATCAACTGATATTGTGAACCCATCTCAAAAAACCACAAGAGTTCCAACGGTTATATCTAACACAAAAATTATATCTACAATTGATACATCCCATATGTCATTTATACAAACAACTGCCATCCTAGATTAATGAGTAGACACCTTAACAACATATGCGGTTATAATACAATTTAAATGCACAATAAATTGAATGACATATGAACAACCCAATATAGCCTCTAGAAGAACTTGTAAACGCAACCCACTCAAGGGCTTCCCCAATCGAATGACACATCGAAAAACGACTACTTACCAGAGGTTGTTTTTTTGTAAATAACATCGACTTAGACATGTAACCTGGCCTTGAAATATGATGTTTTTGATAACTCAACAAAATTCTTTTTTTGTTACATAGGATATAGATATCCAACCATACATCATTGGTCACATTACATGTTTGAACATCTAACTCAATGGCATATTCCGAAGAGAGAGCATATATTGGTTGGTTTATTAATTCCACATAATTAACAGAATTTTACAAAGATAGTTGTTTACGAAATAGATAGTTATAGTATAAAATATGGTCATTTGATGATATTGTACCTGCCATTTTGAGGTAGTAATTATTCCCATGGGTTCTTATATTTAAGTTATAGCATTATATCACAACTTTATAATTAAATCAGATATAAAAGTTTTAGCTTGACAAAATGAACAAAATTTGATCTAAAATAAGTAAAAATTTTAAATGTGTCATAATTTTTATGAAAAATATAGATACTCACCGAAAGAAAATACTCCGTGTTAGTGTTTTTACCGTATATATGCAATGAAGTTTTCGGAAAACGGATAGAAAGTAGTATATTTTATTTTGGGGCAAACATATGAGAGGAATTTACTTCATATTCATACATCCAATAATTAGAACTCCATAACCTAATGCAAATGACGGAATTGCCCTGTGAAACCACACATCTTTACTGCCGCACCAACACCAAAACAGTAAAGGCAGCCACAAGGGTTGTTTCGTAATTACCCAAACAGCAGTGTCGGTTACTCATCTTGTTTTTCTTTTTCCACCAAACAAAATCAAACAAATAAAGTTGCACTTGCAAATGCATAGAATCGAAGCCCTTCAAATAAAGTTGATGCAGTCAGAGCATACAACCAGCAAAATCACCACTTGATCGAGCTCCAGTTCCTCGATCATTTAAACAAATCAGCGAGCATTAGTCGCTGGGAGTGTGTGTGGCTTCGATTGTGAGTTGATTCCGTTGAAATCTTCGTGAGCTGTTGTAAATAGGAACTCGAAAACCTAAAATAAAATGGAGCTGTACGGACGGAGCACGGGGAGAAACGGGTCACAGACGGATCATACCCAACAACCCGAATGGATACAGCCGGGGACGGAGACGGGACTCGAAGGTAATGCTTCCACAGCTTAGCATTTTACAGTTCCAATTTTGACATTGTTAGAAGTTTTTTTTAGGGTTTTGAACAATGTACGAACTTTTTTTGTCTGTCTGTGTGTTTGATTGATTTTTTGTTTCCATTGGTAATTTGATTTGGGGAATGTATGTAGAATCGATGAGGCGGTTGGGGTTGTGGGGTGGAAGAGGAGGAGAGTTTTATCCGGAGCGACCTGGAACGGCGGATTGTGCTTACTATATGAGAACTGGGACATGTGGATATGGTAGCAAGTGCAGATATAATCATCCTCCAGATCGTAGTAGCTCGGTAACCCCTCCCTACTTGTTTGTTTTATAATCAATTATCATGTCCTGTTAATGATAAAGTGCATATTCTTTTTTCAAACATGATGTATTATTAACCACGAAAGCGATGTGTCTTGAACAAAAGACAAACAGGGTAAAAAAGCAAGTAACATGCATTATGAAGCATTGCATCTAACTCTATTCCTCCATGGACTGTAACTTTGAGCTGTGATATGGTTTTAGGCTGGAGGAGCTGCAAGAAGCGTAGGAGGGGGAGGAGCTTACCCAGAGCGGCCAGGAGAGCCTCCATGCCAGGTACTCAAACTTGCACATACATACACTGAAATTTGGATCTGTTTTTCTTTTTATTGATAGCGTTCCATCTGTTTATTTGTAGTATTATTTAAGAACAGGCACCTGTAAGTTTGGTGCATCCTGCAAGTTTCACCATCCAAGACATGCAGGTGGATCATTAAGCAACGTGCCACTAAATACTTATGGATATCCATTACGACCAGTAACTATTTCTTTTCTCATGCTAAATTCTTTCTTCTTCTTCCAAAGCTTCCTACCTTAATTTTTGTTTTTTTAATGAAAACAGGAAGAGAAAGAATGCTCCTACTATTTGAAAACGGGGCAGTGCAAATTTGGTATAACTTGTAAATTCCATCATCCTCAACCCACTGGCGAATCCATGTCAGCATCGGCATCTGCACGTCCATTTTATTCGACTGTGCAGTCAACTTCACCTGAACAACAACAACAACAACAACAACAGTTTGTGGGGGGCCCAGGAGGTGGTTATCGGGTTGCAAGTGCAAGGCCTCCATTAGTTCCTGGTTCTTACGCCCCAGCAGCTGCTTATGGTCCAATCTTACTTTCCCCTGGCATGCTTCCTTTACCCCCTAATTGGAGTCCTTACTCGGTAAGAAACAATATAATTATTGGAGTATAAAACTGTGTTTTCTTCATTTTCTATTTCTACTTCTTCTTATAGTGTCAATAGTTTACGAGATGCAGGGACGTGTAAGCCCGGTCCTGTCTCCGGGTGCTCCTCAACCTCAGCCTGCTTCTGTCTATGGAATCAATTCTTCTTTTGCAGGAGCAGGAGCAGGAGCTGGAGGACATTTCCGTCCTTTACCACCACCGTCACCTGGCCCTAGTCAAACTGAAAGGGTGTTTCCGGAAAGACCTGGTCAACCTGAATGTCAGTACTACATGAAAACGGGTGATTGTAAGTTTGGAGCCTCTTGCAAGTATCATCATCCACCTGACTGGGTCTTATCTCAGGCAAACTGTATGCTCAGCCCCATTGGTCTCCCTTTGCGTCCGGTAAAAGCTTCTTGTATAAAAATAAATTATTAACTAAAAACAACAAATTACTCAAACAAACTCTTTTGTGGATGTGGATGAACAGGGGGTGGAGGCTTGCAATTTCTACATGCAAAACGGACACTGTAAGTTCGGGCGCACCTGTAAATTTGATCATCCGCTTCCAGGTGCAGTCACCTATGGTGGTCCATCAGAATTACCAATTCCTACGATTCCAGCCTCCATATCATTCTCAGAAAGGTCCAAAATGGACACCATGTTTACTCAGGGTCAGACCCAGACTGGGTCTTCACCTGAAGTTCAGATTTCCGGTCAAACGTCTCCTCAGACAAGGTAGTGGTGCTGCTGGTGGATTTAGATTATTCCACTTGCTACATTTGTCAGGTGTTACGTATAGTAAGTAAGATATATGTGGTGAAGTGTGTTTATTTATATTATTATTATTATTATTATTATCTGTATAGCAAATATTGATGCTGCTGTGTAATTTTGAATTTATGACACTTTTGGTTGCATTGAATCTGATCTGGGAATAAAAGGATGAGACAGAAGGCTGTTAAGTTAACTAACCATTTTTCTTACTTTTAAACTGTGTTTAATAATTTCCCAATTTGGTAGTGGGGATTGGGTTCCATTTTTGAAATTAGTTAACCATCTCAAATTCGATCAACTTAAAATACGTAATTCTTGGTGTATATTCTAATGTACGTTATTTATTTTCTTGAGGAAATGACGAAAATATATTATTTTATTTAATAAAGTAAGCAAAAATTGAATTAACCAAAAATAATATTCGATCTAATTTTAAAATATAGTTCCAATTCAATCTAAAAATGAAATATTTTTTTTATTAAGTTGGAAAGCAAATATTATATTCTACTGGTTACATCAGAACCAAACAAAATTAATTTAGTTACTAGTAAAGTTCAAAAGAAGAAATAAAAAACCGGTTATATAAAGGTAAAGTTAAAAAGAAGAGTTGTATATAAAAGCAAAAAGATTATTTAGTAAAGTAGAATTGGGGGAAAAAAAAATTGGGTTATAGATCCACCGAAGTGGGTAGCCTTAACCGGATGTGTGGTAACAGGTAAGCCCGAAGGCTGTTCCCGTCCCTGTCAGGGGAGATGCCAACCATCTCTCCTTCTTACGAACACGTCATATTGTCTTCCAGTTTACTTAATAAATCCCTTTTTATTTTATCACAAATCCGATGTGGGACGCTTCTTCAAATGTATTTATCTAGAATATCAAGTTTCGTTAGTCGATTTGCCATATTTTCTAGCGATTTTCTCGTTTCTACCGAAGAGTCATCGATTTGAAGATGATGCTACTCCTTACTGATCCTTATTCCAGCAACTAAAGGTATAATTCTCTGTATTTTTTTTTGAGCGATGAAGAACCCTTATTTCATTCTTTGAGTTCGGAATTTGCATTTATCGATTGCTATTTTGTACATCATAGATGATTTAAGTTTGAAATTATTGACTGCTGCATTATATTGATAGACGATAGAAACGTACTGGTGTTATTGTGTTTTTTTCTTTTCTGATTTTTTTAAAGGACAATTTTGTAGATGGATTTGAAAGTTTGAACAAGCCTAAATTTGTACAAATGGCGATCATTGTGTCTCATTAGGAAAGTGAGACTTCATATATCAGTAATCTTCTGACCAAAAATGATGACGTGATAGTTGTTGCCATGACTAATGTTCATGGTGAAAACAGTTTGAGATCAACGTTTTGAGAAGTTATAAATTTTCCAAATTTATGTTGTTGCTTCAAATTAAAGTGGTACAGATGATGATGAAGATTATAAACTCGATCCTGTTTATTAACTGAGATTGTGATCTCATGTAGCTAAGGATTCTCCATTCATGATCTGTTAATTATTATTCAAAAGAATAAGAAGTAATGTCATACATATTCTGGATTAATTGATACATTTTGTTATATGACAATTAGATTAGAATATATATATATATATATATATATATATATATATATATATATATATATATATATATATATATATATATATATATATATATATATATGTTAATTACAGTCATCTTGCAGACTCCATGTGGACACAACTCCTGGTTGAAATGCTTTGAGAAGTGGATGACACAAATGAAGGCATGTATCTATCTAGTTGTTAGGTAAAATATTACATTTTTTATTCCATCATTAATTAAGATGTAGTTCTTAGATGAAGCAAATTATTTGCAGCTTCCATTAAACATCATGCTCTTCGACTTCTTTAGCAGTTAAATGATTAGGCTTGTTGTTGAATGTTGAGATCTACCTAGCTATATCTTAGGCAAGACATAACCTTTCTTCCAATTTTGCATCCCACTCTTGTCAAAGCCATAACCCGGCCCACATGCATGAAATACAAGATTTGACAGAAAACCTTTTTTGCATTTCTTTGTATGCTTGCTAGTAAACCAATTAATGACCTACTAATTAATAAGATCATGAAATATTGATATTTGTATGATGACATTTCAAAAGATTTCTATTATGGTAAATCAGTAATGGTGCAAATTTGGTCTTTGTGTTTAGCAAAAAGTTGGAGTAGGTTCTGTCAGGTACAAAAGACTGCAAAGAACATCCAATAAATTATGTAGGTTATTTATTTTGATTCATCTGATTTCTTTGTGTTTAATTTTTTGGTTAAATAAGCTGAGAAGACGATGAATAAATTTTTATTGATTCAAGAAGATGAAGCTTAAAACCAATTCAAATCAGCCAAAATGAATTCCAAACATAATCATAAACATTGATATTATGGATTTAAGAAAAGGAATATCAAAACACATTTAAACATCAATACAATCGAATATAGTCATCTTCAGCCTATGAAACCCACTCTTTCTGCAAGTAACCCAGATTTTTTTTGAAGATCAAATAGAACAAACCCACAACTAAGAAGAACAATGAAAAAGACGAAAGAAGGTTTAATATTAAAATTCAAGATCAAATCTACACAGAAACAAAGAAATACTTGTGCTTTATCTTTTTTCTAATAATCAACACATTGCATACAACTTTAGTTATTATTATATACCTTACATACACCTACTATTTTAGTCTTAAATCTACACATTTTATCCGAAGCAAGATATAAACCCTCAACTTATGCTAAAGGGTTCCTATCCCTATGATACTGCTATGCCAAAGTCCATTTTGTAACACTTAGAATATTGTTTAATGTTTTATTAACAAATGAAGGGCAAAAATATAAAAAAAAATGTTTTTTTTTCAACATGATAACATAAATTTCTTTCCAACTTTAGAACACACCTAATCAATTCTTTTTCCATTATTTTTTCATCGATTTCTTTACCTTCCCTTTCCTTAATTGTAACTCGAGAACAAGGCATCAATGAATCATCAATGGGATAAAACTCGAGAACATGAATAGTTCCGCATGTGGAATCTCACTAAGAACCCAAAACAAGATCCAAACAAAACGGTGAAAATGAATAGTTGCTTATGTTCCGGATTAAGATAAAATTTGTCTCCTAGCAATGATAATTTAAACTGACTAAATCACCATGATAATTGGTCAACTAGATTTTACAACTATAAAGACCATTCATATCAATTTTTTCAACACAATTTAATATGTTTTTATGTTAATGGTATCGATATGTACAATCACTCACTAGTCACTACAAGCACCCAATACTTAAGGGTCAAGGCCCTCTTCGTTATATAGCCCATTGTCATGGGCAAATATCTAATGAACGTGTTGACCGAGAAGACGAAGACCATGCCACTAGATTAGTTTGTCATTAGGTTCAAAAGTAGGGGTGACAAAATGAGCCATCATGTCGTTTTTTTTTATTTTTTATTTTTTATTTTTTATTTTTTTTTCTTCTGATACGACACCACACGAAGTCGTGTTTTTTTAACTAACACAAAAATGTACCAATTAAAAAATGACAAACACGACACGACATGACAAAGATAACATAATATAACAATTAGTTTATTTAACTAATATTTAATCATACATAACACGACAAAAGCGAAAAAACATGTCAAAAAAATGCTAAATCGTGTTGAATTTTGAACACGATCACAAATACGACACAACGCGATATCGTGTTTTTTACACTTAACACAAACATAACACGAACATGAATTCAAATTTCATTTTCGTCCAAATTTCATTTCGTGGTGTGTATTTTTATTATGATGTGTCATCAATTGCCACCCTTATTCAAAAGGGCCCCGTCTAAATTAATGACGTTATTAGTCTAGTCGTTGTTTGGCCAAGTCACTGAAGAGTTTGACAATGAAGGGGACAATAGCAGGTTAGACACAACTGGTCATGAGGGGGGGGGGGTAGGGGCTATTGTCGCTTCCCTGATGAACCCATGACAAGGTTAAACCAATTGTCATACGTAATATGGGACCTCGGTACGTTACACATGCAAGAAGTTGTGATATCTTGTTTTGGGACGTTTCTTAATTCATGGTTTGTGGATCGTAATTCGACCATGTAAGGCCTTGGGTTTTAAGGGAATGGAGTTTAGACTCTATTGGATGTTGTTGGTGTTGGATAAGTAATTTAAACCTTGGATTGTTCGTTGTAAGCTAAGGAATAAAATGGGAAAGGTAATGTTTTAGGCTTCTTGCATAAATTACAGATTTTAGTTCGAGATGTTTTTAGTCATAAGTAACTAGATAGAGTGGTGGGGCTCGTCGATACCTTTTTGTGTATATAAAGATCATCAAAAACGGAGTTGAAACAAGAAGTTATGGCTGTTTGAAGTTAGGCAAAGGGTGTCTGGTAGTACGCAACGCGTATACAAGGGAGTATGCAGGGCGTACATGCTGAGGGTGGGATGTGTTTTTAGTGGAGTACGTAGGACGTACCCAAAGTTACACATGACGTAATTCCGCAGTGTAAAAACGCTAATTTCAGGGTTTTGAGCCATATTTAAGGTCTCTAACCCCTAGGGGGTCCTTCCTATCATGAGTCTCCACCCTCTTAAGTCTCTGACTCGAAACCCTAGCCTCATCTCACTTATTTTGAGCCGTGGTATAATTTATGAGCTTATTTCTCCATTAGAAGGTGGAATCTTGAAGAACAAGGTGGTGGCAAAGTGTATGGAAGAAGGATTCAAGCATAGATCCAACAAGATCACATCATTTTTGGACCATTGTGAGTAAAAAGCCTCAAACTTTCTCATTAGTTTCATAGATCTTGTTAATTGCATAAAGTTTAGATATTGAAAGTTTGTGACCTTGTTATGGATAAAGTTGGAAACTTTATCCATCTAAACATCATATTGATTCAGATCTGAAGGGCGGAGACTTGGACTTAATGGATTAAGTTAAGAAAGATGCATTTTGGTCATTTTTGAGACTTAAAAACTAGATCTTGTTTGTTTGTGTAACATCCCGAGTTCAGGAGTGCAAGTTCAGGGTTCAAAGTACAAATGTGAATGGTCAACTCGGCGAGTCCATGGGTGGACTCGGCGAGTAGGGTCGCGATTCTGGTCGTGTGTTAAGTGGCCAACTCGGCGAGTCGGTGGCTGGACTCGACGAGTTGGTGCTGTGTGGAGAAAACCCTAATTCCGGGGGTTGAGCCTTATATAAAGGACATAATACCCTCTCCCCAGCCTCCTTACTCTCCCTTGAAGTCCAGAAACCCTAATACGGGTTTGTGAGTGAATTAGAGAGCATTTGGACCTTGAAGCAGTGTTTGTGGAAGAGATCTTTGAAGGCTAAGAGGCTTGGAGCAAGGGGCTTTGCAAGGTTTTGGCTTATTCTTCTGTTGGAGTCTTCTTTGGAGGTAAGGATTCGTTGCTTGAGCTGTTACCCATCTAGATCTATCATTTGTGGGATTTTTGGGAATTTATCTAGTGATATCTTGAGTTTGGAGGTTGGATCTGAGGTTGCTACCTCAGATCTAGAGTAGTGATGATCCAAAAGAGCATAAAGTCCCTGTTCAAGAGCTGTTGATGAAGCCTTTTAGTCCCAAACCCTAGACCTAGAGTGTATTATGCTTAGATCTCCTTGGATTCACATAAAGTTTGCCACTTTACATGATGGATGGCTTGTATAAGAGTAGATCTATGGATTGGAGACCCTGCATGGCTTGGAAAGACAAGACCGAGTCACATGGGTGTACTCGGCGAGTTGCATGAAGACAGGCAACAACTCGACGAGTTGGAAGAACAACTCGGCGAGTTGGTTGAAGATAGCCTTGGACTCGGCGAGTCTGGTCGTGAGGTCCTAACCTTTTTCTGGTTAAGTTGTGAATCGGTGAGTCAAGGGATGACTCAGTGAGTTGAGTATGGATAGACTCAGAGTTGTGGGACTCGGCGAGTCTTGGGGCGACTCGGCGAGTTGAGTCGTGTTATGGGAGTTTCAGAGCATGGGGACTCGACGAGTCAGCGGGTTGACTTGACGAGTAGAGTCAGTTAGGAGGTTGACTTTGACTTTGACGAAGTGTTGACCAGTTGACTTCCAGGGGTATTTTGGTAATTGTTGGAATTATTTTAAGTTCAGTGGTTTGGTGTTGGCTGGTGATTGAGATCGTGTCAGTGGTCGGAGCAGCTCGGTCTTGTCTTTTCAGTCAGCAGTTGCGAGGTGAGTTATCCTCACTATATTGACAGGGTCTACGGCACCAAGGCCGGCCCTTTATCGGATTGTAATCCGGGTATCGTTGTTATGTTGTTGCTTTGCTATGTTTGCATCCTGGTAGTTAGGGTGGTATATGTTAGAGAACTGGTTAAGGTCGGTATCCTGGTATATAGGATGATGCTATGCTAGTGACCGGTTATGTCGGTATCCTGGTTAGGATGATGTTATGATATGTGATCAGCTAGATCGGTTTGATTTGGATGTGAATTGTTATATGATTGAATGTTTATGTGCACATGGTTGTTGGATTGGGGTTGGGTTGAGGTGGGTCCTGCTTTGTGCTATAGGCCAACATACCCAGGGCAGACCGGTTATCCCGAAGGCCCAACTAGCGGTCCAGATAGGCTGTAGGCTCCAAGAGGGCGGACCAGACGTGCCGAGGCTCGGAGAGTGGACCAGGCCGACTGAAGGCCCGGTGCAGGCGGACCAGTCATACTGTAGACTCAGAGAGTGGACCAGGTGGATTAGAGGCCCGGTGCGGGCGGACCAATCACACTGTGGACTCGATGTATATGGCTAGACTCGGAGGGTGGACTAGGTGGATTGAGGCCCGGTAGGGCGGACCAGTCACACAGTAGACCCGAAGTGCATGACTGTTCTGTGTTCTGTTATGATATGGCATGTTATGTGTATGGTATATGTGGTTGGTATTTTGGGGGTATCTCACTAAGCTTTCGAGCTTACAGTTGTGGTTTAAATGTTTCAGGTACTTCAGGAGACCGTGGCAAGGCAAAGGCGTGATCGTACCGCTTCTCATGTTCTTGTTTTATGATATGGTTCTGGGAATACTCTGATAATAAATGTATTAAAAACCTTTTTGTAATAACTTAATGAAACTGGGTGGTTTTTGAAAAGTTTAAATTGGGTTGAAATTTTTAGAGCGTTACAGTTTGTACCGTCCAACTGGATAAAGTTGGAAACTTTATCCATTATGAATCTCTTAGGAACCATAAAAAATGTGATCTTGGTCCTTCTATTTCTTCCATGCAAGAGTTATGATGTCTTTTCTAGCCTTGAAAAGTCATAAATGTGGAAACTTTATGACTTAGAACGATGTGTTGGGTTTAGATCTGAATTTGGATGAAAAGTCTTTAAGGAATAAACACTTAATGAGAGGAAGTGGGAATCTGCCGAGTACTCTGGGCGTACCGAATGGTACGCTGTGCATACCTGGTTGATGCCCCACAATCTGGCCAATGGTGCACTACGCTGGGCATAGTGGCTGAGTACACTGAGCGTACTCAGTCTATGTTGACTTCCCTTGACTTTTTGACTTTTTGGCTTTGACCTTTGACTTAGGGACTGGCCAAGTTTGACCTAAGGGCATTTTGGGTAATCTGAGTAGTAGTTGGAGTTTAAGGCCCAATTATTTGTATAGGTGATCAGTAGAGGCAATGTTCGAAGCAATATTTTGTCCAACTATCTTTTCTGACTGTGATGTGGGTTTTCTTCACTGTAATGTTGACCTAGTAGATTATGTATCCTGGTTTAGAATGTTGCTATACTGTAGTGATTTGATGAGATCTTCATGTTTTTCTGTTTGTTGTTATATATTTATCTGTTGCATATGTCGACATAGTGTGGTTTGGGTTGAGGCTGTATTGCTTTGTGCTGTCGGACAACAAACCCAATGGCAATCTAATTGGGAGATTGTGGGCCAGAGTAGTAATTCAATCGGGAGATTATGGGCCAGTAGCAATCCGATCGAGATAATATGGTCCAGAGTGGCAATCCAACCGGGAGGCTGTGGGCCAGGGTAATCCAGTCAGGAGACTGTGGACCCATAATGCATTATGTATATTGTTTTGGTTGTGTATGGTACCTTGGGGGAACTCACTAAGCTTTGGCTTACAATTTGATTTTATGGTTTCAAGTACATTAGATGATCGGGGCAAGACAAAGGTGTGAATGTGCACATCATCCTTGGATATTTGGTTGATTTAGGATTTCAGGATACTCTAATTTGACTATGTGCTTGAAAACAATGTTTTTGTACGGTTTATGGATTATTAAAGGGTTTTTTTTTTTTTTTTTAAAAATGAAAATTTTTACTCTGGATTTGGGATGTTACAAAACTAGTGTTGAACTTGAAACCGTGACATCACGATGCAAATGTATTGGTTTTATTAGGCTTAAATCAAATGGGCTAACATAATCATACCTTACCAGGAGAAAAAAAGGATTTGGAAATATAATTTAGACAAAATTTCATAATTGGTCTGTGTGATTTGCAAAATATCTCACTTTGAGACTTTCAAGGAAAATGTCACGTCGGTGGTCCCTGTGGTATGCAAAATTACATGAAAGGTCCTCATGCTGTTAAATCTAACTTTTCAGCTATTAGATTTTAATGAAAACGAGTATTTTACCCTTGTACCAAATTTGCAATATACTACAAACCTCAAGGAGCATTTGTGTAATTTTGAAAATTTGAAATTATATATATATATATATATATATATATATATATATATATATATATATATATAATATTTTAGTTATTTATAGTTTTTCTAATATTTTTATTTATTTTGATTCAAGTAAATGAATAAAACTTCAATTTAAAATATACCGGGACCCAATTTTCCCCTATTTCTGAAGCATATTATACCCTTCCAGGGTGAGACATTTAGTAGAACCATATTACCGACCTGAAATTCCAACTCCGATCAGCGCTAGTCAGGGTAACTCTTCTGCCGACTCTGAGCTATCTGCAGTCTTTGTCTGATCTGGTGAATAAGCTTTGTAGTCTAAAGACTATGTCAGACCTTCCCATGACTCTGTGACAACCTCTCCCCAACACACTGGGGTCAAAATCTCAGATCATACAAGAGCTCAAAAGGCGGGGCATCAATGCTGGAGTGGTAGCTGTTGTTGTAGGAAAACTCTACAAGGGGTATGTAGGAATACCAACTCCCACCAAAATGTATGACCTAAGCCCACAACATATCCTCAAGTTTCTGGATGGTTCGCTAACTCTGATCGTCGGTTTGTGGATGATAAGCAGAGCTGGAATATATCCTCGTGCCGAGTTCCTCGTGGAACTTTTGTCAGAATCGGGAAGTAAACCGAACATCTCGGTCTGATACAATAGAGACCGGAACCCCATGACGAGCAATAATCTCCCGAACATACACATCAGCCAACTTTTTGGCCAAGGAGCTCTCCCGGAGGGCCAAAAAGTGGGCTCTCTTGGTCAATCGATCCACGATGACCCATATAACATCAAATCCCTTGGCGGTCTTCAATAACTAGGTGATAAAATCCATGGTGATCTGTTCCCCCTTCCACATGGGAACCTCTAAAGGTTGCAGATTGACATGTGGTCTCTGATGCTCGACCTTGACCATCCTACAGGTTAAGCACATCTTAACATACTAGACTATCTCCCTCTTCATACACGGCCACCAGTAACTCAGTCTCAAATCCCAATACATCTTGGTGGCACCCAGGTGTATCGAAAAGCGAGTCTTATGAGCCTCCTCAAAAACCATCCGTCTGATCCCATCAGAAATTGGAACCCAAACCTGACCACATTGGGTCAACAATCCCCGACTATCGGTGACAAACCTGTCAATCTCTCCCCTGATCCTCTCCTGCTTCCAGTTCTCCTTCCTGGCTCCTTCTGCCTGTGCCCCTCTGATCAAATCCAAAATTGGGGAATCAATGGATATCCTCATACACATCTCTCCAGCTGAAGATCCCGCCGACTTGCAGCTCAAAGTATCCGCAACTACATTTGCTTTACCCAGATGGTAAATGATCTCGCAGTTATAATCCTTGACTACGTCAAGCCACCTGTGCTGCCTCATGTTCAGGTTCGGCTAGTCAGTAAGATATCGCAAACTCTTGTGATCAGTGTAAACGGTACAACAGACCCCATATAGATAATGTCTCCAAATCTTGAGGGCAAAAACTACTGCCCCCAACTCCAGGTAATGAGTAGGATATCGTGCCTCATGCGACTTCATCTGCCGAGAAGCATACGCAATCACTTGTCCCTTCTACATAAGAACTGCCCCCAAACCAATGATGAATTCATCACAAAATACCACGAAATCTTCAACACCCTCCGAAAGGGTCAATACCGGGGCCTCACATAACCTCTGTCGCAGCGTCTGAAATGCCGTATGCTGCTCAGGGCCCCATCGGAAATCAACTCCCTTTCTCTTCAGACGAGTGAGGGGTACAAAAATCTTAGAGAAATCTGGATAAATCTCCGATAATATCCCGCCAAACCTAATAAACTCCTGATCTATGAGCGAGATTTCAGAACATCGCACTGCATCAAGGCCTCGATCTTAGCCAGATTGAACAAAATCCCATTTTGGTTAATGGGATGTCCCAAGAACTAGACATCTCGTAAACAAAACTCACACTTCAAGAACTTTGCATATAACCGTTCTTGCCTCAACACTCCCAAAAGCTCTCGAAGGTGCTCCTCGTGCTGCTTTCTGGTTTTGGAATACACAAAGGTATCATCAATGAACACAATAATTGATCGATCGAGCATTGACCTGCATACCCGATTCATCAAATCCATAAACACTACAGGCGCATTGTTAAGCCTAAATGGCATCACCACGAACTCGAAATGCCTGTAACGAGTCCGAAACGTGGTCTTCTCCACGTCCTCCTCTCTCGCCCTCACTTGATGATACCCCTACCTCAAGTCGATCTTGGAAAACCAAGATGCACCCTACAAATGATCAAAGAGGTCGTCAATCCGCGGAAGGGGATAATGGTTCTTCACCGTCAACTTGTTAAACTCCTGGTAATCATTGCACATCCGGCGTAAACCATCATTCTTCTTGACGAACAGTATCAGCGTTCCTCACGGCGAACTGCTCGGTCTGATGAATTGCTTGCTTAACAGCTCTTGAAGCTGAGAGGCCAACTCTTACATCTCAGGTGGTGCCAAGCAGTACGACGCCTTGGCAATCGGAGCTGCACATGGCACTAGGTCAATCCTGAACTCAACCTGCTTCTCGGGAGGCACAATGGGTAACTCCTTCGGAAATACATCAACAAACTCCCTGACAACCGGCACATCTGAAACTGAGACCTCCTCTCCTACCCGAGTATCAACTACATAGGCAAGGTAACTTATACACCCATAGTGAATATACTGCCGAGCCCTAGCCGCCGAACAAAACCCTGATCCAACCCCTGTACCCTCTCCGTAGATAACTAGTTCTCCCCACTTGGGGTTCGAACTATCACTCGCTGACCCTCGCAATCGATCATAACACCAAACCTGCTCAACAATCCATCCCCTCTATCACACACACATCCCTCATGGGGATCGAAATCATATCTATCGGATAAGTGACCCCAAAGATCCTCAATACACAACCATGGTATACTCAGAAACCCCATGATCGTTGGCGATAGAAACCTGAAACGGACACTCCAACTCACTATGGGTCATACCAAAATCCATACTAAAAGATCGAGACACGAAGGACCCACTCGCGCACGAGTCAAATAACACAAGAGCATGCAAAGAGTTCGCTAAGAATGTACCTATTAGAAACATAAACATAAGAATACCATAAGTTAATCGACATAACAATAAATACAAACATAACTGTTACAATGTATTGCGCTGCCCTGGCCTCCTCGGCAGTGAGCTGAAAAGCACGACCCCAAACCCTCGGGGGTTCCGCCCTACCTTGGCGCTCATCGGTGATCCTCAGGGTGGTGGGCGTCAGGCCTTATGCCGACTTGGCGGCGAGCAATGGACAGTTGACCTTTACAAGATGGACCTGATCACAAGGGTAGCAAATCCTGGTGTTCGGTATCGGGGCTGGCTGGTGACAATCCATCGCAAAGTGCCCCTCGTTGCCACATTTTTGGCATCTGGAAGTAGATCAACAAGGACCCTCATGAACCTTGCCGCACTTGCCACAAGTGCGACCCTTCTGACTCCCAAATCTCACATCAGCGACCTTGAACTGTTTCACCGCAGGCTGCGATTGCACCGGAGTCTGCCTTTGCTCTCTTTGCTCCTCTGTCTAGAGCTCCAACTCAATCTCCTGCCGCCTAGCGGCATCCTGTAACTCCGCAAGTGTACTATAACACTGAGTAGACACACACTAGCAGATGTCCGTCTTGAGCATGCTCTAGTACAGGGTCATCTGAGCTTGCTCAGAAGTAGCAAACTCAAGGAAAAACAACACTCTCGCAGTAAACATCTTGGTGATCTCGGTCCAGACTCCGTCCCCTGCCTTAGGTCCAAATACTCCCGGGCTAATCTCTCTCTCTCTCTCTCTCAACCAAAGGGACATATCTCGAGCGTAACATATCAGAAAACTAATCCCATGATACAACAACTCTCTGTTATGGAGTGTATGAACTAGTAACCAACGTCCACCAATCCTCCTCTCCAGACCGAAGAAGGTTTAGAGCGCACTTGACCTTCTGGTCAATCGGGTAGGAGCAAGTAAAGAAACATCCTTAACGTGAGACAACCACCTTATGGTAATGATCGGATACTAAACCCCATCAAATATCGGGGGATTCATATTTTTGAAGTCCCGATACTAGAAAGCTCTCCCCCTCTAATCCCCATAGTAGCAGCAACCTTAGAAAGTGCAACATATCGGTCATCAAAGAACTCTATCTTGGCGGTATTGATAGAACCAAACAACTTTGATATCTGGCCCCAAACAATAGAAACAACCTCAGCATGAATCATCTCCCTAACTTGCTACTCAGACAATCCTGGCCAATCCTGATCACCCGCTCTTGCTCCTGATCCAGATCCTGACTAAAATCGCCTTGTAACCACCACACTGAAAATAAACCAGAAAATATCAGATGAGGTGTATATCATACCACATGAACCATTCCACAACAAAACCCTAGGGGTTGTGACTTCCCTGCTACGCGTACGGGTGTCCTGTGCTTCCAGTAGTACGAGCCCATACTAACTTCCGCAGCTACCTGTATTTGTCTCAAGAGATCACCACAACAACCCTAACAGCGCACACTAGAATAATCATAAATCCTATTCTCACTCCCTAGAGAAAGGCTAGATATTCCTCAACTTTTCGAATGACCCCACATAACTCATCCTTGAAACTTCCACCAACCCTGCAGCACTCATGTATGCTAATCATACATAACACTGAATCCTATAGACAGTCGAATACTTGATTCTACCTTAAGCCCACAACCAGAAAAGGAACAAGAAATAGGGCAAAATCAAACATTCTCAGGCTATAAAATCTTAGTTATGTATAATTTTGATGCATATACTAAGCAACTACATTAATGTTGTGAATTTCATTGAAGAATAATCCTAGGCTATCAAGCATCATATAATCAGGCAATTCTATCATGCAAATTCCTGAAGATCCCGAGCCTATCACTAGAATGTTGTTCTATCATAAACATAATAACAAATACCTGTGTGGTAACTTGGGGTATACTTATTGGCTCCAGTTGATCATACACATCACGTCCTTCCTTGGTTACTTTTGAAACAATTTAAAAAAAATCATTTTAAAACTTTTACAGTTCCTTAGTTTGATTCTGGATTCACACAGATATTCCTCAAATTTGCTTAAACCAAGGCTCTAATACCAACTTGTAACATCTCAAAAATCACAACAAATTTAAACTTTTCAAAACAACCCATTTAGTAAAAAGAAGTGTTTACATAACCATTCTTTCCAAAAACATTATTAAAAAACAGAGTCTCCCAAGATAAAAAAAAACATAAAACCAACGGGCCGCTCCGGATACGGTGGTTGGAAAGAAAATGCACCAATATTTTTTTGTCCAAGTAGTAAGCATCCATTGTCCATCTGTATTTTCTATGTGGTCATCTAGATCTCCTGTTCCGTCAGATTTTCTAATTTATGGTGTATTTTCTTTGATTGGTAGTTCATATTCTCTTATACTTCTTACTAAAGGTGAATTGTCGAACTGTAGGACCCATCTAGTATTTGCATCTCCATTTGTATTGTTGCTTCTGTTATGGACCACCAATGTGGTTTGTTTCTAAGGCAATGATTGTCCTTCTGGAGGTTGACGGGCGTATGTTTGCTAGTGTTGAGGCGTGCAATATGCTTGATAGTGTGCATACAAGAATGGTGGTGGAAATGGCATGTATGGATGCGTGTTTTGATGTCTTGCTAGGGTGTTCGTAAGTTGTTGTTGCAACAAAGGTGGCAATGTTTTGAACATTATTGTGAGTAGTAAGTCTTGTTGGTCGTCCAGTTGTACTTCCCTTTACCGTGCTTAAAACGTTGACCGTCTCCATCGTGATTGAGGTTGTTTGCCTGACTTTTTTTTGTAACACCCCGATTCCCAAGTATAAATTTTATAGCTTTATATTCATATTTGAAGGCCTACTCGATGAGTTGGATGCCCCAACTCGTCGTGTAGAAAAGGATATGGCCGCGTGACATAAGGGACCTATTCAACGAGTTGGAGGACCCAACTCGACGAGTTGGAGCTGGAATGTGAAACCCTAATTTCCAAGGTTTTGGACCCTATTTAAAGGCTCATTAGCCACCCTTTGCCTCTCTTATCGTCCCCTCAACCTCAGAAAACCCTAATCATGTATTACTCCTCATTTTGTGTGTGTAAAAGCTTAGAAGGTGGTTTTTGTGAAAGAAACTTGAAGACTCAAGAGCTTGGATCAAGGAGAAGCTTGTAGATCCAGTACATACTCTGTCTTGGCTTCCATTTGAAGGTAACAAGTCGTTACCTTGATCATTCTAGTGTTAGATCTCCTTATTCAAGGGTTTAAGGCCATTTTTGGCATATTTGTGTGTCATTTCTAGTATTGAGCATGATATGAAGTTGTAACTTCAGATCCGGACTCCTGTAAGCCTCATAGTCATAAAGTTATTGAATTTATCAAGCTTTGGCCCTTCTCTTTGGCTTAAACCTCTTCCTTAGCTTGGTTTTGGCATTTAAGGCTTTGCATGCACGTAAAGTTTGCAACTTTACGTGGTAGCCATGCCCTAGGAGGCTAGATCTACAATTTGGAGCCTTGGTTTTGCTTAAAAGTGTCTGAATAAGAAAAGGACTAAAGGGACTCGATGATTTGTTGTTGGATTAGGTGTCTAAGCCCATAACTATAATTTGTATGTACCTGACCCGATAGCAGCATGATCCATTTCGGGTTGCCTTCACCAGAACAATTTGATAGATGGATATTTGAGTAAGAGGTTATTTATGATTTATAATGTATTATATGTATAATATATTAATTGAGGAATCATATTATTTAATTAGTATTGATCAAGAATTAATTTAGTGATCAAAAGAGACTAATTAAATTGATACATATGAGTTGGATTAATGATCCATGGTTTGATTTATGATGGGCTTATTGGTTAATCCATGAAGTATTTATCCAAATAAGATGGATGGATATGGGCTAATGTGTATGGATTAGGGTTACACATGATCCTTGATATTCTACACACACACACACACACACACACACATATATATATATATATATATATATATATATATATATATATATATATATATATATATATATTTACAAGCCTACAATCGGCTGGACTTACTATTACTTGTATTATAAGAAGAGAAATCGGTTTTGAGTCTCCTTAGCCTCTCTCATATCCATCTAGATGTTTATTGGTGTTTGTGACTTTTTTGAGGCACAATAATTGGGGTGCTAAGCTCTTGAAAGGCCAAGTCTTACTAGCTACATCAAGAGGTAATCTTCTAACTAGTTTTATTATGTTGTTTATGTCAAATTGCATACTAGTTAGGCTTCGTGCTTTGGAAACCAATATTGTGTGTATAATTAGAGAAAACTTAGATCCAAAGCATTAGGGTTGTATGTGCACCGTAGGAATGTTAAAGTACATAAAACCCAATAGTTGCATGGTCAACTCGACGAGTCGGATGAAAATTTCACGTTTTTGGTTTTGCATGGACTATGCGAGTTAGAGAGATGACTCGATGAGTTGGTTAGGGTTTTCCCGACATTTTGGACACTACATGGACTCGACGAGTTGTCTGGAAACTCAAAAAGTCAACTAGGGTTTTCACGATTCTTTGAGTTTTGAAGGAAACTCGACGAGTCAGTGGTTATAGTCGACGAGTTGGGTCAGCATGGACTGTTGATCTTGACCGTTGACTTTGACTTTGACCAAGGGTTGACCAATTTGACTTTTAGGGGTATTTTGGTAATTTGGATATTTATGGAAGTGGATTATTGGTTGCTATAGGTGTTGGTGTTTGGAGCCGTGTTTCGGGAGTTTGATATTTCAGTTCCGATCGACATTGTGAGGTGAGTTGTCCTCACTATACTAACAGGGTCGAAGGCACCAATGCCGACCCTTTTTGGATTTATATATGGGTTTATTGCATGATGATATGCTTAGTGACCTGTTAGGTCGGTATTCTGGTATATAGGATGATGCTATGTTAGTGACCTATTAGGTCGGTATCCTGGTATATAGGATAATGCTATGATTAGTGATTTGTTAGATCGGTTTGACTGGTTGTATATGCTAGCATTGATATCTATGTGTTGATTGTGTTTGAGGGTGGGCTGAGGCAGACCTGCTTCGTGCTGTAGGCCAACATACCCAGGGCGGCCTGGATAGACTGCATGCCCGGTAGGGCATATCAGTCAGGCCGAAGGCCCGAAGAACGGTCTAGACAGGATGAAGGCCTGGGTAGGCGGACCAGACATGCTGAAGGTTCTGAGAGTCGGTCATATAGACTGTAAGACCGGTGAGGGCAATCCAGTGATTAGTAGACTCTATATGCATGTTGTTTATTTGCTATGATATGGTTATGTTGTATGTCGTTGGTATTTTGGAGGAACTCACTAAACTTCAGGCTTACAATTTTGGATTTTGTTTCTGGTACTTCAGATGATCGCGGGAAGGCGAAGGCGTGATCGTGCACCTCCTCGCATTTTTACGATTTGATTTCTGGGATACTCTGACATGAAACTATTTTGAAAACAATTTGTAATAACTATGGGTTTTTGAATGTTTTAAAAAGTTTTAAATTGGCTTGAAATTTATGGGTGTTACATTTTTAGTTCTCCCCGCTGTCTGTGTCCTGTCATTCATCTGGTCGAGTAGGAAGTGGGGTATGTTGTTGGGGTTCTGTGGTCAGATTTGTTGATACTGCTGATGTGAAAGCGGGACATAATTTGATTGGACTGAAAGGCGTATCAGTAATTGGGCGAGTTTTTTTGCTGTTGTTTTTGCATGGTTATATACGGATGGCGTCAATGTTGCTACGTGGAGTCCCAAATACTGGTCTGGCTATCCCATCCTGGGCTTCCTGCAATGAGCACTCCAGGCAACACACTGCACAAAGTTGACAAAATGTAGGTTAGAAACCCATACCGAGGGTGGAACCCCGATATTGATCTCAGATGCCTAATTTTAGATGTCATATTTAAGGTATGGATATGTGTTATGTATGATTTCAAATAATGTTTGGTCACCTTGGTTTGCTTGGAACCTTGATTTACAGTTAGGAACTATACCGGTTCGTGGTTTCTTCTCCTGAGCCTTGCGTTGGTCCTCAAGTTATAAGGGTGAGACTCCTTTTTAATAAAATAGGTTTGCATTATCCATGTTTCCTAGGGATGCTTCATAGGTTATGTACGGGAGTAGGGTGATTTTTGCTATATGTGCTTGGTATCGCTTATGTATTTGTAGCTATGTTACCCGACCGGGTTCATTGGTTGGCCTGGTATTATGTGGGCTACCGCCCATACCCCATTACCTCTTAAAACATGTTGTAACATACAAGAGCTCAGCTGAACATCCATTTTCCCCAAAAGACTTACATGACCTTATGTTGCCTCCTTTGTAGTATCTACAATTAATGACAATTAATAAGTTGCTATGCAAGAATTAGTAACACGCTTTATTTATTTATCTATCGTTGCAGATCTGATGGAAATGATTTGATAACTGCAGATTCAAGTTAACGAAGGGAAGCTTCACAATTAAGAACAAAAGGGAAAATCGTGCATGATGAAGCTGAAAAGTTTAAGATTTTGCACTCAAAAGGGTTCCATTAAGTTCATGTATCTTGTGCCATCTTGGTTTTGCGGTGAAGTACGATCTGATTTTGAATATGATGAAAATGTTACATTAAGTTCATTGTCATGAATGTTTGTTAATTTTATTTGCTTAGGTATCAAATTTCGATAGTTATTTAGATATTTGTTTGTAAATAAAACGTTTTGAATAATGTTATTTCTAAAAGGACTTAAATTTACTTGCAACGAAAAGATGATGTTAAAGAATAACTTTTGATTTAAAGCAAGACAAAAGATATACAGTTAGTGTTTTGACAGAAGCATAGCCTAATAAAACCAATTTTAGAACCGTTCGTTCATCACTTCTTATGTTTAATTACTTAATCAAAATGTTTAGAAAGAAAAGTAGATAAATTTTATAATAAAAAAATTAAAAGAAATCGTTAGTTATTTCTTAAATATCGTATTAAGGTGTTATTATTATTCTAATATTATTAAAATTAGTAATTTATTAACAAAATATAATGGTTTTACATTATCATTATTTATTTTTAAAAATACAATTTTCTTTTAATTTTTATTTTATTTCCATGAGTTTCACAATTGTTAAATAAATGTTCTTATTTTTGTGTTTGTGCTTTTGTAGATGAGAAATGTGAGCCACTAAGTGTGAGAGTTTTCCACACATGTATTCATCCTAAGATCACAACCATCTGGAACATTGACCGTTTTCGTACACAAGTAATTATATATACATATTAATTTAGAAGTACCAGATAAACAGTTCTTTGCTTCTACTGGCTGGATTTTTTTTTTTTTAATTTTCTTTTTGTCTATTGTGTCTTCTTCAATACAGTGGTTTCCACGTGCTTTGATGGCCAATACATGTCTCTTCTTTCTTTCTTCTTTTATTATCGACTCTTCCCCACCGCGTCTAATCTCGATTTCCACAAATCTCCCACCGCCTGCTGCCTCAAATCTATCGCCTCGCATAATAAGAACATCAAGAACGTTTATCGGTTATCTTCATCAATACAGACCCTTCTTTTGGTACTAAAATAATCACTGTTTGAGTTGTGGATCCCATTCTACCAGGTTCTCCATTGTTACGTGTTTCCCATCGGCTTCTTCCAGAAAAGCACCACCGCCTACCATCTGGGTTTTACCCAATTTCAATCTCCTCTAGCCAGTCCATCGCTCTCTTCGCCACCATGACACTCAATCACATCCTCCGCCAACACCGGTAACTGTAAGTTCTCTTCTTTTACCATCTTCTTTTCTAAATCTACTCCACTTGGACCTCCCGTTATTCACTGCTCCCAGGTTCGACAATATGCGATGAAGATCAACAGAGGATAAGTAGTAGTTCTGGAAAAAAAAAAGGAGGCAGCGAACGTATAACATCGAATAGCTTTCAAGAATTTCAAAGTAATTTCTTCGATTTCTTCCCTTTTTTGTTTCTTTTCATGTTCTTGCTGTATTTTCGGTCAAATAGTTTTGCTTCTAGCTATAGTATTGAAACCGATGGAAAGTGGATAAGTGAAATATGTGTAATATTGATTGCAAAAGAAGTCGATTTTTTCGTTGGCGAGTCCGCCTCCACTACAGCAGACGCCGACAACTCTGCCTCTTCCAAACTCAACTAAAACTTTAATGCGATGTTTATCGGCTCTTAAGCTTCATACTTCCAGTTCGATCTGGACCGACACCCTTCAAATGATAGGTTATGCCTTTTCACTTTCTAGGTCCCATAAAATCACGTAATTAGCCTTTGTTGTGTGTTTTCAATAATCCCAATAATTCCCTTTTTTTATCTGTTCGCTCTGCACATTTTTCCATATAGGTATGTGTACATAGATCATATGGGCAACGTTTGTTGTTGCTAGAACAATGCGAATCGAATACCCATTTCTTTTTGGCCTGGATTGTAATTTATCCTATCTATCTTCTTCTTGATCAGAAATGTGCGTCCTGAATTGTATACAATGTTGAAGTTTGGTCATCATATATCTTTGGATAATATTTCATTCTTAGTTTACTGAACCTGGATTTATAGTTTTTTTTGTTGCAGTTTTCTTATATTTTTAACCTATAACTGAAGAATTTGATTTACCAATCATATTCTCAATGGACTCTATAAATCAAATTGTCAAATTTATCATTATAATGTTGTACATATACCTTTAATTTTGTCTTAGAATTTGTATATTAGATAAATGGGCGTGAAGCAAACGCATGGTTATATGTTCATTTTTTTGGGTATCATTTAGATTGCATATTATTTCATTTGTCTTTCCATCTTCTCCCGCTCTAACTACAATAATATACTTATAGAGATGTATATATGGTTTGATTTCTTATCCATTTTAGCTTGATTTGGATGTCAATCTTCAACTCACTCATATGTTCGATTCTGAAACACAGAGGCAAAACATGAGGGTGTTCATTACCTCACCCCTAATACACACAAAATCAAGTATACATTTATAGGGGTAAATCTGTCCAAAATTTAGGTGACGCGTCCATTAGTTGTGTGATGCATCTTTAACTTGGGACAGTTAAATATGTTCACCATTGATGGTTTTATTTGATTACTTTTTTTTTTTTTTTCCATTTCTTCACGGTACATTCTTTTAATTGCTTTGAGAATACATTTTTTTCAATTATAGTAATGATTATGTGATGAATATCACAACTTTGTCATTCTGGTTAATCATATATGTGCATGCACCTTTGTCATTCTGCTCTTCTTATAGGTCTATTTTTAATGTTTGACAAAGTGGATAGATTTCCCCTTGAACATTAAAGAGGTCAATAAATATCCCCACGAGCTTTAGGCTGATTGGCTCCCTTTTTAAGAAGAAAGAGTCTAATTTTTTTGGGTATTTGAGGCCTGAAAACTTTACTCACACATGCCTATCAGGCATGTTGGCACAATACAAATATACAATCAGGCTATTCATTATTTTGACATCAAATTTTAATAATAAATACATACATATGGTTTATTTTTTTAGTATTTGTTGTTTTTCATGTACACTTAAGATATTTTGTATTAGTATTGGATATAATGATCACCAAGACTCTTAGGGTTCTATTTGTATTGAGAAATTGATGTTTCATGATCGCTTTGAAGATGCTTTACACTGATCAATAATCACAAAGTCGTTAAACGAAGCTTCTTAATTTTTCGTTTATATTTAACTCGATTGACCTCCAACCAAAACTGTTAAAGCAAAAAAATCTGGAAAATTTTTTACTTCATCGGGACTACACTCCTATAAACTATAATCAATCATCATCACATGGGTCCCTTTCATTCAATTTTCACAAACTTTACATCAAAATGTGCGTGATCTTAGTGGAAAGATAATTTCAGTTATGGATTGATGTATTAAATGTTAACTTTGCTATTTAACTTCTACAAAGGAAGTAGAGAAGATTACATCAAAGTTGGTGTTCCCCTATATGAAGCAGCCATTAAAGGCGATTGGAAAACTACTGAAGCGATTCTTGATAAAGATCTAAAACTGGTACGCTTTAGCATCACTGAAAATCATGAAACAGCCCTTCATGTTGCAGCATAAGCAAAATGAACAAATAGTTACAAGAGTTTGTGGAAAATTTAGTGAATAAGATGGATGAAAAGGACTTAGAAATTCAAAAAAACAGTTCCAATACCGCCCTTTGTTTAACTGCTACAGCTGGAAATGTTGAAATGGTTAGGATTATGGTGAATAAGAACAAGAGGTTGCTTTCAATCCATAGTACTCAAGCAATGATGCCTCTTTATATGGCTGCTTTATTTGGTCAACATGACATGACGAAGTATCTCTATGATAATATTAAAAACTTGAGTGATGATGGTTGGACTCCTCAGAATCGTGCTGTTGGATGGAGAAAGAAAGACCAAAAAATGGCCGTAGCAGGAGATTAGGGTAATTTTTTGTTTTAAAAATTAGTTTTGTATTCATTATTTGAAATCATTTGTTAAATTTGATATCTAGAGACATTAATTAAAGATAAACCGGAGAGAATCTTTCAAAATGTAGCGAATGTTTGTAAAGTTTATGCTTAACATTCTTGGAGTAGTTATACAATTTGCAACCTTTGTAAACCATCTATTAGGAATTGTCACTATTTGGGTTCTGAATCTACTGATTTTATCCGTATGTTTCTCAGTGGTGTTTTTCGTAACCAATCCCGCAACGCGGGACTCTTCCCTAGTTATTTACTATTTGAATAGGTCGTTTACATGAGTTGAACATGTGACCTTATATATGTAGATAGACACACACAAACATGTAGCCTGATAAACAAATTATTTTTCATTTCGATCGACTGCCTAGTTTTATACCGTTAGGGTGTGTTTGTTTCATATGATGTTTTAAAAGAAGTTATAATCTGTCAAAAGGAATTGGAACGTTTCAAATAAGGATGAGAATTTGGCCCGAAAACCCGAACCGAACCGAAAACCGAATCGAACCGAACCGAATTAGACCCGAATAAGCAATTCGATTCGGTTTTTGGGTATCTATATAAGGCTTATTCGATTTTCGGGTTATTCGGTCCGGGTTACCCGAATAAGGGCTTATTTGGTCCAAAAGGACCGAACCGAATAAGAAAAGTCACATTTTTTTTTCCACTTGCACGATTGTTTATTCGGTCTTGTGTTCTGTTGATCATTACCCAAATACCCAAGTAATGTTTAATGCTTAACTTATATACTTATAGATAGATTTTTGGGTGTTTTAGATATTAGTGTTTAATATATTGCTTAATAACTATATCTTAAGAATGTGGTGGTTGGATTTTACATTTTATATATCAAGAATAGTTAATCCGTGTTATTTGTGTTTATCATAAGCTAAAAAAGTCATACAAAATACACTATTTATAATCACACTGTAAATGTTATTTGGGTTATTCGGCTCCTTAATCATCTTGTACATGTTATTTGGGTTATTCGGGCCGGAACCGAACCGAATCGAATAATACCCGAACCGAACCGAACCCGTATTTCTTATTTGGTTCGGTTTTCGGTTCATATAAGTACCCTTATTCGGTTTTCGGTTTATTCGGGTTCGGGTCGGTTCGGTTCGGTTCCGACCCGAATAACATCCCTAGTTTCAAACATTTATTTGGTAGGTAAATAATGACACACTCTATAAATCATATTTATTTTATTAATATATATTTAAATTAAATTGTAAATATATGTGAAGATATCTAAATTACCCTTTTATTAGGTTCTTCTTCATGAAACTTTCATAAAACTAATTTAGAATTATACATAATTACTCAATGACACAATAATTTAATAAAAGTAAATATAGTTGGTAACTGAAAGCCTATTTATGACTAAAAACGTTGTACTTCCCTTTACCGTGCTTAAAACGTTGACCGTCTCCATCGTGATTGAGGTTGTTTGCCTGACTTTTTTTTGTAACACCCCGATTCCCAAGTATAAATTTTATAGCTTTATATTCATATTTGAAGGCCTACTCGATGAGTTGGATGCCCCAACTCGTCGTGTAGAAAAGGATATGGCCGCGTGACATAAGGGACCTATTCAACGAGTTGGAGGACCCAACTCGACGAGTTGGAGCTGGAATGTGAAACCCTAATTTCCAAGGTTTTGGACCCTATTTAAAGGCTCATTAGCCACCCTTTGCCTCTCTTATCGTCCCCTCAACCTCAGAAAACCCTAATCATGTATTACTCCTCATTTTGTGTGTGTAAAAGCTTAGAAGGTGGTTTTTGTGAAAGAAACTTGAAGACTCAAGAGCTTGGATCAAGGAGAAGCTTGTAGATCCAGTACATACTCTGTCTTGGCTTCCATTTGAAGGTAACAAGTCGTTACCTTGATCATTCTAGTGTTAGATCTCCTTATTCAAGGGTTTAAGGCCATTTTTGGCATATTTGTGTGTCATTTCTAGTATTGAGCATGATATGAAGTTGTAACTTCAGATCCGGACTCCTGTAAGCCTCATAGTCATAAAGTTATTGAATTTATCAAGCTTTGGCCCTTCTCTTTGGCTTAAACCTCTTCCTTAGCTTGGTTTTGGCATTTAAGGCTTTGCATGCACGTAAAGTTTGCAACTTTACGTGGTAGCCATGCCCTAGGAGGCTAGATCTACAATTTGGAGCCTTGGTTTTGCTTAAAAGTGTCTGAATAAGAAAAGGACTAAAGGGACTCGATGATTTGTTGTTGGATTAGGTGTCTAAGCCCATAACTATAATTTGTATGTACCTGACCCGATAGCAGCATGATCCATTTCGGGTTGCCTTCACCAGAACAATTTGATAGATGGATATTTGAGTAAGAGGTTATTTATGATTTATAATGTATTATATGTATAATATATTAATTGAGGAATCATATTATTTAATTAGTATTGATCAAGAATTAATTTAGTGATCAAAAGAGACTAATTAAATTGATACATATGAGTTGGATTAATGATCCATGGTTTGATTTATGATGGGCTTATTGGTTAATCCATGAAGTATTTATCCAAATAAGATGGATGGATATGGGCTAATGTGTATGGATTAGGGTTACACATGATCCTTGATATTCTACACACACACACACACACACACACATATATATATATATATATATATATATATATATATATATATATATATATATATATATATATATATATATATATTTACAAGCCTACAATCGGCTGGACTTACTATTACTTGTATTATAAGAAGAGAAATCGGTTTTGAGTCTCCTTAGCCTCTCTCATATCCATCTAGATGTTTATTGGTGTTTGTGACTTTTTTGAGGCACAATAATTGGGGTGCTAAGCTCTTGAAAGGCCAAGTCTTACTAGCTACATCAAGAGGTAATCTTCTAACTAGTTTTATTATGTTGTTTATGTCAAATTGCATACTAGTTAGGCTTCGTGCTTTGGAAACCAATATTGTGTGTATAATTAGAGAAAACTTAGATCCAAAGCATTAGGGTTGTATGTGCACCGTAGGAATGTTAAAGTACATAAAACCCAATAGTTGCATGGTCAACTCGACGAGTCGGATGAAAATTTCACGTTTTTGGTTTTGCATGGACTATGCGAGTTAGAGAGATGACTCGATGAGTTGGTTAGGGTTTTCCCGACATTTTGGACACTACATGGACTCGACGAGTTGTCTGGAAACTCAAAAAGTCAACTAGGGTTTTCACGATTCTTTGAGTTTTGAAGGAAACTCGACGAGTCAGTGGTTATAGTCGACGAGTTGGGTCAGCATGGACTGTTGATCTTGACCGTTGACTTTGACTTTGACCAAGGGTTGACCAATTTGACTTTTAGGGGTATTTTGGTAATTTGGATATTTATGGAAGTGGATTATTGGTTGCTATAGGTGTTGGTGTTTGGAGCCGTGTTTCGGGAGTTTGATATTTCAGTTCCGATCGACATTGTGAGGTGAGTTGTCCTCACTATACTAACAGGGTCGAAGGCACCAATGCCGACCCTTTTTGGATTTATATATGGGTTTATTGCATGATGATATGCTTAGTGACCTGTTAGGTCGGTATTCTGGTATATAGGATGATGCTATGTTAGTGACCTATTAGGTCGGTATCCTGGTATATAGGATAATGCTATGATTAGTGATTTGTTAGATCGGTTTGACTGGTTGTATATGCTAGCATTGATATCTATGTGTTGATTGTGTTTGAGGGTGGGCTGAGGCAGACCTGCTTCGTGCTGTAGGCCAACATACCCAGGGCGGCCTGGATAGACTGCATGCCCGGTAGGGCATATCAGTCAGGCCGAAGGCCCGAAGAACGGTCTAGACAGGATGAAGGCCTGGGTAGGCGGACCAGACATGCTGAAGGTTCTGAGAGTCGGTCATATAGACTGTAAGACCGGTGAGGGCAATCCAGTGATTAGTAGACTCTATATGCATGTTGTTTATTTGCTATGATATGGTTATGTTGTATGTCGTTGGTATTTTGGAGGAACTCACTAAACTTCAGGCTTACAATTTTGGATTTTGTTTCTGGTACTTCAGATGATCGCGGGAAGGCGAAGGCGTGATCGTGCACCTCCTCGCATTTTTACGATTTGATTTCTGGGATACTCTGACATGAAACTATTTTGAAAACAATTTGTAATAACTATGGGTTTTTGAATGTTTTAAAAAGTTTTAAATTGGCTTGAAATTTATGGGTGTTACATTTTTAGTTCTCCCCGCTGTCTGTGTCCTGTCATTCATCTGGTCGAGTAGGAAGTGGGGTATGTTGTTGGGGTTCTGTGGTCAGATTTGTTGATACTGCTGATGTGAAAGCGGGACATAATTTGATTGGACTGAAAGGCGTATCAGTAATTGGGCGAGTTTTTTTGCTGTTGTTTTTGCATGGTTATATACGGATGGCGTCAATGTTGCTACGTGGAGTCCCAAATACTGGTCTGGCTATCCCATCCTGGGCTTCCTGCAATGAGCACTCCAGGCAACACACTGCACAAAGTTGACAAAATGTAGGTTAGAAACCCATACCGAGGGTGGAACCCCGATATTGATCTCAGATGCCTAATTTTAGATGTCATATTTAAGGTATGGATATGTGTTATGTATGATTTCAAATAATGTTTGGTCACCTTGGTTTGCTTGGAACCTTGATTTACAGTTAGGAACTATACCGGTTCGTGGTTTCTTCTCCTGAGCCTTGCGTTGGTCCTCAAGTTATAAGGGTGAGACTCCTTTTTAATAAAATAGGTTTGCATTATCCATGTTTCCTAGGGATGCTTCATAGGTTATGTACGGGAGTAGGGTGATTTTTGCTATATGTGCTTGGTATCGCTTATGTATTTGTAGCTATGTTACCCGACCGGGTTCATTGGTTGGCCTGGTATTATGTGGGCTACCGCCCATACCCCATTACCTCTTAAAACATGTTGTAACATACAAGAGCTCAGCTGAACATCCATTTTCCCCAAAAGACTTACATGACCTTATGTTGCCTCCTTTGTAGTATCTACAATTAATGACAATTAATAAGTTGCTATGCAAGAATTAGTAACACGCTTTATTTATTTATCTATCGTTGCAGATCTGATGGAAATGATTTGATAACTGCAGATTCAAGTTAACGAAGGGAAGCTTCACAATTAAGAACAAAAGGGAAAATCGTGCATGATGAAGCTGAAAAGTTTAAGATTTTGCACTCAAAAGGGTTCCATTAAGTTCATGTATCTTGTGCCATCTTGGTTTTGCGGTGAAGTACGATCTGATTTTGAATATGATGAAAATGTTACATTAAGTTCATTGTCATGAATGTTTGTTAATTTTATTTGCTTAGGTATCAAATTTCGATAGTTATTTAGATATTTGTTTGTAAATAAAACGTTTTGAATAATGTTATTTCTAAAAGGACTTAAATTTACTTGCAACGAAAAGATGATGTTAAAGAATAACTTTTGATTTAAAGCAAGACAAAAGATATACAGTTAGTGTTTTGACAGAAGCATAGCCTAATAAAACCAATTTTAGAACCGTTCGTTCATCACTTCTTATGTTTAATTACTTAATCAAAATGTTTAGAAAGAAAAGTAGATAAATTTTATAATAAAAAAATTAAAAGAAATCGTTAGTTATTTCTTAAATATCGTATTAAGGTGTTATTATTATTCTAATATTATTAAAATTAGTAATTTATTAACAAAATATAATGGTTTTACATTATCATTATTTATTTTTAAAAATACAATTTTCTTTTAATTTTTATTTTATTTCCATGAGTTTCACAATTGTTAAATAAATGTTCTTATTTTTGTGTTTGTGCTTTTGTAGATGAGAAATGTGAGCCACTAAGTGTGAGAGTTTTCCACACATGTATTCATCCTAAGATCACAACCATCTGGAACATTGACCGTTTTCGTACACAAGTAATTATATATACATATTAATTTAGAAGTACCAGATAAACAGTTCTTTGCTTCTACTGGCTGGATTTTTTTTTTTTTTAATTTTCTTTTTGTCTATTGTGTCTTCTTCAATACAGTGGTTTCCACGTGCTTTGATGGCCAATACATGTCTCTTCTTTCTTTCTTCTTTTATTATCGACTCTTCCCCACCGCGTCTAATCTCGATTTCCACAAATCTCCCACCGCCTGCTGCCTCAAATCTATCGCCTCGCATAATAAGAACATCAAGAACGTTTATCGGTTATCTTCATCAATACAGACCCTTCTTTTGGTACTAAAATAATCACTGTTTGAGTTGTGGATCCCATTCTACCAGGTTCTCCATTGTTACGTGTTTCCCATCGGCTTCTTCCAGAAAAGCACCACCGCCTACCATCTGGGTTTTACCCAATTTCAATCTCCTCTAGCCAGTCCATCGCTCTCTTCGCCACCATGACACTCAATCACATCCTCCGCCAACACCGGTAACTGTAAGTTCTCTTCTTTTACCATCTTCTTTTCTAAATCTACTCCACTTGGACCTCCCGTTATTCACTGCTCCCAGGTTCGACAATATGCGATGAAGATCAACAGAGGATAAGTAGTAGTTCTGGAAAAAAAAAAAGGAGGCAGCGAACGTATAACATCGAATAGCTTTCAAGAATTTCAAAGTAATTTCTTCGATTTCTTCCCTTTTTTGTTTCTTTTCATGTTCTTGCTGTATTTTCGGTCAAATAGTTTTGCTTCTAGCTATAGTATTGAAACCGATGGAAAGTGGATAAGTGAAATATGTGTAATATCGATTGCAAAAGAAGTCGATTTTTTCGTTGGCGAGTCCGCCTCCACTACAGCAGACGCCGACAACTCTGCCTCTTCCAAACTCAACTAAAACTTTAATGCGATGTTTATCGGCTCTTAAGCTTCATACTTCCAGTTCGATCTGGACCGACACCCTTCAAATGATAGGTTATGCCTTTTCACTTTCTAGGTCCCATAAAATCACGTAATTAGCCTTTGTTGTGTGTTTTCAATAATCCCAATAATTCCCTTTTTTTATCTGTTCGCTCTGCACATTTTTCCATATAGGTATGTGTACATAGATCATATGGGCAACGTTTGTTGTTGCTAGAACAATGCGAATCGAATACCCATTTCTTTTTGGCCTGGATTGTAATTTATCCTATCTATCTTCTTCTTGATCAGAAATGTGCGTCCTGAATTGTATACAATGTTGAAGTTTGGTCATCATATATCTTTGGATAATATTTCATTCTTAGTTTACTGAACCTGGATTTATAGTTTTTTTTGTTGCAGTTTTCTTATATTTTTAACCTATAACTGAAGAATTTGATTTACCAATCATATTCTCAATGGACTCTATAAATCAAATTGTCAAATTTATCATTATAATGTTGTACATATACCTTTAATTTTGTCTTAGAATTTGTATATTAGATAAATGGGCGTGAAGCAAACGCATGGTTATATGTTCATTTTTTTGGGTATCATTTAGATTGCATATTATCTCATTTGTCTTTCCATCTTCTCCCGCTCTAACTACAATAATATACTTATAGAGATGTATATATGGTTTGATTTCTTATCCATTTTAGCTTGATTTGGATGTCAATCTTCAACTCACTCATATGTTCGATTCTGAAACACAGAGGCAAAACATGAGGGTGTTCATTACCTCACCCCTAATACACACAAAATCAAGTATACATTTATAGGGGTAAATCTGTCCAAAATTTAGGTGACGCGTCCATTAGTTGTGTGATGCATCTTTAACTTGGGACAGTTAAATATGTTCACCATTGATGGTTTTATTTGATTACTTTTTTTTTTTTTCCATTTCTTCACGGTACATTCTTTTAATTGCTTTGAGAATACATTTTTTTCAATTATAGTAATGATTATGTGATGAATATCACAACTTTGTCATTCTGGTTAATCATATATGTGCATGCACCTTTGTCATTCTGCTCTTCTTATAGGTCTATTTTTAATGTTTGACAAAGTGGATAGATTTCCCCTTGAACATTAAAGAGGTCAATAAATATCCCCACGAGCTTTAGGCTGATTGGCTCCCTTTTTAAGAAGAAAGAGTCTAATTTTTTTGGGTATTTGAGGCCTGAAAACTTTACTCACACATGCCTATCAGGCATGTTGGCACAATACAAATATACAATCAGGCTATTCATTATTTTGACATCAAATTTTAATAATAAATATATACATATGGTTTATTTTTTTAGTATTTGTTGTTTTTCATGTACACTTAAGATATTTTGTATTAGTATTGGATATAATGATCACCAAGACTCTTAGGGTTCTATTTGTATTGAGAAATTGATGTTTCATGATCGCTTTGAAGATGCTTTACACTGATCAATAATCACAAAGTCGTTAAACGAAGCTTCTTAATTTTTCGTTTATATTTAACTCGATTGACCTCCAACCAAAACTGTTAAAGCAAAAAAATCTGGAAAATTTTTTACTTCATCGGGACTACACTCCTATAAACTATAATCAATCATCATCACATGGGTCCCTTTCATTCAATTTTCACAAACTTTACATCAAAATGTGCGTGATCTTAGTGGAAAGATAATTTCAGTTATGGATTGATGTATTAAATGTTAACTTTGCTATTTAACTTCTACAAAGGAAGTAGAGAAGATTACATCAAAGTTGGTGTTCCCCTATATGAAGCAGCCATTAAAGGCGATTGGAAAACTACTGAAGCGATTCTTGATAAAGATCTAAAACTGGTACGCTTTAGCATCACTGAAAATCATGAAACAGCCCTTCATGTTGCAGCATAAGCAAAATGAACAAATAGTTACAAGAGTTTGTGGAAAATTTAGTGAATAAGATGGATGAAAAGGACTTAGAAATTCAAAAAAACAGTTCCAATACCGCCCTTTGTTTAACTGCTACAGCTGGAAATGTTGAAATGGTTAGGATTATGGTGAATAAGAACAAGAGGTTGCTTTCAATCCATAGTACTCAAGCAATGATGCCTCTTTATATGGCTGCTTTATTTGGTCAACATGACATGACGAAGTATCTCTATGATAATATTAAAAACTTGAGTGATGATGGTTGGACTCCTCAGAATCGTGCTGTTGGATGGAGAAAGAAAGACCAAAAAATGGCCGTAGCAGGAGATTAGGGTAATTTTTTGTTTTAAAAATTAGTTTTGTATTCATTATTTGAAATCATTTGTTAAATTTGATATCTAGAGACATTAATTAAAGATAAACCGGAGAGAATCTTTCAAAATGTAGCGAATGTTTGTAAAGTTTATGCTTAACATTCTTGGAGTAGTTATACAATTTGCAACCTTTGTAAACCATCTATTAGGAATTGTCACTATTTGGGTTCTGAATCTACTGATTTTATCCGTATGTTTCTCAGTGGTGTTTTTCGTAACCAATCCCGCAACGCGGGACTCTTCCCTAGTTATTTACTATTTGAATAGGTCGTTTACATGAGTTGAACATGTGACCTTATATATGTAGATAGACACACACAAACATGTAGCCTGATAAACAAATTATTTTTCATTTCGATCGACTGCCTAGTTTTATACCGTTAGGGTGTGTTTGTTTCATATGATGTTTTAAAAGAAGTTATAATCTGTCAAAAGGAATTGGAACGTTTCAAATAAGGATGAGAATTTGGCCCGAAAACCCGAACCGAACCGAAAACCGAATCGAACCGAACCGAATTAGACCCGAATAAGCAATTCGATTCGGTTTTTGGGTATCTATATAAGGCTTATTCGATTTTCGGGTTATTCGGTCCGGGTTACCCGAATAAGGGCTTATTTGGTCCAAAAGGACCGAACCGAATAAGAAAAGTCACATTTTTTTTTCCACTTGCACGATTGTTTATTCGGTCTTGTGTTCTGTTGATCATTACCCAAATACCCAAGTAATGTTTAATGCTTAACTTATATACTTATAGATAGATTTTTGGGTGTTTTAGATATTAGTGTTTAATATATTGCTTAATAACTATATCTTAAGAATGTGGTGGTTGGATTTTACATTTTATATATCAAGAATAGTTAATCCGTGTTATTTGTGTTTATCATAAGCTAAAAAAGTCATACAAAATACACTATTTATAATCACACTGTAAATGTTATTTGGGTTATTCGGCTCCTTAATCATCTTGTACATGTTATTTGGGTTATTCGGGCCGGAACCGAACCGAATCGAATAATACCCGAACCGAACCGAACCCGTATTTCTTATTTGGTTCGGTTTTCGGTTCATATAAGTACCCTTATTCGGTTTTCGGTTTATTCGGGTTCGGGTCGGTTCGGTTCGGTTCCGACCCGAATAACATCCCTAGTTTCAAACATTTATTTGGTAGGTAAATAATGACACACTCTATAAATCATATTTATTTTATTAATATATATTTAAATTAAATTGTAAATATATGTGAAGATATCTAAATTACCCTTTTATTAGGTTCTTCTTCATGAAACTTTCATAAAACTAATTTAGAATTATACATAATTACTCAATGACACAATAATTTAATAAAAGTAAATATAGTTGGTAACTGAAAGCCTATTTATGACTAAAAAATTGTTAATAATTTTTTTATTTTGGGGTGTAAGAATGACATTTTAGTCATATAAATAAACAAACAAGTAAGTGAGAAACCCTTCTCTTTTTGTGTTCCTGTAACATTGTTTAATGTTTTGGGAAAAATGTAATTAATTGAATGAATTGGAATATTAAGTAGTTAAAATCTAAAGGAATTAAAATATGTTGATTGTATGTGGGTCTTAGTCCTTATTTTGGAGGGTTTTTTTTTTTTTTTTTTTTTAAATTAACGATTTGGGTCCATGCTCCGTAAGAAATGACCATATTTCTCTTTACTTAATTTTTCGATAAATATTTATTATTATTATTATTATTATTATTATTATTTCATAATTAATGCCATTCCAGAACATGAAGCTTCGTGGGGGGTGATTACACCACCATAGCGTTAATTAAAAACTTAATTAAGAAAATACCTTTCAACATGCTTTGAGAAGACTGGAAAAAAAATGGTAGCATGACCAAGAAGAGCACCAGAGAATCATTCTGATCAGAAGGCACTGCCACACCACTGCTTTTTTAATGGAAGCAACAATTAATTGGCCATTAGAGAACCGATCTTTCAAGGTGAACCATTCTACTTTGAATTTGTTATGTTGCTTTCATAAGATAAAATAACACAGATGGTCGTGTTTTGCATACTTTCATCGTTAACTATAAGTACATTGCTATTTCTTGCATATAGCAATGTACTTTTATGAACTTATGCGAGAAATTAATTTTTTTTAAATTGGCTTTCAAGTTGTCACATGTGAGAAAGAGGTTGAGTAGACGTGTCATTCCTAGACTCCTGGTGTTGGTCTTGAGGTTAATTAAGATGTATTTCGGTGGGTTTTGATGTTAATTAATAAATAATGTACTGTTTTGAAAATGAATTGTTTTTTGGTGAATGTCTAAATTAATTTTAAATTTATTCTTGGTACTAATATAGTAATATTCAAAGATTTGTGGGTTTTTTGATTTATTATGCATACTGAATTCATGTTTACCTTGTTACAATCTACTATCCGTCTCTAAACTGAAAACTATTAACAACGTCCTTCCATATATCAAGCTATCATAAATTTTTTTTATCCATTTTGGATTGAGACTTTTTTATATGATCATATGATATTGCATAAATATGTTGAACAACATGTAAAAGAAAAAAAATCTCAATAAAAATTCAGAAATTGTCCTAATTCAATAAAACTTTTTCTTGCAAGATAAACGTCATAAAAAAATCATGTTTATAATAAACTAAAACCCTTTATAAAATATGTTCGCTTATGATTTAAGAAAACAAATGGTGTATTTGTATAAAATCCAAAATTTTTATTTTTAAATCTTATTGATTTCGTTTTTAGTAGCATGACTGTTATTGATAATTGTTTAGATGTATTAATTATTTACGCAAAAGTGTTAATCGCCTTTAGAACTAATTTTTAACAAAGTTATTTGTAACCGTGGTTCACACGTGTTATAAACTAATGTTATTAAATATAGAAATGAAAATAAGATAAAGTCTAAATGAAAATTAAAAGATGAGTAAAAAATAAGTGTTTGTAGTGACCTTTAGTAAGTTTTCTTCTGTTATAGTAATTTTTTTCAAAAACTTTTTCAAATAATAATAATAATAATAATAAATTAATAAAAAAACTTAATAAAAAATACCGGTTAAAATGTTCTTATAACATGTTTTTACGATCAAAATTTATTTTTGGGAACATAGTTCCCCGATCAATGTATAGAAATCTTATATTTTTATGAACACATATTATACTATGTTTTTTAATTATTAAAATGTCTGTTTTTAAAAAAAATAATATAAACACGTTACTTTATAATATGTTTCAGAAATACAAATTTAATAAACGAAAGTTATGAAATATGCCTTATATCTCGTTAGTAATTAATATCAATATTTTTAATAAAGCTAAATACATTTTTTTCCTTGTATTTAATTAGTGATTGAAGATTTCCATTGGATTACATCTCGTATCAAAAGAAACGTATGGAATATTTTTTCTTTTGAGTCCAATCAAGCTTTTGATGCGCAATGCAAGGAGTATTTATTTTGTGGATCCTACATGTTTTGTGTACAACATCATTGCGGCCACAAATTCTAATCCTCCCAAATAATAATATGCCTTTCAATCAATCCTCCTTAATTAACTTTATAATCAATACCAAAAAAACTATATCTTTCGTTTATTAAAAAAAGTTGAACTCGTCTTTTATGAAGTCATTCTTACAAAAGCCTTTTGATTTATCAAGTTTTTAACCACTGTCCCTATAGTTTTATCGAAATAAATCATTATGTCTAACACATTTCAAGATTTTCATACATGTTGTCAAATGTAATAATTAATTTTATAATAGAATAATTAAAAGTCTTGTCACCATAATAAATATTGTTATCTTTCCTAATTCCTATCCCATCAAAATTGCATCGACTTTAATTGAAGATGCCATATGAATTTAGGATGATTTGGTGATACCCTCATACCCTCAACTAAATTTGAGAGGAGACGTAGTGTATAGTTTACCCATCGAGATAGAAACACAAATACACTTGTTTGTGTTGTAAAACGTGAGATTAATAGCTAAAAGTGTTCGTGTTTGTAGCTTAAATTGTTTGATAGGATTGTCTTCAAGCCACTAGGAAGTTGATATTGCTATATATAGTCCTATATTTTATGCAATATTTAAGTATTTTTAGTTGGATTTAGTCATTATTTGTTATGAATGATACTATATTTCGTTTTTTTAGCAACAAAGACGTTCTCGAGAGAACATGTGCTAAAATGCAAAGTTGGAAGCCGGAAAACTGAAGACGTGCATCAAAGACCGGAAATTGACAAGAAGAAGACACCACAACACAATAATCCTTTGGCCACGATGCGGTGATGTGTCAGCTTTGGAAGATTCTCGGCTGAAGTGCATGGTTTCGTGGAGCATTTCCGCAGCGCAATATTCAATATTTCGTGGCACAATGACGTACTATATGACAACATTATAAATGTGACCCTTAGGTCAGATTTTAGGGAGAGTTGCGATTATTTACGAACAAAAACCTCTTAGAAACCCTAAGAAGGCCAGATATCGATTGAAGAACAAGATTCAAAGAGATGCAAACACAAGAAGTGATAAATCATTTGGTTTGCATGATTTCGACAAGCTTAATCTATTTTACTCAATTTTTATTATTTTTTCTGATTTTGTTATGATGTAAAAACTCTTGCTATTGTTTAGCATTGATGAACCTTAATACTATGCATTGATTTCAATTTATTTGGATTTATTTATGTTGATTTTTACTTATGTTTGATAGATTAACTACCTAGCATATTAAAGTTCTCATTTCTATCACTTATCTTCAAGTTATGTGTAGTTAGATGACCATTCCAAGTACATGAACTTGATATTTAGCTATTTATGATCATTAAATTGTTAGATCTATAGATTGAACAAATCTTAGGGTTAGGTGGTAATAATTAGTAACTTTGATTGTGTTAGAGAGCATTAAATATCCATGTGATGTGCTTTATTTATTGTCTTGATCATAGATAAAAAAATCATAGATCTTGTCATTCATAGTCTGGATATATTAAAATCAATTTAGTTTTCACTTGTTGCACGATCATTGTAATAGTAGTTCATAAATTGATAAACGTTAGGAAATTAGAACAAGATAACCAGTAACCTTAGAATTTAGTAACCAACTCAATAATCCATTGCATAAGAAATCAACCGTAGGGTATAGGTGATCCGAATCTAAACAAAAGTGCTCTTTAATCTTGATTGAAACCATTTTCTATTTTCTTGCTTAGTTAAAGTAATCGTATTTAGTTTAATTGCCTTAGTTGGCAATTTAAGTTTTCCGAACTTGTAAAATCAGATCAAAAAAACCCCATAATTTACAGTATTTTCTTAGTTTAATTAGTAGCAATAGTTTTTATTGAAATCATATCCATTTCCCTAGTATTCAACACCTTTTCTTATCTTGACCTATACTATTTCGTGACTAGATACATTGCATATTTGTGTTTAGCTGGTTTAGATTTGACAGGACTTGTAAATTTAAAACTACTCGTGCAAATAAACACATCAGAAAGTCATTTTGGGTTTAGGCCCATGACTCTTAGGGGTTTTTTTTTTTTTTTTTTTTTTTTTTTTTTTTTTTTGGATTAGGCCATAACCATTGACCTCTTATGTATCCCTTATATATATATATATATATATATATATATATATATATATATATATATATATATATATATATATATATATATATAGGCTTAGGTTATTCTATTCAAAATAATTATTGTGTTATTGTATGCATAAATGTGGGCAATCAAATTTACTTATTTAAAAAAAGTGATTAATATATATTATTGAATTAAATTTAATTGAAAAATATCATCTAAATTAATTACAAGGGTATTTTAGTCAATTAATATAGATTTAATAAAGGAAAATTGCATTTTTAAGGGATCATAGATTGATTAGATTCTATTAATTTTACAAATCCGATTTTACGAATTATAATTTTTTTAATTCGGACATTCTGACAGAATATGTTTATGAGTATATTAAAAAATTAAAATATTCTTGAACCATAAATAATAAAAATATTCTTATACCTATTTCTTGATCATAACTTTAAAAACTTCTTGTAGAATAACAAATTCTTGAACAATCAATTGAAGAATAAAAACAAAAAATACAATATTTCTTATAGAATACGGGTAACAATTGATAAGAATTACATTTATTGTTAAAGAATAAAACTAAAAAAACTTTCAAAATGGGAAAGAAAACATCAAAATCTAACAACGACACTAATACATTTTAAAAGAATAATGTTGCTTAGAATCACTTTCAACTTTGTGGTCCATTTTTCAAGCATCAACTTTTGTGAAAACAAAACCAAATTGTAGTTTAGATTCCACTAATGCATTAGCAAATGAAAAATAAAAAAACTAAATTCCTTTGGAAAAAAATGTGGACTTTTGAATTGCACCAAAACCAATAACCAAGAATTGTAGAACATGCATAAATCAGTGAGAAAATATCCATACTCCATTCCAACATAATTAGAATTCATGATTCCATTCCAACAAAATTGGAATTCGTGATTCCATTCTACTAGAATTGGAGTCTCACCAATATCATCCATTGAATCACCTATATAAACAAATTGATTTTTATCATATAAGAAGAAGTAAATTTGATATGATATGATACCATTTTTTTTACCCCTCTTGCTCATTGGTAATTACTCTTTTTCCCTTTTTACCCTTCATTTTCACTTTTTACCCTTCCTTTTGTATGTGTAATGTAAATTTGATATATTGTTTGTATTTATGAATTTCACTTAATGTGTTTATATAGACAATATTGTCTTTCTTTTGATCTTGCCATACAATTGACTAAGGGATACTATTGTGGATTTTCTGCTCCACAATTTTTGAAAAGATAATACTTTAGATTCATGTGGGCTTATGTAAGTCGCTAGGTGTGGTAATACACCGTTTAAGTTACTACGCACATTTAAAAAAAAAATCATGAGATGATCTTAAGGGTTGGCATCTCATTTGAGTTATTACACACTAAAATTTATTTTCGAATTGCACATACCTGCTTCTCTACATTGCATCCAGATTTTTTTAAGGTAATTGATGCTTGAAATTTTGATTAGAGATTTCAATTCGCACCGGATCAATGTCAAATAGAACAAGAATCAAGAGGGAACAATCAAAAAGACCGCCGTTTCCCTTTCTGGTGGTTAGCGTTGTCGCCATCGACGACTACCCCCTCGCTCTATCTTCTGTTCCTATCGAGCTAATATACCAGATCAGTGATCGAATAGAATCCAGAAGTAAAATAGGAAGTTTGATATGAAAATAACTCACCTGCACATCTTGAGCATTGAGATTTGAATCGGGAATGAGGAACCTGAATCAGGATGAATCGAGATTAGTACCAGATCTGATAACTCGATTTGACGGAGAACATGGAGACTCGTCGTTGGCGTTATGGTCAAGCATAAGCGTAGGAGGGGTGCCCATACTTAGCTTTTTAGAGAGGAAACAAATCACATATGAGAAGCATACACTTGAGAAGATTCACATATAATTTATGAAGGGGATAAATTTTGGGTTAGAAAAAGTCAATTAGATATAAACCTAGAGAAATTAGGTTAAAAGTTAATACCATGATTATAGGGATTATTTTTGGAAGTTATTAATCGTATTACTAAATTACCCTTATTTATTTATTTAATTATTTAATCTTTTGTTTAATTTTGATTGGCCTGCATTTATGTATACAATAACACAATAATTAGTTTAAATACCTGAACCTAGCTCTCTCTCTCTCTCTCTCTCTCTCTATATATATATATATATATATATATATATATATATATATATATATATATATATATGAGGTTTAAACATCTCTATCAATTAAGCAATATATTATCTTACATGTTACTTGGTCTCAGAGTTTTAGGTTAAAACCTTGTGCTGCTGCCCATAACCCTTTGTCGCCAACCTGCACCACCAACGACGTTCTCTAGTCGTCGTTGGAGGTACCGTATCTTACTTCCATTGACACTTATTTATTTTCCTTGTCTAATATCTTACCTTCTAAACTCTCTTTTCCTTGTCTAGAGAGCCATCACCTTTTGCAGCTACATTTTTCTTCATTTCTTGATTATCCAACTGACTGAAGAAGTGGTACCTCCGTTTCCGTCTCTGACATCTTGTCACCACCATTCTTATGCCTTTGTCAAGACCCTAGTCGGCCTCGTCGGAACCTCTTCTGACTATTCCTAAGTTACGAACTCATCTCAAGTTCTTATCCTTATATCGTTGTATCAAGCTCTAGCCACCGACACTGCCTCCAGATCTAGTCGTCATGACTCTCGTTGTTGATTCCCACTGACCTTCTTATCTTCATCTATGTTTTCAGTTTTTTGTTTAAATCCAATTTTAATGTCCTAGATAAAACTGCAAAGAGATGTTAGTACGTTAGCATTTTTAGACCCAAGGTCCTTAGGTTTTAGGTTATGTCATAACTCATAACCTATAATGTATCCATATATATATATATATATATATATATATATATATATATATATATATATATATATATATATAAGATTTTAACCTCTCTATCAATCAAACAATATATTATCTTACATGTTACATAAAAGGAAAGCTAAATCTATTAAGAACGCTAACAAGCATTATCATCCACATCCAATTGTAACGCCCGCGTTTCCAGGCTAGGCATTATTGTTGATGTAATAGTCTAGGTTAACCCTTGTAACTCTTTTTGAAGTATTAATGACGAAATATCTGAGTATTATGTGAATAATGTGATATATGTGTTTATTTTCTTAATTATTATAATTTAATGGATTAAGAATAAAATAAGCATCAAAATCAAAGTATGAGATAAGCCCGATATCTTTGCTTGAAGATGTTGTGGTTGAAACAAGGATTTCAGAGATATAAAGAACGCCAAAATCCGAGTTATAATGAAGAAGTTATGACCTGTCAAAGTATTCGCGACCGGACCGACACGACGCTGAATAACATAAAATGTGAATTTGAAATAGAGCGTGCATAAAAAGATCGTCCAAATCTGACTTTGTATGACGAAGTTATGATTTTCTGAAGTTTCAACTTAGTAGTATGCAGCCCGAAACTCGAATATGAGATCGTGTGATTTCTAGCTGAAGCGATCTAAACGAGAATCGAAGATCTCGTAATTATTAGTGCAACAATAAAAACATAGACGAAAATGGGCGTCAGATGAAGAAGTTATGAATTTATAACGGAGTTTTCCTGTCCCGACCTACTAAAAATAAATAATAAAAATAAATTCAAAATTAGCCGACGGAGTCTAAACGAAAGTTGTAGAGCGTAGTCTCACCTACACGTTGATATAAAGAACGTCAAAAACGGAGCTCGTATGCGAAAGTTACACAAGTTTGAAGTCTGCTTAATCGAGTACGCCCAACGTAATTTTGGAGTACGCCCAGCGTACCCGGGACTGCCTCAGCTACGCATGCAATGACGTCACTCGAGTACATACGCATGCAATGACGTCGTGTACACCCAACGTAAGTCTTAGTACGCCCAACATAATTGAGGTTTCAACACTCTATAAATAGATGTCGATGGCTGCCGATTTCTTTTGTTCAAACTCTTCTCTCTCACTCATTTTTACCCCATTTTACGTGCAAGAAATATCCCGAAGCCCCAAAGCAAGTCCCGAAGTCCCGAAGATCCCAAGAAGTCAAATTCCCGAGACGAAGCTCTGCCCGCGAGGAGCCTGGTTCTTGTGAAGATCTTCCAGATCTCCCGAAGAATACTACTTCTACAAGCCGTAGTGCTGTCCGATTATCTTCTGATCAAGTGAGTGTGTAGTCACCTTCTTCTAACGCATAATTATGAAGTATTTTATACGAAATACGTGTTATGTGTATATTTTATTGTTATATGTGTGAATGTATATTCACTTTCTTCTATCTCATAGATATGATTTATTCTCTATATAATACGTGTTATGTGTATGTGTCTCATCTGTTGTTTGGAATATGTATTGAATGAGAATGCTATATATAGGTTATAAACTATGTATAAAAATATATATTTTTATATACTAAGATGTTGGGTAGAACATGGGTAGGTAGATGATGTGTGATAAATAGATGAGAGGCCTCGATGTTGTTTTTGATTCAGTCATCTAGCATGGTTTAGATGACGACCACAAACTTTTCTAGACAGTCCTGTGGAACGCTAGCAGGCTCGCTACCTGTAGGTGTTAATGAAATTGGGTGTTCATTCGCTGTACTCCATCCCCCTCATGGTCGCCTTATTTGACATATATTGCTGGGAAACCCCCGAATGCATGTGTTGTCGCCCCGATGAAATATTCTTAGACTAGGTCCCTTGTGTTAGTTGTTTTAGGGACATAAAGTGAGAATAACGAGAATTGGTAATTGGGTTATTGTTGGTTAATGAAATTAAATTTAATTACTTATTGTGGGTTGAAAACCCTATATGCTCACCAGGCTCCCAAGCGTGACCCACTCAGTTTTCTTTGTATTACAGGTAGTGGCGCCATAGCATAAGTTGTATGACTTGTCAAGTTATTTTTGGATTATAGACTTGTTGTTGTAAATAACTGTTGTAAGGTTTGTATTGAAATGTTTATGCTTTTGGTATGTTTATCGGAACATGACATCCCGGGTATTGTAATATGTAACGCCCCGTTCCTAAGAATACCTAATTGTGTGTCCCCGGGATTTAAGAGAAATGATATTTTGGTCATCTTATGGGAAAAGTGGAAAATGAGGGGCAAATATGAAATTTCGGGACTCGCCGAGTATGCCCAGCGTAAGGTGGGATTACGCCCAGCGTAAGGCGTATATGGACGCGGGTGCAAGGCTGAGTACGCCCAACGTACTCTCAGAGTTCTAAAACCCTAAATTTAGGGTCAGCCACTATATAAGGAACATGTTGGTGCATACCCTAGCCTCCATAAGCCCTTCCTTAACCTCAGAAACCCTAGAAACCCGTATTCCCTCCATTGTTGGGTGTGTTTGGCCTTGGAAGCTCATTTTGGCAAAAGAAAAGCTAGAAGAAGAAAGGAGAAGTTATCAAAGAAGGAAAGGATCGATTGGAGCTTGTAGATCTGAAGAGATATCATCCTTTGGAGCTTATTTGAGGTATAAAGCTTCTTGCTTGCCATTTATTTTGCATAGATCTAAGGGTTGTGAAGTTTTAGCATATTTCTTGTCCCAAAGTTCTCATCTTGATTCATGCTTGGTGTTGGCCGAGATTATCTGTCCTTTCAGACCTTTGGAGAGGTCTTGAGTGAGAAAAATGAGGTCCCAAGGGCTGTAGTTGTTCCAAGTGTGAGATATATAGGTATTAATGGATTAAGACCTTAGATTAAGAGCTTTTGGACGTCCCAAGTGATAAAGGTTGAGACTTTATGAATCTTAGGCATGTTTGGCCTAGGGATCTGAAGTTTGGGCTTAAGAGCTTAAGCCATTAAGAAGTTATAAGGACTTAATGAGTAGCGAAGTTACGCCCCGCGTAACATATGAGTACGCCCCGCGTAGCGAGTCAGTGCCCCGATCCCCTGTTGCGAATCAGCGTGTACGCCCAGCGTACCAAGGAGGGTACGCCCAACGTACTCCCTCTGTTGGGTTTCATTTTGGGCCTTAGAGTGTGGGCTGTTATTTGGGCTGCTGGATTTTGGGCCGTGAATGGATATTATGGTTAGAGCATTTTGGACCCATTGGTTGTTAAGGATCATGAGTTTAGGCCCATTTGGTGAGGTGGGCCCAATTTGGTAAATTGGGCTAATATTGGACTTTGTATAAGATTTGGACTTTGGCCTTGGCCCGATAAGTGGATGTATGCTTGGCCTAATGTTTATTTTGTTGATGGCTAGTTCGGGATTTTTGGTGAGTTGGTGATTCGAGAACCTGCTCTTCAGTTCAGAGTTTCGGCAGTGCGAGGTGAGTTATCCTCACTATACCGACATGGTCTAAGGCACCAAGGCCGGCCCTTTATCGGATTGAGATCCGGGTATTTGTTGTTATGTCATTGCTTTGATATGTTTGCATCCTGGTAGCTAGGATGGTATATGTTAGAGACCTGGTTAAGGTTGGTTCCCTAATATGTAGGGTGATGCTATGCTAGTGACCGGTTAGGTCGGTATCCTGGTTAGGATGATGATATGTTATGTGATCTGCTTGATCGGTTTGTTGACTGTGAATTCTTATATGATTGTATGTTTATGTGCGCATGGTTGTTTGGATTGGAGTTGGGTTGAGGCGGGTCCTGCTTTGTGCTGTAGGCCAAGATACCCAGGGCGGACCGGTTGTCCCGAAGGCCCAGCGATCGGTCCAGATAGGCTGTAGGTCCCAAGAGGGCGGACCAGACGTGCCGAGGCTCGGAGAGTGGACCAGGCCGACTGAAGGCCCGGTGCGGGCGGACCAGTCATACTGTAGACTCAGAGAGTGGACCAGGTGGATTGAAGGCCCGATGCGGGCGGACCAATCACACTGCAGACTCGATGTATATGGCTAGATTCGGAGGGTGGACTAGGTGGACTGTTGGCCGGTGCGGCGGACCAGTCCCACAGTAGACCCGAAATGCATAGTTGTTTTGTGTTCTGATATGTTATGTATGCTATGTATGATATGGGCCGGAAGGCACTATGTTATGGGCTGGAAGACATTATGATTTGGACCGGAAGGTCGTAGCCCGGAAGGGCGTATGTGTGGTTGGTATTTTGGGGATATCTCATTAAGCTTTTGGGCTTACAGTTGTGGTTTAATGTTTTTTAGGTTCTTTAGGAGACCGTGGCAAGGCGAAGGCGTGATCGTACCGCTCCTCATGTTTATGTTGTGATGTGATTCTGGGAATACTCTAAATAAATTGTATTGAAAACATTTTTGTAATAATTTAATGAAATCAGGTTGTTTTGAAAAGTTTAAATTGGTTGGAATTTTTCGGTCGTTTCATAATATAATGAAAACACATTTCTTTAAGAAATGCTTTGGTAAATCTTATTTTTATCATATTGTGTTTTGGAAACAAATTCCGTAACTCTTTTAATCAAACGATTGTATCGGATCGTGATAGCCGTTTCAGCTCAAGGTTTTGGAAAAGTCTACAAGAGGATATGGGTACCAAGTTATGTTTAAGTAGAGCTTACCATGCGCAGACTGATGGTGAGAGTGAAAGAACGATGCAAACACTTGAAGATATGCTGAGAGCATGTACTCTAGAATTCCTAGGTAATTGGGATGAACATTTACCTTTGGTAGAATTTTCCTACAATAATAGTTTCCACTCGAGCATAAAGATGACACCTTATCAAGATTTGTACGGACAAAAGTATCGTACGCCATCTTGTTGGCTTGAGGCTGGGGAAAAGCAGTTTATGGGGCCCGAGATGGTCCATCAAACCGCTGAAAAGTTGAAAATAATTAGAGAAAGAATGTTAGCAGTTGAGGATCGTCAAAAGAGCTATGCTGACAAGAAGCGAAGGCCGATGACTTTTGAAGTTGGAGATTCGGTTTTGCTTAAAGTCTTGCCGTGGAAGGGACTTATAAGATTTGGTAAAAGGGGAAATTTGAGTCCAAGTTTTATTGGACCGTTTAAAGTTCTTCAGGGGACTGGGAACTAAGCTTACAAGCTCGAATTACCCGAAGAACTAGATGGTATTCATAACACTTTTCATGTGTGCTATTTGAGGAAGTTCACGGGAGAAGTTCCTAATATTATTCCAATTTCTGAATTAAGATTGGATGAAAGCAAAAGGTTGATTGAAGAACCTAAGGCAATCGTTGACCGAAAGACTAAGAAATTACGACGCAAGATGGTCGAACTAGTGCTTGTCCGTTGGAAACATACGAATAGGCCAAATCTCACCTGGGAAACGGAGAGTGAAATGTTGAGTCGCTATCCGCATTTGTTTGTTGATGTGTGATTCTGGGGACGGAATCATCCTAAGGGGGAGAGAATTGTAACGCCCGCGTTTCCAGGCTAGGCATTATTGTTGATGTAATAGTCTAGGTTAACCCTTGTAACTCTTTTTGAAGTATTAATGACGAAATATCTGAGTATTATGTGAATAATGTGATATATGTGTTTATTTTCTTAATTATTATAATTTAATGGATTAAGAATAAAATAAGCATCAAAATTAAAGTGTGAGATAAGCCCGATATCTTTGCTTGAAGATGTTGTGGTTGAAACAAGGATTTCAGAGATATAAAGAATGCCAAAATCCGAGTTATAACGAAGAAGTTATGACCTGTCAAAGTATTCGCGACCGGACCGGCACGACGCTGAATAACATAAAATGTGAATTTGAAATAGAGCGTGCATAAAAAGATCGTCCAAATCTGACTTCGTATGAGGAAGTTATGATTTTCCGAAGTTTCAGCTTAGCAATATCCAGCCCGAAACTCGAATATGAGATCGTGTGATTTCTAGCTGAAGCGATCTAAATGAGAATCGAAGATCTCGTAATTAGTAGTGCAACAATAAAAACATAGACGAAAACAGGCGTTAGATGAAGAAGTTATGAATTTATAACGGAGTTTTCCTGTCCCGACTTACTAAAAATAAATAATAAAAATAAATTCAAAATTAGCCGACGGAGTCTAAACGAAAGTTGTAGAGCGTAGTCTCACCTACGCGTTGATATAAAGAACGTCAAAAACGGAGTTCGTATGCGAAAGTTACACAAGTTTGAAGTCTGCTTAATCGAGTACGCCCAACGTAATTTTGGAGTACACCCAGCGTACCCGGAACTGCCTCAGCTATGCATGCAATGACGTCACTTGAGTACATACGCATGCAATGACGTCGTGTACACCCAGCGTAAGTCTTAGTACGCACAATGTACCTAGATTTACGCCCAACGTAATCGAGGTTTTAGCACCCTATAAATAGATGTCGATGGCTGCCGATTTCTTTTGTTCAAACTCTTCTCTCTCACTCATTTTTATCCCATTTTACGTGCAAGAAATATCCCGAAGCCCCGATATTAATCCCGAGCCCCGAAGCAAGTCCCAAAGTCCTGAAGATCCCGAGAATTAAAATTCCCGAGCCGAAGCTCTGCCCGCGAGGAGCCCAGTTTTTGTGAAGATCTTCCAGATCTCCCGAAGAATACTACTTCTACAAGCCGTAGTGCTGTCCGATTATCTTCTGATCAAGTGAGTATGTAGTCACTTTCTTCTAACGCATAATTATGAATTATTTTATACGAAATACGTGTTATGTGTATATTTTATTGTTATATGTGTGAATGTATATTCACTTTCTTCTATCTCATAGATATGATTTATTCTCTATATAATACGTGTTATGTGTATGTGTCTCATCTGTTGTTTGGAATATGTATTGAATGAGAATGCTATATACAGGTTTTAAACTATGTATAAAAATATATATTTTGATATACTAAGATGTTGGGTAGAACATGGGTAGGTAGATGATGTGTGATAAACAGATGAGAGACCTCGATGTTGTTTTTGATTCAGTCATCTAGCAGAGTTTAGATGACGACCACAAACTTTTCTAGACAGTCCTGTGGAACGTTAGCAGGCTTGCCACCTGTAGGTGTTAATGAACTTAGGTGTTCATTCGCTGTACTCCATCCCCCTCATGGTCGCCTTATTTGACATATATTGCTGGGAAACCCCTGAATGCATGTGTTGTCGCCCGGATGAAATATTCTTAGACTAAGTCCCTTGTGTTAGTTCTTTTAGGGACATAAAGTGAGAATAACGGGAATGGGTAATTGGGTTATTGTTGGTTAATGAAAATAAATTTAATTAATTATTGTGAGTTGAAAACCCTATATGATCACCAGGCTCCCAAGCCTGACCCACTCAGTTTTCTTTGTATTACAGGTAGTGGCGCCAGAGCATAAGTTGGATGAATTGTCTAGTTATTTTTGGATTATGAACATGTTGTTGTAAATAACTGTTGTAAGGTCTGTATTGAAATGTTTATGCTTTTGGTCTGTTTATCGGAACATGACATCCCGGGTATTGTAATATAATGAAAAATACATTTCTTTAAGAAATGCTTTGGTAAATCTTATTTTTATCATATTTTGTTTTGGGAACAAATGCTGCAACTCTTTTAATCAAAGGATTACTCTGAAATCATTTTAAAAACATAAATTAAACCGGTCTTTTCTGGCCGTGATTTTGGGGATGTCACACCAATGGTATTTCATTACTTATTTTAGTCTTATATTGGCCATTTTCATGATGTCACAACTTCATAAATCTTCTAAATTCTCATAAATAACCATTTTCCCTTTTAGTAAACATTTGACTAAAAGTCAAATCTCTCTAAATTTTGGGTTCTTACAATCTACCCTCTTTAAAGAGATTTCTTCGTCGAAATATTTTCTTAACTTTCTTGGTCATTTTCTCAGATAGTGATTCTTTTCTAATGTTATTCTCTTCTTTAACCTCATAACCTAAAATAACATTCTACTTTATTATTCTTTGCATTTTCAATGCAATGACCAATTTCTTTACATCTATGTACTAAAAATGGTTGTTAAGGGACATCTACCAATCTATCTACTCTTACGCAATCATATTGCATACTTACCAACATTCTTAATCTTTTTGTCCCACTTTACCCAACCATGAGCATAAACTTACCTTCTTCATTCCTTTTCTCATAAGTGTACCAACATACTTCCTAAATCCTAACCATCTATTCTTATGTAAGTAATAATCCATTGCGCTTCCACTGCGCCATTCTAACTCCATTAGTGGTTACACCACCACTTTTCTAACTTTTTTCTAACTCTTAGTGAAGTATTACATCTAACCACTTCACTTTCATTCCAAACAATTGTGTCTAATTACAACTCTTTTTCTCAACAATCTTTTAGTGCTCATTAAATAGCTTTCACATTGTAATGTCACACCTTATGATCTAATGAATCAAACACTTTATATGTTGATCACCAGCGCTAACGCCAACATCAACAAGAGGATATGGGTACCAAGTTATGTTTAAGTAGAGCTTACCATGCGCAGACTGATGGTGAGAGTGAAAGAACGATGCAAACACTTGAAGATATGCTGAGAGCATGTACTCTAGAATTCCTAGGTAATTGGGATGAACATTTACCTTTGGTAGAATTTTCCTACAATAATAGTTTCCACTCGAGCATAAAGATGACACCTTATCAAGATTTGTACGGACAAAAGTATCGTACGCCATCTTGTTGGCTTGAGGCTGGGGAAAAGCAGTTTATGGGGCCCGAGATGGTCCATCAAATCGCTGAAAAGTTGAAAATAATTAGAGAAAGAATGTTAGCAGTTGAGGATCGTCAAAAGAGCTATGCTGACAAGAAGCGAAGGCCGATGACTTTTGAAGTTGGAGATTCGGTTTTGCTTAAAGTCTTGCCGTGGAAGGGACTTATAAGATTTGGTAAAAGGGGAAATTTGAGTCCAAGTTTTATTGGACCGTTTAAAGTTCTTCAGGGGACTGGGAACCAAGCTTACAAGCTCGAATTACCCGAAGAACTAGATGGTATTCATAACACTTTTCATGTGTGCTATTTGAGGAAGTTCACGGGAGAAGTTCCTAATATTATTCCAATTTCTGAATTAAGATTGGATGAAAGCAAAAGGTTGATTGAAGAACCTAAGGCAATCGTTGACCGAAAGACTAAGAAATTACGACGCAAGATGGTCGAACTAGTGCTTGTCCGTTGGAAACATACGAATGGGCCAAATCTCACCTGGGAAACGGAGAGTGAAATGTTGAGTCGCTATCCGCATTTGTTTGTTGATGTGTGATTCTGGGGACGGAATCATCCTAAGGGGGAGAGAATTGTAACGCCCGCGTTTCCAGGCTAGGCATTATTGTTGATGTAATAGTCTAGGTTAACCCTTGTAACTCTTTTTGAAGTATTAATGACGAAATATCTGAGTATTATGTGAATAATGTGATATATGTGTTTATTTTCTTAATTATTATAATTTAATGGATTAAGAATAAAATAAGCATCAAAATTAAAGTGTGAGATAAGCCCGATATCTTTGCTTGAAGATGTTGTGGTTGAAACAAGGATTTCAGAGATATAAAGAATGCCAAAATCCGAGTTATAACGAAGAAGTTATGACCTGTCAAAGTATTCGCGACCGGACCGGCACGACGCTGAATAACATAAAATGTGAATTTGAAATAGAGCGTGCATAAAAAGATCGTCCAAATCTGACTTCGTATGAGGAAGTTATGATTTTCCGAAGTTTCAGCTTAGCAATATCCAGCCCGAAACTCGAATATGAGATCGTGTGATTTCTAGCTGAAGCGATCTAAATGAGAATCGAAGATCTCGTAATTAGTAGTGCAACAATAAAAACATAGACGAAAACAGGCGTTAGATGAAGAAGTTATGAATTTATAACGGAGTTTTCCTGTCCCGACTTACTAAAAATAAATAATAAAAATAAATTCAAAATTAGCCGACGGAGTCTAAACGAAAGTTGTAGAGCGTAGTCTCACCTACGCGTTGATATAAAGAACGTCAAAAACGGAGTTCGTATGCGAAAGTTACACAAGTTTGAAGTCTGCTTAATCGAGTACGCCCAACGTAATTTTGGAGTACACCCAGCGTACCCGGAACTGCCTCAGCTATGCATGCAATGACGTCACTTGAGTACATACGCATGCAATGACGTCGTGTACACCCAGCGTAAGTCTTAGTACGCACAATGTACCTAGATTTACGCCCAACGTAATCGAGGTTTTAGCACCCTATAAATAGATGTCGATGGCTGCCGATTTCTTTTGTTCAAACTCTTCTCTCTCACTCATTTTTATCCCATTTTACGTGCAAGAAATATCCCGAAGCCCCGATATTAATCCCGAGCCCCGAAGCAAGTCCCAAAGTCCTGAAGATCCCGAGAATTAAAATTCCCGAGCCGAAGCTCTGCCCGCGAGGAGCCCAGTTTTTGTGAAGATCTTCCAGATCTCCCGAAGAATACTACTTCTACAAGCCGTAGTGCTGTCCGATTATCTTCTGATCAAGTGAGTATGTAGTCACTTTCTTCTAACGCATAATTATGAATTATTTTATACGAAATACGTGTTATGTGTATATTTTATTGTTATATGTGTGAATGTATATTCACTTTCTTCTATCTCATAGATATGATTTATTCTCTATATAATACGTGTTATGTGTATGTGTCTCATCTGTTGTTTGGAATATGTATTGAATGAGAATGCTATATACAGGTTTTAAACTATGTATAAAAATATATATTTTGATATACTAAGATGTTGGGTAGAACATGGGTAGGTAGATGATGTGTGATAAACAGATGAGAGACCTCGATGTTGTTTTTGATTCAGTCATCTAGCAGAGTTTAGATGACGACCACAAACTTTTCTAGACAGTCCTGTGGAACGTTAGCAGGCTTGCCACCTGTAGGTGTTAATGAACTTAGGTGTTCATTCGCTGTACTCCATCCCCCTCATGGTCGCCTTATTTGACATATATTGCTGGGAAACCCCTGAATGCATGTGTTGTCGCCCGGATGAAATATTCTTAGACTAAGTCCCTTGTGTTAGTTCTTTTAGGGACATAAAGTGAGAATAACGGGAATGGGTAATTGGGTTATTGTTGGTTAATGAAAATAAATTTAATTAATTATTGTGAGTTGAAAACCCTATATGATCACCAGGCTCCCAAGCCTGACCCACTCAGTTTTCTTTGTATTACAGGTAGTGGCGCCAGAGCATAAGTTGGATGAATTGTCTAGTTATTTTTGGATTATGAACATGTTGTTGTAAATAACTGTTGTAAGGTCTGTATTGAAATGTTTATGCTTTTGGTCTGTTTATCGGAACATGACATCCCGGGTATTGTAATATAATGAAAAATACATTTCTTTAAGAAATGCTTTGGTAAATCTTATTTTTATCATATTTTGTTTTGGGAACAAATGCTGCAACTCTTTTAATCAAAGGATTACTCTGAAATCATTTTAAAAACATAAATTAAACCGGTCTTTTCTGGCCGTGATTTTGGGGATGTCACACCAATGGTATTTCATTACTTATTTTAGTCTTATATTGGCCATTTTCATGATGTCACAACTTCATAAATCTTCTAAATTCTCATAAATAACCATTTTCCCTTTTAGTAAACATTTGACTAAAAGTCAAATCTCTCTAAATTTTGGGTTCTTACAATCTACCCTCTTTAAAGAGATTTCTTCGTCGAAATATTTTCTTAACTTTCTTGGTCATTTTCTCAGATAGTGATTCTTTTCTAATGTTATTCTCTTCTTTAACCTCATAACCTAAAATAACATTCTACTTTATTATTCTTTGCATTTTCAATGCAATGACCAATTTCTTTACATCTATGTACTAAAAATGGTTGTTAAGGGACATCTACCAATCTATCTACTCTTACGCAATCATATTGCATACTTACCAACATTCTTAATCTTTTTGTCCCACTTTACCCAACCATGAGCATAAACTTACCTTCTTCATTCCTTTTCTCATAAGTGTACCAACATACTTCCTAAATCCTAACCATCTATTCTTACGTAAGTAATAATCCATTGCGCTTCCACTGCGCCATTCTAACTCCATTAGTGGTTACACCACCACTTTTCTAACTTTTTTCTAACTCTTAGTGAAGTATTACATCTAACCACTTCACTTTCATTCCAAACAATTGTGTCTAATTACAACTCTTTTTCTCAACAATCTTTTAGTGCTCATTAAATAGCTTTCACATTGTAATGTCACACCTTATGATCTAATGAATCAAACACTTTATATGTTGATCACCAGCGCTAACGCCAACATCAACATCAACGCCAACACCTCAAGAACTTATCAGCGTCACCATCTGGATAATGATCTTATGTAATCTTTGTATATTTGAAATTTATAAGGATATATATAGAATAAATAGTAAATCTGATATCTTGGTGATAAGGATTAGTTCTTATCGTAGATCAGATACAAACCATTGATTGAAGAGATTTAGTTGTATAGTTTAGTATAGATTCAACATTAGGGTGAAACCCTAATGTATGTCTTGGTGGCCATCTTTGTGACATCATTCTCTTTGTGAGAACAAACCCCTTTCTTGGTGAAAGACATGTTTGTTATCAACTCGTGTTCTTTACTTTTTCTGTTCTCTATTTGGTTTAGTTAGTTTGTTCTTTGTTAATTATACTTGAATTGTATCCAATTGATACAAACCTTCAATTGGTATCAGAGCAGGTTTTTGATACACTTAAGTAATTATGTCGACCTCTTAAAATCCCAAATTGACTGCTTGCTACAAGATACCTCTTTTTGATGAACTCAACTTTACTGCTTGTAAATCAAAGGCCATGGACGATCTTGAGATCATGGAACATGACATGCTCGACATCATCAACAAGGGTCCCATCGCTGTTATGCATCAATCATCTAATGATGGTAATCTATGCTAGGATACGACATGGAAGAGAAAAGGTTGCTAAATCTCAATGTAAAGGAGAGAGTTGATATTGGAAATTCACACTTATATTCTGTCTATCATCTGGTTTAAAACTGATCAAATGCACAAGAGATGATGATCACACTATCATGTGATTTTGATAAAGAAAATATTTTAGATGAGGAAGTTTCAAAAGGGAAGTGTCTTATGGCTCAAATAGTTGAATCTCACGTTGATACATTGAATGACAACGTTGACACTTTTGACGCTGATCTTTCTCAAGCTAATACAAACCTTAAGTCTGACTAGGAATCAACCTCATCGTACCAGGTAAAAAATCTTGTTAACTATTCTTCCATTGAAAACATCGAAAAAGCTGACATGATTGATCACTTGCGTTTCAATTTATCTATTTCAAACGAAGAAAGATCTTCTCTCAAGATCGAGTTAAAAAGCCTCAAAGAAAAACTTTCCCTTTTCTAAAAATCTCTTTCTCTTAAAAAAAACACTTGTATCTCATTGACCAACAATTTTCTTCACTCTGAAAAAGGAAAAAGTTGTTGGTTATGCTAGATGCATTCAACTTATTTTAAAAAACTGGGCTTCTCGCTATAATGTCATGAGAATTATTAATGATCGGATTCATGATCAGTGTGAGAAAATTCTTGAAGGTGTATAGAAGGTTTTGCATCCTTAATCAAAAAGGTTGAGACTAAACAACCCTTTTATAACGTTGATTGTCTAGAGAAAGACTTTAAAAGTAGATTTATAACAACCTATTTTATAAATCAAACTTTAATTAATACTCATCGCACTACTGAATCTAATGGTAACACCAAATGTGTAACTCAATTATCTACTCTTGATCCTTCCCGCCAACCTCCTCATCGTGAGTATGTTCTGCCCTCCACTAAGATTTTTCTGAAATTTCCTATATCTAATGGTTAAGTTCATTCGGCAAACGAAATTCTTAGAATTTTTCCTCAGTGCTCTGTTATCAACTCTAAACCTGGAGATCAATCAAAGCCTTCTATTCCATATGACTCTTCAATATCTCCTAAGCCTCATGACAAAATGTCATCTGAGTATATGATCGATGACATTCCTTATTCCAGAACTAAAGTAAGAATTTTTAAATCAAATAATCAATGTTCTTTGGATTCAACTGTTAAAAAGGGACCAAAATCTAATTTTAAAGGACATAATCTTGGAACCAAAGTTTGTTATCGATGAAGTGATGCTTCTCACAAAGTCAGCGAGTGCACTTTTGAGAAGAGCTCCGTTCACGCTGAAAACATCATGAATCGAAATGATAAGTGGATCAAAAAGGGAAACTCTTTAAATTGTGTCCTTGATGCTTGTTATCATATTTGTTTTTCTTAAGTGACCCATTGAAAGATGGGTCAGTGTATATTAATTGTATATTTTAGTTTCAGGGTAAAGAACATATTTGGTATTTAGATAGCGGTTGCTCAAGACATATGAGCGGATTAAAGTCTCCTCTAGAAGATATCATAAAAAAGGATTGTCCTACTGTTACATATGGAGATAATGGAATGGGAGGCGCAAAGGTATATGAAACAATGAAGTGTAATTTTGTAATATTCAAGAATGTCTCTTACATGAAAGGTCTTTCTTACAATCTCATTTCAATCAGCCAATTGTGTGACACTGGCTATGAAGTTCACTTTAACAAGAAAGATTGAAAGGGTTTTGATCAAAAGAATGTCACTGTTCTAACTACAAATCAATAGAATGAAATTTATGCTTTTGATATGTTCTCTGCTGATAACTCTCTTCATCGATGCTTCTTATCTCATGCTCAATCTCTTTTAAATTGGCTGTGGCACAAGAGGTTATCTCACTAGAACTTCAAGAACATATCAAAGATTTCAGGGAATCAACTTGTAAGAGGAATTCCTAAGATGCGATTTGTCAAAGATAAACTATGCTCAGCGTGTGAAAGGGGAAAGAAAAAGAAGTCCTCTTTCAAGCCAAAGTCATATTTTTCCATTATCAAACCTCTTCATCTTCTCCACATGGACCTTTTTGGAGCGGTCCCGATTAAGTCAAGGGCTGTGAAGAAGTATACTCTCGTTATTGTGGATGAATTTTCAAGATTTACCTGAGTAGTCTTTTTAAGGAAGAAGAGTCATGATGTTGATGAAATCATTTCACTCATTAAACAATGGGAAGCTCTTTATGATCATAAAGTCAGGAAATTACATAGTGATCATGGAACTGAATTTAGGAATTCCTCCTTCAAAGACTTTTACTCAATCTCATGAATCTCTCAGAAATTATCTGTTGTTAGAACTCCCCAACAAAATGGAATTGCTAAAAGAAGAAATAGAACCCTCACTGAAGTTGGAAGAACTCTAGTCATTGAAGCTGGTTTTCCTCTGTCATTTTGGGTTGAAGTTGTCAACACAGTGTGTTATACCTAAAACCGTTCCATTATTTTGTAAGCGTCATGGGAAAACTGCCTTTGAGCTACTTCAGGGGAGGAAACCGGACATCTCTTGCTTTCATGTGTGTGGGTGTGTTTGTTACATTTTGAATCAAAGAGATCAACGCTCTAATTTGTTGTTGGATATAATACTTCCTTCCTCATCAAAGAGAACCTGATTGCTAGTGCCAACAACTAGTTGCGAAACACTAATCAGATTACGCTTTAAGCCTTCAACATATGCAACTAAGTTTACAATGAATTTCCCATTTGTTACTTTTCTGTATCCTTTGACTTTACACTTGTTATTGTTTCCAAACTTTACAACTCCACCATTTTCCGACTTTCGAAAATCATGCCAATTATGCTTCCTTCCAGTCATGTGACGCGGGAATCCACTATCAATATACCAACTTTCGTCATATTGCTCGTCACAAAGAACATGCGATCGATTAGAAGAATTTAGGTCTTAAATCCAAAAGTCATGAAAGGCCCGCACCCATCATTTTACTGTCATACCCTTGGGCCAAAGCACAAATCGAACGCTTGGTGCCCACAACCTACATTATATATTACCAGATGGTTCTAAACCTTTCTTTCCCAAATCCCAAAGCCTTAAGATACTTGATCCTCGAGTCACAACCCCGAATTATGAAACGATCTGGAATAGGGTGTTACATTGTCATTGGTCAAATTCGAGTGCTTCACATCCCTTTCACCTATCAGTATGCCGACAATTTCACCAAAAGCCTTCCACAACAACTATTTCTTAACTTTAGATCCAATTTGAGCATTCAGCCTCCTCGCGTTCAAACTAGGGGAACCTACATTTTCCAAGGCTAATTTTCGCTATTAAGTGAGAAGTAATTAAGAATTTTGGCAAGATTAGTCATTTTCTCAAATATATATATATATATATATATATATATATATATATATATATATATATAAAATCAACTACAACTCATAGAACCATAGAACCACGTAACAAACTATGTTTAAATTTGAACATTTTGTATATTCATAACTGAATATACATATGTTCGTAGATGAACATGTATGTTCAGCTATGAACCTTGGTAGGTTTTATACAGTTTATGGTTCTATGATTTATTTTGGTTCTATATATTAATTTAATTGATTTTAATGTAAGTGAAAAGGCGGATCAAGATACAAAGTATATGAAGTGTTATATATATATATATATATATATATATATATATATATATATATATATATATATATATATTCTTGTATTCCCCATATCTATTGTGTGCTAGAATGGTCCGATAAGAATTTTGTAAAAATTAAAGTATTATTTAATCAAATAAAGATAGATATTAAATGATATCTATAAATCCCAATCTTCAGGTATGAATTTACAGCTTTATATTTATATTTTCATGGCAACTCGACGAGTTGGAAGGCTCCAACTCGTTGTATAGAGTATTTAACACCCGCATATCTTTTAATGTCCACTCGACGACTTGGAAGTCCCCAACTCGACGAGTTGAAGGCTGAACATGAAAATCCTAATTTTTAGGGTTTGCACCATATTTAAAGGTCTTAACTCTCATTGTTAGCCTCCCTCATCATCCCCTCAGTCCAGAGAAAACCCTAATCGTGCCTCTTTCCCCATTTTGAGTGTTTTTGAGCTTAAAGAGTATTATTTGGTGCTTTTCTTGAAGGAGCTTGAAGTTGGTGCTGCAAAGTTGAAGGGAGAAGCTTTAGATTCGGGATTTTCAGTGTTATTGCAGCCACTTGGAGGTATAAATTCGTTATCTTGATCATCCCTTTTTCAAGATCTCTTCTTCTGAAATTTATTGCCATTATTAACTTATTTTGGGGCCATTCGTGGATTTGAGCATGTTATGAAGCCGTGGTTTCAGATCTGGACATCTCATGGCCTCCACGGACTTAAAGTTGCCAACTTTATCAAGTCTTGGCCCTCCTTCATGCCCTAGGTCCCTTGATAAACCTTATTTAAGTGTTTTAGCCCTCTTGATGCCATGCATGGACGTAAAGCTAGCAACTTTACGTGGTATTTCAGTCCTAAGGGACCAAATCTATAGTTTGGGGGTTTGGTTTCGTTTGGAAGTGTCTGGATGCATTAAGGCTAAAAAACTCGACGAGTTGCTCTGCCAACTCGACAACTTGGTTCGGGTTTTCCTACTTTCTGGATGCTGAAGACCTCGACGAGATGCTCTCGTAACTCGGCGAGCTGCCTCGAGCTTTTCACGATTTTTTGAGACATGAAGGAACTCGACGATTCAGAAGATGCACTCGACGAGTTGGGTTAATGATAAGTCTATTTTATGAATATACTAAATTGTCATAAATCTGTTGAATTGATGTATAATTGTCGAAGAATGGCACTACTTTGATGAGTTGTTGAACTTCATATGCAGGTCAACATGGAGTACTAAAAGTGGGTGGAACCTGTAAGAAAAACGAGCAAAAGGAAGCTAACAAGCGTGGGAGACGAATTGCTAAAGGAATGAAGAAAAATGGTGTCGAGAAATTTGACCACTCCTCAATGTTTTGATGATATCTCATGATCTATAGCTCCAATTGACATGAATGAAGAAGTTCTGAAAACTAGACAAAATTTCCTACAACTTTCATGTTTTGCGTTTTCACCGATTCTACCGTTTTCGTTACCAAAAAGGGGCAACAAAGATTAGGGACGTCCTAGAACGCGTCTAAGACGCCCTATAGGACGCCTACCCGTTTTAGGTCATTTTCAAGTGAAAATCAAGGACGACAGATGAAACAACCCAAAAATACGACCCGAAAATTTCATTTTTAATATAACCAAAATCATAAAACAGAGTATATCATCATAAAACCATGCGTTGCAAATCTCAAAACCATACTAAAATACAAATGAGAAAACGGTGTCACGACTGTATCAAAACATATCTAAGATAGCTGATCAACTCCCAGGATAAAAACTGCAGCTGTGGTGTGTGCGATGCCATCATCCCAAGCTCTTCCCTTTGCTTGCGGAAGTACCTGAAACCAAAACTGAAACTGTAAGCACGAAGCTTAGTGAGCTCCCCCAAACTACCACATACCACACCATAACATATAAAGCACATATTGGGCCTTGCCCACTGCATCGGACCGAAGTCCGGCTAACCGGGGCCTTGCCCCCTACATCGGACCGAAGTCCGAAGCTGACTGGGATCTTCGTCCCCTACATCGAACCGAGTCCGAAGCTGACTAGGACATCAGACCGAAGTCCGAAGCTGACTGAGACATCGGACCGAAGTCCGAAGCTGACTGGGACCTACGTCCCCTACATCGGACTGGAGTCCGAAGCTGACATCGGACCGAAGTCCGAAGCTGACTGGGACCTTGTCCCCTACATCGGATCGAAGTCCGAAGCTGACTGAACATAGCATAAACATATCATCTAGCATAAACACATAACCCTGTCTGAACCACGAAGACATCAAACATACTAACTACTACATTGGACCGTGGTCTGAAGCTGACTACTAGCTCAACGGGCCGGCATTGTGGCCTTAGACCCGTACTACTGGAAGGAAACTCACCTCGTGAACTGGCTGTTGTGTGAATGGCTCTGGAAGCTAACTGCTGCTGCTCCGGTATCTCCCCGGCTACAAGGCCATAAACACACTCAATCAAATACTAAACACTGCACTGGGGTAAAATGACTCTTTTACCCTTGGTCAAAGTCAACTCTCCCGGTCAAAGTCAACCCACAGTTGACCTGACTCGCCGAGTTGGGCCGCCAACTCGCCGAGTCTCTAATCTCATTTCACAACCCCGCTCGTGGCTACTCGTCGAGTATGGCATCGACTCGACGAGTACTCTCTCGATCCAAGAACTCAGACAATCTGCATCCGACTCGCCGAGTCATATGAACAACCCGACGAGCTGTTCTTGAGCTTAAGAAGATTGCTTTGGACTTGCCGAGTTGTATGAACAACTCGCCGAGTCCCTCCATTACTGAGTCTGCTCTCCAACTCACTGAGTCCACTCTACTACTCACAGGCTTCCACTCGTCATCACTCAAAAGGGGGAAAACGGGGACTCGCGAGTCGACTCGCCGAGTCGTTCTTTCGACTCGCCGAGTCACAACCATGCAACTACTTAAAATTCGATTCTGCTTGAATCCATTGCATACAAATGATAGATCTGAGTCCAATAAGCTGATTCACCACGTAAAGTTTCCAACTTTACGTGTACAAACACATGAAAAAGGAGATAAAGGCTAAAAAGGCACTTAAAAGGGTAGATCTAGGGTTATCATGCGAAATAGCTCCATAAAGGCAATAGATCTGGGCTCTACAACTCCTAAATGAACAGATCTAAGGATATCTCGACATAATAGGGTATCAATACAATCTTAAGGCTTGAGGAAAGCATCAAACTAGATCTAGAAGAGTTCTAATGGAGGTTAAAAGCATAAAACAGGAGGGAATCCGAAGAATACCTCAAAGAACTCTGATTTGCCCTTGGACCTTTGCTCTACACCTCTTCTCCTTGCTCCTTTCTTCTTCTCCTTCTTCAAGCCTTCAAAATTTAACACAAGAACACTTAGATCACTCAAGGATGGATTAGGGTTTTCTCACAGCTTTCTGAGGGTGAAGGAGGCGAGAATGGGGGCTATAAGGTGGATTAAATAGTGAGCAACCCGGGGATTTAGGGTTTCTTCCAGGCAGGCAGACTCGCCGAGTCCCGAATATGGACTCGCCGAGTCGCCGACTAACACATGCTCGAAATCCCGTCCCTACTCGGCGAGTCAGGCTATGAACTCGCCGAGTCCCTCTTGCAAACTTCTAATTAAATACTATGGAATCATCATACCGGAGACGGGTCGTTACAATTCTCCCCCACTTGGCTCAGACTTCGTCCTCGAAGTCTGCTACGGCTGAATCCGCAAATATCTCCGGATAGTGCTCTCTCATCTCCTCCTCAGCCTCCCACGTCCACTCAGACCCCTTCCGGTGCTGCCACTGCACTTTCACTAACTGAATTTCCTTGTTCCTCAAGGTCTTTGTCTTCCGATCCAGAATCGCGACCGGCCTCTCAATATAATTCAGGCTGCTATCAACCTGAGTATCCTCTACGGGAACGACTGCTGACTCATCCACCAAACACTTCCTCAACTGGGACACATGGAAGGTGTTGTGGATCTGACTAAGCTCCTTAGGAAGATCTAACCGATAAGCAACCCGACCCACCCGGGCCAAAACCCTGAAAGGACCAATAAACCTGGGACCCAACTTGCCCCTCTTCCAGAACCTGATAACACCCTTCCAAGGTGAGACCTTCAGAAGAACCATATCACCCACCTGGAACTCCAAGTCTGAACGCCTCCTATCGGCGTAACTCTTCTGCCGACTCTGCGCAGTCTGTAGTCTACTACGGACCTGCTGGATCAACTCGGTCGTCTTGAGCACCACCTCTGTGCTTCCAATGACTCGCTGACCTACCTCGCCCCAACAAATCGGGGTCCTGCACTTCCTCCCATAAAGCATCTCAAAGGGAGGTCGATCAATGCTCGCATGATAACTGTTGTTATACGAAAATTCCGCTAACGGAAGGTACGCATCCCAACTGCCACCGAAGTCTAGAACACATGCCCTGAGCATGTCCTCGAGAGTCTGAATCATCCTCTCACTCTGCCCGTCCGTCTGAGGGTGGAAAGCGGTACTGAAATGAAGACGAGTACCCATCTCGTCGTGAAACCGCTTCCAGAATCTGGATGTAAAACGGATATCTCGGTTTGACACCACCGATACCGGCACTCCATGACGTGCCACGATCTCACGCACATAGATATCGGCTAACTTTTCTGCCGATATACTCTCCTGGATCGGGATAAAATGAGCACTCTTCATCAACCGATCCACTACTACCCATATCGAATCCACTCCTGTGCGGTCCTGGGAAGCTTGGTGGCAAAATCCATGGTGATGTCCTCCCATTTCCACACGGGAATGTCTAACGGCTGCATCTTGCCGTGAGGCCTCTGGTGCTCCGCCTTGACCTTCCTGCAGGTCATGCATCTCTCAACATACCAGGCGACGTCCCGTTTCATGCAGGGCCACCAATAATCGGGTCGAAGATCTCTATACATCTTCGTTGCCCCTGGATGGATAGAGAATCGAGACTTATGAGCCTCGTCCATCAACACCTGCCGTACTCCTCCCCAGTACGTTACGCACACTCTCCCATGAAGTGTCAGCAATCCCCGACTGTCATAATCAAACGAAGATGCTCGGCCCACTATCCTCTCACACTTCTGCCTCTCCTCCTTGAGGCCTTCAACCTTAGCCTCCCTGATCCGTTCCAACAACGGAGTAATCACTGTCATCCTCAAACACAAATCTCTGATAGGGGCTGCCGACACTTTGCGACTTAGGGCGTCGGCCACCACGTTGGCCTTCCCTGGATGGTAAAGGATCTCACAATCATAGTCCTTCAGCACATCCAACCACCTCCGCTGTCTCATGTTCAGACTCGGCTGATCCATAAGGTATCTCAAACTCTTGTGATCCGTGTAGATAGTACAACGGACCCCATAAAAATAATGCCTCCAAATCTTGAGGGCAAACACAACCGCCCCCAGCTCTAAATCATAGGTAGGATAGTTAGCCTCGTGAGGCTTCAACTGTCTCGAGGCGTAAGCTATCACATGGCCTCGCTGCATCAACACTGCTCCCATACCTATGATTGAGGCATCACAGTAGACTACGAAGTCCTCTACTCCCTCTGGCAAGGTAAGGATCGGAGCCTCGCACAATCTCTGTATGAGGGTCTTGAACGCTGCCTGCTGCTCAGGCCCCCAACGAAATACCACCGACTTCTTGGTCAGTCGAGTGAGCGGCACTGCTATCTTGGAGAAATCCTAAATGAATCTCCGGTAATACCCTGCCAGTCCTAGGAAGCTCCGAATCTCAGATGGAGACTTCGGGACCTCCCACTGCATCACGGCCTCTATCTTGGCCGGATCCACCAAAATACCCTTCTGGTTGACGAGGTGACCAAGGAACTGCACCTCGCGCAACCAGAACTCACACTTGGAGAACTTTGCGAAAAGTCTCTCCCTCCTCAAAACTTCCAGCACCTCCCTCAGGTGCTCATCGTGCTGCTCCTGCGTCTTGGAATATACCAAGATATCATCTATGAATACTATCACTGACCGATCCAGCATCGGTCTGCACACGCGGTTCATGAGATCCATGAACGCGGCTGGGGCATTGGTGAGCCCAAATGGCATCACCACAAACTCATAATGACCATACATGGTCCTGAAAGCAGTCTTCTGCACATCCTCATCCCTAACCCGCATCTGATGATACCCGGAGCGTAAATCGATCTTGGAGAACCAATACGCTCCCTGAAGCTGGTCAAACAGATCATCTATCCTTGGAAGTGGGTAACGGTTCTTCACCGTTACCTTATTCAACTCCCGGTAATCTATACACATACGATGCGACCCATCCTTTTTCCTCACAGACAGGATCGGCGCTCCCCAAGGCGAACTGCTCGGCCGAATGAAACCCTTGTCTAGCAGCTCCTGCAGCTGCGTAGACAACTCCTGCATCTCAAGGGGAGCTAGGCGATACGGTGCCTTGGCTATCGGAGCCGCACCAGGAATCAAGTCGATCCTAAACTCAACCTGCCTCTCAGGAGGTATCCCCAGTACATACCCGTCACCACATCAGGAGTCGCTCGCGCCTCCTCTACTGTCATCTGAAAAGCTCTACTCTTCGCCACTGGCGCCTCAGCTCGGCCCTGCCGGCCGTCTGTAATCCTCAAGGTAGCAGGGGCAGGTGCAGCCACCTTCCCTACTGCAGCTAAACTTGGACACTGGGACTTTTTATGTCCCCTCTGATTGCACTGAAAACAAATCAGATCTGATGCTGCAACAACAGTAGCAGGGGCCGTACAATCCCTGCTCAAATGCCCAGTCCAACCGCACTTGAAGCAGCCGGAACTCCCTGCCTCGCACACCCCATTGTGCATCTTCCCACACCTGCCACATCGACTGTGGCTCGGCTGAGACCTGGACCTGTGATCTGAAACCTTGGGCTTTTTGCCCGAACCTCCTGAACCCGAAACCGCCTCCGGTTTCCTCTTCTTCTCCATCTCGAGATCAATCTCCCTCTCTCGAGCCCTAGCAATCATGTCGTCCAACGTTTTACAGCTGGACCGGCTCACAAACTGGCGGATATCGCTCCGCAACATCTCATGATAATGGGCCTTCTTCATCTCCTCATCGGCTGCATACTGAGGAACAAGAAGAGCCCTCTCCCTGAACTTGGCGGTGATCTCCGCCACGGTCTCTATAGTCTGGGTGAGGTCCTGAAACTCTCTGGCTAACTGCTGCACCTCAATAACTGGTGTAAAATCCGCCCTGAACCTGGTAGAGAAATCAGCCCAGGTCATGGCATCCAATGCTGCATCATCTCCCATAGTATGTCCGACCTCCTCCCACCAATCCCGTGCCCTGTCCTTCAGAAGACAGGACGCCAATCTGACCTTGTCCCCCTCGAGACACCTGCTAGTGCGGAACGCATTGGCCACATCTGCCAACCATCTAGTACTCGCTATGGAGTCCCGCGCCCCGTGATAGTCTGGAGCTCCACATGCCCTGAACTCCCTGAATGTAAGTGTGCGCGACCCCATCATGGCCGCCACCTCGGCACGGAAGGTGCCCAATCTCTCATTCATCAGCTCTAGGATACCCTCCTTGATCGAACCGAAGATCACAGGAGTCTGCTCTAAAATAATACGAGTAATCTCTGAAGAAAGAAACTCTCTGGTCTGCTCATCCATGTGCTCGTTCCCCGAGCCTGATCCTGATCCCGATCCCTCCCCGGCACCTCCACTGCCGGCTGCTGTCCTCGGACGCAAAACCACCATTCTGAAACACATCATAGCAATATCAAAAACTGAAATATCTCAAGGGACCATTGATACTACTACTAGCTTCCTGGTCTTGTCTCGGCCTTCCTTGAGTCGAGTACGGATCCTCTGCTTTCAGTAGTACGGGCCCATACTACCTTCCACATCTATCCATACTTTCCTCAAGAACCGCCTTGACTCCACCAAGTCACTTCTACTACTACTGATTTCTGCTACTCTCATCCTAGGCTTGCCCTAGGGAAATCACTGACTCCACTCATACCGGTCCTCAGCTGCCGAAGGTCTCCTTGTAATGCTGATTAGCCACCACCTGAATACCATCAAATGCAATGAGGCTGGGATAATCCTTCAAGTAAAAGACTCATCCCTACAACGGTTGGACTCAGACAAGAGCTGCGCCATAGGGCCAAATCCAGCACTCTGAGATTATTCAACCCTGATCACATGTGATGTGACGTATTCACCTAATGGCTAACTCCCACCACTCAGAGTCCCACAAAGCACAAAGCAAGCAGCATTCGGATAAGGGAAACATACACAGGCAAAACTATTCTCATAACGAGAAGCTACTCTAGCATACAATGCTAAGCTCGCGCTACCAGGCATAACCTAAACAGGTTATCCTACTGCTGTCTACTCAATACTAGCATGCAATTCTCATAAAGCTGTAACACGTATAGCAGGCACATAAGGCATCCTCCTAGATCCTTAGTCCTATACTAGCATGCTGTTCTACTGAAACTGGAACAATTAATCATAATAATAAAACTTGTATTGGTAATTTGGGAGTACTTACTTGAGCTCGGCTGATCGCATGCACCACACCCTTATCTTGTTTAAAAACTCTTTTCTTTCTAAGTGCTTTTCAAAATCTCATTCGAAAACATTTTTCTTTTTGAAAATCTTTTTATCTTTCCCTTAGTTTGAGTTCAGATGCACCCGGAGGTGTATCCGAATCCCTCAAACCAGGGCTCTAAGACCAACTTGAAACAACCCAAAAATACGACCCGAAAATTTCATTTTTAATATAACCAAAATCAGAAAACAGAGTATATCATCATAAAACCATGCGTTGCAAATCTCAAAACCATACTAAAATACAAATGAGAAAACGGTGTCACGACTGTATCAAAACATATCTAAGATAGCTGATCAACTCCCAGGATAAAAACTGTAGCTGTGGTGTGTGCGATGCCATCATCCCGAGCTCTTCCCTTTGCTTGCGGAAGTACCTGAAACCAAAACTGAAACTGTAAGCACGAAGCTTAGTGAGCTCCCCCAAACTACCACATACCACACCATAACATATAAAGCACATACTGGGCCTTGCCCACTGCATCGGACCGAAGTCCGGCTAACCGGGGCCTTGCCCCCTACATCGGACCGAAGTCCGAAGCTGACTGGAACATCGACCCGAAGTCCGAAGCTGACTGGGATCTTCGCCCCCTACATCGAACCGAGTCCGAAGCTGACTAGGACATCGGACCGAAGTCCGAAGCTGACTGAGACATCGGACCGAAGTCCGAAGCTGACTGGGACCTACGTCCCCTACATTGGACTGGAGTCCGAAGCTGACATCGGACCGAAGTCCGAAGCTGATTGGGACCTTGTCCCCTACATCGGATCGAAGTCCGAAGCCGACTGAACATAGCATAAACATATCATCTAGCATAAACACATAACCCTGTCTGAACCACGAAGGCATCAAACATACTAACTACTACATCGGACCGTGGTCCGAAGCTGACTACTAGCTAAACGGGCCGGCATTGTGGCCTTAGACCCATACTACTGGAAGGAAACTCACCTCGTGAACTGGCTGCTGTGTGAATGGCTCTGGAAGCTAACTGCTGCTGCTCCGGTATCTCCCCGGCTACAAGGCCATAAACACACTCAATCAAATACTAAACATTGCACTGGGGTAAAATGACTCTTTTACCCTTGGTCAAAGTCAACTCTCCCGGTCAAAGTCAACCCACAGTTGACCTGACTCGCCGAATTGGGCCGCCAACTCGCCGAGTCTCTAATCTTATTTCACAACCCCGCTCGTGGCTACTCGTCGAGTATGGCATCGACTCGACGAGTACTCTCTCGATCCAAGAACTCAGACAATCTGCATCCGACTCGCCGAGTCATATGAACAACCCGACGAGCTGTTCTTGAGCTTAAGAAGATTGCCTTGGACTTGTCGAGTTGTATGAACAACTCGCCGAGTCCCTCCATTACTGAGTCTGCTCTCCAACTCACTGAGTCCACTCTACTACTCACAGGCTTCCACTCGTCATCACTCAAAAGGGGGAAAACGGGGACTCGCGACTCGACTCGCCGAGTCGTTCTTCCGAATCGCCGAGTCACAACCATGCAACTACTTAAAACTCGATTCTGCTTGAATCCATTGCATACAAATGATAGATCTGAGTCCAATAAGCTGATTCACCACGTAAAGTTTCCAACTTTACGTGTACAAACACATGAAAAAGGAGATAAAGGCTAAAAAGGCACTTAAAAGGGTAGATCTAGGGTTATCATGCAAAATAGCTCCATAAAGGCAATAGATCTGGGCTCTACAACTCCTAAATGAACAGATCTAAGGATATCTCGACATAATAAGGTATCCATACAATCATAAGGCTTGAGGAAAGCATCAAACTAGATCTAGAAGAGTTCTAATGGAGGTTAAAAGCATAAAACAGGAGGGAATCCGAAGAATACCTCAAAGAACTCTGATTTGCCCTTGGACCTTTGCTCTACACCTCTTCTCCTTGCTCCTTTCTTCTTCTCCTTCTTCAAGCCTTCAAAATTTAACACAAGAACACTTAGATCACTCAAGGATGGATTAGGGTTTTCTCACAGCTTTCTGAGGGTGAAGGAGGCGAGAATGGGGGCTATAAGGTGGATTAAATAGTGAGCAACCCGGGGATTTAGGGTTTCTTCCAGGCAGGTAGACTCGCCGAGTCCCGAATATGGACTCGCCGAGTCGCCGCTAACACGTGCTCGAAATCCTGTCCCTACTCGGCGAGTCAGGATATGAACTCACCGAGTCCCTCTTGCAAACTTCTAATTAAATACTATGGAATCATCATACCAGAGACGGGTCGTTACAACAGAAGGCATGTAAAACGCCCTGAAGGATGCCCAAACATCCTATATGACGTCTAAGACGCCTACTAGGTCGCCGACGCGGAAAACAGCTCCGAAAATCAAATTTTTAGCACCTATTTAAGGGAGATTAAACCCTAATCAACTTTGGACTCCCCCCCCCCTGCGATTTTCACAAGTTTTGGAGGTTCCAAACCTTCTCCAAACGCGTTCTTGATCATCAATTTCCGAATCAAAGCCAAGAAAGCATCAAATTCATTATCATTCAACTTTTGAAGATCGTTCAACCGACAGATCTACATCAATTCCATCAAGCTCCAGATTTGATTACTTCATCCCCAAGGTTTCATCGTTTCATAGTTGATTGATCATTAGACTTCATTGATTATATGATTCCAAGTTGGTTTGTGAATTTTAGCATTAATTCCATTGTTTATATTGAAGTTGTGTGTTTTGTTAATCATATGGAAGGATAAACCACCTAAGTTACTTCCAGGAACGTTGTAGGATGTTAGGATGAACACGTTTTGTTTATTACTTTTATTCTAGTCAATTTGAGTTATTGTTTCATTCTTAAAGTTATGATTTTTACTTACAGTAATTGGAGTTGGTTTTTCTTATTGTGTGATATTGCAACTAAGATAGTGTATTGTTAATTCACTAATCATTTTGAATTCAAGTAGTTTAGGAACTAAGATGATCAGTTGAACCCACATACATTATTCCGAATTTGTAGTATTATATACTCAACATTGTAATAGGAATCGTAAGACACATTATCGCCAAACCAGTAGTTATTCCTAATCCAATTAGACATAGGGAGTAAGACAACTAGTTGGAATAACATATTGTGTGCTCAAAATTATTTTTTGAAAGTTAATCAACGTTAATTATGTATAGGTAATTAAATTGGAATTATAGGGAAGAAGAACGTGTAAGTCCAAGCATCTGAACAACTGACCGAAAGTATCTTGTTTTTTTTTTTCTCTTTGATAGTAGTTTGTTTTAGTAATTCTTGCATTACCAAGTTTTTAGCTTTTTCATCAACTTTTAGTTTAAATAATTTCGTGACAATTGCTAGTAGTTTTTCATTAACTATTTTAACACAAAGTTTGACCAAAACCTCCTCGTGGATACGACCCTTACTTACCCTAGCTATCTAGTGTGTGTGAGGTTTATTTTTGACTGAGACAACGACCTCGATCAAAATTTGGCGCCGTTGCCGGGGAGATTGTGCACTTGAATTATTGTGTTGAATCAGTCTATATATATATATATATATATATATATATATATATATATATATATATATATATATATATATATATATATATATATATATATATTGTTTTTTTAGTTTAGAGTCTTCACTCGTTTATTGTTATTTTTTTTGTAGGCACGGTGGTGAATGGAAGAATTGCATCAAGATATGTGGTGGGAGAGAGAGAAAATTCAGGCCAATATCAATGTTATAATGATCTCTACTATGAGTCATATAATGATGATACATGTGATGATCCACATGATGATGATTGTTGGTGGACTAACGATTCAACTCAAAGCCAACACCATGAATCACCTTGTTTTCTGGAGGACCAAGAATCGGATGAATCTTCATTTAGCAAGAAGTTGGATCAAATGTTGGACATATTGAATGAAACCTTCAACAAAGAAGAAGACAACTCCAAGTCAATTTCAGTTATTGAAAAACAATTAGAAGATATAGCCGAGCAACTAAATCAACAACCTTCAGGCAATCTTTCAGACACTACGCTGGCGAATGAGGTAACTTTTCCATGTAGTGATAAATTATTTGATAACAAAGTGCATAAACTTACACCGCCCGAACTAGAGCTTGTGGTGGAGGATTATGTATCTTTAAATGATCAGGAGACTGAGAGTATTTCTAAAATCAAAGAAGTTGAAATTGAATTGGATAAGTATAATGAAGATTTTCATGAGTTGGAAGAGTCCAAAGTTGGGGAGGGCTTTGTGGAGGCTAATACCACCCCTTACTCAACAATTTTGAAAAAACCCGAAATACAACTTCTTGTTGCAATAGATTCTAAAAAATTTTCCAAATACAAACACACAAATGTAATTATTGATCTTCCCTTTTTGGCAACCATCTATGCTTAGATTAGTTGTCGAGAAGGTGCAATTGATATGATATTTGGAAAACATAAATTGAGACTCCTGTTATTTGGACCTACTAATGATCCTCCAATCAGTGGTGAACTATTATGTCCCGCTAATGACGTTAAACTTGGCAAATTTTGGAACTTTGTGGGTAAGTTCACTGCAAACCCTCACGAGACTTCACTCGTCCACTAGGGGTAACCTAGGGGTTTAAAAGGCTTGTTGCACGTGCCAAGTGCAATCGTGGACCCCGACGAAATTGAGGGCTAGTTAGTGTAGTTTATTTTTATTTGATTTGATTTGTGTGCTTGTAGTTGTTTTTTTGTCTTTTTTTTTTTTTTTTTTAATATTTTAGGAATTTATCTTTTGATGCATCGAGGATGATGCAAGACTTAAAGTTGGGGAGGGGGTGTACACACGAAAAAGATGGAGGATTGAAGAAAAAGTGATTTTTTTAAAACAAAATCATAATTATTCGATGTTTATTCGGGCATAAGGAAACATTATGCAAATACCTTTTTGGAAATCAAAACCGCCTCTACTATCGGTACCATCAGGTGTGTCGTCCTCCTTATTTGTATTTTTTTTTGCATTATTTTCAATGACTTTTATCTGGATAATCAATTTGGAATGAATGTATTATACCTTAAATTATTCCTTGATAATCTAACTCCATCGAGTTTGGCCACCATGAAATACGTGATGAGTTAGTAGCATCTCTATATCTTGAATGTAACTCATCAAGATGGAAAATGATATGAGTTTTGTACATTGAGTCATAATATCTATTTAATATTGATTTTGTGGGTTGCTCAGCCGGTTTAGGAGTATTTATATTTACTTTAAAAAATGTTATGTGAAATACCCAAGTTTGAAGAATGAAGGTTTTTGGCTCGAGCCTACGATCTTTCAATTGAGGACCCAACCAAACAATATGTGTCATAACGCTCTGAGTACTTGGTCTTACTCCTGCGCATTTGGGGTTGGGAGGGGACTATTATTGTTTTCACACAACCAAAAAGCATCATAAGACATTGAAGAACTTCCAAGTATATATAATCAAGCTCAAATCAAATACAAAGATGACCAAATTCGATGAAGCCATCAAATAACTTGAAGAATGCACAATCAAGATAAATATGAATAAAAGTTCAAGTTGAAGAGATTGTGTGAAACAATATGCGACCCCATGATAGCGGGAGTGTATGGGTTGGTCCATTAAGTGTTACCGGCCGCACTAACTATGTTAGTGAACCTTGAAAACGGGACTTTGGCAATGAGTTCAACTGATTACTCATGAGGTTGATTACTGGAAACGGTTCAAAAAGTAGAGGGTTTCATATAACAAAGTAAAATAAGCATAACATGTATTTTGTTTAAAAGTCCGGATAAGCAACTAATAATCCCCAAAATCAATATATTGTGCTTATTGAATATGTTTTGATAAGGTGTATGGAATTCGTGATTCCATTGAGTTTTCTTAGGATAAGAGAGTAAGAAGACACTGATTATTTCAGGCCAATATCGGGACGAGTTTGGAATAAAGTTAGGGAGGTTTGATAAGTCTATTTTATGAATATACTAAATTGTCACAAATTTGTTGAATTGATGTATAATTGTCCAAGAATGGCACTACTTTGATGAGTTGTTGAACTTTATATGAAGGTCAATATTTAATACTAAAAGTGGGAGGAACCTGCAAGAAAAACAAGCAAAAGGAAGCTAACAAGCGTGGGAGACGAATTGCTAAAGGAATGAAGAAAAATGGTGCTGAGAAATTTGACCACTCTTCAATGTTTTGATCATATCTCAGGATCTAGAGCTCCAATTGACATGATGAAGAAGTACTGAAAACTAGACAGAATTTCCTACAACTTTCATGTTTTGCGTTTTTACTGATTCTACCGTTTTCATTACCAAAAAGGGGAAACAAAGATTAGGGACGTCCTAGAACGCGTCTAAGACGCCCTATAGGACGCCTACCCGTTTTAGGTCATTTTCAAGTGCAAATCAAGGACGACAGAAGGCATGTAAAACGCCCTGAAGGATGCCCAAACGTCCTATATGACGTCTAAGACGCCTACTAGGTCGCCGACGCGGAAAACAGCTCCGAAAATCAATTTTTTAGCACCTATTTAAGGGAGATTCAATTTTGAAAAAACCCGAAATACAACTTCTTGTTGCAATAGATTCTAAAAAAATTTCCAAATAAAAACACACAAATGTAATTATTGATCTTCCCTTTTGGCAACCATCTATGCTTAGATTAGTTGTCGAGAAGGTGCAATTGATATGATATTTGGAAAACATAAATTGAGACTCCTGTTATTTGGACCTACTAATGATCCTCCAATCAGTGGTGAACTATTTGTGATCAATACTATTGATGATTATGTTAGTCAACGTTAATTATGTATAGGTAATTAAATTGGAATTATAGGGAAGAAGAACGTGTAAGTCCAAGCATCTGAACAACTGACCGAAAGTATCTTGTTTTTTTTTCTCTTTGATAGTAGTTTGTTTTAGTAATTCTTGCATTACCAAGTTTTTAGCTTTTTCATCAACTTTTAGTTTAAATAATTTCGTGACAATTGCTAGTAGTTTTTCATTAACTATTTTAACACAAAGTTTGACCAAAACCTCCTCGTGGATACGACCCTTACTTACCCTAGCTATCTAGTGTGTGTGAGGTTTATTTTTGACCGAGACAACGACCTCGATCAAAATTTGGCGCCGTTCCCGGGGAGATTGTGCATAAACTTACACCGCCCGAACTAGAGCTTGTGGTGGAGGATTATGTATCTTTAAATGATAAGGAGACTGAGAGTATTTCTAAAATCAAAGAAGTTGAAATTGAATTGGATAAGTATAATGAAGATTTTCATGAGTTGGAAGAGTCCAAAGTTGGGGAGGGGTTTGTGGAGGCTAATACCACCCCTTACTCAACAATTTTGAAAAAACCCGAAATACAACTTCTTGTTGCAATAGATTCTAAAAAATTTTTCCAAATACAAACACACAAATGTAATTATTGATCTTCCCTTTTTGGCAACCATCTATGCTTAGATTAGTTGTCGAGAAGGTGCAATTGATATGATATTTGGAAAACATAAATTGAGACTCCTGTTATTTGGACCTACTGATGATCCTCCAATCAGTGGTGAACTATTTGTGATCAATACTATTGATGATTGTGTTAATCAACGTTAATTATGTATAGGTAATTAAATTGGAATTATAGGGAAGAAGAACGTGTAAGTCCAAGCATCTGAACAACTGACCGAAAGTATCTTGTTTTTTTCTCTTTGATAGTAGTTTGTTTTAGTAATTCTTGCATTACCAAGTTTTTAGCTTTTTCATCAACTTTTAGTTTAAATAATTTCGTGACAATTGCTAGTAGTTTTTCATTAACTATTTTAACACAAAGTTTGACCACAACCTCCTCGTGGATTCGACCCTTACTTACCCTAGCTATCTAGTGTGTGTGAGGTTTATTTTTTACCGAGACAACGACTTTGATCAGTCAACATGGACTGTTGACCTTTACTGTTGACTTTGACTTTGACCATGGTTGACTAAGTTTGACTTTTGCGGGTATTTTGGGATTTTAATGAAGTAGTCATTGGTGATTATAGGCAGTTGAGTTGGAGCTGTGAGTTGGGATTGATATTACCGGTTCAACACTACTTGTGAGGTGAGTTTTCCTCACTATACTTAGGGGTCGAAGGCACCAAGGCCGGCCCATTGGATTGACATCCTAGTAGTTATTGATATGTTGAGTATGAGTTAGATATGCATGCTAGGTTATATGCTAGTCTCGTAGATCTATAGGACTACATGTGATACTGTCTGATTATCTGTATGTGTATTTATTTGTTACATGTTGACATGTTGTGCGGGTTGGTTTGAGGTTGTACTGCTCCGTGTTGTAGCCAACAAACCTTGAAGTATATCAGATATGAGCTGAGGGTCAGGGAGGTCATGCCAGACTCATACCGAGGACTCATGAGCATTCTAGATACGCACTGAGGGTCGGACAGGGCATGCCGAACTCGTACTGTGGGCTACTCTTTTGTATTCCAGTCCAAGGACCGAGTGAGCAAGCTAGACATAAGTTGTTGGCCCAAGGGGTAAGCCAAACTTATGATGTGGGCTCGAAAGCAATCCAGACATGAATTGTGGGCCCGATAGGCAAACCAATTCAAGCTGTGGGCTCGGGGGTAATTCAGTCTGTGAAGCTGTAGACCCATTACATGATGTTATTATGTGTGCTATTTGTTATGTATCGATATTTTGGGGGAACTCACTAAGCTTTGGGATTACAGTTGTGGATTTTGTTTCAGGCACTTCGGATGATCGTAGGAAGGTGAAGGCTTGATCGTGCACCTCTTTGTTTTTCATGTTGTGATTTCTGGGAAAACTCTAATATTGGACTATTTTGAAAATGATTTGTAAACAATTGATGGTTTTGGAATGTTTGAAAAGTATAAAATTATCAATTTTATGGATGTTACACTAATTAAATTCGTCGTTAATGTCAACAATAATATTCTTTCAGAATGAAATCGCATCTAGGTTTTCATGTATGGGTTCATGATTTTATATTAGAACCCACTCACTCAAAACACAACAAAGTTGCATGGAACATGGTGAATGAAAGTTTATTATAGTAGAATGAGAGTGTATTCTAGCAGAATGAGATTGTATTCACTCTCGTTCTCCATGTTTCAGGAAACTTTGTTGTATTTTAAGTGAGTAAGTCATAAAACAAAACATTAACCCATATATGAAAACATAGATGCGAATTCGTTTTAAAAGAATATTATTGCTGACATTAATGTTTAATATAATTAGTTTCCATAAAATAAGAATTATAATTATGGATATCATTTAATATACATATAATAATTTAATATCTATCTTAATTTGATTTAATAACAAATTAATTTTACAAAATTTTTATTGGTCAATTCTAACACACATAGTAGATATAACAAACATTTGAATTAAATCAAAATCTTTTTGCCACATGTCTTCTTCTCATTCATTTGGACACATGTCATTTTCTAGAATTTTTTAATTTTCTATTTTCCATTTGTTATTTTATTTTATTTTTCATTTTATTAAATTAAAATTTCACATTTAATATGTAAGGTATATATATGTAGGATATTTATTAGAAAGAGTTTATATATGTAATGTATTCAGTGTATTAAAGCTTCATTAATTTTAATAATTTAAATTTTTGCTTATTTTTCTTATAAATTCAAACTTCTCAAATTGTTAAAATTTCATATATATATATATATATATATATATATATATATATATATATATATATATATATATATTTTAAAATAAACTCATGTAATACATACATACATACATATATATATATATATATATATATATATATATATATAGAGAGAGAGAGAGAGAGAGGGATAAGTTCAAATGTTTTTGACAACTATTGTGTGTTTGTGTGCACCAATAAGAATTCAGGAAATAATTAATTATTAAATAAATCATTTAAGGGTATTATAGTAATCTTGACATATTTAAATATGGTAGATAATTAATATGTTCTTTATTATTCCTTTAAATATGGGATGTAGTCAAAATCTGTTGAAAAAAACCTTATCCGATCACGTATACAACGATTTATCCTCCCTCTCGTTTTCCCAGCATTGGTCCCTGCTATTCAGCGGGGTTTCAGAGGTTTTGGGCTACCGTAGAAGGGGAGATGTGCTAGAGGTTCGATCAGAGGGCAGGAGGGGTTCCGATGGGGCAAAGAAATCAACGATGAAGTCGAATCTTCATAGGCCTTGATCGATGGGAACAGAAGAGAAAGAAAGCGAGGGGAGGAGGTATCGATCTCCGATGAATGACTAGACCGAAGAACAAAGGGAGAAGCAGCGGGGTGGGGCTGTTGCTCCGATCGAAGCAGGTCAGGAGGTGCAGATGATGTGGTGGTGGTCGCTGATTCTTCTTCTCCGGTGAAATCTAGGTATTTTTTTATTCATGTCTTCCGATTATGTTTTTTGTTAATTATTTATATGTCAATTAGTTTATTTGTCAAGACATGAAAAAAAAAACATTGCAAGATAGGATAAGTAAAATAACATGTTGTTAGAATATACTGATTTGAAGATTACATTCTGTTAGAGTAAATTACATTTTTTTTTAATGTTTACTACATTCTATCAAATTTTATACTTTGAAGATTACATTCTATTAGAATAAGTTACAACTTTTTAATGTTTGCTATATTCTTTCAGAATTACAACCCACATTGCCAATTTAAAATATTGTATGCATTCTGCCAAAATTTAAAATGGCATATATATATATATTCTGTCAGAATAATGGTAGTGCTGTAATGGTAATTGCACTTTAGAGTTAATGATTCTTTTAGAATTTGTGTTTGCCTTTTTTTGTAATAGATTTGCTATGATATTTTTCCACAGAATGAACAGGTTCAGTAAAGTCATTCTTAAAGAATACGATATTTTTTTTAACCATTCTTAATTTTTGTTGCATTTTTATAGGAATTGATTGAAGAATGGTTTGAAGACATGATAGGAAATGCTTGAAGAATGAATCAAAGATTGATCACACTCACATTTTAAGAATCTTGTTATGTTTTAAAGAATTACACTTGTCATTCTTTCAGAATTTTGTTATTATTCAAGAATGTTCTTTGTATCACAATCATACAATGTAATTATCTGATATATTATTAGTGCAAGAAGACATGTATTCTTTATAAAATGTTAGTGTTGATAATATGTTCTATAATTCTTTAAGCATGTTAATATATATAAATATTGAATATAATCATATTCTGCAAGAATAAAATCAAAAATATATTTACTAGTTTATGGTTGATTTTTATGTCATTCTAACAGAATGAAATCAGATATTATTAAAATTTATATTTGAATTAAATTTAAAAAATTCAGATTTTTAAAAATAAGGGTATTAATTATCCCTTAAAATCTGGAAATTTTCTTTTTTAATATAGGTTAATTGACCAAAATACCCTTATGTTGAAATTTATGTGATTATATGGTACATGTTACCCTATTTTAATATCATAGACCCTCAGATCAAGATCATTGGTTCTATTCCATCCGTTGGTCCAGATTTGTGCTTACGAGCACACAATAGATGTCAAGAACATTTAACATTTGAACCTAGCCCTATATATATATATATATATATATATATATATATATATATATATATATATATATATATAAAGAATATTAGTCATATCTTGAATTTTAAAAGGTATACGGTACAAAGTTTTTTGTACAGATCAGTTATACATAAATAATTATTAATATTTATCAAAATTTTGAAGACTTGAATTAAAGAAAGTAATTAAGAAATTCAATTTGAAACAAAATAAAAATTTTAAAATATTAAATTCATGTATTTAAATTAATTTACATATCTTAAAGTAGACATAAATATTAACTAATTTGCATAAATAGTATAAACACACAATACAAATTTAAGATATACACATAAATATTTTATTTAAAGGTGATAATTTTTTATTATATAATAATTAATAATAAAATCAAATTATTATTTCCTCCTAAGAAACTAGTATTTGCCAAAACATCTATTTATCGCTGCCGTTTTGCACGGACATTCATCTAATATATATATATATATATATATATATATATATATATATATATATATATATATATATATATATATATATATATATATATAAAATTGATTTTTAATGTAAGTGAAAAGGTGGACCAAGATCCAAAGTATATGAAGTGTTAAATTGACAGTGAGGAATTTTAATGGCCACATCATTTCAACCCGGTCTTACTCGTATGCTGCACCATCATGGCATCATTCATCCCACCTCAAACAAAACCAAAAACATAAAGTAATTAGAAAATATAAAATAATTAAAATAATCACTTAAACATTCTTTGATTGTACATCAATCAAAAAAATCCAGTCGCTACCTTACATCGCCTTAACCTCCTAAAAATAATTACGAAAAATACTGAATTTTTAATGGATATTGCAAAATTGAAAATTATGTTGTAAAGAGTTGAAATTCTCTAGACCATTTTTTGAGAAACCCTTATACACATATCGCTATATTTGTTTTTTTTTTTCTTTCTAAATATAGTAGCGTAGTATATAAAGACCAATTTCTAATCGTCAAAAGCATGTTTGTTATAATATGTCTCTAAAGTACGTGCTATCATTTATGTGCCTTCTGTAGTTCTGTTATTAGTAAAAGGTCCTTTAATTATAAATAAAGATTAGTTATTCTTATTAAAATAAAATCGTTTTTATTTTAAGAAATCATATTATTGGAATAACTATGTAATTATACTTAAAAATCATGTTAGATCCATACCTATGTATTATTTAATAGATTATTCTTTACATTTTTTAAAAATAAGAAAATATAATATATTACTGATTGATTCTTTTTTAAAACAATTGATTTTTATAAGTATTCGTAAGAAGTTAAAGAACAAAAAAATTGACCAGTACCCTTACAAATTTTAAAGCCAAAATAGAGTTTTGTAAGCATGAAATTCATAAATTGACATTTAAAGATTGTTGAATATATAATAATTATGGAAATAGGAATTTTAGTAATTCAAAAGCAGTTTAAAAAGTGAGAAAGGTAGTGCACGCTTAGTATAGTTTAATGGATTAAATTAAAATTAATCAAATTAGTAATAAGTATTAAAAGACCATCTAATTATGAATGCACATAACCCTAATGGTAGGTTCTCTACCTTCCATCATTTCCAATTCTTTTTATTTTATTCAATCTTAATTCATTTTAAATTTAAATCCAAACAAAAAGATTATACTTGATAAAATTGTAAGTGTCGAGAGATTAAAAAATATAAAAGGTTAAGATATACACTTACACTAATTATTAAAATTTCACTTTAGACGCCTCGGGGTTTCTGTCAAGCAAGAGGTACTTGTGAACTTTCTAAATGGCCATGTGGGAATAAGATCAACGGTTAGACCAGCTGATGTTTTAGTTTTTAGATGGGTTGGAGGGAGACATTCATGTGTAGATCTAACAAAAATTTTCTATCTTGTAGGCTTGGGGAATGAATTTTTCACTGTGGGACAAATTGTTTTAAAAATTGCATCATACAAAATGGTAAAACATGAGAAAATGTGAATGAAAATCAACAAACATTTATATTTTTTGCATTTGATATTTTCGGTCTCTTTGCGTCAAATGCTATGCAATTCCTCACTAGAGTCTAATGGATTATACATAGTAATGTTATGATCCAAAGATCTATGGATGCTGTTTTTAAAATAATTAATTTTGTTATTCAAAAAGAAGTTGCGATACAGTTTGTTGCTCATTTACATGCTATGTCTATTTAAAACTTTCATTATGAGAAATATAATGTATCTTGTAGATTAATATTAAAATGTTAAGATATACAGGTGCGTAATAAAATAAATATTTTGTAAATTAATATTTCAAGAGATCATATACTATAAAATGTTAAGATATTGTTGTTAAGATTTCACTTGAAAATACAAATATATTTGTAAATTTTTTAATATTTAATTTTTTTTATATGAATGTATAATGTACTTCCACAATAGAAAAAAGTTTTACATAGAAGTAGCGGATAAACGAGCAAAAAGTTGTGTCACAACCCCTTTTTGGATGTCAAAACTATTTTTTTTTTAAAAACATCTATAGATCTTGGTAGGGGTGCAAACGAGCCAAGCCGAGTCTGAGCCTGGTCAGGCTTGACTCGGGATCGTTTAAGTTATACGAGGCTCAAGCTCAAGTTTGGCTCAATTCAAACTTTCTTGTAATGAGCTTGGCTCGAGCTCGTAAATAATTATACAAGCTCGGTTCGGGCTCGGTCGACTCGTTTTTTGTTCAACGTGCCTAAATGCGCTTAAGCTTGGCTCGAGCTCGTTAAAAAGCTCGTTTATTAATACCATAAATTCCTAATTCCCAAAATATATTTTTTTAATATATAAAAATAGTAATAAATTATATTATATAAAAGCTCGTTTAGGCTCGCGAGCCTAATCGAGCTTAGTGACATAGGCTCGAGCTCAAGTTCGTTTAATAAATGAGCTTAATATTAAGCTCGAGCTCGGCTCGTACTCGATTAAAATCGGTTTCAATTCGAGTTTTTAACGAGCTGATCTCGAATACTCACGAGTAGCTTGACTCGTTTGCGGGATCTTGGGATCATAACATTACTATGCATAACCTGTTAGACTCTATTGAATAACTTTACAACTGAAACCGAAAATATCAAATCCAAAAAATATAAACATGTGTTGATTTTATGCATAATGATTCATGTTTTACCACTTTTCATAATGCAATTTTAAAACAACTCATCTCACACTGGAAACCCCATTTTCCAACCCAAACCTAAAGAAGGGAAACCCCATTTTCCAACCCAAACCTAAAGAAGGGAAACCCCTGTTAGAATATAAAATGGTCAATCTGCTTTTATTAAAACCAAAATATAGCATGTACTTTTATTCAAATGTTTATTAAACCAATACAATAAGTTCACATGGATTTATCTCACAATTTTCTTTAAAATATTAGAACATAAAATGGTCACGAAGCAGTAATTTAGACAAGATTAAAAAGTAAATGGTTTTAACTTTTAATAGATAAATATAACTATAATGGTTTTAACAGACAAAAGTATACTAAGATAATTTTTAGAGAGTTGATAATTAAGCACTAAAAAAACCGTTTTTCTAAGGTTTCCCTAAAAATCAATAACTAATTATACTGTAAGTTTCTCTCAATACTATTTCTTTTGGTATTTATCTCTTATTTTTATATAGATTTGATAAGAAAAACTTGAAATTTTAAAATTAAACCGCAAACAATAATAATAAAAATGCTCTGTTGAAAACATAGTCTATTCAGATCCCAAACAAAACCAGATTAAACCGAACCAATTCCTAATCCAACATTCCAACTCACTTCAAAAGTTCCAACTTTAAATAGCCTTTTCACATAATTTACGCTATGCACAACTTTTCTTGCAAAATGTACAAATCTCACATGTAAAAATTCCAACTTTAATTGGCTTTTGGCAAAAATTTACTCAACGTACAACTGTTCTTGCAAAGGGTGCACATTCTGAAGCAGTGTAGATTCAACCATCCTGTCTGGATTCTTTTTTGACAATCTTGAAAATTTTCAGTAGGCATGATTACAGACTCCTAAAAGCACCACATCCCCTTCAGAAATCATGCAATTCTCCCATTTCCACCATCATCTTTTACCAAACTAGTTTTGTGGACAAGCGGTGTTTTTTTGTGCTTTTCTGGATTTTAGGTTTTTTTATTAAGTTATATATTTGAATAATAAATTATCTAGATTTTTTTTAACAAATTGATGACATTTTGGGAAATGAAAGGGATCTATAATTCCATAAAATCAATAATATTTAAAGGAAAATGACATCCTAGCACGATAAATTTTGTCTTTTGTCTCGAATTGGTCGTTAATGTTTTGTTTGCGCAATAGACGGTAGAACTAAAAAAAATTAAATAATCTAATCCATATAAATGAACTCTTTTAAAAAAATGACAATTTTTTGTAAAATAATCACTTTGTCCAGAATAGATCATTCCAGAGAGTTCGCTGGAACACTGGAGTAGGATTCGAGACACTTGTTCCGAAATAGTTATTTATTTATTTATTATTATTTTTTTTGTAAAATGTGTTTTGTGTTATTTTTCTGCTTTTTCTTTTTGTATTAGTTTTGTTTTTATAAAATCTAAGATTGAACTATAATCTTAAAATAAAAAAAACTAATAAATACATAAGCTTAAAAAAGTTGTTTTAAGTAATATTATAATGTTCAAATGACCTTTGTCTTTGTACCCCAAAAGTTTTCGTCAATCGTTTACGATATAACATAGCCTATGGACCGCTATTATCCTATATAAAATATGATAGTGATCAACATCTTTAGGAACCAACACAAAAACATGCCACTATCCCATCTACTGTTAATCTATTGTGGTATGTTTGGAGCCTTTTCGATGGTCATGTTGAAACTCTCAACTGAGAGTGCATTAGTTTGTTCGGTACCCCATTAGTTGATACACATTAGCACTCTGTGGATGTGGTCTCGCATACCTATAAACCATTCCTCTTCTTTTAAAAAATATGCATTCTTCTAGTGATTATCGTATATAGTCATTTTGAATGTCTTTAAATCTAAAAAACCCAAAAACTAGTGAGCAGATGTAAATTATAAATAACATTAATTGGGATGTAAAGCTAAACAAAATATTAGATCTAATTAATCAAAAAGTAACATTATACTATAAATTACTATTACTTATATAATGTAATTCAAACACAAGTATACAATATCACACTTTACCCAAATTGGGTAAAGGAATCTGTCAGACATGTCACTTCAGTCAAATATATCAATGTTGAAGGTTTTTGACACAACCGTCCATTGAGCATCATCCTGTCTACGTTCTATCAATAATTAGATCCACAACATGGTATAATGTCAAGTAAAAAGTTGTCAGTAAAGTAAGTATTATTATTAGAAACATAGTACATAATGAGCACACAATTATATAACTCACATCACATTTCAACTAGCCTACATGACTATCCACATATAAGCGTGTCCAAAACTCAGTCGTTGAAATACTGGTCAAATAATGGTGAGCAAACAACAATGAACCATCTCGTTCTTTATATATACTATGTACTATAGGTTCTAAAAGATTGTCTAATAGTTGTGGATGTTATCGTGCAACACCTTTCCTCATCATTTGTATCCATACAGACTTATATCATATGGACATAATTTTTTGGCGCAAAGAAGGCCTAAGAGGTGTTGCCGGCGACGTTTTGTATTAATCCCCCGAAATCTCTTTTACATCCGACAATTGAATACATGCAGACGTTTGCTTAGGGTCGTGATTCAACGGTTGAATATGCGTGCCTAACCTATAAACATGCTCTCGTATCTCATTGTCATTATACTCTTTAATACCAACATCTTGCACGATAAGTTTTAGAAGCACAAATAAATTAGCGTCATGCTCTGCTGCTAAACGTTTATCCTGTGACCACAACTACTCTCCACATTAATTGACCTCGTTTTGAAACTCAATAATAATTCGGTCCTTATCAGTTGATGGTACAGTGGGCGGAGGCGGTGGAGGTGGTGGGAGAGATATAACGTCTATTTGTGCCTTCTTTTGTCGAGGCTCGTGGGTAGGGGAGTGTTTAGGAAGGTGTCCTGTGAACTTCTTTGTCGGGAAAATTAGGGCGATCAATCCACATCGAGCTAACTATCCAGCATCCAGCACGACTCTTAGCTTCTGTCGGCTCCAACTTCTGTAAAAGTTTATTATCTCTAACAAAATTATAAAATTATAAATAGACATAAATTATACATATAAAATAAAATTATAAAATATATAGGTAACCATACGTTGTCGATTTTATAAACTTGTTGCACTAATTCGCATGTAAATGCCTCAGTTTCAACCATGCAACAGTCTGAGGGGTTACATTCCTTTGACGGGTACCAAACAAACTGCTCACATGAAAAATCTCAAGAATCCATATTTGAAAGAAGCATGTATTAGATTATTTAACAAATGAAAAAATTAATAATTTGTTAATCATGTACATTACCTTACAAGTGTGTAAAAAAACCTTTTTACGGTGTACGTCAATTTTTGAGGTTGTTTTGCTTTGGTTCCAATATATGTATAAGTGTTAACCTTATTGAATACATCCAATAGTTGTGAGTACAATTGATCCCGAATTATCCTCCTCATGGATATATGCAACATAAAAAATTCCTAGTTAAATTTGTAAAAAAAAAAATTAGTAATGATAATGAGTTGTAATCCATAATTATAAATTAACGACATGATATGTTCATCAAGGTCGGATACCAAAGTGAAATACTCCTCTAGGATAGCTTTTTTAGCCAACCGCCCATTGAACCCCTTCTCTAACATATATAAAAGATATACACGGATTGTGTCCTCGTCTGATAATTTATTAAGACAATGATTAAACACATTCATCGCATCGTCCTTAATTCTCAACATAATAAGCCACGTCCTTAATTCTCTCATTCTTCTCTTCTTTCTTTCTTAGCATACAATCTTTCGCTAAGTAATTGTAACAATTGTAGTAGTTACAATTATAGTCAGAATCACCCTTAAACTTAAATTTCTTCTTCTTATTATTCAAACTCTCCACCTCTTTCTTTTCTACCTTTATTGCTTCCTTCATAGATTTCCCAGTTGATGATATACCCTTGCCATCAAAATTATTCTTGAACTTTTCGTCGAATGGATTCTTAAAGAATTTCTTGACCTTATTGTCTGAGTAATATGCAACTGCTTCATCATCAGATTTGAATAAGAATCCTTCTTCGATATCCTTAGTTTCTTCTTCATTCAGATTCCTTTGCAGCAACCTTCGACACCAATGCCAATAGTCCTCCCAGATTCGATTTGCTTTCTTCAGCAATGTAATTAATTTTACTTTCATGTGCTTTCAAGATATTGTATATATTTGCAAGAGAATAACCATCAAAGCTTTCTTGTGTCTTGATCATCAAACTGATATTTCTACATTCCTTTCTTTAACCCATGAGAAAGGTAAGATTGAACTATAGTGGTGAACGTGTCACTCCATAACGAGAACACTTTAAGATCAATTCGTTCAATCGATCATAGTATAATTTGATTGATTCTGTTTCCTTATGCTTGAATTCTCCCAACTCTAGCAAGCATTTTCTGACCGAACTCTTCTTTATTTTCTCATTACCTTGATATTTCTACTATTAAATTCAAAACTCAAAGTTGCTAAGAAACATCTCGTAAATTCATTACCACAACATCATTTCTTCACTCAGATGTCCCAAAATAAATGTTCACCATAATATCTTCTTTGACATCACCATTACCATTCAAGTTGGCTATGTTTTCTACTAGACATGGTATATCTTCAAGCACTATTAAAACAACTTCTTCTTCTCTAGGTTCTTCCACAACATCTTAAACTTCTTCTCTAAGTTTTTCCACAACTTCATAAACTTCATCCAAATTTTTTGTCAAACATAATTCAACTTCTTCTTCTCTATGTTCTTTAGTAACTGATTCTTCATTACAATGATATTCTAGTATTTGTTTGACAATAAATCGATTGATAGATCCACTTTGACTATGAATAAATTGTTCTTCTTTTTGTTTTATTTTACGTTTGGAACAACTCGATTACATTATTCTAGTTGGAAGAATCTTTTTCTTAACTAAAAAACTCAATGTTAATAACTTAACAATATATATTTGTAATATTTATTAAAAATTTAATAAATAAAACAGTTTAGACATCAAACAAAATTCTTGTTTTATAATCTTTCTAAGTATTAATATTAGAAGCCAAAAAATGGGAAGCCCATTGGCCCCTGACCCCATCCTAAAATCAGTCAATGCCTTATTTTGACCCCTCTATACCAAACATTGTAATGCTAAAACAATAAAGCATAGTGATAGACTCATAAACACAATTCACAAGACATTATACTATACAAAAAGACAAACCAAGAACAATGTTTTGACTTTCTCTACTTCATTATGAATTCACAGATAAATCATTCAAAAAAAAGAAGCATTTAGCTTGGGAGAGAAAGCAGATAACCACAGTTGGGAGTTGAGAAATAAAGATATAAAAGATACTATGTGAAACGTCCCATTTTCACAAAATAATTTTCATTCATAGTTGAGATAAAACACCATTTTCATAAAATCAAGTTAAGAAAAATCATTTTTTCAAAATACAATTATACGAAAATAAGAGTATGATAATAAATGTGGAACACCAATGTTGTTAATAAGAGTGTACAGTCATGTCTGCGCCTTCTCATAATCATCGGAGTACATATAAACATTTAATCCAAAATTGTAATCCAAATATTAGTGAGCTCCCCAAAATATCATATACCATAGTATACACAAAAGCATACACATATCGGCCTTCAATCCACGACTGGTTCGCCACCCATGCCTAAAGCATGAATCTGGTATGCCCCCAGCCTTCAGCATAAGTTGGCCCACTTGAGTATCTTGGCCTACCACACCTAGAAGGACATCCTCAACTCCCCACTCATACATGCCAACATATACACAAACAAATACAAAATCACACAACACATGCAATTGTCCAACCTAGTCTACATGTATAGCATATCCACATCACACAATGAACCACTACCACACTCTACAGTACAACTGGTCGTTCTTCAAATAAATGCATAGTTGTACGTAATCAGAGATAAGATAGACAGTCGAACAAATAATCCTACTCTAGAGCCACAACCAAACAAGGAATAGCAAAGAAAGTCTGGATAAAGATTTCTGAGGCTATCTTACATGAATACATACAAACCCTACGACATTTACTGCAATGATTACCAATCCTAATGATACTGTAACCAACATACCTCTACTCCCTTATATCATATCATGCAAGTGTATACACTACAACACATAGAATATTGAGGAGACTCACTTGAATCGAAGACCCAAAGAAGCACAACAACACTCTAAACTCTCTGCACTGATCAAACCCGTGAATCAGCTAACACTAAATAAAGATCAATCCCCAATCAACAACCTAATTCCTTCAAGTCTGACCCAATATTAAACTATAAAAAGTCAATGGTCAACAATCAACAAAAGTCAATAGTCAGCAGGTCAACAATTACCACACCTTGGCAAGATCTTGGCCATGTCGTGGCCAATTCATGACAAAATGGTTGAATTGCAGTAGGACACCACACCATGGCAAGCTCCTGGCCACACCGTGGTTCTAGTTAGAAGCCATTTTATTCATTAAGCATTTACTCCTTTCAGATCAAGGCCCAAAACTTCATATCTGATTCTTCTTAATGAATTAATGAATAATGTTTCCAACTTTATCCATTAAGACATCACCATCAAGCAAGATCTACAACCCTAAGTCCATTAAGTCCTCCAAAGGTCAAGTCCTTGTGCATGGACTCAACGTAACTCCACACATGACTCATTTCTCACTTAGCAGAAGCATAATGACCATTAGAGTGTCATAGCAAGCTCTAGAGCTCCTTAAACTACAAGAGCATGCATGAAAGGGACAAAAATCATCCAAAATGAGCGTAAACTTGCATCTAGGAGAACAAAGGTCAAGGTATGAACATTATATCTCAAATAACTCATAAATGTGAAGAAGAAGATGGATCCAAGCTAGCTCTTTTTTTCCTTGCACCAAAATGAGGTTCCTCCTTCATCAAGCTTCGCCAAAATCCAAAGAACAAGCTCTCAATCATGCATGGAGGCTAGGGTTTCATGTTGGAAGGTTGGAGGCTAAATAGATGACCTAATCTATGAGTTTAAGCCTTTAAATATGGAAAAAAAAACCTTAAATTTCACGGGTTTCGGTTGTAGTGTTCACCACGTTATGGCCATCCTTTAGGGTAGTTTTTATTAGCATTTTGAGTAATTTTTTATTCTTTTTCATGTATATTAGTTTAAATAATGTTCAAATCATGTATTTCGTAAGAATTCCCGTACTACTCACGTTTTTGGTGTTTATTTTCAAGTAATTTGAAGTGGATCGGGAGTTTGAAAGTCTTTGGAGTACATTTGGAGTATATGGAGCCAAAACGCTAAAAAAACAGACCAAATACGGGATATATCTCACAAAAAATGGGTCACTCTTCACTTACGAAAAATAACCATAGGATTTCTGATTTTTTTAGGCATTTGAAAATATCGGCCTTGAAGCACGGGTCTTGCCTACTTCCATATGTCATTATTTTGGGTGTTATAACTTGTGAAGCCCAAGCACGAGTCATGCCTCCAAAGTACGGGCCGTGCTTACCCATCGAAGTCTAGATTTTTGGTTTTTTCTGATTTTTTCCGAAATCTCAATTGCGATGACCTGGCACGGGCCGTGCTTACTGCCAGAACCCTTATTTTCTGCCCATACTACTATATAAATACTAGATACCCTCAAAGTCGATTAGAGAGATGATTCCAGATGACGAAATACCCTTCTGAAGGCGTTTTTATGCACTTTTCATCACTTTATGAAGATCTGAAGGTCGTAGATCATCTCCCACGTTTAGTTTAGTAAGATTAAGTAGTTTAGTGGTTCTTTTTATTGTTCTAGATCAGATTTTTGCCATGTTTGGATAAAACCCTAGTTTTCAGTTCTACATAGACTACTACTTTGCATGTGATTAGTTTTCAGATTTGCTTTTGTTTTTGTGTTTCTATTTAGATCTTTCAGTTTTGAGCTTAATGAACGTTTGATTTTAACTCTTGTTAGTCTGATCACCTAGCTAGGGTTTTATCATTCCAATTAATCATTTAATAGAATCCGTAATTATACTTGTCAACTGGTAACAGGTAACAAGTATCAGATTGGTTCCGTGTTAGAGATTTAACTATGATATAAACTGTAAAAATCATATCTTTACGCTTCCGAGCTTGTGAGAAGTATTGGGTATTGCTGGGAATGTTACACTGAACTTAATTCAACTTTTCTGATCTTAATTAAGAGTTTGTTTAATTAGACAGTAAAAAGTTAAGGTTAACTCAAGAGCTAGTTTTAGTTAATTCTATTAGGTAAGAGAGATTATAATAGAACTTGTTAGTTTTTTTTTTTAGTACCAGCTTAGATAAAACGCATTCTGAATAACCAGATCTGGGCTGATTGCATGATTTGAAAATTCGCAACAGAACTAAAATCGTTTTTATTATTGATTTTTATTTAATTTATTTTCACTGCAATTTTCAGTTTTTAGTTTAATTTAAAAACCCCCTTTTATAATTTCTGTTTTATTGACTAGAATGTGGCTGATGCAAAAAAGGCATTAACCATTAGGATGTGTCCCTTAGGATTCAACCATGCTTCCCTGTGCTATATTATTAGTGCAACGAGCATTGAAATATTATTTGCTTAATTCACCCGCGACAACGTGTTAACAAATTGGGGTCGTTGCCAGGGACACGTTACTGCCAACTGTTTTTTGCCAAAATCTTTACGTACAAGTAATCTAGTCTTCGATTACGGTCGAGCCAACGACTTTTAAAAATGGTGGCTTTCCGGAAGGCAACCCGATGCTTAGTTTTTATTTTCTCCATTTTCAGTAAAGAGATGGTCGCAGTTCCAAGCAAGCTTGGGGAAACCAGAGGATCTTCTAGATTGCTGAAAATCATATTTTTCGCCAACAACTTCGTCAAAATCAGAAATTTCTAAAAAACGTATCACATATATTCTTTTCTAACTGCAACCTTTTGTTTTTACATGTTTTATTGAGTTGTTCATTCATCTCTGAGCATTGAGGACAATGCATCATTTTAAACTTGGGAAGGGGGTTAGTGTAAAATTTTGCATTTTTGTTAATGATTTTAATTTTTCAATTAAAATTTTAAAATTTCAATTTCCTTTTTGCATTTTATTTCTGGATTGCATTTGCATAATAAATTCGAAAAATCCAAAAAATATTTTATTTCTTTTTATTTTAGTTTTTTTTTTAATTTTCTACATATTAAAAAAATTCCAAAAATATAATTTTTTTTTACATGAGATGAGGATATCTTTTTATATTTGATAGCTCTGTTAAGATGAAGTGTGATAGTTACCAAAAATAACAGTCTCATTACAATAGATTTTAATAATTATCTCTTGAAAGTGCTTTAAATGTTTTCGAAATATGAACCAACATCTGAGTCAAATAATTTTTACAATGGAAGTGTGGGATGGAAAAACAAATAGTGTTTTAGGAATAATTTCCTTGAATGCCATAAAAAGAACCTAGATTTGATAACCCTTTTCTTTCCTTGAAGTACTGAAGCTTATAGTTTTTGCGTCTTTTGAGGTTAGGAGGGAACTCTTGTTATACTCACAATTTATTATCATTTTTGAAGTATTGAAGATGTGGTGGGCTTTCAAGTAAAATCCATGCCTGGTAAGTATATTTGTTTGAAATGATACATCAAGCAACTTGAAGAAATCTGAAATTCAAAGTCAAAAGAGTCTTTTGTCTAACAAAAGTTATTTAACTAAGTTAAAAGATAAGCTTTTAACTTAACTTCATCCGCAACCAAGATATAGCTTCGAAGTAGATCACATTAAAGGAGAAAATAATATCTTTACAGACTTCTTAACTTGAGAATTCCAACAGAAAAACTAATCATGTTTGATATTCTTTTCATGCAGGAATCAAAGTCATTCGACGTTATACTTTGGTGGTCTAACGACCCAAGAGGTTTTAACCTCAGTCTATAATTTAGACTACAGGTACATAGGCTTTTTGTCAAATGGAGAAAGAACAAGAGCTTATGCTCAAACAAGCTCTTATTGAGCAAGAATTGGAATTCGTCGGAAACCTATTAAAACTTGTAAGACTATTTATGTTTGAACATCAAAAGGAACTTTCTTCTCCTTCCTCTCCTATGAGTCAAGAAGAAAATGTACGTGTTCAAAAGAACACTGAACAACAAGAGGTCAATGTTTCACTTCCTTTAAAAAGAAAAGAAATGTCTAGTCCTGAGCAAACGGCTCCAGGTAAAGTTTCAACAAATCCGTTGAAGGTTGTGGATTTACCAAAAATCCAGATAGGAGTACAAACTCCAATAACGTTGGTTACTCCCTTAGACTTTAATCTATGACCCAACATGGGAATTCAAATCCCAAAAACTGAAGGTTCATCTTCAGGATCAAGATCACCTGATAAGGGATTTCAAATCCCAGAGGAATTATTATAGATTCCTAATAAAAATTTAAAACCATAGTACGTTGTATTCAATGGACCCATCGTTGGTATATTTGAAGATTGGAGTTAAAAATATTAAACACAAAAAGTTTAATAACTTTCTTGAATCCAAGATAGCTGCAGATCAATGCACAAGATCTGAAAGGTGTCCAGAACTACAGCTTATCACTACAACAGAAACCTTAAGGCCTAACACATTCAAGTTAGCCTTAAATTCTACCAAAAGTTCTAAAACCATTATTGGAAGACTTCTAAGAAGAATCCCAAGATTAATGAAGAAGTCACACCTGACCTCTTAGTAGAAATCAAGATAAAGGACTTTGAGTATTGTTACAGGTATGCTCGAAGTGCAACATAAGAAAAATTTGTAGAAGAAAAATTATCCACTATTGACGGAAAGAATTTAAGCCACTACAATTTCTACAAAAATGCCAACTCTTTACAAGTGTATGAAGCATTTCAACTAGGATTGGTAAGAGTCAAAACCTGCAGGAAATAAAGCTTTTCTCTAAAAGCTTTACAAAAGCAATAAAAACTTTCAAACAAGATGCTGCAAAAAGGATCAAGACATTTTTCTGAAATTCAACAGTAGCCTCCCGTACTGGAATGACAAGGATGACATAAGATACCATCCTCATCATTTAGTACATATAGACATCTACAAGCAAGAAACCTATCTACCCAGCAAAGCCACAGAAGAAAAGCTTGAAATAGACGATATCCTCCAGCTAGCAAAATCTAGAATTGAAATCTTTATCAACAAGGTCTTCAATTTTTTCAGCAGATGAAAAGATCGTCGTCAATGCATATGATGCCAATGAGAAGACCTTAATCTACAAAAAATACAACAAAGAGATTTCTCCGGCCGATGAACAACTGTTCTTAGCCTTCCAAAACTCCCTGCTAAAGCCACACTTAATCGGCAAACACATGACAGACATCTGTAAGACGCTCCACAAAAGCACTAACAGATACAACTGTCAAAGATGCTCAACCATCAAGGTGGCCTCCACTACCGAAAATAATAATGGAAAAACTATTATTAAAGAAGATTCATCGACAAGCACCAAATTAGATAGACCCTAAAAGATCACTACACAATAATGTTGTTAGTGGATGATTTGGTCAGCAGTAACGTAAAACACTTGTAGCAGATCCTCTCTATGATTCTATAAATAGAGAGTTATGCTTTCATTTGTAGGCAGAGTGAAAGTACGAGAGCCTTAAGCATTCTATTGAAATATGCAAATTTGTGAGTAAAACCCTATATAGGGTTTATAATTTAAAATTGTAAAAACCTTCAAGTTTTAGTTCGTTTATAAATAAGAGAAGTTTTCTTAATCCATCTTTTGTGCAACTATCTGTATTTGTAAAGTCTGAAGTCCTATTCGTCATAATGATCTAGTACTAACAAGTGCCGCTAGTCAAAAGGACGTAAGGAAGAAGGAATGATCGGCACCAAGATTGACGAAGAAATCGCAGAGCCTCAAGCACGAGAAAGGTATGAAACTATCTTTTAAGTTATAACAAAACGATCTTGTTAAAGTTTTTCAATTTAAAAAACTATAAACTCTATAATAAATTATCTTTTATAAAAAGCAAAATCTTATAACAACCCAAATGAGTGGTAATAAGGTATTAGCTAATCAAGAACCTAATAAGTTCTTGATTTCTTAAATAAAAGATTGCAGAATTGCTATTAAACAACATCAAAGAAATTTAAATTATATTAATGATGAAATTTTTTAATAGATTTAACACTACAAACGTCTCTACGAGATAACAAAAAATAAGTGCTAAAAGTTCCAGATTTACACACATCCGTGTGCAAAATTTAATAAAAAGAGTCTTTTGTATAACAAAAGTTATTTAACTGAGTTAAAAGATAAGCTTTTAACTTAACTTCATATGCAACCAATTCCTGGTATCAAAGCCTTGTTATGGGTTTATCCTTAAAAAATAAAGGTAGATGAGATTCTGAAGAACAACCTTCAGATCATACGTTAAGCTTCGTTGAAAATGAAGATGGTTTTCATGGAAGCCTAATGATTAAACAAGAACTTATTTCAAAAATTAAGAAAAACAGATCTTCAAATAAAGAAAGAAAATATATTCAGAAATGTTCCCTCAAGATTTTATATTTTGAATACGTTAAAAAGAAAAAACGAAATATTTTACTTTGTTAGTAAAGAAGAAATGTCCGTCGACATAAAAGATCCTACAGGATCTGCTTATCTACAATTATTAACCAAAGAACAGATAAACAGTAACCTAAAAAATATTCCACCATAAATAAGATCTAAAATTAGAATGATCTACATCGGAGCAGTAAAAATTCTAATAAATCTCAATTTCAAGAAGAAATTAATTCTCCAATAAAAATGGCCTTGATTGATGATAGAATCAATCATCGACAAGATTATATTCTTGGTGCAGCGAAATGAAATCTATCTTACCAAAAATTAATGTTTTTAGTTTATCCTAAATTTGTCTTAGATCTGAAATCAACAAACTTAAATAAGGTTTTATCTTTTATTCGTCACGTTGAAAGAAGTGATCTCATGAATCCATGAGATAAACCCTTCACAATAACCTATCTCATAGGATATGCGTTGACAAATAATCATCATAGCATAGACTATAAAAAAGAAGAATACATAGAATGTGAAGATGTATTCTCAGAAATAGGACATGTCAAAGATATAAAATTTGTTACATAGATACTCAAGATAGCTCTTGGGCTTTAAACATAGCTAGAAACAAAAAAAGCTTTAGGAGAAAAGCTACCACCTAGAATCTCAATAGATTCTCTTCATATATGTGAAATATCTAAATCTTTGGAATCTACTCTGAGAGATATATTCAAAAGCATAAGAAATATGTCTTCTAGAGTTGATAATTTAAATCAAACGATCAGGCAACTAAGCGAAGTAATAAATGAGTAACATAGACCTTCCTCATATTTACAAAAGGGTAAATCACTGAGACTTAAAAATCTTGATGATCCTACTCAGAAAAAAGAATATGCTTTTTCTTCTTCAGGAAAAGTAGGCGTTCAAACCCTAGCTAACATTTGTAACAATATAAATCAGCTTGTCGCAAGATGCTGGTTAAATACACTCACATTAAATAATTATTTTGGAATTCAAAAAGATATTTCTAAAGATATATTAAAAAATAATAAACCTTTCAATCAATTTAAGAAAGATTAAAGTCTTGCCCTTCAATATGGAGGAGAAATTGATAACAATCAGTTTGAAAAAATGAACAACATAATAGAACATAACGCAAAACTACTACAAACTTTTAATAAAATTTCTAAAAACTTCGATGATCTACTAAAAGAAGTTGCCCATAAAGCTGTTATTACAGTCCAAATGAAAGATTTTAATCTTAGATTATAAGAAGTGCAAAATCAAATGCACAACTTATGGGATGACATCCATGGTTGACATTAAAGAATCATTTAATCAATTAAATGAAAAAGTTGAAAAACTATCTGAAAAGATTGATCAAATGGTTCACCAAGGCTTAGTAAATACAAACCAATTAGAAGCCATCGCTTCTAAAATTATTAAGGAAACGCAAAAAGAACTTCAAAAATGTTCTTGCAACAAAGAAATTATTGAAATAATCAATAAAACTACTACAGTTTTAGATCCTAAAACTGAAGATAAAAAGCCATTCACTGGTAAGTACTCATACCCTATTTATAATGTAAGAAATGAAGAATTAGGATCATCAAGGAATCCCAGTTCTATGTCATGGCCTAAAGACTACTTTAAATCAACATGATAGACTATTTATCTAAAGTAAAAAAAAATCTTCTAGGATAACTATGAAGATGAAGAATTAATAATCAATGGATCAAATGTCTCGATTCTTGATCAAGCTCTTAGGTTACTAGATCTTGCCGAATCTAAAGGAAAGGATACAATAAACTTATAAATCTCTACATATGAGGAACTTAAACAACTTTTCCACTTTGATGAAACGATTAACGTCATAGAAGAAACATCTAACAAAGAAACTTATGTAGAATCTCTTTCTTCTGATATAGAGCCTAACTTCGGGATGAATAAGACCGAACCACATTTTGATCATCCTGGAGAATCTTCTTTTCAAGGTGAAAGAAAAAAGAGACCCAAAACTAAATGAGGTCATAGAATTATGCCAGATCTTCCCACTGGAAATCAAAACATTTTCAGTATTGACAACATTATAAATAGAAAAGAAGTTATTGACAATTGGACTTCCAAAATAAGTCTAATCATTCAGACTAACAAAATAAAATATGCAACAAAAGAATCTATCCTTTTATTGTTTGACCATAAAACATCAGGATTAGTTCAAAATTTTATCAAAAACACAAACTGGATTAGTCATAACTCAATGACAGTATTCCAAGACATGCTTGATACCATCTACATGATGTTCCTTGGTATAGATCTTATAGAAGACAAAGCCAATGAACAAAAAAGAGAGATCGAAAAAGCCAAATCCAGACTGACGAATCTCACCATATGTGATATTAGCTTTGTAGATCATTACATATGTGACTATGAAACAAATCTTTACACAATAAATGATTTAACTCTATATCCCGAGTTGATCAAACAGTATCTATTAAAAATTCCAATTGGAGGACAACAATCTCATAATAGATTTATAACCAAATCTACAAATGTCACAATTTAAAGTCTTGCTTTTGCTAAGAGAATTGTTATTGATGAGATTCAAAAATTTGTAATCTATCAAATACACAAAAATGTCTAAAACATTTTAACAAAAATTGTAGTAATCATTTAACAAAAGAAAAACCCTTAGAGTAATGATGCAAAAATACCCATAAACCAAACAATTCTTCAAGGAAATCTTTTAGTAAATATTCAAAAAAGGACATCAAAAGATTTTCAAAACAGAAAAATAATAAACGGATTAAACCGGGAAAATATTTCCAAAAATCAAAAGATTTTCAAAAAACAGAAGACAAAAGTAAATTTTGTACGAAAAATAAAAAGAATTGCAGATGTTGGGTTTGCCAATGAGTTTCCTAATATGAAAGATTATTCACAAAAGGTTAAACTCCTTGAAATAGTGTGGTCTATGGACCTTAGGCCTATAGAAGAACAATTTTAAGATGAACAAGTCGTATACACATTGATTGAAGAACCTCTTGATGAATCAACATCTTCTTCATCTACAGAATCAGACACTGATTCAGACTGATTCAAAAGTCATGAACTCTAAAAATGTGATACTAACTATCACAAATCCTAATTCAATCTATGTTAAAGGTACATTTAGATTCTTCGGATATAAACAATTTGATTTAAATTGTTATATTGATACAGGAGTCAGTCTTTGTATCGCAAGTAAATATGTTATTCTAGAAGAACATTGGATTAACACTCCATCACCTATAAAGGTTTCAACAGCAAACGGGCCTGTAATTATAAAAAAATGTTTTGATTTATAGATAAGACTTGTCGGAGAAATCTTTCATATCCCCTTTATATACCAACAAGAATGCGGAATAGATTTCATCCTAGGAAATAACTTATATCTTTTGTATAGACCATTTGTACAAAATCTCAAAATAGTTACTTTCCACATCAATGGTTTTCTAATCATTATTGATAAAATCCTAAACGCTTATAGAAATGGAAAACTTGGATTTTTAGAATCAATGAAAAATAATTCAAAAATTCAATAACCAGAACTTGTCAACATCTCTCAAAGCAAAATTGAAGAAACTTTGCCTTTTAAAATGGGGGGGGAATGAGGAAGAATTTAAATTTCTTCTTAATCAGGAAAATTTTTCAAAAATTAAAAATTTACTTGAAAAAGTTTGCTCAGAAAATCCTATAGACCCAATAAAGTCCAAAAATTGGATGAAAGCAAACATAAAATTAATCGACCCGACCACTATCATCATAGTTAAACCTGTGAAATACAATCATCAAGATGTCGAAGAATTTAGTAAACAAATCAAAGAACTACTTGAAATAAAGGCCATCATTCCAAGTAAATCTCCTTGCATATCTCCCGCTTTCCTTGTCGAAAATGATGCAGAAATAAGAAGAGGAAAGAAAAGAATGGTAGTTAACTACAAAGCTATTAACAAAGCAACTATAGGTGACAGTCATAATCTCTCTAATAAAGATGGACTTTTCACCCTTATTAGAGGAAAAACAATATTCAGTTCTTTCGACTGTAAATCTGGCTTTTGGCAAGTTTTACTTGACGCTGAATCACAACCCTTAACAGCGTTCACATGTCCCCAATGACATTACCAATGGACTGTTGTTCTTTTCGGTCTAAAACAAGCTCCATCTATATTTCAAAGACATATGCAAAATGCATTCAAATCTTTTGAAAAATTTTGTCGCGTTTATGTAGATGATATCCTCATATTTAGCAACAATGAAAATGAACATTTGTTACACGTAGCAGCTGTTCTAAAAAAATGTGATCTTCTTGGAATCATTCTTTCCAAAAAGAAAGCACAACTTTTTAAAAGTAAAATAAATTTTCTTTGGCTAGAAATAGAACAAGGAAGTCGTCGTCTTCATAAATTTGCTAATAAAATTGAAGATTAAAAACAGTTACAAAGATTTTTAGGAATCTTAACATATGCTTCATACTACATTCCTAAACTTGCAAAAATAAGAAGCCCCTTACAATGCAAACTTAAGAAATATGTCCTTTGGTCATGGTCTGAAGATGATTCTAGCTATATGGAAAAAATAAAAAAGAACCTAAAAGAATTTCCACCTCTATATCATCCTAATATAGATGATAAGTTAATTATCGAAACTGATGTCTTAGATAATTATTGGGGAGGAATCCTTAAAGCAATAAATTCTGAAGATCAATCCAAAGAATTAATTTGCAGATAGACCTCAGGATCTTTTAAGGATGATGAAAGAAATTACCATTCTAATGAAAAAGAATATCTTGTCGTTAAAAGGGTAATTGAAAAGTTTTCAATCTATGTAACACCTATAAATTTTACAGTAAGAACATATAACAAAAACTTTGCTTATTTTTTAAGAAATAACATTTCTGGAGACAACAAACAAGGTCGATTAGTTCGACCAAGTCAAATTCAAGTCGAAATCAAGAACCAAACAAAGTTAAATCTGAAGAGCTGATCAAGACAAAGAAGATATGTGGTATAATGAGATAGATCCCTCGATAGTGGAATCATATGGGTAAGATTGGATTTTCTGTCCATAATGGAGCTTACAACGTTTACTGGACGAGTTCAGAAAAAAAGAGGGGTTGGTCAAGGTATGTTTTTATTAACGAATTTTTACAAAATTATTTTCAAAAAATACACTGTTTTTGCAAATTTAATTCGACGTAAAAGTTATTTGCTCAAGCGTGGTTTGACTTATTAAATATGAATTCTAAATATGTAATAAAGGTATTGAGGTTGTTGTTTAGGTAGTGATCTTATTGGAGCTTCCTTGTTGTGCAATCTGATCATGTGAAAAAAAGCGAAGTATTTTTATTTCAAGTTTTTATTTTCCTTTATTTTATTCTAAATTGTTTTTAGGTCATCTACATCGTTCCATTTGTTTATAATGTTTAATCATTTTCTTACTTGAGGGCAAGTAAGGGGAGATTTGATAGATGTCATTGTATGCATCTTTTATGGTAGTTTTTATTAGTATTTTGAATCATTTTTTTTTTATGTTTTTTCAAGTTTATTAGTTTAAATAATGTTCAACTCATGTATTTCGTAAGAATTCTCCAAATGCTAATGTTTTTGGTGTGTATTTTCTAAAAATGTGAAGTGGAGCGGGAGTTTGAAACTCTTTGGAGCACATCTAAAGCTTATATGGAGCCAAAAGGCTAAAAAAGACCAAATACGGGCTATATCTTACCAAAAGCAGGTCATTCTTCACTTACGAAACATAACCGAAGGATTTTTTTTATTTCTTTTAGGTATTTGAAAATTTTGGCCGTGAAGCACAAGTTTGTGCCTCCCAAGAACGGGTCATGCCTACCTCCAGATACCTTTATTTTGGGTGTTATAACTTACGAAGCCCAAGCAAGAGTCATGCCTCCCAAGCACGGGTCGGGCTTACCCATCGAAGTCCAAATTTTTGGTTTTTTCTAATTTTTCCGAAATCTCAATTGCAATGACTTGGCACTGGTCATGCCCCCCAAGCACGTGTTGTGCTTACCGCTAGAACCCTTATTTTCTACCCAGACTGCTATATAAATACCAAATACCCTCAAAGTCAATTGGAGAGACAATTCCAGACGACGAAAACCCTTCTGAAGACGTTTTTATGTTCTTTTCATCACTTTCTGAAGATCTGAAGGTTGTGGATAATCTCCCACGTTTAGTTTAGTAAGATTAAGTGGTTTAATGTTTCTTTTTATTATTCTAGATCTGATTTTAGCCATGTCTGGATAAAACCCTAGTTTTCAGTTCTGCATAAAGTAGTACTTTTCATGTGATTAGTTTTCAGATCTGGTTTTCTTTTTTTTGTTTCTATTTAGATTTTTCAAGTTTGCGCTTAATGAATGTTTGATTTTAATTCTTGTTATTCTAATCACCTAGCTAGGGTTTTGTCATTCCAGTTAATCAGTTAATAGAATCTGTAATTGTTCTTGTCAACTAGTAATACGTAACAAGTATCAGATTGATTCCGTGTAGGGATTTAACTCTAATATAAACTGTAAAAATCATATCTTTACGCTTCCGAGCTTGTGAGAAGTATTGAGTATTGCTGGGAATTTTACACAGAACTTAGTGCAACTTTTCTGATCTTAATTAAAAGATTGTTTAATTAGACAGTAAAAAGTCAGGGTTAACTGAAGAACTTGTTTTGGTTAATTTAATTAGGTAAAAAAGATTATAATAGAGCTTGTTAGATATTCTTATTACCAACTTAGAACGCATTCTAAATAACCAAATATGAGCTTATTGCATGATTAGGAAACTCACAGCAAAACTGAAATCATTTTTGTTATTGATTTTCATTTAATTTATTTTCACTGCAATTTTTAGTTTTTAGTTTAGTTTAAAAATCCCATTTTATAATTTCTGTTTTATTGACTAGAATGTGCCTGATGCAAAAATGCATTAACCATTAGGTTGTGTCCCTAAGGATTCGACCCTGCTTTCATGTGATATATTATTAGTGTAACCAGCAGTGAAACATTATTTGCTTAATACGTCCGCTAAAGCGTGTTAATAGGTACGCCTAGGCCAGTAAACCCAAAATTTGATTTATGTCCAATATTACTCTAAGCCCAAAATCTTAATACCAAGCCCAAAAATCTTATTCCTTTAGGTCCAAAGTTGATCCTTCAAGACATGGGACCAGATCAATTACCGTCTGAACCTTCAAGTTAGGATTATCTCGAAACAGGATGTTACACTATGTAGTCAAGGAATCACATAGAGGACATAGGAAAGCACAAAGTGGTGATTGGCGAATGAGCGACATATCACAATTCAAGACAGCCAAATGATACTTTTCGGTGAGAGAGACGAGCAACATCGATAATCTATTGACACCATTATTAGGTTTTTTAGGGTTTGATCATTATAAAAAGCTAAAACATTTTCTAGAAATTATATTAGAAACACACACACACACACAGATATATATATATATATATATATATATATATATATATATATATATATATATATAGAGAGAGAGAGAGAGAGCTAGGTTCAAATGTGGATTGACATCTATTGTGCGGACGTGTCGACAGTGCTATTCTGTGAGAATGAAAAAGAAAATATGTTGTTTGATAATATGAATACATTTAATCTCACATAACTGTTGTTATTATCTCACATTCTCACTAATTAAATCGAATATAAGGTTATTATAGACTTTTTATTATTATTCTCATTATGTCAGTTGGTTGTCAGAATGTTTATTGAGTCGTATTCTGTAAGAATGAGAATGAGTGAAGAACAATATCTGAGAACAAAAATGAATAAGAATTAGTAAGAATGCATGAAAATGACGATAGTTGTGTGAGGCTGAACATATTCACATTAATAAACAACTTATTCTCTTAGTAATTCTCATAGAATACCATTGTGTAACGTCTGGTTCTTGGTACGTATTTTGAATAAGAATTTTTTCACTTTTACTCTGGGGCTCGATGAGTTGGAGGCCCCAACTCGTCGAGTGGAGGCTAAATTTGGACGCGGGTGGAAGAATCTACTCGCCGAGTCGGAAGCCCCGACTCGATGAGTAGACCTATCTAGATGAAACCCTAAGTTTGAGGGTTTGCACCCTATTCAAGCAACTTATAGGGCCTCCACTCCAGCCCCTCTCACCCTCAGTCTCTCTTCACGAAATCCTAATCAATTATTGAGTGTTTTTGAGATTTGTGTGCCATTTGTGTGTCTTTCAAGCTTGATAAGGAAGATGAGGCTTGGGAGATCAAGAGAAAGAAAGGAGACCAATAGGTTTTGGCACACTTCAAGCTCATTTGAGGTATAAAGCTGATACCTTGACTATTCATTTCTTAGATCTCTATTTAGGGCTAGTTTCTACCTTTTCTAAGTCATAGTGAAGTCATTTTCGGGATTGTGTGCATCCTTGGGGTTGTACATTTAGATCTTAAGTCTTTAAGGGGCCCCATGGCATAAAGGTGCCAACTTTATGGCCATGGGAGTCCCATGCATCTTGTAGACTTCATTTTGGGTCCTTATGAGCTAGTTAACCCATGCATGCACCTAAAGTTTGTAACTTTACGTGCTATATCGATCATAGGAGGCCATATATATGTTATGGATGCATTGAGCCCGACTAAAATCGACTTGGTAGACTTGGACTATGGGTGACTCGGCGAGTCGGGCAATGGTTCCCTAAAATTTTCTGTTTCTGATCGAACTGGTTGAGTCTAGAAGAGGAATCAACAAGATGGATGTGAATATGGACCTAAAGATCATGGAACTTGGCGAGTTCAAGGATAGAACTCGGCGAGTTCAAGACTAAGTCCCAAATGCATGAAGACGAACTCGACGACTTCATAAGGACCTCGACGAGTCCAGGACTTGACGTGTCTTCTTGCATGAAGAAGGAATCGGAAATTTCAAGGATGAACTCGAAGAGTCAGTGGTAGAAAGTCTCGACCTTGTATGAAGGAGAACTCGGTGAGTAGGGTCGAAGCTTTTAGTGTTCTAAGGGATATGGAGCTCAGCGAGTTGGTGGGTCAACTCGGCGAGTTCAGTCAACCAGATGTTAACTTTGACCAAGGTGTTGACCTTGACTTTGACTTTGAAATGAGTTGACTATGAAATAGTAATTAAGGAAGATCGTTATGTGTAGGAATCGAGAAGAGTTGATCTCGGAAGCGCGAGCAGTTCGGACACTTCACGACGCTGAGGTGAGTTGCCTTCCAGTAGAAGTGGGTCTAAGGCACCATGGTCGACCCGCCAGTAAGAGATTATAGTAGAGATGATTGTCTTTGTGATAATTATCTGGTATGTTGATATCTGTTATGATTATGTGCTAAAATGCTAAATGTGTTAGTAGTAGTAGAGGCGGAACAACCCCCAGTTACCGGTTGAAAGATACTGAAGGGGTAGACAACACCCTATGCATGCCTAGATATATGTTCATGATATGCTATTATGTGGTAGTGGTAGGGGTAAAATAGTCCCTATTTACTGGTTGAAAGATACCGAAAGGGAGGTTAGCTCCTGGCTACCGGTTGAAAGATACTGAATGGGAGGTTAGCTCCTGGTTACCGGTTGTGAGATACCGAAGGGGAGGGTAGCTCTCGACTACCGGTTGAAAGATACTAAAGGGGAGCCCAGGTCCCAGTTATGCCAGTTTGATACCGGTTGAAAGATACCGAGGGACATGCCTTATGTGGTATGTGGTATGATGGGGGAACTCACTAAGCTTAATACTTACAGTTTTCAGTTTTGTTTCAGGTACCTATTTAGCGAAGGGGAAGGAGCCGACATGGTAGCAGCGCATCGCATACACATGATTTCCGCACTATGATGTTCTTGGGATTGAACTCTGACACTATTATTATTCCACGCATGTTTTATGACATTTGATTTATGAGATGTTATGATATCGATGATGTTTTTCAGTAAACAATTTTATAAGCTACTTAATTAAAAATAAAATTTTTGGTCATGATTTTTGGGGTGTTACAAGTTGGTATCAGAGCCTTGGTTTGAGGGATTCGGACGCACCTTCGAGGGTGTCAGGACTCAAATCGAGGGTTTCGAAGATTTTTTCAAAAAAATGATTTTTCTAAAAACTTAAAATAAAAAGGTTTTGAGAAAGAACAAGGTGTGTGATGCGTGCAACCGGCCAAGCTCAAGTAAGTTTTCCCTAAGATACCCATACGTGTTATGTTATGATGTAATATGGCTGTAAGAACTGCATGCTAGATTAGGGCTAAGGATCTAGGGAGGATGCCTTATATGCCTATTGTATATGTATGAGAACTGCATGCTAGATTAAGGCTACGGATCTAGTAAGATGCCTTACATGCCTGCTATATATGCTTATTAAATTTCATGTTAGAACTGATTAGATAGTGATATGATGGCCTAAATAGGATATGCTTGGTTTGGGTACTCAATACCCGAATGCTACTTGCTACGTGCTTTTTAGGAGTTCTAGTTATCTTTAATTAACTAGTAAAAGAATATGTTAAGTTACATATTATGAGGACTAAATAATTTCAGAAGGTTAGGTCTAGCCCTATTTCACAGCTCTTGTCTGAGTCCAACCGCTGTAGGGCAGGACCTCACATTCGAAGAATTATCTGGTCTTACTAATATGTAATGGTATTCACGAGCTAGTTAGGGAGAGATAACATTGACTTCTTATGCAACTGATGGCGGAGAGTATGTCAGAGAGTTACCCTAGGGTAAGCCTATGACGAGAATGGTGCAGCGAGCAGTGGTAGTAGGAGTGACTTGGTGAAGTTAAGGCAATCCTTGAAGAAAGTATGGATAGATGTTGTAACACCGTAAAAATTAAAACAATTTTTTGCATTTTCAAAACACATTTTCCAAACACATTTATTAATAAAATGTCATTGTATCATATCCTTGTTTCACAAAACATCCCCCAAGATCGAAATACATAAAATCCCATGTGTGTGTGTACGAATCATGCCGGCGCCTTCCCACGGTCATCACTGGTACCTGAAACACATAACACATAACACTGTAAGCATAAAGCTTAGTGAGTTCCCCAAAATACCACTCTAACATATATTAGCCACTCGAGGCTATAACTCTGTTGACCGTCTAGTCAATGTGTCTCAGTGGGACCCTCCAGCCCCAATTCTCTGCGGGCCCTCTAGCCCTAACTCTATGGACCCAAAGGTCCTAAATCTATGGACCCACTGGTCCTACTCTATAAACTCTGAATCATGCATATCACGTATCACAATAAATCACAACACATAAATAACATGCAAATACACTAGCACACAGCTCTAAATTACACTGTCACATGACTCTGTTACCACACTAGGTAAAGTATAGTGAGAAGACTCACCTCTGGTATCTCGGTAAATCTCTGTCTCGGTAAACGCTGGCCTAGCCTCCGCCTAATCATATGAAATAAATACTCTATTTAATATAACTCTCAAAGGCTAGACTATGTCCTCTTATGACACTCTCAGAAGGGTAAAAGACCATTTTACCCCTCTTATAACTCAAAAGGCCCCTCAATAGACCATACCCTAAAAGTCAACCAAAAGTCAACTTTTCGGGTTACGCTGCGCGTACCAGATGTGTACGCTGAGCATACCCGGCTGCCTCTCAGAATCGGGGAACGCCACCCAGTACGAGGTGCGTACTGGGATTACGCCCGGTGTACTCCCCAGCTTCAGCCCCTTAGCTCTTGAGGTCTTAAACAGTTAAGACCCACGTCCAATTTCTAGATCTGACCACATCTAAGCCTCTTAATCCATAAAGTTGATGACTTTAAGCCTTTGCATGGCTGAACAAGCCACCAACTCCCATAATATTCCATCCTCTAACTCTAGAAGGCTTAATACTCAAGCATGACCTCAAACTAATAGCCAAGATGGAAACTTTATGGTTCTAAATCACTAATACCACTGAAAAGGGACAGATCTCAGACCATGGAGCACCTTATACTCATAAAGTCTCCACCTTTGGGGTTTTTAACCCTAGAAATGGCACATGCAACAACAACCAAAAGAAGAGGAAAGTTTTGAACTTTATACCTCTAAGTGTAGTCCCTTTCTCTGTAGATCTCAGATCCAAATTGGCACTTCAAGCTTTAGCTTCCAAGAGCTCCTTTCCTTCTTCTTCACTAAGCCACCAAAACACAATTAGCTCCAACAACACTCACACACACTAAGGACGATGGGAGGCTCTCTCTTAGGGTTTCACTCACTGATATGGAGGCTAAGAAATGAGCCTTAGCACCCTTTAAATAGTGCACAATACGGATTAGGGTTTTTGCTCCTGGGCCGGGTACGCCCGGCGTAACTCTGGGTACGCCCAGCGTACCTTGGCGACTCTGCGTCCAAACTAAGCGCATGAGTACGCGCAGCGTACCCCTCTGGTACGCCCAACGTACTCACTTGCTAGTTTCCCTCCACTCAAGGACTAATCATGACCAATTGACAAAGAATAAGGGTGAAAGAAATGCACCTGAATCTCGGGGTGTTACATATGTGGAAGGTAGTGTAGGCCCGTACTACTGAAGCAGAGGATCTGTACTTAAGTCAAGGAGGGCCGAAATAGAACTAGGGAAATTGAAGTATGTGAGACCTTCTAAGGTTATGTATGACCCTGACGATTATGTGTTTTGTTTCAGAATGATGATGATTATGCGACACAGTGGAGGAGGTTCAGCGTTAGGATCGGGTTCGGGATCAGTTGTCGAGCCAGTTGACAAGGGACTACGTGAGTTCATTGTTTCTGAGATCATTAGAGGCATCCTTGAGTCGACCCCAGTGATTTTCGGGTCGATCAAGGAAGGGATTATTGAGCTCATGGAGGATCGCCTCAGGGCGTTTAGGAGTGATTGGGCGTCTAGCCAGTCAGGGGTGCACATACTGTCCTTTAAGGACTTCAGGGGGTGTGGTGTGCCATACTTCCACGGGGTGAAGGACCTCATTGTTTCCAGGAGATGGATTGCAGACATGGAGTTTGCTCAGTTGACTAGCTTCTGCCCTGAGGGGTCGAAGGTTCGGTATGCTGCTAGATGTTTGAGGGACAGGGCTAGAGATTGGTGGGAGTCAGATGGTGATTCTTTGGGGGCCTCAGCCATTGAGGCCATGACCTGGTCGGACTTTGTGACTAGGTTAAGGGTTGAGTTTGCGCCGGCTATGGAGCTTCAGCAGCTGGACAGGGAGTTTCTTAACATGAGACATACTACTGAGATGATGGCGGAGATTACCTCCAAGTTTCGGGAGGGGGCCTTATTGGTGCCTCAGTATGCCGGGGATGAGGAGATACGGAAGACCCACTATCATGACATGTTGAGGGCGGACATTCGGGAGTATGTCAGCTACTCAGCATGCCCGATCCTGGATTCTATGATTGTCAGGGCAAGGGAGAGGGAGATTGACTTGGAGCACCTCAGGAAGAGGAAGGTAGAGACGGAGCAGGTTACTGGGGCTTCGGGGAAGAAACCCAAGGGATTTGACTCTAGGTCGAAGGGCCAGCAAGGCCGGAAATGCGGTAGGTCACATGAGGGAGTCTGATGTACTGGGTCGGGATCGGGCTGCTATAAGTGCGGCAAGACTGGGCACTTTGGCAGGGATTGTATTGCCCCTACCCTCACCATTAAGACATCAGACCTGATTTGCTTTCATTGCAATCAAAAGGGCCATAAAAAGGCCAATTTCCCTAGATTGACAGTGGCAACAGTGCTAGTGGTGACACCAGCTCCAGCGACCATGTGGATTACTGATGGCCGGTAGGGCAAGACAAAGGCTCCACTGGTGAAGAGCCGAGCCTTCTAGTTGACTACCGAGGAGGCACGCGCTGCACCCAATGTGGTGACAGGTATGATTTCTTCTCCCTAACTTTTATTATATGTTGATCATGATATTTATGTGCCATGTTATGTGTTTTGTTTAGGATCGTTCCATGTGAACGGTATTCCGGTTCAAGTGTTGTTCGATTCGGGTGCTACTCGATCATTTGTCTCTCTTGGACTTAGCAAGAGGTTCCCTGAGTCTTCGTGCATGTTGGATTGCCCTCTAGAGGTCGAGATTGTTGATAACCGATCAGTTCGAGCATCAGAGGTTTTTAAAGATTGTGTTTTGAGGCTGTTCGAGGAGCGCTACTTGGTAGACTTGGTTCCTTACCATTGCGTGGGAACAAGGTCATCATCGGTATGGACTGGTTTAGCCTTAATGGGGCTATGATAGACTATGCACAACATTTGGTACAGGTTAGGACCCCAAGTAGGGAAGAGCTGGTGATTCAGGGCGAGAGGCCACAACGTGGACCAACTTTATGCTCAACAGCTAGAGCTAGGCGCTACCTTCAGCAGGGTTGTGCAGGGTATGTCGCCTATGTTATCGATACCTGGGAGGCGGGTAGGGCGACGGTGAGTGATGTACCTGTTGGATTGATGTCTAAGTCCATAACTATATTTGGTATGTACTTGACCCGATCCGGCATGGTCCATTTGGGTTGCACTTCACCGACACAATTTATATGGATAGTTTTTTGAGAATAGTATATTTATGATTTATATTAATATATTATAAGTTCTAATAAATTAATATGGAATCATATTATTTAATTAGTATTGATCAAGACCTAATTTAGAATTAATTAAGTGATCAAAATGAACTAATTAAATATGGACTCTTATATATATGGAATGGGCTAAGCTTTCATGGATAGTCCATGGAGTGTTTAACCCATGGATCATATGAAATGAAAGGTCATGGGTTTAACCATACTCTCCATACTATATAAAGATGTCCTTGGTTGGTGAATTTGACACTAGTGTGGGTATACTAAATAGCTGATTTCACTAGAGAGAACCAAAGTATTCTTATTCTCAAAGTCTTCCAAGGTGTTTTTGGTGATTTGTGATTCCACTTGAGGCTTCCACACTATTGGGGCTAAGCTCTTAAAGCTTGAAGACATCAAGCTACACCAAAAGATATGTCATCTAACTAGTCTTTGTAGTATAGTTGCTTCATTATATGCTAGTTAGGATTAAAGCCTTGGAAAATTCATATTTGCATGTATAATAGAGAAAACATAGATCCAAGGTTTATAGGGTTGCATGTACACCATATGAGTGTTAGAATGCTCAAAACCCAACAATGGTATCAGAGCCTAGACTTGTTTTCTTGTTATTGTTGCAAAATTGGCTGAAAAATCGAGTTTTTCACAATTAAAATTACTTCAAGATTGTAACCAATGTTACATTGTGTATATAACTAACCCACATTGCTAAATTTCTTAAGTATTAATATCACATCTAAATGCATTTTATGAAAGTGCCAACACCATACCTATATATTTGTCACTAAATTCGGAGGTCTCATACAACCGCACCACTTGCACGTCTTGGCCGCCACTGTTTAACACTTTATAATTTGAAGGGAAAGACATCCAAACAATATTTCTGTTTACAATTGTGGAATATATATATATATATATATATATATATATATATATATATATATATATATATATATATATATTAAAATAACACATAGTGGAAAAAGGCACCGAAAAGTGACCAACAGTGCTGTCTCAACATTTTTGACTTTTTATTAATCAAATCGAAAAACCACTCGAATAAAGCATAATTACCCTTCCCTTTAATCCTGCATGCATTCCTCTCGCTTTTCAAACACACAAACACACACACACATATGCCTCGACTCAGCTGAGCCAAACTGGGTTTTATTCTTGTTGTTGAAGGAATGGGTGTTGTTACCATGAGTGAATTGAAGCCAAGCATCTCTGGAAAACGATCGTTTCGACCAAGTTCCAGTACACGGCATGTTATCGAATGGTAAACACCTGTTTCTAGCTTTGAATTTCATTTGATATTTGGAATTACTGAATAATTACAACAGAAACAAGATTCAAATTCATGAGCTTCCTTGTGGAGATAGAAATTCTTTGAATGGCGCAAAATTTACGATTATATATATATTTTTTTTGGGTGTGAAAATTCATTATTGATGGTAAACCTTCTTTCTATAAAATCTATATGGAAGTGAATTATTAACAGAAATATATTTCGAACCCATAACTTTCGAAAAAAAATCTTATCTTTAATTCAGTAATTTAATATATTTTTTCAAGAATTTCTGAACTTACTTACGGTAATATATAAATGCTAGAGTTGGTTCCATAATTACTTGGGTATTAATTAATGAATTATTAGAAATGCATCGCTAGATGTGTGTTCGTTTATGAAAAAAAAAATGCCCTTTGGAAAAGTAATGTCAAGATTTTTTTTTCAAGACCCACAAAGATTCTTTTGGTTTCAAGAATTTCTGAATTTCCTTACAGTAATTTATAAATGTTGAGTTTAGATTTCATAATTAAGTATCAAGTAATGAATTATTAGAAAGATATGAATAAGAAAGACGTTCTTTGTTTTTACTTTCAAGACCCATATAAAAAGCCTATCTTCCTGAAATCTTATATATTCAGTTAATTGACATGGAAAAAACTTTGATATCTTAAGCAAACTCTAATCATCCGAGCGTAAGGTAATTGATTCTTTTGTCTTCGAAGAAAATGTTACCAGGTGTTTAGATCATTAGATGCGTGTTTAAACTTTAAACTGATTATTAGTTTTACTGTTTAGTGATTGAGTATGTAAGAACCTATACTACAAAAGCAGATATTTAAGATAAATATAAAAATATTTATTTATTTATAACTTTATAGGCACTTTTAAAAAAAAATTGTTATAAGTAATTCATTATCTAATTTAATAATAATAACCTACAAAACACAAATCCAACACCGACTAGTTAGCGAGTTTTAGCTTTTTTCTTGTAAATATATAATAATAATAATAATAATAATAATAATAATAATAATAACCACCGACTCCGATATGATACAAGTGAATTGGAAGGCGGAAACGTAATTTTTCTTTTAAGATCTTGAAATTATTGTAAACAAGTCTGAACAATGAGGAGTAGGGACAAGATGTGCATTGACCATGACATATCAAGACTTGTGTGCCAATGGATTCTAACATGAAACCTCAAACTTTGAACATGTTGATGCAAAACTTGCTAACATCCCATGAAAATTTTGAATCAAAAGAGGCCTCTCACATGGTTGAAAATGACGGAAATTTTATTCGAGTTTCGTCATAGAAGAAAACAAAAAGAACAAATTGTTTCATGTTTAATGATGGGGCCACATGTCCCCCCTCAAGTTCTTCAATTTCAATCATGGAACCAGATATTCAACTCCCCTTTTAGAACTCTCATACAAATCCCAGCTGCTGCTTCATTTGTGTTCTTGGGTGTTTTCACCTTTTTTGGATTGAAATCCTTGAAATCAATGATTCTTCAGCAATATATGTAACGGATTGTAATCCCGAGGATGAATTTGTGTCAAAAAAAAAAATGCTTGATATATATGTGTTCATGATTCATGTGTGTTCTTCATGTTTTGATGGTTCCGAAGCACTTATTATGGGTGAATCCGTTGTGAACCTTTTCCGAACGTGAATAGATTTCGTGTGATATATTATAGAGATCAAAAAGAGTAATAATGGATCTTTCTCATAACAGGCCAATATCCGATGTTTCCAGCGATCTGACAATCGATGTAGGATCAGCAAGTTTTGCACTTCATAAGGTACGTACAACTCATATCTTCCTGTCACTTTCTGTCGCAATTGTATGATGATGTACTTTAGTATTTAAACCGTTCTTTTTGTTGCAGTTCCCATTGGTTTCGAAAAGTGGAAGGATCCGGAAGCTTCTAATGGAAGCTAAAGACTCCAAAGTTATACGCATAAATCTTCATAATGTACCTGGTGGATCCGAAGCATTTGAACTCGCTGCAAAGTTTTGCTACGGAGTGAATGTCGAGATCAATCTAGCGAACGTGGCAAAGCTTCGCTGCACGTCTCATTTCTTGGAAATGACTGAAGAATTTTCTGATAAGAATCTGGAAACGCGTACAGAGACATTCCTGAAAGAAACTGTTCTTCCTAACATAACCAGTTCGATTTCAGTTCTACACCATTGCGAAAACTTGTTACCGGTGTCGGAAGAGATTAATCTAGTCACAAGAATCATTACAGCCATCGCGAATAACGCTTGTAAAGAGCAGTTAACTTGTGGGTTATCGAAGCTAGAGAGTAACTATCCTTCAAAACCAGTACTTTTACCATCGGAATCGGACAACTGGTGGGGGAAATCGTTGACTGTTCTTAGCCTCGATTTCTTTCAACGGGTCTTGACAGCAGTGAAGACGAGAGGCCTAAAACAGGATATGATCGCCAGAATCTTGATGAATTATGCACAGAATTCGCTGCAGGGATTGTTCTTGAGAGACCCCCAGCTCCTAAAAGGAAGTTTCTCTGATCTGGAATTGCAGAAGAAGCATAGAGTGATTGTTGAAATGATCGTTAGTTTATTACCCACACAATCCAGAAAAAGCACTGTTCCAATGGCGTTTCTTTCAAGCTTGCTCAAGTCTTCAATCATGGCATCCACATCCACAGCTTGTAGGTCTGATCTGGAGAGACGAATCGGTCTGCAACTCGATCAGGTGATACTCGAAGACATACTCATCCCAGCAAATTCACATGGAAACAATCATACACAGCTTTACGACACTGACTCAATCTTCAGGATCTTTTCTATCTTCTTGAATTTGGATGAAGATGATGATGACGATGATAATCTGATGAGGGATGAAGGTGAAATGGTGTACGATTTCGACACACCTTCATCACCAAAACAGAGCTCCATCCTCAAAGTGTCAAAGCTACTTGACTGTTTTCTTACAGAGATTGCGATAGATTCGCATTTACCCGCATCCAAGTTCATTGCACTAGCGGAATTGCTCCCGGATCATGCTCGATTGGTCAATGATGGATTATATCGAGCCGTAGACATTTTTTTGAAGGTGAGAAATGTGTTTTTATACGTAAAACGCCCCTAGCTTGAAATGATACATGGGTGCATTCCCGATTTCAATATTGTATGATGGAATTTTGTGGTGGAATGGCAGGTTCACCCAAATCTAAAGGATTCGGAGCGTTACCGGTTGTGCAAAACAATCGACTGCCAAAAACTGAGTCAAGAGGCGTGTAGCCACGCGGCTCAAAACGAACGTCTCCCGGTGCAAATGGCGGTTCAGGTGCTTTACTTCGAGCAAATCCGGCTTCGAAACGCAATGAATGGGGGCCACAATCACCTCTTTTTTGGGTCATTAAACACCCAGTTCCCGCAGCGTTCAAGCAGCGGTGCAGGAAGTGGGTGCATCTCTCCTAGGGACAATTACGCGTCCGTTAGGAGAGAAAACAGGGAGCTTAAACTAGAAGTGACCCGAATGAGAATGCGGCTTACAGATCTTGAAAAAGATCATGTTTCGATGAAACAAGAGCTTGTGAAGTCGCATCCTGCAAACAAATTGTTTAAATCATTGACCAAGAAACTTGGGAAACTGAATACTTTGTTTAAGTTTAAAGATGTTAGGGGTGTTGGAAGCAGACCGGGTTCCGAAAGCCGATTCTTGTTTCAGAAACGAAGGCGTAATTCTATTGCGTGATTGGTTTATCAATGATTTTTGTTTTGTGTAGTGTGATTGTGAATACGAAAGAGTGTGTATAGTTGTAGTGTTTTATGGTGAGGTTTTTCTTGTTTCAAAACTGATAAAAAGAAATTGTTTAGAATAACTCACAGATTTTGAATTCCAATTTTATGTATGTTGTTGTGAATTATTAGAAACATGAACATGACAAATGTTTTATCATAAAATATAGTTATTGGAATATTTTTTAAAGAAAGGTATTCCATTTTAGGGGGTGTCTTCTAGAATCTAGACCATTGGATTACTTTAGACAATGAAGCAATAAATGGTGATGGCCAAAGGGTCAAGCCCATTCGATTTTGTGGCTTACTCATATAATTGTATAAGGGATTTTATAATTGTTGTTTGGTTCGATGAGTTATAGGTATCATTGAATCTAAGAGCACCCACATCGGTGCTCTTGCGATCCATTGTTAATTAAGCATCATCTTTAAACTGTTGCAAACAACAAAACAAGTGGGCCATTTAATATTAAATTCATTAAAATAGATAATGTAATTAAATATTATTAAATATCGACATTATGTGTTTGCAAGGCTTGCAAATATAACAAGAAGTAAAGTTATGTGGCATCAAATATGAAACAGCTGGCATTGCAAAACCAATTGAAAGGCTGCGATGTGGATGGTCTAAAGTTTTGACTCCATCTTATTCTACATGTCTGAAAATAACTAATTTACTCTATCTTCTATTTTATGTACGTTAGATACACATGTTTTATTATTATGTTTTGCATATATAATTTTTAGGTAACTACTAGGTACCTATTACAACTTATAATTGGATAGCAAATTGATTTTCAAAACACATGTTTATTGTGTCATTTCCAGATTTACCCTTATGCACAAGTAGGTGTATAAGGGACAATAAGGAATCTTGTTTCAAGTAAGAAACTAGGAATTAGAGTTCGGGTCAAGTGATACGAACCAGGAGCCCAACATGACAAGTAATCCACAAATAAGCTCATCTGGTACCAGGCCTAAAAGAACCATACGTATGGTAGCTCGTTTCCTGGAATGAAACTTCCTTGTGACAGCAAATTGACTTAGTCCAGTTTTCAGTTATTTCCAATAAAGCTAGTAAAAGTAATCTAGGATCACGTTTTCTTCCATATGCATGCATTTCCTTAGTTTTAGCTTAGTTGTTTTGTTTTGATTATAAATTGTAATCGTGATTGGTGGAATTATTATGCAAAAAATTATCCCAAACCTCCTTTGTTATTCTTCTTCCTGAAACTATGTTTTCTCTATTCTTACCCTATCAAACTAATGCTTTCATTCTGGTTTTAGTGCCTCCAAAACAAGAAGTTATGGTCCCTGAGGATCTAACTACACAAGAGCAATTACAATCCCTCCTTCACCTCTCAACTGCTACCAATACCCGACCCGACACACTGTCCAATAACATGGCCAACCTCGTCTACGTCCTTACCAATCAGCACCTCAATCAACCACCACCACCCCCACCCCCACCGCAACCGCCCAATCACCTCCGACCTCCAAAAAAACATTATCCCCAACTTTGATGACACCAACCCACTAGATTGGTTGTTCCAAGTAAACAAATACTTCGAGTATTACTTGGTCGCCATCAATCAACGTGTGGCCCCTCTCCGTCTTCTACATTACCGGAGACGCGTTAAGTTAGTATAAGCACTTATCCACTAACAACCTGTTTGGGATTTGGCCGTAAATTTCACGCCAACTTGAGCTCCGTTTTGGGTCGTCAACATTTGAGGGTTTATAAGCCTATTCCCTTGGTAAGCCTTCAAAGGCTTTAGTGGATCAAAGGATTGGGCCAAGCCCACGCGCGCGCCTAGCCTAGCCTAGCACTAGCCGACGCCGCGAGTGCGCGGAATGGCGCGATTTAGGCGCACTTTGCACTTCGCATGACGCATCGGCCGCTGGGAGCTGAGGAGCTTTTATTTTTGACGAGTTCGGGTCAAGTCGGTTTGACCGATCTAGGTCAAATGGTTGACTACCGCTGACTTCGTGGAGGCCAAGTCAGGGTATTCTAGAAGGATCAGGAAACGGCTTGCTTGGAGAGCAAGCTGTCGCCCTAGGGTTTTCTGGGGCCGGCCTATGGGGGCCCGTTTGATGCCTTCTAGGGTTACAATACCTATAAATACAGCTCCCTAGGAGCCACATGAACACTCACGAAAATCTGAAAGCTCTTACCCTCTCTCTGCGTTTTTTTTTCTTCTAGTTTCAGAGTAGTCGCTTTGTGTTTGTCGATTTCCAGTGCTGTTGGAATATCGATCAAGCTGCATTAAATCCTGGGGTTTTACTCTGTTACTTACAGCCAGTAGAAGCGAAGTAAAAACCTTTAAGGACAGGAATCTGATCCATGCAGTTGCTTCAAGATCAAGTCAGCAATCAACAGGTCGGTTTTATTTTTCTGTCTTGTGTTTAATTCGTCCAATAACAGGACACTCTTTTTCTACCTTTCTTATAATCAGATCTAACCGAGAAGGATAGATCTGGTTTCTGGACGAAACTTGGTAAATATAATAATAATTGAATTTATTTTTCGCAACTAATCGACATATAATTCACAATATTATTTGTCGGTTTCCTTGCGCGTCTTTTAGTTTGATTTACAACATTCTTAAAGGTTTTTTCTTTGTGATAAATCAACAGACTAATGGACACTACTGCTAGCCTCCACTTCATGAACCAAGAGTTTGCCAAACTTGACCAATTCGATGGTCAAAACTACACTCGTTGGGCCGAAAAGGTCAAATTCATGCTTCATGTCTTGAAGCTCTCCTTTGTGTTGGACCCAAAACTGGCACCAATTCCAGATAATCCAATTCCCAAGGAAGGGGAATCTGTGGACCCAACGGTCATTGCAGAACTGGAAAAGCAAAGGATTCTGCGTAGAGAATCCGAGGAATTGTGTGTGGGTCACATCAAGAATTCCCTATCTGATTGGCTCTATGATCTTTACTTGCCGGTCAAAGATCCAAAAGAGTTATGGAATGCGTTGGAACTTAAGTACAAGGCACATGAGGAAGGTACTAACAAGTACCTTGTGTCCAAGTACCTTGAGTTTCAAATGGTTGATGACAAATCGATTATGGAGCAAGTGCGTGAACTCCAAGTCATGGTCAACAAGTTGAACGCACTCACCATCTCTCTTCCAGAACTCTTTCAGGTTGGTGCGATCATCGCAAAACTGCCACCCTCGTGGAAAGATTTCTCTAAGAGAATGATGCACAAGTCTGAGGACTACTCCTTGGATGATCTGATGAAACACCTCCGCATTGAGGAGGAAACTCGCATCAGGGACAAGAGAGGTAAAGTTGGACAAAGTGTGCATCAAGTGTCAGCTGGGAGTTCTAGCCACAAAGGCAAATCTGGGGGACAGAACAAGAAGAACTTTGGACCCAAGAAACAAAGCTTCAAGAAACTGGGTCATCAGAATCCTAACTCAAAGCCAAAAAGGGCCGGTCCTTGCCACGTCCGCGGAGAGATTGGGCACTATGCAAGAGAATGCAAAGATCGCAAATCAGTACCGGTTGCACACGCAGTCGAGAAGGTGACTGACATGGTGGCCAGTGTGAACCTTGGAGAGATTTTCATGATCTCCTCTCTTACTCGAGCAATCTGTGCTCGAGGTTGGTTCATGGACACTAGAGCCACTGTGCATGTTTGTGGGCATCGAGAAAGCTTTAGCACCTACCACCCCATGCCACAAGGGACGGTTGTCGTCTGTGCTGATGGCCACAGAGCTGAAGTTCTAGGAAAGGGTGATGTTCGGTTGAAGTTCACACGTGGTGAATGGGTGACTCTTCGAGATGTTCTTCATGTTCCTACCATCTCGAAGGGTTTGGTTTCTGCGGACAAGTTTGACAAGGGTGGGTTCAAGATGGTGCTTAAGAGAGGCAAAATTGTGATCACTAAAGGCAGAAGACATGTTAGGAGGGCGAACAATACTTCGGGAATGTATCGCTTGTGTCTTAGTGATGAGGGTAATGTGAGTGGTCCTAGTGTGGAGTGTGGTGTTTCTAGTGTTGCTAGTGTGTCGAGTGTTGGTAATGATGTAATTGATGGATTGGTTGCTAATGTGAATGAAGTGAACTTTTCTGGTTATATTGTTTGTTCAATTTCTTTATGGCATAAACGTTTAGCTCACACTAATGTTAAAAACATTGAAAAAATGCAAACTAAAGGTATGTTAAAATATGACACAAAAGATTTTGAAAAATGTGAAACATGTGTAAAATCAAAGTTCACTAAGAAACCATTTCCATTAGTTAAGAGAAACACATCTTTACTTGAGTTGATTCATTCTGATATATGTGAGTTAAATGGAATCCTTACTCGAGGAGGAAAAAGGTATTTCATCACATTTTGTGATGACTTCAGTAGATGTCTACATGTTTATTTGCTGAGATCAAAAGATGAAGCTTTTGATACATTTAAACGATATAAGGCTGAGGTCGAAAATCAACTTGAAAGACACATCAAAATTCTTCGCTCGGATAGAGGCGGAGAATATTTCAACCAAGAGTTTGACACATTCTGCGAAGAGAATGGAATCAAACATGAGAGAACATCACCATACACCCCTCAACAGAATGGTTTGGCTGAAAGAAAGAACCGAACTCTTTATGAGATGGTCAACTGTATGTTGAACCAATCGGGTCAACCAAAAAATATGTGGGGGGAAACACTATTAACTGCTTGTTATGTTCATAACAGGATCACTAGTCGTGTGATTCCTACAAGCCCTTATGAGTTGTGGAAAGGTAGAAAGCCTAACCTAGACTATTTGAAAGTGTGGGGGTGTGTTGCTTATTATCGGACTCCCGATCCTAAGCGAACAAAATTGGGAGCACGAGCTAATAAAAGTATATTTATTGGATATGCTCAAAATAGCAAGGCTTACCGATTACTAGATATTGATTCTGGTGGTGTTGTGGAATCCAGAGATGTGGAATTCTTTGAGGACAAGTTTTCTAAGGATGAAGAAAACTCTAGTCATACAACACCTACAAGTACCTCTCGAGAAATACTCCCACCTCCTCCCATTGTGGAGGAACCAAGGAGAAGTACTAGGGCTGAGAAAACCTTTGGAGATGATTTCTATTCTTATTTGGTCGAAGGAACACAAAAGAAAGTGACAAGAGAGGTCATCTTTTCCATTAAATTGGATGATGATCCTAAGACCTTTACTGAAGCCATGACGTCTCGGGATGCTCCTCTGTGGAAGGAAGCAATCAATGACGAAATGGATTCAATTATGGGTAATGGAACTTGGGAGTTAGCTGATCTACCCAAGGGGAGAAGACCCATAGGATCCAAATGGATATTCAAGAAGAAATATCATCCTGATGGATCCATATCTGCTTATAAAGCAAGGTTGGTTGCAAAGGGCTATAGGCAGCGAGAAGGGATCGATTATTTTGATACCTATGCCCCAGTTGCTAGAATTAGTTCAATTAGAACTCTCATTGCAATATTAGCTTTGAAGGGATTGTACATTCATCAAATGGATGTGAAGACAGCCTTTCTGAATGGTTATCTCAAAGAGGAGATTTACCTGGAGCAACCTGAAGGTTTCGTAATACCTGGACAAGAAAACAATGTATGTAGACTTGTTAAGTCTTTGTACGGGTTGAAACAAGCTCCTAAACAATGGCATGAGAGATTTGACACCACTGTGACTGCCTTTGGTTTTCAGCACAATAGTGCTGACAGATGTATTTACTCTAAACATACATCTGATTACATAGTAGTTATATGTCTTTATGTTGATGATATGTTGATCATTGGCACTCACCTAGAAGGTATTCTTGAGACGAAGAAATACCTATCCTCGAACTTTAAGATGAAAGATCTTGGAGAAGTAGATACTATTCTTGGTATCAAGGTGAAGAGGACAGGTGGTCAGATTTCTCTGAGTCAATCTCATTACATAGAGAAAATTCTGACAAAGTTTCAACATTTGAACATTAAGGAATTTAACACTCCTTTTGATTCAAGTGTGAAACTTAAGGTGAATTCTGGTCGAGCTGTGGCTCAACTGGAATATGCTAGTGCAGTTGGGAGCATGATGTATGCTACTCACTGCATGCGACCTGACATCGCATTCGTTGTAAGCAAATTGAGTCAGTATACAGTTAATCCAGGGACGGAGCACTGGAAAGCAGTGGGTAGAGTACTAGGATACCTGAAAAGGACAAGTACTTTTGAATTGACATATTCATCATCTAATGGAATACTTGAAGGTTATTTTGATGCCAGCTGGATTGATCACACTAGTGATTCAAAATCCACAAGTGGTTGGATTTATACTCTAGCTGGTGGTGCTATTTCTTGGGCGAGCAAGAAACAGACATGCATAACTCATTCAACGATGGAAGCAGAGCTAATTGCCTTAGCAGCAGCAGGCAAAGAGGCAGAGTGGATTCGAGATCTACTTATGGATATATGTTTGTGGGATATTCCGATGCCTTCAATACCCATGTACTGTGACAGTGAGGCCACACTGTCTAAAGTATATAATGCAGTATATAATGGGAAGTCAAGACATGTAGGTCTGCGACACAATTTTGTGAGACAACTAATTGAAAGTGGTACCATCAAGGTTGTCTATGTCAAGACAAGTAGGAACTTGGCAGATCCGTTTACCAAACCTCTGACGAGAGATTTGGTTACATCTACCACGAGAGTCATGGGTCTAAAACCACAATAGAATCGTTTAGTGATGGAAACCCAACTTGACATTAGTGCTCCTAATTTTCAAGTTTAAAGGGTAACAACGAAATTACTGACGATAGAAGGTACTATCATTCATGATAGATCCATGTGAGGTAGGATAGTGTGTCGTTGCCGAGAATGAGGTTGAGTTACGACTCTTAACATAGTTTTGGAGACATCTAAGCAACGAAGATGTTGTAAAACTATGCCTATATGATCTAGAGGTGGTGCCGCCTCAAGTGAAGATTAGTGGTTTATCTTCTAAAGGGTCATGAAAAGGATTTATAGCGCATGGCCATAATAGCGCTCAGGGAGAACACAAATATGACTTGTGATGTGTGGGGGTAAACCGGAGAGGTCATTTAGGTTCATGGTTTAAACCTATAAGGATACCATTGAATCGGTCTCTTCTTGTTTGTTCTCATTAAACTAGGGTTTAATCTTCGTGACACCCGAGTGACATCATCTGTCTGAGTGAAAGGAAACTTACCAACTTGGTGGGGGATTGTTGGAATTTTATATATAAAGGAATTGCAAGTTGGCAATTTCCTTTGTATCCCACATTGGTGGGGAGAAGAAACTTTTGAGGGTTTATAAGCCTATTCCCTTGGTAAGCCTTCAAAGGCTTTAGTGGATCAAAGGATTGGGCCAAGCCTACGCGCGTGCCTAGCCTAGCCTAGCACTAGCCGACGCCGCAAGTGCGCGAAATGGTGCGATTTAGGCGCACTTTGCACTTCGCACGACGCATCGGCCGCTGGGAGCTGAGGAGCTTTTATTTTTGACGAGTTCGGGTCAAGTCGGTTTGACCGATCCAGGTCAAATGGTTGACTGCCGCTGACTTCGTGGAGGCCAAGTCAGGGTATTCTAGAAGGATCAGGAAACGGCTTGCTTGGAGAGCAAGCTGTCGCCCTAGGGTTTTTTGGGGCCGGCCTATGGGGGCCCGTTTGATGCCTTCTAGGGTTACAATACCTATAAATACAGCTCCCTAGGAGCCACATGAACACTCACGAAAATTTGAAAGCTCTCACCCTCTCTCTACGTTTTTTTTCTTCTAGTTTTTGAGTAGTCGCTTTGTGTTTGTCGATTTCCGGTGCTGTTGGAATATCGATCAAGCTGCATTAAATCCTGGGGTTTTACTCTGTTGCTTACAGCCAGTAGAAGCGAAGTAAAAACCTTTAAGGACAAGAATCTGATCCGTGCAGTTGCTTCAAGATCAAGTCAGCAATCAACAGGTCGGTTTTATTTTTCTGTCTTGTGTTTAATTCGTCCAATAACAGGACAGTCTTCTTCTACCTTTCTTATAATCAGATCTAATCGAGAAGGATAGATCTGGTTTCTGGACGAAACTTGGTAAATATAATAATAATTGAATTTATTTTTCGCAACTAATCGACATATAATTCACAATATTATTTGTCGGTTTCCTTGTGCGTCTTTTAGTTTGATTTACAACAGTTCAAACTCCACCAAACAACCATTGTCGCCACCTACCAAATAGAGTTTGAAAAAATTAGCAATTATGTTACCAGACTGGATAACGATTCCCTCCTCAATTGCTTCCTCTGTTAGATATGAAAGCCAAAGAAACTAGATTGTGTTTGCTTAATACTCAAATATCACGACAGAAAGAAGAAGATAAGAAAAAGACTTTTCTAACTATGCATTGAAAGAAAGCAGGGACAAAAGAAAACTCTAATCTATTCATTCATATGGAAAAGGAGGCCTATATATAGGCTTAGTACATCACGTGGGATCAAAGGAAGAAAACAATAAAATACTAATAAAATGCTAGCTAAACTAAAGAACCGGTAAAGGTATCACACATTCCCAACGTGCCCCTTGCAATTCTCCAACGTATGTAATCCTTTTGAAATTGTCAAATCCCTCTACCCATTCTAATTTATTCAATCTCTAAAATCTCTAAATAAAGGAAAATTAAATACTTAATAATTTCAGCCATGCATGTAAAATTGTGACTTCCAAACCGATTAATAAACCAACAATAACCCCCTTAATCGGTTTGTTTTTTTTCACTAGATCACAACAATGTCGGCTCCTCATCAACTAGATTTACCTCTTGTTTTTCCCACTTAGGACATTCATTGTTGTAGTGACCAAATTAGGACATTCATTGTTGTAGTGACCAAATTCACCACACTTGTAACATCTAACGTGGCTTTTATCCCGTTGGAAACGTTCACTCCCATTCCGACTTTTTCCGGACCCACGACCTCTTCCCCGGTCTCGTCCAAAGCCATCCCGAATGGAACCTCCATTGCCACAATGCTTACAAACTTGTGATCTTTCTTCACTAGTCAACAATAAACCACCTTGAATGTCCTCAGTTTTCTCCGTTCCTTTTAAACGCTCCTCATACGCCTTCAACCTTCCCACGGATTCATCTAATAACATTGAATCCAACTCGAAGCATTGCTCTATTGAAGCCACTATTTGAAGAAACGACTTGGGCATCGAGTCTAATAACCGTTTCACCAAATCTACCTCTTCAAGCTCGTAGCCAAGGCTTCTTGCCTTTGAGGCTAAACCGGTCAACTTGGTCGCGAAATCATCAACCGTTTCACTCTCCTTCATATGCAAACTTTCGAGTTCCCTCTTCAAGGTTACTAGCCGAGCCGTTCTCACCCTATCCACACCCAAATACCGTCTCTTCAAACCATCCCACACTTGTTTTGGATCGGTGTAACTCGCCATTTGCAACACCATGTCTTTGGGTATTGCTTGAAACAAGAAAGCAAGAGCTTGTTTCTTCTTCTTTGGCGTCGATTCTCCACCCGATGGCTTTGCTTTAACAGTCTCCCATATGCCATGTGCATCCATGATGGACTTTACTTTGACTGCCCATACCGGATAGTTGGTTGGGGTCAAAAACGGAATCTGATATGACATTGAACCACCATCATTTACTGCCAACGCTATTTTTCCTTTCTTTGATATCCCCAACCTTTCCGATCCAACTTGTTTCAAGACGCCTTTTCCACCGGTTAAGAAAACCAAGCTCTTGCCTTTACTGTTTTCTTTTACTTGCAAACTAACCAAACCAAAACCACTTGTTCAAAATTTTCCAGCTTGTCTTCTATGCTTCTGGTTAGGCTCTCTCTAACATGGAACAAGCTGATCAAGGATGGAGGCTGCACTTTTTCAGCCTACTATAAGAAACGATTTACACCCCCCTTCAACGAACCTGAGTGCTTTGATACCAAGTGTTAGATATGAAAGCCAAAGGAACTAGATTGTGTTTGCTTAATACTCAAATATCACGACCAAAAAGAAGAAGATAAGAAAAAGACTTTTCTAACTATGCATTGAAAGAAAGCAGGGACAAAAGAAAACTCTAATCTATTCATTCATATGGAAAAGGAGGCCTATATATAGGCTTAGTACATCACGTGGGATCAAAGGAAGAAAACAATAAAATACTAATAAAATGCTAGCTAACCTAAAGAACCGGTAAAGGTATCACACATTCCCAACGTGCCCCTTGCAATTCTCCAACGTATGCAATCCTTTTGAACCTGTCAAACCCCTCTACCCATTCTAATTTATTCAATCTCTAAAATCTCTAAATAAAGGAAAATTAAATACTTATTAGTTTCAGCCATGCATGTAAAATTGTGACTTCCAAACCGATTAATAAACCAACAACCTCTTGGGCCTTAAGGCATTTGGCTTATCATCACCACAGGCTGATTTCTCAAATCCTAAACTCATCCTCATAGTGGGCCATCAATCCGTTACACTCTAAGGCGAGCCCTTATCTAAACAAGTCACTAGCCCACATCTAAAAAACATAATACAAAAAGAGAATGTGGCTTCTCTTCATGCCATTTTTTTCAACTGGGACCAGAACCTTCATCTCTTCCACCCACTATACATTCAGCTCCTCCTGACACCATCATCACACACCTGCTTCAAGAATATTCATTCGTATTTGATAAAACCAAACACTTACCTCCATTTCGATCTCAAAACCACCACATACCCACTTCACCCACTTCAGTTCCAATCAATATAAAACCATACAGGTATCCTTATTATCAGAAACAAGTCATGACTACTTTGATCTTATAGATGCTCACAGACGGTATCATCCAACCTAGTCGGAGTCTATGCTCCTCACTGGTTTTCCTCGTCAAGAAAAAGGATGACACGTGACGCTTTTGCGTCGATTACCTGACACTCAATTTCATCACTATAAAAGATCGTTTCCCGATCCCCACTGTTGATAAATGGCTCAATGAATTGCATAGAGCGGTAATCTTCTCTAAAGTCGATCTTTGAGCTGGCTATCACCAGATATGGGTTGCACCATCTGATAAGACCTCTTTCCAATAGTAGAAGGACATTACGAGTATGTATCCTTGACTAAATTTGAGAACACACTATGTATCCTTGACTAAATTTATTAACATTCCACAACCTAAGCCTTTAGATTTGAAACGAAACATAATATTCTCTCCCTTAATTATAGCAAAACAACTATTCAACCCTTACAACTTTGCAAAGTATGACTCTTGTTTTTCTATAATTAATATTGCTAACTTGCAATACTTGCCTTAATAATCATACAATCATAACATTTATGCTCCCACTATCATGATGATTATTATAAACATAACACTTATGCTCCCACTAGCTTTGACATGTATTCAGAAACTAGCTTATCTTTTAGAAAAACAATACTTATTGAATTTCTTAAGTTCATGTTTCTAATACCTAATGCTTTGATAATCCTTTATCTAAGCTTATACACCTTTCCCTTAGATAGGTCATATGTGTGTCTAAACAATTTAGACTAATTGCCAAATCTCACAATTCAAATTATGGAAAGGGATACCGTAACCATAATCGAATTCGAGATTCCAATTTTCACAATCACTATCTTCTTAAAATCTCTTTTAGTGAAAGCATTTCCTCACAGTCATTTCCATGATGGAGAGAATCTTATGACACTTAGATTTTAATGGTGTATGTGTTCCTATCCATGTGAATTTTTCAAAATCAAAGTTTACGACAAATTCAAACTCATATGGACCAAACTTTCTTGTTCTTGATTTCTTGCCTTATGGTAACACAGCTGCCCACCATGTCTTCCAAGTAGTTAGGCAGCTCACCCTTTCCTATCAATGTACTTTTCATTGATCAAGGTGCTTGCCTTTTATGCATTCAAATGAGAACTCATATGCATAATTAACTCGATTGGAACGGCATAGAAACAAGTTAATGTCGACACGATAGGTTGTAAACCTCAACTCGTGTGCTAGTGATGATCGATAAGGTCTATTTTGATTTGTTCTTGAAACCTTTCAAGACCATTAAGAATCCCACTAACTCCTTGACATATAAGATTCTCTTGTCAATAAACATTTCTTGACAAACAAATATTCAAGAGTTAGTGTAGTTTTTATCAAAACACTTCATAAATTGGTCCTGGTTGGTCTTTGTCTTATCTGAGACATCACAACTTTCCACATTTGATGAATGTTATAAACCTTCCTAATACTTGTCACTCAATGTTACAATCTTAACTCTAAGATTTGTTTTGAAACGAAGTATGATTGACTTCTTGATTTAACCATTTCTTCAATTCTTGATTTCTCTTCTTAGACATACAATTGTACCAAGACTCACTTAGAGGATCAATTGAGATATGGTTCTTAATCATTAAGACTTATCATAAAGCATAAAAGGTACTCTCCATTCTTCTTAGAATGGAGAAACTTTTATTTTTCTGCCTACTTGATTCTTCTTATTCATTCTGCTATTGATTTAAACTTTTTCAATCAATTCAGAATTACACTTAATCTTATAAGTATAATCATATTTACTAAACCTTTAGTAAATCATGACGAATATCTTGTTACTCTTATGGTGGACTTGATCAACACGCAACTTTGTGTACTTGATCTTCTAGTCCTTCACTTGACACTTTGTCAATGAATTAGTCTATTTTCCAAATATGAAATTTCTCATTCATCGTGCAACCAAGTTGCATGATTCCAAGTTTCTGTACAATTGAAACTTGGGCAATGAGAAACTCTCCCTATTTGGTAAATTCTCGACATTTCCACAAACAACATAATTAAGAATCAAATCCATTATTGCTAATATTAGAAAACTTCAAACATTAATATTCATGCATGCCATTGCAAGGATAAATAAATAATATAAAATCAAAATTTATTTTATTGCGGAAAAATTTGTCCTTACAATGCAATTCATTGAAAAACCATGCTAATACATATTTCTAATTCTAACTCTAAGTAGTAGCTCAAGAATCTAATCTTCAAGTAATGCGATCGAAATCCATTTCTTCACGGTTAGATTCTGCTCACTTCTTCCCTCAAGCTTCCTTTCTTTTCTTCGATCCTACAAAACATCAATGGTAATCTTATCACATTATGTATTAAGAATCTAGAATAGGAGCTTAAAAGATTTAGTCAATGGATTTTACCTAAAGCAGAGCCATACGTTTTGACTCTCCCATCTCTTAGATCTCTTAGGTAAATTAGGGCAGCTTCGTCTCCAATGCCCCTTCTCTTGGCAATAAAAGCAAATTGACTCTTTTGGAACAGGACATGGAACTACTTCAGACATTGCCTTTCTCTTATGATCAAACTTTTCGACCATAACATGTCTTTTGTTGCCATTGTCTATATCCATAGAGGTCTTGAAGGAAGATTCACCAATCAACTTTGCTTTTCTATTGCGCCAAACCATTGCTGATTCAGCAGGAATAAGCATATATGTGAGATCTATAAGGGTCACGTCGCAGTTCATCATATAGTACTCTCTTACGAACTCACTATATGAGTTAGGAAGTGACTGAAGAACCCAATCAACAACCATCTCCTCACAGACAACAGATCCCAACATTCTTAACCTATCAATGTGTGACTTCATCTCTAGGACGTGTGCATACACTAACTTTCCTTCTTTATGTTTACTTGCCAAAAGGGCTTGAGTGAGTTTGAACTTTTCTAGTCTTCGAACTTGTGGGTTAGGGAGAATAATTGGAGGAGGTGGAGGAAGTGAAGTATGATTTCTTGTTCCTCGATCGAATCGTGGAATATCATCTTCATGTGGAATGCTTGTTCCACGGGATTTAGGAAGACCATAGTTGTCATACTTTGACATCTACAAAACGGGAGAAAACAAATTCAAGTTATTTGATTGATTGAGTCCTTAATAAATCACCCAAATGAGATATTAAGGCTAGGACCCAACACAATATGCTACAACCTAGAAAAGGGATGTCGTAATCTAGTTGCAGAATATTTGAAGGTAAGTGAATGACGATTCACTAATTCCCATCATGAAAAACGAAAAAGAAATTTAAGTTTTAAATCTATGAAAACTCCTAGATCCTATGAGATTCATTGAACATTTCAATGGCATGTTTAAATCTCGATATGCTCCTCTTATTTGTGACTGGGATGCCGAGGATCACAAAGTGGGTGTGAATAACCATGCAAACTTACATGGTGACCTCACATGTTACAGTCACCTATTCGATGTGCCGGTGAACCACACACGCTCCACTGTGACATCCCCAAAATCACGGCCAGAAAAGACCGATTTTGTTTATGCTTTATAAAAATCAGAGTACTTCATTTTATAAAAAGGTTGCGGAATTTGTTCCCAGAAAAACATGGTAAATACGTTATTAAAACATTTTCGAAGAAATGTATTTATTTCATTTTAAAATTTTTGGGATGTCATCGTTAATACCGAAACATAAGCATAAACAGAACTTACAATGATTTACACTAGTGATCTACATCTCTTTTAAATCTCTCAGTGTAATGTCACTTCACTTCGTCACCTGTGATATACATAAACTGAGTGGGTCAGGTTGGGAAACCTGGTGAGTACATAGGGTTTTCAACCCACAATAATATAATTATTATGTTTAATCAAACGATCAACCCAATTACCCATCCCCATTATCTTCTTTACTCCTTAAGGATTTAACCTAAGAGTCATCTCTCCTGCATTCGTTTATTCCGAAGTCCCTTACTTCTAGGGTTATAGAACTGGCACTAAATCCATAGCTGCCAATGTTCGTTCATAAAGCACTAATTCCATAGCTGCTATAGTCTATTCATCGGGTACTAAATCCATAGCTACCAGTCTTTATCTAATAGGTACTAAGTCCATAGCTACCAATGTTCAACAGGTACTAAGTGCATAGCTACCAATTCCTAAAGGTACTAAATCCTTAGCTACCAGCGTCTAACTAATAGGTACTAAGTCCATAGCTACCAATTCCCAACAGGTACTAAATCCATAGCTACCAACGTATACTCACGTCATCTTCTATCTCTCATCATTCATCTACCCATCTCATACCCAACATTTTCGTATATATAAGATACGTATACAGTTTAAGTCCTTTAAAACATGTATAAAACGTTCAACCAGCATAGACAGCAAGTATTCAGATAATATGCACACATAGCACGTAGTTTATATAAAATACTTCATATCTATGTGTAAGATGAAAGTAACTATGCACTCACTTGAGAAGGTGGTGACTCGGTACTCGGACAGCGCTTCGTTTACTTTAAAATAATTTCCTTCGACGAAACCTAGTATTATTACCACTAGATTTTAGTCTAATATTTACCGTGACTAATTATTAGTCTTATTATTATTATTATATAAGCGTTTAAACAATACTTTCCAACCACTATGTACATACAGGGGCCAGACATAAAACACCGGAGGGCAGGACCATTTTGGCATATAGCACTTCTGAAATCCAACAACCCTATGCGGCCCTTTAAACCAGATTCCCCGTACCGCGAGTAGTTAAAAAGATATTATAACGACACTTATATAAGTCATAATAATAGCTCAAATATTTATTATAAATTTATAATAACAATACTAATTTTAAATATAAACTATATTTAAAATAGGGTAAGCATAACTTACTTACAAGGGGATTTTAGCTAGGAGTCGGGCTCTGTAGGGGCAGAACTTCGTCGCTGAATCTTTCTAAGAAAGATTCGTGCAGCGCTTCAGCGCTCACCTTACTATACTAAAACTACAGAAAGAGAAGTTGAATCACGAGGGACCGAAATGCTCGGGGGATAAGGAGAGAAAGACTCTTGAATCAAGAGAATGGTGCAAGAAATATGAGAGCCCAAGCCTCTTATTTATAGTAATTGAATTTACAAAAACTACCCCCCATAATTACTTAATGACCTTATAGTTATATAAACAACTAAACACCCCTTTATAATACTATTTTAAATAGATTTAAAGATATTTGTACTAAACTAATGTCGAAAGAACTCAACATTAGTCTTATAATGACCGCATCGTCAATACCTTTCTAATGATATATACATATGTATATATATATATGTGTACGTATATATGATTTATACTTTATTTTAATACGTAAATATGCTATTATAATTTGTAACTCGTTGATACGAACTCCGTTTTTGACGTTCTTTATATCCATGCGTAGGTGGAGACGCACTTTACAACTTTCGTTTAGACTCCTTCGGCTAATTTTGAATTTATTTTTAAAGTTATATTTTTAACAGGCCGGGACAAGATTGGTCCGTTATAATCTCATAACTTCTTCATCCGATGTCCATTTTCGTCTGTCTTTTTATTGTTACGCTACTAATAATGAGATCTTCAATTCTCGTTTAGGTTGTGTCGGCTAAAAATCGCTCGATCTAATATTCGAGTTTCGGACTGTACACTGCTAATCCGAAACTTCGAAAAATCGTAACTTCTTCATACGAAGTCAGATTTGGGCGTTCTTTTTATCGAAGTTCTTAGTTTAACATATTCTACGACTTTCGTTTAGAGCGATAAATCTAAATCCCGCTCTATCATAAATTTACTATTTACGCTTCCCGGCGCCGTGCCGGTTCCGACGCGAAACTTCGACGGGTCATAACTTCTTCGTTATAACTCGGATTTCGGCGTTCTTTATATGTACGGAAACCCTGTGACATATTCTACAACTTGGTTAAGATTATTTATTCTAAATAATTTTTTTGTCGAAAAGTCGTTTTCGACCCCTATTGCCTCTAAATTGACTAGCCCGGATCTGCGGGCGTTACATCCACTAAACTATGACAAACATTGAGTCACCCTTTTCTACCTTTGCTTAGAACCATTTAGTGTGCCGGTAAACCACACACGCTCCACTAACGTCTTCGCAAGGGCACAAAGTGTAATTTCATGGAATTGCATCAATTCACTTTTGCCTAAGTAACTAAGATTGGGAATTTGTAAAACATTTAGTTACTTTTGTACTTCATTATACTTATAATGGAAGGTTTTGTCCTATCCTACCCGTTCGGCTAACGACCCTCCACTAGTCAAGAGTGCAGTGGGTAAGAGTGGATACCCATTCAATCGCCAATTTATAGGCAATTTCCTTAAACACCCCTTATAGACCAGCTTCGTGAATGAGGCCTACTAACGGTAAGACTGACTTTTACTCATATATATATATATATATATATATATATATATATATATATATATATATATATAATGTTAGACTTTTAATGATATATATAGTATAGGGTGTATTTTACACTTTTAAAATACTAGGAGGTCAAATTTAACAATTATACTTTTAATTCAATTAAATTGTAAACCAAAAACTTTATGGATTTATTAAACCTCTTTTAATTATACACCTTAATTAATTAATAAAACCATAAGGGTGTGATTTGAACTTTTCAAAACAATACTAGGGTTTTAGAATTTAACATTCCTAAATTAAACCATTTAATCAACTTTTAAATTTCAAAACTTGAGGAAAAGTTTTGAAACATTTCAAAACATTAAGGTTTAGAATTTAAATATACATCAAATTAAACTTTTAATCAAAATTTAAATTCCAAAACTTGAGGGCAAGTTTTGAAACATTTCGAAACATTAGGGTTTCAACTATTTAAATTTCAAAACCAAACTTTTGTGTTCAAATTTAAACTATAAAACCTAAAGGGGGAAAATTGAAATTTTTTCACAACATAAGGATCAAATAACAAATAATATAAATTAAACAATTAATTTCATCTATATTTGACCTAATTTCAATTTCTTGCAAAATAAGTTACCCAATTAATACAAATAATCAACTTTAATCATATTAGGAAGTTATTATCTAATCAATTGGTAATTATCTTGTGTTTTGGCAAGGATATTCTTTAAGAAACAATAAAATTCGTATTTTATAGGTTTAAAACGAATATGGTAATTATCCTTAAGCAAAACAGCAAAAAAATCCGAAGTTTCCTCTGTCTGACGCTCCGACTCGCCGAGTTACACTCTGGAACTCACCGAGTAGGTCTGACTCGCCGAGTCCAAGTAGTGACTCGCCGAGTCAGGTCAAACAGTAAGCCATAATTCGATTTTCAGGTACATAATGCATCAATACAATAGAAGCCAATCAAGGCTTTGATACCACTGATGACTTTTTGGTCATAAGAACATCCTATGTGCTCATACAAACCCTAATGCTTGGATCCAGGTTTCTCTATTGTACATGCAAGTTATCCAAGACTATAAACTCTAATTCTAGCAAACAAGGAATCATATTAACATAAGAATGGGTTTAAGATATTACCTTGATCGTTATGTAGCAATAACAATCACAATTCCTTCTTGTAATGACTTTAGAAAGCTTAGAGTCACAAATGTCACTTCTCTAATGGTTCACAAACACCAAGAGCAAGAGGATGAAGAAGAGAAGAGAAGGAGGCTGCCCAAAATGTGTGGAAACCGTAGACCATTAGTTCACCACGTTTTTGGGGCATAAGGGTTCTATATATAGTGAGGCTATTAGGGTTATCTAACAAGGAAACCCTAATTTGGATGCTTAAGTCCTAAGCAACCCATGGACTCCTTTCTTTAAAGGCCTTGGACGATTTCTAATGGGTTTTCCCATAGAATTCGTCCAACCTTATAATATAAGGCAATCCATGGCCCAATTGCAATTATCTTATAATTACAATTCTAGTCCCTTAAGTTTAATTAATCTCTTTTAGTCACAAACTTAATTCTTATTAATTCTTGACTAATATTAATTAAACAATATGATTTCTCCTTTAATATATTATTCTCATAATATATTAATAAATCATATTTAATCATTTCTCTCCATAATTCATCCTATCAAGTTGCTTTGGTGAAGGCAACCCAAAAGGACCATGCACCATCGGGTCAAGTACATACCAAAATAGTTATGGACTTAGACACTAATCCAACATCAATGTCTTAAAAAGGATTGGTTTCGTCGCGTATTGATTGTATCTACCACCCACTCTAGAGTACACCCGGTCTTTCACATTTCATTACTTCGACAAGCATATGGCAACCCAACGCGGACACCTCTTCCTGACTTCCCAACTGTCACACCCCCAAACGAGACGGCGGAAACGTCCGGGGGCTTGGGTGACTTCATTCTTGTAATATCATCACAATATATATAATTGAAACATAACATCATCATCATCACACATGTAATATTACAACTGTCATTCTTTACATCAAGTATTGTATTTCAATATTACATGCCAAAATATCCAAAGTATGATGACAGCAAAACATAACAAAAAAATACAGGTAATTCCTGCTGACCAACCTGCTCAATGATTTCCTGAGAATACAAGTTAATTTAAAAAGGTCATCAAATATAATGTTGGTGAGTTCATAAGCATGTTTAAGAAAAATGTTTTGTATTACTTTGTAAACACCAGAAAATCCGATATTTTCCGAAAAACGATTTGAAATGTTTGTGTCTGATTTTGCATTAAAGTATGTGTGTTAATATCTGTGAGAATATAAAGAGAATGACCCTAGACAACCCGATGTTGTCTGTTTATGAAAATGTTGGAATCTCAACACACGAGGTTGAGTACCAGTGCATGTAGGTTACCATGTTTCCATAAAAGATTGTTTCCCATAAATTTTATAATGGTGTTAATTCCTCTAAGTGAGCCGTTATAACCATACTTGATAATGACAATTTCGCCTGTCATGACGTCTATTAGACGCCGACTTGTTTAAGGTAAGGTTTGTCACCCTAGACTGACCTAGTCTAACTGTAGCGAATACTCGGGTGTGGGGTGTCACCCCCGTATAGATCTATACACAAACTCTCGCTCTCTATCCGGGAGACTCTGGTTATAACTACAGGCTATATTTGTACACTCATTTGGTGTCAAACGAAACATCTCACTAGATCCTTAATCGAATTTACACGAATTAACATGAAATGTATATTCCATGCCCAATAAACATGTAAGTGAACAACCAAGGCCCATTAAGCATGTAAATTATATTACAGGCCCAATAAGCATATAAGGTATATTTCAGGCCCAATAAACATGTAAGTGGAGAACTAAGGCCCACTAAGCATGTAAATTATATTTCAGGCCCAATAAGCATATAAGGTATATTCCAGGCCCAATAAACATGTAAGTGGACAACTAAGGCCCACTAAGCATGTAGATTATATTCCAGGCCCAATAAAAGTATAAATGACGTAATTGATCTGTGGTTTGTTACGTTGGTTGTTTAAGCTTCGTTGTTTACTAAAAGGACATAAAAAGCCCACCTTTTTGTACAAGGTCATTTTGGTCCTAAAAACCAAAAATTTACAATTATGGCACATTTTTTGTTAAAATGACATTTTAGGTCCTTTGAGGCCAAAGTTTGCATTTAAGGCTAGTTTTAAGTAAAAATAACATTTTTAACTCACTTTTGTCAAAAATATAATTTTTGGCTAAATTTTATGAAAATGTGCATTCTCGGCCCATTTATAAATAAATTTATCTTTTTGGCCCAAGTTTTAATAAATTTACATTTTTAGTTTTTCTTATCAAAAATTTACATTTTTTGCACAACTTTGTTGAAAATGACACTTAAGCCCATAAAAGTCCAAATATTTACAATCTTGGCCCAAACTCGTAAAAGCCCAAATGGGGCCCATTTATGAAAATTTACACTTTTAGCCCTTTTAAAATCACAAATACCACAAAGATTTATATTTATCAAAGTAAATCTTTTTTGGTCCCTTAAACCATGAGTTACATATAAATACCACATTTTTGGTTATTTTGTCATTTTTAGCCCTCTTATGCAATTTCTTAGTTTTAAATAACTTTGAAGTGTTTAAAACCTTTTCTTTGCATAATAAGTTGCAATAAATGTTATGTTCTACAAATATCATCATATTTTAACATATCTTCAAGTTTATGAAGTTTCTAACACATAATCACAATTATATCATGAAAAACACACAAAATCATGCATACACACATAGATCTACACAAAACAACTTGTATTCTCCCCCAAAACATAGTAAAAACTGAAAAATAGGGGGTATGAACTCACTTTGCTTTGGAGATTTCGGTTTTTGATGAAGAATGATGAGGATCTCAGCCCTAGAAGCTTCTTGGGTGGAGTTTTCGAACTTAAGATGGATCGAAGAGCATGGATCACAAAATGATGTGTTAAGGAGTGAAGTGTTAACATAAAATGAAGTTAATCATCAAACTCAGAGAGTGGCTTACCCAAAATTGATTATCTTAGATGAAAACTTTGGTGAATACACTCTAGTTCACAAATTTTTGAAGAAACAATGGAGTAGAATATCTTTGATGTTATAGAGAGATATGAGAGGGTTGTTGGATTAGGTGTCTAAGAACATAACTATTTTGGTATTTACTTGACCCGATTGTGAGCGTGGTCCTTTTGGGTTGCCTTCACCATAGTAACTGATAGGATGAACTAAGGAGAAAGAAGATTAATTATTATTTATTAATATATTATATGAATAATATATTACTCCCTCCGTCCCATAATAATTGTCCACTTTTGACTTTTGAAGTCTTTATTCATCAACTTTGACCTTAAATATTGTTATTTGTGTTATGTATTACTCATTGAAACTTATAGCAATGAAAAAAATATTTAAAATATTCATAATTTTTTAATTAAGTTTTATATATCAAGGACAAAAATATTTAAGGTCAAAGTTGAAGAATAAAGACTTCAAAAGTCAAAAGTGGACAATAAATATGGGACGGAGGTAGTAAAAGAGAAATCATATTGTTTAATTAATATCAGTTAGGAATTAATAAGAATGAATTTTGTGGCTAAAAGACATTAATTAAATAAAAGGGACTAGAACTGTCAATTGTGTGATAGTTAAATATTGGGCTAATGGACTCCATAGAAGTTAGAGTGGACAAAATCTATGGGGAAACCCATTAGAATTCGTCCAAGGCTTCTAAGGAGGGAGTCCATGGGCTGCTTAGGGCCTAAGCAGTCAGATTAGGGTTTCCTGGTTGAAAACCCCAATAGCCTACCTATATAAGGAACCCTTAACCCCCCCCCCCCCCAAAACATGACCAACTCTTTAAGAGAACCCTAGAACGTTTTTGTGGCTCTTCCTCCTTCTTCTAAGTTCATCTTGTTGCTCATGGTGTTTGTGACTCCATTAGAGGTGCAACATTTGAGGCACTAAGCTTTCAAAGGTCAAGATCAAGAGGAATTAAGATTGTTATTACTACATAACAATCAAGGTAAGATCTAAACCCTAATTCATATGTTAATTTGATTATTGTATGCTAGATCTAGGGTTTATGAGTTTTGGATGATTATTGCATGTTCATTAGACAAACTAGATCCAAAGCTTTAGGGTTTGCATGTACACCATAGGATTGATGTAGTGCTCAAAACACATCAGTGGTATCAGAGCCTAGGCTGTTTGTTTGATTTATTTGATGCTTTACATAATCATTCAAGCTTTAAATCGCAAAATTCTGCTTTCTGGAGGCTGGACTCGCCAAGTCCATGACTGAACTCACCGAGTCCTCTGGGAACTCGACGAGTCCAATGTTGACTCGACGAGTCAGAGTCGCAGATGGCTGATTTTGCGGGATTTTGACCTATTTTGTTGTGGGATAATTACCAAAAATGTTTTTAATTAATAAAATTCGATTTTTATTGATTTTGTGTGATTATCCTTACCAAAATAGTATATAATTGTCCAAATTTAGATAATTACTTGTTTTATAAGATAAATATTAATTATTTGTAGTTTTGATTTAAATTATTTTGTAAGAAATTGAATTAGGTCAAATTTAGATAATTCCAACTATTTGATTAATTTAATTATTTGAAATTTGATCTAAATAGTTTTGAAAAGTTTCAAAACTTGCCCTCAAGTTTTGGAATTTAAATTTTTGATTAAAAAGTTTAATTTTGAAATGTTTGAATTCTAAATCCCTAATGTTTTGAAAAGTTTCAAAATTTGTCCTCAAGTTTTGGAAATTAAAATTTAAATTAAAAGATCGACTCACACCTGAGTTAAATAACACCAATGCAAGCACAAATTTCACAATAAAATTACCTATATGAAACACAATATAAGCATAAACAAATCTCAAATTAACATGAATAAGGAGATACGTACCAACAACAACTTCAAGTGATGCGCGGACCTCCTCCCCAGTCAGCTGGAAAGCTCTCCCATGAGCTCTGGGAGCCTCAGCCTTCCCCAACCTGCCATCATTAACACGCAAAGCAGCAGGAGCAGAAGCCTGGGCTGATCCCAGAGTGAGCTGAGGCCACTCGGCTTTCTGGTGGCCAGTCTGGTTGCAATGAAAGAAAACCGAAAATCCCTTGGGCAGTCCTTCGCCATATGCTCTTCCTTGCCATATTTGTAGCAAATCCCTGCTCAACAAGATCCCTCAAGACTCTTGCCGCACTTTCCACAAGTGCGTCCCTTATGGCCTCCTTCTCTCGTATCAACGGGATTAGCCTACTTGGTCGCCAACTGTGACTGCACCGGTCTCCTGTCTCTTCCCTGTGACTCTCACTCCTCTCTAGTTTGTATATGTAGCTCAATCTCCATCCTCCTGGCATTGGTCTGTAGCTCAGCCAATGTCCGATATGATGAGTTCGCCACGAACTCCCGAATATCTTGCCTCAAAATGCTCAAATACCGGCTCACACGCGCCTGCTCCGTGGACACGTGTTCAAGGCAAAACAACGCCCTTTCATGAAACATCCTCGTAATATCTGTCACTGTTTCTGTCTTCTGCTTCAAAGTTAGAAACTCATGGGCTAGTCGTTCCCTCTCCACCTTGGGAACATAATCATCTATGAATAGTTGGGTAAACCTCTCCCAAGTCACTGCAACATGGTCTGCAGGAGTAAAATCAGTCGTCACAAACTTCTACCAATCTTTCGCTCCCAAGCGAAGCTGGTTCAGTGCAAACCGAACTCTTAGGTGCTCTGGACATGAACAAGTATAGAAACATCCCTTGATGTTAGAGATCCATCTTATAGCAGAGATCAGGTCCTAAGTCCCTTCAAACTCTGGTGGCCTCATGTTGCTGAACTCTCAAAACAACAACGAATCACCCCCTGTGGCCTCGCAGCTGCAAGGGCTACGACAAACAACATTTTCTGTGACAGCAACATATCGCTCGTCAAAAGTCTCAATCAATGTGGTCTTAATAGACCTGAACATCTCTGGAATGGCCTCCCTGATAGCCGCGGCCACCTCCTCAGCAATGATCTTGCGGATCTCCTCGTCAATAGTACCACCACCGCAGGGTTGTTGTGGGTAATCTCCATAGTCTCTTTGAAACACAAACACAAAATCATCAGGGACTGGATAAAGCGCACACTCAATTACCAACCCCTACATGCTCCTTAACATCCTAAGGTTCATACTTGGGTCACATACAGATCTGGTGCTTTCAGTAGTACGGGCCCAATTAGGCCTGACAATGGAGTGGGTTTGGAGCGAATCGGCCTTGATCCAAACCCTTTTAACAAATTTCAAAATCCGATCCAAACCCACAAGGTTTTAAATAATCAGACCCATACCCTTATCCACCGAATCAACGAATATGCAAACCCGCCCCATAACCCAAAGGTTTTTTAAACACATATTAATTAATTCCTAAAATAAGATTTCTTAAATAAAAAAATGTATACTATATTTTAATACTTAAAATAACATTTTTTTAAATAAAAAAAAATTGATTTAGAAAAGGACATTACATACTTGAGGAATTTCAATCGGAATTAAAAATCACTATTGCAACAACTTTGAATTGATTTATGATTGTCGGTTGTAGTAATAGCGAATATCAATTGCCAACTTTTTCATGTTAAAAAACTATCTATTGAATTAGAAATGGATATGACGATTTCTTGATGAATATAAATTGAATGACATTATGATTCTTGAAGGAAGTCTATAAGTTTAGAAACCGACTTATCAATCCCTATGTAAATGTGTTTTTTTCTTTGGCCTTTGCCCTGTGGACTTTTGATTGGAATTAAAATTAAACGTTAAGAAGTATAAAATATAAATGTATAATTCTAAAATTTATATGGGGCGGGTTATAAATGGAGCGGATCGGTGATGATCCATACCTGACCCATTTAATAAAAGGGTTAGTGGGTATGAATTGTTAACAGGCAAACTGATGAAAAACTATGCTCCAAACTCATATAATTCCTGCAGGTTTGGATCGGATCAGGGTCAAAACCCGCTCCATTGTCAGGTCTATGCCCAATACTACCTTCCAAACCAACCGATAGTCGCCCCAAGTCCTCCTCTTAGGATCCTAATTCACAAGTACTCTATCCCTCATGGGTATCAAACAACTATCTTAGTAGATTCCTCAAATGCACATCTACGTATTTCTCCTAGATTAATCCTCGACTCAAAACTCTCTCTAACAGATTCTTGCCATGTACCCCTACTTAGCACATACACAAAGCAAATAGCAGAATATATCAATCAATAGCATCCCCCTAGGCTAAGGCATCATGAGTTAGACAAATCTAGCTCTAAATTCCTGAAATACCTAGCCTATCACCGTTCGGGCTCTGGTTGATTGTACACAATGCTTCATCTTGTTTCCTCTTAAAATCTTTTGCTCATTTAGAAAATCATTTCTTTTTAGAATATTTCTCAAATCCTCAGTTTGAGTCCATACATACCCGAGGGTACATTCGAGTCCCTCAAACCAAGACTTTGATACAAACTTGTAACACTCTAAATTTTCAAATATATATTTTTTTCATTTTTAAAACCACACAAAACACGGTTTCGCATTTCTCAAACCCAAGTTCTAAGTTGTTCAAAACACAAAACAATAAAATATTTGAAAATATCCCAGAATCCTCAAAACATAATCTCTAGTTGGTGTGTACAATCATGCCGGCGCCTTCCCGCGATCCTAGGATGTATCTGAAACACATTTCACACAATAGTGTAAGCACAAAGCTTAGTGAGTTCCCCAAAATACCACACACAAATAGTTAGGCTCTCATGGCTGTAACTCGATAAGGACCCTTCGGTCATGTGTCTCAGTTAAGACCCTCCGGTCTTATAACTCGGGTTGGACCCTCCAGTCATGTAACTCAGTGAAGATCCTTCAGTCTCACAACTCGGTTTGGACCCTCTGGTCCTAACTCGATAATGCACAAAATAATATACATCATAAATCACAAAGACATGATGCATAATATATATCACATAACTCAGTATAAGCACATAAGACCCTCTGGGCAATAACTCAGGCAAGACCCTCTGGTCACACAGTAATATTGTAACATCCCAAAATTCAAGACTAAAAATTTCATTTGATAAAACATTATGTTAAGCAAATTCATAGTTTTCAAACATAAACAAAGTGTTAGTTTCCAAAATACATATTCGTTATCAGAGTAAACATTCCCAGGCTGTCTAAGCTATGGTGTGTGCCATGCGATCATCCCGAGCTCCATCATCCGCTACCGGAGGTACCTGAAACCAAAACTGAAAACCGTAAGCACGAAGCTTAGTGAGTTCCCCACCCTACCACATACCATGCATAACCACATACTGCACATATTGGGCCGCGCTCGCTATCCTGGGCCTCGCCCCCTACCTCGGGCCTCACCCGCTACAACGGCCTCGCTGCTCCAGGCGCCGCCTGGCTTCGAGCCCCGCTCGGATACAGATCTATTTCACGTAGGCCTCGCCTGTCACAGGGCCTCACCCACTATCATATAATAGCACATAAACATCCCACATAAGCTAAACACATACTAACGGATCTTGTCCTAAGGCCTCGCCTATCTCTGGGCCCCGCCCCTGACCTGCTACTGATGAGTCACGGAACCCCGTCCATGCTCCTACTGGTAGTGAGATACGGGCCCATCCTACACTCACTCCCTTCCTGACTTGGGCCTCGCCCCTGCTCTGCTGCTACTGAGATGTGGAACACCATCCACACTCTGCTATTGGTGAGATACGGGACCTCGCCCACACTCACCTCCCTACCAGGCACATACAAGTATCACACAGACAACAAGTATAAACTATCACATAACCATTCCTTGGGCACCCGCCTGCTAACATTGGACCTCGTCCTGGCCAACATACTAGCATACGATGCCTAGGGCTAACCCCCGGGTCTTCTACTCATGTCTACATGGGTCGGCATTGTGGCCGTAGACCCATTCACACAAAGGGAAACTCACCTGATACTGCTGAACTGCTGCTGCTAATCCCTTCGACCGCTACCTGACCACTGACTCCGAACTGCTGCTCCACTAGCTCCCCGAGCTTCAAATGCTCTGAAATGTTCCCCAAACTTCGGATCCAAGGCCACTCCTTGATGCTTCAAAGATTCCCACTTCTTCTTCTTCTTTTAAATCACTCAAAAATGGCTAAAAGCTTGAATGAGCATAATGGAGGCTTAGGGTGCGGCGTTCTGGGTGTGAGAGACAGTAAAGGAGCCCTAGGAAGAAGAATGAGGCGATTAAATAGGCTCCAAGCCCCGGATTTAGGGTTTTCCTCGCACAGACCAGACTCGCCGAGTCACCTTGGCCGACTCGCCGAGTCGGTCACTTACTCCTCGACTCGGATCCCGCTCGGACTCGCCGAGTCCCTCCTTGGACTCGCCGAGTCGACCCCTAAACTTAGGGTTTTCTTTCCTTTCTTGGCCTTTAAAACTTTGGGTGTTACAACTCTCCCCCACTTAAATTAAACTTCGTCCTCGAAGTTTGCCATAGCCCACCGCCTGCGATCCGCCTCCAATACCCACCAATTATCCCAACACCAGCCGCCTACCTGCGCTGGTCTTCCACCTGGTCATTCTGACTAACATAAACCTCGTGGGTAAACCTCGGGTCAAACCTGACCCTGAACAACTTAGAAACAGAACTTACTCAACCGACAATCTTTCTGGTACTCACCGAGTACTACACTGAACCCATAGGGGTTCTCCACTTCCTTCCTTGTGCGATTTCCTTGCCTCCCCAAGGCAATGCTCCATAACCAACTATTCCCTCTGCCACTGCGAAGACCCTGTCTTCACCGATTCTATTACTCCCGCTACTTCCAGTACGGGTCATTATCGCCAGTATCCACTGGGCATTTCTTTCTACTACAATTTGGTGTCGAGCACCACACGATCAACTAACTGAATTCCACCATACACTGCATACTCGCACAGCCACTGACTGGCAATTCTGCTATTCCTCGTCTGACTTCCTGATGAACTGAGACCACCTTAGTCCCTACCAACCTATCAATGACTAGATTACCGGCTCCCACCGGTAGCTAGTCCCAACACCACCACTAGTCGCTCCCAGCGACTTCCAAAGAACTTCGATCACCTATAACTGCTCAATCTACTCTGCCACTCAGGCACTACAAACCTAGGATTCTCGATCCCCTAACTTGACACTAAGGTCCCTACCAGGTCCCACCTGTGCTGCTAAAACTCACGAGCCTCGCCCATGGGTCCCACCCGCATCTATCCTTCTATTCCCACTAGTCTAATCACTCTCGCTCGGGCCTCGCCCACGGGTCTCACCCAACCACACTACTGAGCAACCCTGCTCCCAGGTCTCATCTACACTGCTAATCTCATACGGGCCTCGCCCACGGGTCTCACCCAACTATATCCTGGAGCGGCCTCTCCCAAGGTCTCACCTCTCTAGGGCTATACAGGCAACTCCATATCATTCTCGTCCACTACCCATTCCTGATCCCTATCTGATCACTAGGAGATAAGGGCCTCGCCCCAACTCTGCTAACAAAACTACTAAGGAATGTTATGGCTTACCCGTAGTCTTACATCGCCATCCAATGCTGACTGCTAGAACGAAGGCACCCATGTGCCATTAGCTCTCAAGATCCTCATTCCGACTCCCTCGAGTCCTACGGGCGATCAACAACCTGAATTCTCAACCATAACTAACCATTACCATCACACGCACTGGCTGATGGGGAGTTTCTCAAACTCCCAACCCTGAAATCCTCAATCCATCAAATGCTGAACTACTTCTCTTCCTTCTCAGAGGTCACATACTCATTCTGGGTCTGCGTGCTCCTCTCTAGGCACACCCGAAGGATTCTCCCCCACTTCGATCCTGCTTACCCCTTGCTGCTCAATACTCAAAAGAGATCCCGATCTTTGCTACCATTCCATAACCCATCTACTGAGGGACCCAAGCCCGCCATAGCTAGGGATTTAGCCAATCCATCACAATCGCTGTACCACTCCGAACTTAGCGAGACGTACCAAATCTCTCCCAAGCATGCTACAGTTACTGCATCCTTCGAAACCTTCTTCAATAGAGCATATCCCCTAACTACCATACAAATATCCAAGGTATGCAGATGGCATATAACTCGATCATAATCAACCAATCAAAATAAAATACTTTTACCGATAATGATGCAGAACCATAACAATAAAATCATGCACAAATAAAAGAACTGAAAATGGGAAATTGCATACCTGCAACGTCCGGCGTTGCTTGCGCCTCCAAGGTCGTCATCTGAAAAGCCCTGCTCCCTGCTGCAGGTGCCTCTACCCGGCCCTGACGGCCATCCGTGATCCTCAAAGTTACAGGAGCAGGTGCCATCACCCGTCCTGCTGAAAACAAACTGGGGCACTGAGCCTTCTTGTGGCCCCGCTGGTCGGAATGGAAACATATCAAGTCTGACCCCTGCGTGGCGGTAACAGTACAATCCCTGCTGAAATGACCAGTCCGACCGCACTTGAAACAGCCAGACTCACCACCGCTACCACTCCTGCACGCGCCCCCGTGCGACCTGCCACACTTTCCGCACCGACTGCGGTCCTGATGATCCCTCGATCTCGAATCCGATCCCTTGGGCCTTTTGCCCGAACCCGCAGCTACCTGAACCTCATCCGGCTTCCTCTTCCGGATTTGCTCCAAATCAATTTCCCTTTCTCTAGCCCGAGAAATCATATCTTCCAGCGTCTTACAGCTGGACCTGCTCACGAACTCCCTGATGTCATCCCTCAACATCTCATGGTACCGAGCCTTCTTCATCTCCTCATCCGCGACATACTGCGGTACAAGAAGAGCCCTCTCCCTGAACTTGGCGGTGATCTCCGACACAGTCTCAGTGGTCTGCGTTAAATCCTGAAACTCCCGTGCCAACTGCTGCACCTCAATAATTGGCGAAAACTCCGCCCTGAACCTGGCCGAGAAATCACTCCAAGTCATCGCGTCCAACGCGGCATCATCCCCCAGAGCATGACCAATCTCCTCCCACCAGTCCCTCGCTCTGTCCTTCAGAAGACAGGAGGCGAGTCTAACCTTGTCCCCCTCGGGACACTTGCTCGTACGAAAAGCGTTGGCAACATCAGCCAACCATCTGCTGCTAGCAATGGGGTCCCTAGCCCCATGATAATCTAGCGCCCCGCAGGCCCTGAACTCTCGAAATGTCAAGGTACGCGCTCCCAACAAAGCCATCATCTCGGTACGGAAGGCTCCCAGCCTCTCATCCAAGATCTCCAGTATACCCTCCTTGATCGTGCCAAAGATCACAGGAGTCTGAGCTAGAATATTGCGCGTAACCTCAGCTGATATCAACTCTCTCATCCGCTCCTCGAGCTGCTTGGCCCCTGAACCCGAGCCCGATCCCTCTCCAGTGTCTGATCCGCCCGCTGGTCTCTCTCGCAACGTCACCATGCTGAAACATATAACACAACCACTATCAGAAAACTCCTCACTGCTGCGAGACCAAACACACCCCTTACTAGGCCCGGTCTTGTCTTGGCCCTTCCCGAATCAAGTACGGATCCTCTGCTTTCAGTAGTACGGGCCCATACTACCTTCCACATCTATCCGTACTTTCCTCAGGAATTGCTTTGACTCCACCAGGTCCCTTATCCACTACTACTGCTCCCAGCACTATCTCATCCTAGGCTTACCCTAGGGAAACCTCTGACTCAACTCAAACAGTCCTCAGCTGCTGAAGGTCTCCTTGTGATGCCAATTAGCCATCACCTGGATACCATCACATGTGATGAGGCTCAGATAATCTTTCAAGTAAAAGACTCGTCCCTACAACTGTTGGACTCAAACAAGAGCTGCGCAATAGGGCCAAATCCAACACTCTGAGATTATTCAACCCTGATCACATGTGACGTGACGTATCCACCTAATGGCTAACTCCCATCACTCAAAATCCCACAATGCACAAAGCAAGCAGCATTCGGACAAGGGGAAAAATCTAACCACCACATACTCAAGCAATCATATCCAAACAACAAGAATCTGAACTAACATGCAACACAACTCATAAACTCAAGCATAACCTAAACATGCTATCCTACTACTGTCTAATCAGCACTATCATGCAACTCAAACACATATAATAGGCACATAAGGCATCATTCCTAGATCCTTAGTCCTAATCTAGCATACTGTTCTAACAACTGATAATCATATCATAAACTTGTATGGGTATTTTCGGGTACTTACTTGAGCTCGGTTGATTGCATGCACCACACCCTTTTTCTCTTTTCAAAGTTCTTTTCTTTCTGAATTATTTTTGCCTTTCTAAAACTGTTTTCCTTTCCCAAAACTCTCTTTTTACAAAACTGTCTTTTCATTTTGAAAACTTCTATACCAATCCCTCAGTTTGAGTTCAGACACGCTCGAGAGCATGTCCGAATACCTCAAACCAAGGCTCTGATACCATTTGTGACACCCCCTCTAGCACGTATCACAATATTGTCCTCTTTGGGCCACTCGGCACGAGGACTTCCAGGGGGTCACCCATCCTGGTACTACTCCCGCCCGAGCACACTTAACTGTAGAGTTCTTATGGGATCTGCTGCCCTTACGGCTTTAAAACGCGTTGTGATAGGGAAGGTATCCACACGCCTTATAAGGAATGTTTAGTTCTCCTTCCCAGCCGATGTGGGATCAGATATAACCCACTTTCACCCCCCATTATAGGGTTCGACGTCCCCGTCGAACACATCGACCCGTGCCCTAGCTCTGATACCAACTTGTAACATCCCAAAATTCAAGACTAAAAATTTCATTTGATAAAACATTACGTTAAGCAAATTCATCGTTTTCAAACATAAACAAAGTGTTAGTTTCCAAAATACATATTCGTTATCAGAGTAAACATTCCCAGGCTGTCTAAGATATGGTGTGTGCCATGCGATAATCCCGAGCTCCATCATCCGCTACCGGAGGTACCTGAAACCAAAACTGAAAACCGTAAGCACGAAGCTTAGTGAGTTCCCCACCCTACCACATACCATGCATAACCACATACTGCACATACTGGGCCGCGCCCGCTATCCTGGGCCTCGCCCCCTACCTCGGGCCTCGCCCGCTACAACGGCCCCGCCGCTCCAGGCCTCGCCTGGCTTCGAGCCCCGCTCGGATACAGATCTGTTTCACGTAGGCCTCGCCTGTCACAGGGCCTCACCCACTATCATATAATAGCACATAAACATCCCACATAAGCTAAACACATACTAACGGATCTTGTCCTAAGGCCTCGCCTATCTCTGGGCCCCGCCCCTGACCTGCTACTGATGAGTCACGGAACCCCGTCCATGCTCCTACTGGTAGTGAGATACGGGCCCAACCCACACTCACTCCCTTCCTGACTTGGGCCTCGCCCCTGCTCTGCTGCTACTGAGATGTGGAACACCATCCACACTCTGCTATTGGTGAGATACGGGACCTCGCCCACACTCACCTCCCTACCAGGCACATACAAGTATCACACAGACAACAAGTATAAACTATCACATAACCATTCCTTGGGCACCCGCCTGCTAACATTGGACCTCGTCCTGGCCAACATACTAGCATACGATGCCTAGGGCTAACCCCCGGGTCTTCTACTCATGTCTACATGGGCCGGCATTGTGGCCGTAGACCCATTCACACAAAGGGAAACTCACCTGATACTGCTGAACTGTTGCTGCTAATCCCTTTGACCGCTACCTAACCACTGACTCCGAACTGCTGCTCCACTAGCTCCCCGAGCTTCAAATGCTCTGAAATGTTCCCCAAACTTCGGATCCAAGGCCACTCCTTGATGCTTCAAAGATTCCCACTTCTTCTTCTTCTTTTAAATCACTCAAAAATGGCTAAAAGCTTGAATGAGCACAATGGAGGCTTAGGGTGCGGCGTTCTGGGTGTGAGAGACAGTAAAGGAGCCCTAGGAAGAAGAATGAGGCGATTAAATAGGCTCCAAGCCCTGGATTTAGGGTTTTCCTCGCACAGACCAGACTCGCCGAGTCACCTTGGCCGACTCGCCGAGTCGGTCACTTACTCCTCGACTCGGATCTCGCTCGGACTCGCCGAGTCCCTCCTAGGACTCGCCGAGTCGACCCCTAAACTTAGAGTTTTCTTTCCTTTCTTGGTCTTCAAAACTTTGGGTGTTACAAATACCATTCAGGTAAGTATAGTGAGAAGACTCACCTCGTTGGTAAAGCAAGTATGTCTCATACTCAACGGTCGGTCTAGACTTCGCCTACATATATCATAATCATCTCTAATTAACAATTTATAACAATAACTCTAAAGATGTTAAGCTAACACCCTTTACTAATTCTCGAAAAGGGTAAAATACCATTTTACCCCTCCATGGCCTCCAAAATCCACAACTTGACCAAAACCTAAAAGTCAACGCTCAAGTCAACAGTCCATGTTGACCCAACTTGTCGAGTGCATCTATGCGACTCGTCGAGTTTCTCATGTTCTCAGAAAAATCAGGAAAAATCCAACTCAACTTGCCGAGTTGTCTTACCAACTCGTCGAGTTTGCACCGCGTCCAGGATATTGGGGGAAACCCTAACCAACTCGCCGAGTTGGCTAACCAACTCGTCGAGTTCCTTCAGCCCAATCACTCATTCAAATGCTTTTTAGTGAGACTAAAGCCCCAAGCTCTAGATCTAGCCTTCTAAGGCTGAAATACCACGTAAAGCTGCAAGCTTTATGTCCATGCATGGCATCTAGGGCTAAGTTTTCCAAAACAAAGCTCAACAAAGGGTTTAAGGCATGGAAATTGGCCAAAACTTGATAAAGCTTGAGTTTTTAGGCCTAAAGGGCCTAATAATGTCCAGATCTGAAGTATTAGCTTCGTGGTAAGTTCAAAACCATTAATGACTCAAGAAATGCTAAAAATGCCCATAAAATCACTAATGGAGAGATCTAGCAAAAAAGTGATCAAGGTAATGGCTTTTTATCTCCAAATGGTCATAAACACTGAATGGATGCTAGATCCAGAGGCTCCTTTGCTTTCCAAGCCTTTTACTCCTCAAGTTCTGTCAAAGAATGCACTAAAACACACACTCTTAGCCTTACACACACTCTCTCTCACAGTGGAATATAACTCGATTAGGGTTTCTCTCAGGGTGATAAGGTGATGAGGGAGGCAGAGTAAAGGACTTAAGGTCCTTTAAATATGGTGCAAACCCTGAAAATTAGGGTTTTCATGCCCAACTTCTACTCGTCGAGTTGGGTCCTCCAACTTGATGAGTTGACTCTAAAATCCACACGGTTGTCTCAATCTCTACTTGACGGGTTGGGGCCTCCAACTCGTCGAGTTGCCCTGACAAAATGAGTATAAAATAATTTAAATTGATACCTGAGAGTCAGGATGTTACACTTGACCTATTATATTTCTAAAACCTTCAAGCCAACCTTGCTTCACTCCTTGAAAACATACATAGAACTTGCTAAAATGGTTCTGTCCATTTAGACCATTCTCCATCTCTAGCTTCACAGTTGACCCTAGATTTTTCCTCAAAATCTCTTTCCATTATGACAATAGTTTTTCATAGTGCTCCACAAAAGTACCTTCACTAAGCTTTAATGCATACTTCTGTGCCCTCCTGCATTGGCACATGCTAACATGGATACCAAACTTGGTTATTACATGTAACCTTAATTTTCTCACACTTAATATTCTGACGATGTACAATTTCTTTGGTATAGTGACTCCTAATCCAGCATATGCCACCAATGATCCCAACTTGAAGTCCCTAGTACAATTATGATCAACTTTTAGTGAGTTGATTTGGGAACTCTCTTCATCACTCATCTAAGAAGCCCATAATCTAAAGGTGCAAGCACCTTTATTACACCTCACCAATAGTCTTTTTGTATCATTTTTTTTCAAAGCATAGCTGATATCCATTAGACACAACATAGTTACACAACATTGATTTTACTTGCCCTGAATCCTTAAATATCATTCTAAGAATGGGTTTTAATTTGTTTTTTTCCAGTGTAATAACTCATTAAAAATGGAATAAGTATGCATGGTTGGTTCAATTTCTCTCCCATCGTCATCGTCGTCATCATCATCATCATCATCATCATCATCATCATCATCGTCATCATCATCACCATCACCATCTACAATGTTGTTATCCTCCTCTTCGTCAATACACAACTTACTCAAGAAATAATCATTTGATGTCCTATTCATAATCACTGCATCCTCATTAAATTCCACATCCACATTCAATAAGTCATGTTCATCATTTGGATTGTCATCATCATCAAACCATCCATCTAATCCCACTACAATATGCTCCATATATATAAAAATTATACCATCTGTTCCATAAGCATCAAAAATAAAAGCAACATATTCCACATCATTTGAAATATGATTAATCCCATTCATCAGGAAAGGCCTAGTTCATAGTAATACAATTTTTTACATTCTTCATACATAAAACATTCGAAGAAGGTCAAACACACAAAGTAAGTCATAGCAGAAAAATCAATATTATTGAACATGGTTTTCACACTACCAATGTAAAGAGAAGGGAATACGAGTAAACACCCCTTGATAGTTGAGTTCCGCCATCACAAACAGTCCACTAGGGTCCAAGTGTACCATTGCAGCTAGTTAGTTGATTCTTCTGCTCACTAACAAAAATGGTTCAAAAACCTTAGCTCGCGATCGTTTCATTATGAGTAGTGAAGAATGAAGTCGACATATAAAGAGGGTGGGGGTATAAGTGTTGGACTCATTTATTTTGACCAAATTGGAAAAAATCATTAACTTTATGGTGTGGTAACATTTTTCCGATAAACATTTTCATAAAAAATGGTTATGAAGTTAAATTGGAAATCTAAACACCACTAAGGGGGTGTTTGACAAAGCTTAAAAATGAAGTTTTTTTGCTTTATTATTGTTTCCACACCGAATAAACTAAAAAAAGTGTTTGGATAAAAACAGTTTATACTGATGCCGTACCGGTAGCAAGTTAAAATCAATAAGGGGGTGTTTGGCTAAACTTTTTAAAACAACTTCTTAGGTTCCACACCACTATAAGTTAAAAAAGTGTTTGAATGAAAATAACTTATTCCGATAGGAAACCTCTGATAAATCATTTTTTCATAAATTACCCTACACTTACTTATTAACTTATAAGCTAATAAACAATATTTTTTATTTATTATTATTATTATTATTATTATTATTATTTTCAAAAGAACCTGACTTCCTAACTTATGAAGCTAAAAGTACTAGCCAACGGCTCAAATACATATCGTTCCTTCTTTCAGAAATCTATAATTATTAATTTTGTTTTATTTTCGAATCAAAACTGGTTTATATATAAGGATCATCGATATGCCAACCGAAACAAGGCTAGATATCTTGCTTCTGTTCCCATGACTATTTAGGTATTCTCTCATCCCACTGTTTGTGTATATCGATCACTTTGTGTCGCTGTATCATTGTGTGTGTGCTTGTGTGTTTCATGTTTATCGTATTGTTGTCAATCGGTGTAATATGATTCAAACTTGTATCGTGAGGGTTTGGGTATATGAATGTTTCAAATCAAAGGGAAGTTAAGAATGATATTATTAGGTTTTAGTAAATTTTGGTGGTGGACTTCTTGGAAATCCATATATTCATAGGAATAGCGATCGTCGTATGATTTTTGATTCTAAGATTTCTTCTACAAAATCATGTGCTTCGGAATGTTTATAATTATTTTCTGTTGTTTTAGTGATAACTGATAAGTGTAAAGGAAGATCTGGGAACTGCAGTTCATTGATGAGAAATGGTAATTGCAAAGCGTGAATGCCACATAGGGTTACTCTCAATTTGTAATTGTGTTATATATTAATAGTGTTCCGAATTGGCCAATTGTGTAATGTTGTGGTCCAGATTAAGTTTGATCCTGTTTCTGAACAATTTTGAGCATCTCTGCAACTCTGGCAGGCAATCATTTAGATGGACCGAACTAAACGGCAAGGCCAAGTTAGACAATCAAAATTCTTCTTTATAATTATGGTTATATTTGTAATAAAAGATTATTTTTTAGGGATTATAGCCATAATTCCACTATACATGAGGACGATTTATGTAATTTACTCTTCTATCTTCTATTGCGAAGCTGGAAGTGGAGTGCTTAATTAATAATCATTTAACAAAATACTCTGATCTAGGGAAAAGTTCTATTCAAAATCAGGCTCTAGCTCTCTCCATCTTTCTTTATGATTTTAGAACACCCTTGTTAGCACTGATGGATCTTCTGTCTTTATTCGTTTATTCATGCCTCTCTCAGTCATTCTCTTTTACCTTTCTCTATTTCATATTATTTGTTTGTTCACCAAAGCTTTTACAGTGAAGGCTTTGTGGGTGGATTGATGATTTCATGCACCAGAAATTAGTGGCAGAACTTACAGTTTGTCTCTCATGTTACTATATATATATATATATATATATATATATATATATATATATATATATATATATATATATATATATATATATATATATATATATATATATATCATCTGTACTATAGTTACATTTTCAATTGTTGATGCATGCTGTCAATCATTTGCAAATTCAAGCTGTAATGGAATTGATAAACTTATTGCTCATATAACCGGTACTGGTTAATTATAAAGAGTTACCACCATTCAAATGTCAAACAAGTTGAGGTTTAGGTAACATTTTCACATGATCGATGAACGAACCAAACATTTAAATTTCTGCTTGCAAACATGGCTGTGTGTGTATTATTATTGTTATTTTTGCATGTACATTAATAGACATTAGTCATTTATGACGACCAAAATGTGATGGAAAGGTTGAGAGTTGTGACAGCTAAAGACTTACCAAGGCATCACCCAATTGATCTTTCAAGCGGCTTCTTTCTGCACATCTCTTTATATATAGCTTGTTGTACTGTACCCCTCTTAACTTTATTTTACCATTACGTACCACTACTCTAGTTCTGGACTATAATATGTGGGAAAAAATGTTTATATCAGAATAGTTTTGGGCTATAATAATGGGCTGTATACTGAATCTTAAGAACAAGCTAGTCACTTGTTTCATGTAGCCTCAAATTTTTGGCTTACACAAATTATTTTGTTTCTTGAAATTTTATTTGTGACTTCTTTCACTTTCTCATAGTAGATATGGGCATTTTTGTGTATGTGGTGTTTGCTACTTAGGATCATATTCTATATTCTTTATCGTTATCTGAGGTGCATATGTCCAACCTTCTGCATGCAACGTGTGTTACTTTGTCATATTCGATGTCTACCTGCACTTAGTTGAGTTGATTTCACGATGATTCATTGGCTATACCTCAATTAATACTGATCATCTTGTAAATTAGGATTGCATATCATGATCGACATCACATAGTATACAGAAGTTAAGTGTAAAGGTTTAAATAAAGGCTAACAAAAACTACTGAAGCATAACCGCACTTTTACCTAAAAAAAGAGACACAGTTACATCATACGACTAAGTATTCTTATCATGCATAAAAGCTAAACCCATATAGCATTGGCCTTCTTGAGCAGCCTGCCCTTGAGATGGAGTGTCACGATCTCAATTGGACATCTATATATCAGCTCCTCCCCTATATATAAATATGGCTGGTAAACTTGGCTTACATCATGCATCCTACTGCTTTCAGCTCTCTTTAATTAATATATAGCTGCCCAGCCATCAGGATGTACATCTAGCTCATAAACTGTTGGATTCTCCCCAAAGCTGTGAATCACAGAGTCTTAATGCATGGTGTGGGAGTGGGAGATGCAGCAACAGCTTTTACTAAAAGTTACCACTGGTTTTTCAGCAGCCAACCTTGTAAGTTGAAACCATGGTCGTTATCTGAATAAAATAACTGAGATAATAATTAAGAATTATGAAGAAAGATCAAGGGATTGGCCGAAATGATTGAGCTCAAATCAAGACTATATATATGTATAGAGGCTCAAGGGTACTGTTTCACTGATTTTGGTGGAAGATATGAAAGAGGGACTGTACGTTGTAAGATAAAGACATTTAATTTACTGTTTCGAGATTATGCATACATGAGGGACCTAGCAGTGTGCATGTGCCATTGGTGCATTAATCTTTACAAAGATGCCAAAATTCAAAAGAATATATATTTTGGTACTAAAATTGAGAATAAGATAAAGTTTTAGGCATCTCAATCATGGCAGATTTTTCTTTCTTTTTTCTAATTTATTTTCTCAACTTTTTTAATTAATGTTACTGGCCTCAAATGTTTTATAGCAGAATTATTTGTTTCATATATATTACACATGTAACCACAATAAAATTTTGACAAGAGTACTCATGATATTACATATTCTAAAAGACTCACATTACTCAACCATAATAGTCGTCATATCTCATAAGAAATGTTGAGTGATTTTTTTTTTTTTTTTTTTTTTTTTGTCTTTTTAATATCTTCATTAAACCCATATGGCATTTGCCTGTTTGAGCAAGTCCACCAGCTTTCCCTTGAGTTGGAGGCTCATTATCTCATCAGGGCCACCAACGAGCTCATGACCTATGAACACGGCTGGCACACTTGGCCTGCTACTACCCAACGCCTTCAGCTCCCTCTCCATTTGCTGCCCCTTTGGGTGTTCATCTATCTCATATACTGTAGCATTCGCCCCATAACTGCTTATCAGAGTCTTGATGGAATGGCACATACTGCAAGAGCTTTTGCTGAATATCACCACTGGCTTTTCAGCACCTAAGCTGGTAACCAAGGCCATTAGTTTAATTATGAGAAAGGAAAAGGAACAAGGGTTTTATGAAAATGGAGAGATACAAGTAGCCTTTATGTAGAGAAATAATTTTGTTATTTTTGAAGAAAATGGAGCACCCATGGTGACTATATATAAGGGGTTGAGAGTAATGAATTAAAATGTTAGAGGACAATGAGTGGGATATTGTTCTTGAAAGAAACCTTATCTGATGCTGAGATTACTCTTACAACTAATGGTATGGTGGGCTTTTTAGGCTGCACATGTACGTTAGTTTTTTAAAAAAATGTGAATAATTGGAGAAGGGAGAATATATCTTTTTGTTACCAAAGATAGAAATTAGATTTCATGTTAACCTTTTTTCGATTCCAATGTGTAAATATCTAAAGTAAACCGACAGTTTAATAACAAAGGGAAGTCGGAATTTTGTAATAGTTAGATGCTTATTTAATACTAGTTGTGAGACCCGTATATTATACGGGTTGATTAAAACAAAATGTTAAGTACGAACAATTAAATAGTAATTTTATTTGAATTTGAAATTGAAATAAGTTAAAATTATGAGAAAAAAACATGCAAAAAATAAAGAAATAAAAATTATGTATTTATTGTGTAGTACACGGGTTAATTATAACAAAATGTTAAACATAAAGGTTTAAACCGTAAATTTATTTGAAATTTAAAATTTAAAATTTGAAATTAATGATAGGTTTAATTTATGGAAATCAAATTAATGATATATTGAAAATGAAAATTAAAGTAATGACAAGTGGAAAATAAATATATCTCAAATTATGACAAAATGACATGTGACTAATTTTATAAGAGAATGATATGTGGCAAAGTCATTTTCATTTATTAGGATAGATGATAATTAAACACCTGGAGTCCGTACGTACAAGTAGCTAGGGAAGAAGATACTGCATGTCTCTTTTTGCACTGAGATTATTCTCAAGAAATTAAACCTTGGTCTCCGTTGGTTAGCAAGTGCCATATCTACTAATTAACTTTTAATGAGAAAACCACTATATAAGTACACCATGTAGGTGTAGTGGCTCCCGCTTAGAGTTTGTGATGAAGACATATTGTTCTTTTTAGCAGTTAGCCTTTGTAGAGAATTCGAGGTCTATCTTGATTCAGATAGATGTATTGGATGAATATATCCCCTCATCTTTGTTGTGTGATGATGGTGATGGATCGAATGAAAGCGTACGATAGGGTATAAAATAATTTATTATTTCCTAGTACTTGATATGGCTACATACATGCCAGCCCAAAAGCCAAAACAAGAGGAAAATTATGACGTGTGGTATGAAGCAGAGGAATCGATTTGTATAATTGGCCAAAGCCGAAACTAAGGGACAATTATATAGGCTCACTAACTTATACAATATTTAATGACTATTAGTAAACTTATATATCGACTTTTGTGGGATTTCATTCATATTTTCCTTGTCTTCGCTACTCAAGTGAACTTCCGTTACCATAAAAACCTGTTTTGGAACTTATTCTTTTCACTTACAGATCTTAGTTCTATAAATCCAGATCAGGAAGCAAGATCAGTACTAAAGCATGGAAATCTCCCCTTTGGTCATCATTTTGATAAGGGTCTTTTGCGAACCTATATTTTCCTGCGAACCGCTCTTAAAATACGATTTTTTTAGTGTGATATATATATATATATATATATATATATATATATATATATATATATATATATATATATATATATATATGTATATTTTCAAAAAAAGTGACATAAAGCACTAAATCGGTCCTATAGAAGCATATTCTAAAAAAAAAATTCTTGAAAAAAATATGCTCATACGACAGGTGCATATGTGCAAAAACGTCGGAAAATTCATAAGTTCGTCATGCACCTGTCGTATATGCACATTTTTTTCAATATCTTTTTTGCGAATATGCTTCTATAGATCGATTTGGTGCTTTATGTCACTTTTTTTGAAAAAAAATATCACACTAAAAAGTTTGCATTTTAAGAGTGGTTCGCGAGAAAATATGGGTTGGCAAAGACACATTTTGTTAATGGGATTAGAAAACCATGTTAAAAAATACAGTTACATGATTCTCTTTCCGTTTGTTATTTTGCTTTGACATAGAGACCCATTAGTATGCACACGGTTTCTGTGTACATGAAGTGGAGAAATTAAAATAACCTATGAATTTCCATCCAAAGCTAACTGGTGAAGCATGATTCATTTTAGCCATTTGTTAATATAGGGTCTAATGCAAACTATTACTATGATGTATGCAGGTACTTTGAGGCTATCCAAGTAATTTTGTATCATATAATTTATCAAAAGTAGCAACATCAATGATCAATGATCACAACAGAGCCTTGAAGTATAAGCTTCTATAATGGAGGGAAGGAAAAAATTGAAATCTGAGAATTTCTCTTGTCCTTCAGTTGCTTCTGGTTGCAATTATGTGTCTTGGCATAGATGGGAAACCTGAATGCAATAAATCTGCATAGTGGTCCTAGCATTTAGATCAGTGCTACAATACGATAGATATTAAGCATATTGACACACTTTTAATATCAAATTCTAACACTAAGGAAAGAAATAGCTCCTGAAAAAATATTTTGTTTCTTATTGTTTCTCAAAAGGTAGTGAAATTACATATGGAAGTTAGCACATTAGTTATCATTGGCCTCAGAAGAGCAAAAAGAAGGCTAAAAATATTTCTTTCTGTTCCTGTTAATGACTAGAATGCATCAATCTGCTGTTCATAGTTATGTCAAAATAGCTCCAACCTTTACAATTAATATTGTAGGAACTCGATATTTGTGAATATCTTTGACTAAAGCCATATAGCATTAGCATTAAGGAGCAAGGGTACCAGCTGACCCTTGAGATGAAGGCTCATTATTTCATTGGCACCACCAATGAGCTCCTCTCCTATGAACACAGCTGGCACACTTGGCTTGCACCCTAATCCTTTCAGTTCCTTCTCTATCTGCTTCCCTTGTGGATGCTCATCCATCTCATAAACTGTAGGATTTGCCCCAAAGCTGCTTATCAGTGTCTTAATGGTGTAGGACATGCAGCAAGAGCTTTTGCTGAATATGACCACAGGCCTTTCATTCACCAGTGCTGTAACCAAAGCCATTTCTGGAACTTCTAGCAATTGATGTTTTATAAAAGTATTATGAAACAACACTAGATTTAGTAGAATAAATCGTTGCAAGTGAGGTTGTTCGAGGCTGTATGTAGAAAGTTAGGTGTGATCGATGTTTGCTGTGAGTAATGTAAGCTAGCTATTGCCATGGCTACATATATATATATATATATATATATATATATATATATATATATATATATATATATATATATATATATATATATATATATATATATATATATATATATATATAGTGATAAGTCTTGAAAATTTTGGGCGGTGGTTCTTATTAGATTCTGCAAAAAAGATCATATTCTTTATCGGACTTGCAGATGATAGGAAATTACCAAGTAATTTTGTAGTATATAACTAGTGGCTTATCTTCTCTATAGGTTGATATGCATGGCAGAAAAGTACATATCAGAATGACATCTTTAACCTTGGGAATCTGTTAAAAAGTTCTTGGCAACTATATCTGTGGGTGGGTAGTTTGGTAATTACATGTTATATATGTTGAAACGCATGTATTTTTGTCAACTGTAAAGTCTAGAGCTTTCTGATATTTCTTTTTTCAGAACATCTTTTCTTAGATGAGGAATATGCTTATCCAATTGAAAGCCTCCTCCACTTCCCACCCTCAAAAGAAAAAAAAAGTTGAAACAAAAGTTGTAATAGCCATTGAAATGCCGATAAGGTCAAGCATTTAAACAAAAGATTAAGGGAAATGATGCATGGAATTGTCACATGTATGATAAAAATTACAGAACGTCCATACAAGTACTTGCATTCTTTACTCTATTTGTCCCACGAATCATCATACACAATGTGCACAAAGTGTATTTTTTTTTCTCACATCAAGTCATTCTTGGTGAATAGGCTTGTTTTGGCACAAAATATATGGTTATTAAGTTTAGTCTATACAGTTAGCACAAATCATAACAACATGAGATAATCTCTAATTTCACATGCCTTTCAACTTTGCTGTCTTATTTTGGTACTTGGATGTTTTTGGCCACCAGTTTAAAGAATGTAGTGAACGTTCACCCCTCGTTTTCTCTGTTGCAAGGTTTTGATTGTCTTTGTGTGATAAAGAAGAAATCGTGTTGTACAGTTGAGTACGTAAGAATCTAAGTATTAGATGCTGTGATCTTACTGCAGCCTTAAGAAAGGAAGCAAGATATATATGATGATGTGGCTAGAGGAGCTTAACTGGCTCAAAACAAAGTGAAGGGCCATTTATGTTTGTATGCCATTTCATCAGTTTATTTGGGTGTATTAAATGTTTCAGGATACCTTTTCTCAAAGGACACTTTTTACTAAATATATACTTATCAACTATTTTTTGACTAGCATGCACTATGTTAACTAAGAATGAAATAGATTTGCGATTGTATTGCTTATCATTTTGTTGCAGGACATGGTGAAAATGCAAAAGATCACCAAAGTTTGCAATTTTATGTGTTTTTGAACAAAATTTAAAAAAGCACAACGTTATTTATTCTGCACAAATTGACAAAGTCAGTGGTGGTACGGAACACAAGAAATTGTAGAATTGAGTGGTGGTGTGTTCTCATTTTTTTGGGCATTTGTAATGATTGTCTTGCAATGGAGTGACAAATAGAGTGGTTGAAATTCTGATTCTCTTGTTATATATATGAAGCAAATTTCATTCTATTATGGCCCATGATTCGATCCCATGTCTTGTGACTGTACAGCAGGAAGTTAATAACAAGCATTGACACAGAAGAGGCTGCTAATTAATTAATAATTAATAACTGTAGATCTTTTTTGGCTTCTAATTCTTCTCCTATCTAACCCTACCTCTTATTCTTCTTATTGCATCTCTTTTGCTGAATAAAAATAAGCTGGAAAGTGCTGATTCGAGTTATTATAGTTTTATGCTTGGGTACTAGATGTAAAAATTTACTAAGAAAGAGAATTTCTGATTTTGGAACAAAACAAGTATATATATATATTCTGCTTAACCAGATAATAGATGCTAACATTGCACATGCACCTTTTTTAATATATCCATTGCCTCAATTGCATTGTTTCCTAACATGTTCTTTCACTTGGAACATATATTGTCCTCAAAATCTTGAGATTTAAGTTACCAACAGGCTGCTTATGGTGAATTCATTTTTTTTTTTTTTTTTCATCCTACTATACAAGAGTCATCTTGGAATGTGATGTGGATATTGCTTGCAAGTGACGCAAGGAAATGAAATCATGAGGTGGTTGGTTGATCTGTAACTCCATTCACTTAATTTTGTCTTATTATCTCACACAAAAGGTTTTTCATTGAAACCTACAACTAGTATCCATCTTCTTTTTCCTCATATTTACTAACTTCAGTTTTCCTTCAGGCCTGCTAGCTCTTTTAACCCTCTTGTACTTGTTAGCATACCTGACATTTATGAACATGAGATTACTAATATATTATTAGTATATAAAGAGGGAATTCTACAGTACATGGGTTATCAAGAAGAATCATGGTTGCCCATACCCGTACATATATATCTTTAGAAAGTGACAAAAGCTTCATCACTTTATATGATTCTTTAACAGTAATTTGTCATCCGGAATATTTAAAAAGACAAGCTTTTATATGCTAGATTCTACTAGACAGCGACTGCATAAATAAAGGTTAGAATGTTACTGGAAAATATTTTCTTTGCCAGCATGCCCATATTTAGCAGTAAACTCCAAATTACCAGAATTTACTCTAAGAAGAACCAGTGAACAAAATTGTTGAAGTGAGAATTTATCTGAATTGACTACTTTATCGATGTTTCTTGATTTGTGGCTTAACAAAGTATTGCTGTCATAAATTAGAGAACTACTGACTACCCAAAATCCAAAACGATTACCATTTGATGTAAGAAAGAAAACCAAGATTGGTCCATTCTTTTTATCATTATTTTACTGTTCATTCATATAGTTTTCACAAGGGGATTTGCATTGTGGCCTTGTGGGTTGGAAGAATTGCCATGTACAACTTTTTTTAATAAAAAAGGGTTGTGTTTAAGCTAATATTCAAGAGCGCTCTTCCTATCCAAACAAACGTTTAATCAAAGGAACTTATCTTTTCTTTATCTTTACAATATTCACCATATGAGTAGAGATGAGACCTCAAAGTCAACCAACATAAGCTTACTGATCTTACATTCATATATTTCCTATACTGAAACCGTATTGGAACTGATCTCTCAATCTCTTCTGTAGTAGCATCTGTCAGTACGTAGTGTTGGTGATTTTAGTGTCTAGTGATCATTCTAGGTAGTTGGAATTTACAAAGGGATTTAAGTCTATAATCTTATATAAGTATGCACATTAGTATAAGGCTAGTTTGATCCGGAAAACGACAAATGGTAGGTGTCAAGGGGCAGGGGAAAAACTTCCACCTGGACAAATGATAGATCACTTTGAAACTTTTTAACTGTCCGGATCCGGAACCTCTATTTAACTTCCTTAAAAACAGTTATTCGTCATCTAAGGTATATTTATTAATTGGATACCACTTTTGGCTCTTTGACATTTTTAATACATACCATTTTTTTTAAAATTATCCAGTGACTTACCCAGACTTAGGGTAACAAATGACCTGTAATGAAAGTGAACTTACACATCCTAAAGTATCCAGGATTTTGATCATAATATACGCCCAATTTTACTCCCGCAATTCTCTTACCATATAGTAGACATTTTCCAGATGAATACCGTAATAGATTTGACATCTAAGAAAGCTGCTTCAGTGATCTTCACCAAGAGTTCATGTTTCATGTGCATAGCATCAAGGCATGAGACAAATTTGAGTAGGCTGTAATCCTCCCACTCCAGCAGTGTTCACGGTTTGTAAATTATATAGGTTTAACTGAAGGTATCATTTCCCTTCTGAAATAAATCCTAATCATGTTTGTTTATGACGTCATTGTTGGAACTTTGGTATAGAAAATGGGCTTGTGTTGTGGGACATGTCCCACATAGGGAGCAAGAAGAAAAGCTAGACACCTTATAAGCCTTGTCTATAGTCATTAATTAAACTAGATGGTAACCCGCACGTTGCGCGGGATGGAAGGTGTCGGTTTTCTGTTATAGCATTATACTTTTGAAGTACAATGCTATAGTTAGGAAAACTTTTAGTTATTTCAAAAAATATTTCAATCTTACAAAGAATTAAGTATTGGAATAGATGGAAACAAAATATTCTTTCATTCTAGAAAACTGAAGACTTACTGTAAAAGCAACGAGGTTTCAAACAGGAAGTAAAGCCCAAAAGTCAAACACAAAGCAAAACCAAAACTAGGAAAAAAATAGATAATAAGCCCAATGATTTAGACACGCAACTCATCAAAACGATCCAAGAAGGTTAGGGCTCGCCCCTCCACGTCGAGGCCCACATCATTCCCTCCGGGGTGCAAAGAATTCGCCCTCGAAGTTGGTCGTGGTCGTCATCAGAGGAGTTAGCAAGGAAAGGAATAAGGTGTTTGACATTGAACACATCTGCTGTACGAATATGGCTTGGAAGTTGGAGGCGGTAAGCGTTCGGATTAATCTTTTCAATGATTTCAACAGGCCCTATTTTTTGGACTTAAGTTTATTGTAATCTCCAGTAGAGAAGCGTTCCTTAGTAAGAATGGCCCACACAAAATCCCCGACTTCAAACTCAACATGACGCCGTTTTTTGTCGGCATGAAGCTTATATTTGTTATTGGCAGTCGTTAGGTTGTTATACACAACTTTGTGAGTGTCAATCAACCCTTCAACAAAAGTAACAGCTCTTCCTTCATCTTGTGTAGTGCTCAGAAATGGAATGAGATCTAATGGTCCCCGTGGTTGAACGGAGTACACGACCTGGAAGGGACTGAACCCGGGGCTACGGTTGGTAGCGTGGTTGTGGGCGAACTCCGCTTGGCTCAATTTAGAGTAAATTACACGAATGGTCCCTATGGTTTGGGGTAATTTGCATGATTGGTCCCTAACTTATTTTTTTAACTCGGAAGGTCCATGTTGTTTGTTTTTGTTACGCGCTTGGTCCCTACTGTTTGTTTTTGTTACGTGCTTGGTCCTTATCTTAGCTAAAAAGACTATTATTTAAATATGAAAAAATGTTAGGGTAGGTAAAGTAATGTGAGGGGGTGGGGTTGGGGGTGTGTTTATTTAAATAAATTAAAAAAATCAAGGGTAAAATAGTCTTTTTAGGTAAGACAGGGACCAAGCGTGTAACAAAAACAAACAATAGGGACCTTCCGAGTTAAAAAAATAAGTTAGGGACCAAACGCGCAAATTACCCTAAACCATAGGGACCACTCATGTAATTCACTCCTCAATTTATGATCCCAACCTTTTGGATGATCACCAACCAGACAACGAAGAAGGTTTCCAAGTGAGCGATTAACAACTTCGGTCTGGCCATTTGTTTGTGGGTGGTAAGCACTACTAAAATTGAGTTTGGTATTCACGATTTTCCATAAAGTACGCCAAAAGTAACTAAGGAATCGCGTGTCATGATCTGAGACAATGGAAGCAGGAAGACCGTGGAGACGATAGATATCTCGAAAGAAAAGTTGGTCAACATAAACAACATCCATGGTTTTCTTACATGGTATAAATGCACCATCTTGGAGAAGCGGTCAACCACAACGAAAATTAAATCATTACCTCGCTGCGTACGGGGCAAACCCACTACATAGTCCATACCGATGTCAACCCACGACTTGGTTGGTATGGGTAACGGTGTGTACAACCCAACATTCGTGGTTGTACCCTTCGACACTTGACAAACGCGACATCGCTGCACAAACTTCTCAATCTCGGTGCGCATTCCCGGCCAAAAATATGACTGTTGAACTAGCTGTACAGTTCTATCCCATCCCACATGCCCCTCTCCATGCAATTCTTGAATTATTTGTAGTCGTAGGCTGCAATCAGGTACACATAATTGATTTCCTCGGAACAGAAAACCATTATGGAGGAGGAAATCTGTCCGCTTTCCTGATTGAAAATCTGTAAGGATGGTAGAAAAATAGGGATCTGTAATAAATAATTCGCGGAAAGAATCAAACCCAGGTACTTTGACCCGCAGAGTAGCGAGCATATGGTTTCGGCGACTGAGAGCATCGGCAACTCGATTAGTGATCCCAGACTTTTGTTTCACCATGAAGGTAAATCCTTGGAGGAAAGAGATCCAATGAGCATATCGAGTAGAGACTTTGTCTTGGCGGTGGAGGTGTCGGAGAGAATCATGGTCGGTGTACAAGACGAACTCGCGATGAAATAGGTAGTGTCGCCAATATTTTATTGCCTGAACTACTGCATAAAATTCAACATCGTATGTGCTATAGTTGAGACGAGGACCAAATACCTGTTGGAATAGTGTCTAAGGCTGTAACTATATCCGGTTGTGCATGGTCCTTTTGGGTTGCCTTCACCATAGCAACTTGATAGGATGATTTATTAAGAGAGAATAAATATTATTAATATATTATGAGAATAATATAATGAATAATATATTTGTTATTTGATTAATATAAGTCATAGAATTAATTAGAATTAATTTGGTGACTTAAAGAGATTAATTAAATAAAGGGGTATAAACTGTCAATTGTTTGATAGTTAAGCTTTAGACTGTAAATCCATTTGGATATACTATGGACGAATTCTAAGAGGATTAGGATAGCTAAAATCGTCCATTAGAGTTATCTAGGAATGGATTTGGATAGCCTTAAGAGAAGATTATCTGATAGGGACTTATCTGTAATCCTTAAGGAGTCTACAAGTATAAATAGACCCCATGGCTGATGGAATTCGACACTTGACCTAAAGTAAGGAACCTCTGGTCGAAATTCCTCCCCTCTCCTCTCTCCCAAATCATCCTCCTTGCTTTGGTGTTTGTAAGCCATTAGAGGAGTAACATTTGTGACTCTAGAAGCTCCAAGACCTCAAGATCAACAAGGAACTCAAAGGTATGATTCTAGATCTGTTTCAATGTTCTTGTTTAACCTAATTAGTAATTAGAAGTCTTGGATTCAAAGCATGTTTATTAGAAAGCCTAGATCCAAGCATTAGGGTTTTGCATGCGCACATAGGAAAGTTCTTATGGCTAAAACCCATCAGTGGTATCAGAGCCTAGCTTGGTTTTCTGTAAATTGTTGCTTGATTAACTGAAACAAACCTGCAAAATTCGATTTTTAGGTTTCTGAGTCATGGACTCGGCGAGTCTCAAAGTGGACTCGGCGAGTAGGCCTGACTCGGCGAGTCCCTTTGTGCACTCGGCGAGTCCAGGCGTCAGGAATGGCCAGATTCGGGATTCTTTGTGTTTATCTTATCTTAACTTACCATAAACTAATTAGATCAATATTAATTCGTTTTTCTGATAAATATAACTATTATCTTGATCTAGTTAAAGGTAATTATCAACTAATTAAATATTTAATTTCCTTATATGATAATTAATTGATTATTTTGATTATTTTGGTAATTATCTTAAAAAGAAATCTTGAATAAATCAAATATAGATAATTAGGATATTAATTGTTAATTGGAATTATTTGTTATTTGATCCTCCATGTTTTAAATGTTTAAAACCTACCCTCATGTTTTGAAATTTACTTTTGTGATTAAAAGTTTTAATTTAGACAACTTAAATTTCAAACCCAAGATTTTAAAAGTTTTAAAATACAACCCTATACTAATATGATATTACTAGAATAATATATATATGTATAACTAAATGCTAGTCTTACCGTTAGTAGGCCTCATTCACGAAGCCGATCTATAAGGTGGGTATAAGGTTGCGGCCTATAAAATGGCGCTTAATGGGTGTACACTCACACCCACCGCTTGCTTGATTGGTGGAGGGTCGTTAGCCGAACGGGTAGGATAGGGCAACCTCATCCTCTCATTAAAAGTATAATAAGAAATATAAAGTAACTACACATATTTTAAAATTTCCCAATCCTAGTTACTTTAGGAAAAGTGAATTGATGCAATCCCATGAAATTACACTTTGCACCTTGCTAAGATGTTAGTGGAGCGTGTGTGGTTTACCGGCACACTAATTGGTTCTAAGCGAAGGTGGCAAAGGGTGATTCGTTGTTTATCATAGTTCGATGGAGCGTGTGTGGTTTACCGGCACATCGAATAGGTGATTGTTACAATGAAGGCGCCATGTGAATTTACATGGTAATTCACACCCGCTTTGTGATCCTCGGCATCCCAGTCACAAACAAGAGGGGCATATCGAGATTTAAACATGCCATTGAATAGTTCAATGAATCTCACCCGAACCTAGGAATTCTCAAAAACACTTAGGACTAATAGTTTAAGTTTTGTGATGGAGAATTAGTGAATCGTCATTCACTTACCTTCAATTTATTTGCATATTAGATTACGGCATCCCTTTTCTAGTATGTAAATGTTGTTGTTGGATCCTAGCCCTAATTTTCTTATTGGGTGATAATTAGGGATTCTTATTCTAATCTATCTTTGTCCTTTTTTCTAATTGTAGATGTTGAACGCAAACAACGCTGCTGCTAGTTCTTTCACATTGATGAGCCTTTGCCAAAAGGTCACCTTCGATGGAACGAACTTTAGCGAATGGATAAGATACATTCGCACCATTGCTCGCTATGAGGACAAAGAGTATGTCCTTGATGAGAAGCTCGAGAAAATCAACACCGAAATCGCTACTCCAGCCGAAATCACCGCCTTTGAAACTCATGAGCGAGATGCAACGAAGGTACATTGCATCATGATCGCCACCATGAACTCCGAATTCCAAAAGTCCTACAAGGACATGTACCCGTACGAGATGCATCAAGACTTATTGGAGAGGTACCACCAAAACGCGAGACAAGAGAGGTACGAGATTTTCACTAACATGATTTCCGCGAAGATGGGTCATGGAGAATCTCTTACCGTGCACTTGCAAAAGATGCAAAGATATGTCGACCGCCTTCGCAAGTTAAATGTTGACTTCGGTGAGGATTTGGCGATCGACATGGTGCTTCACTCTTTGCCTCCGATGTACAATCAATTTAGGATGACCTACCACATGAACAAAGAAGAGGTCACCCTAAGCAAGCTCCAAGGTCTCTTGAGGGTTGCTGAGAGCAACTTCAAAGACAAGTCTGTTGCACTTACTCCCAATCCGCCCGCTGCTCCTGTCTTGGCTATTGGACAAGGGAAGGGAAAGAAGAGGAAAGCTTCATCGAAGAACTATCGCAAGGTGAAAGCCCGAGATGGTGCCTCTTCTAGTGGGACCAAAGTTGATCCCGCCAAGCCCTGCTCTAACCCGAAGGAGGCAGAGTGCCACCACTGCCACAAGATAGGACATTGGAAGAGAAGCTGCCCGGATTACCTGCAAGCAATCAAAGAAGGAAAGATCAAGCCATCTTTCGCAGGTATATATACAATCAAATCTAACGATTCTAATCATGCTATTTCTTGGGTTCTTGATACCGGTTGTGGTTATCACATTTGTTCTAATGTGCAGGGACTAAGAAGAAGTAGGGATGTGGAGCAAGGAAGGATCAATCTAATCATGGGGAACAGAAGATCGTCGCCTGTGACCAAGATTGGAGTGTATTCCTTAGTGCTTAGGAATAGTTTAGTTTTAGATTTGAACAATTGTTGTTATTCGCCAGAAATGGCAAGAAACATCATTTCATTTCATGGTTTATATAGACAAGGATTTAGATTTTCTTTTAATAATGAGAATGGTTCTATTTTGGCTTATCTAAATGGTGTCTTTTACTTTGAAGCTATACCATGTAATGGAATATATGAAACTGTTATGATTGTTGATGACTTTGGAAATGATGTTTTGAATATTGATTCTTCCACTAGTATGGATAAAGCATCCTTGTGGCATTGTCGTCTTGGACATGTCAACAAGAAACGCATAGCCCAACTCCAAAAGGATGGAGTGTTGGAGTCATTCGACCTTAGGGAAGATGACACATGCGAGTCTTGTTTGCTTGGAAAGATGACTAAGTCGCCCTTCACGAGTACTTGTGAAAGGGGCGAGGGTCTATTGGACCTAATACATACCGATGTATGTGGACCGTTTAGATCAACCACGAAGGATGGGAACCGCTTCTATGTGACTTTTACCGATGACTATAGTAGATATGGGTATATCTACTTAATCAAGCAAAAGTCAGACACCTTTGAAAAGTTCAAAGAGTTCAAGAATGAAGTGGAGAATCAATTGGGCAGGAAAATCAAGATGCTTCGATCCGATCGAGGAGGAGAGTACCTAAGTCTTGAATTCCACGATTATCTCAAGGAGTGTGGAATAGTTTCGCAATTGACGCCTCCTAGGACACCGCAGTTGAATGGTGTGGCAGAAAGGCGTAATCGAACCTTATTGGATATGGTTCGCTCTATGATGAGTCGTGCTTCACTACCAATCTCTTTTTGGGGGTATGCCTTAGAGACTGCCGCCCATATCCTTAACCGAGTCCCTACTAAGAAGGTTGCCAAAACACCTCACGAGATGTGGACAGGGAAAGCTCCTTCGTTGGCACATATCAAGGTTTGGGGTTGCGAGGTTTTCGTAAGACGAGATACTCACGACAAGCTTGAACCTCGAAGTGAGCGATGTATTTTCATCGGCTACCCGCAGACATCCTTTGGATATCTCTTCTATAGACCGAAGGAAAATGTTGTCTTCGTTGCGAGGAGAGGAGTTTTCCGAGAGCGAGAACTCATAAGCCAAGGAGACAGTGGGAGGCAAATCGAACTTGAAGAGATTCAAGAGTCGATGGATGAAGGAACCTCTACCGCTGGCACTCAACCCGAGGAGGAAACTCCGGTTGAACCAATTGACGAATCCTTACCTCTTAGACGTTCCGATAGAGTTAGAGTTCATCCCCAGTTTTATGGCTTTCATATTACTACCGAAGGGGACACGTATATTAGTGATGGTACATTAGTAAATCTTGATGAACCTAATAGCTACAAGGAAGCCATGGCAGGCCCGGAGTCTGTAAAGTGGAAAGAGGCAATGGATAGCGAGATCCAATCCATGTATGATAACCAAGTTTGGAATTTGGTTGATTACGTGCCCGGACGTAAGACCGTTGGGTGCAAATGGATCTTCAAGAAGAAGACCGACGTGGATGGGAACGTACACACATATAAAGCGCGATTGGTCGCGAAGGGCTTTACTCAAACTCCCGGAGTTGACTATGATGAGACCTTCTCACCAGTTGTGAAGATTAAATCTATTAGAGTGATGTTAGCAATTGCCGCATTTCATGATTATGAGATTTGGCAAATGGATGTCAAGACCGCTTTCCTTAACGGAAAGTTGGCTGAGGATGTTTACATGGCTCAGCCAGAGGGGTTTGTGGATCCGAAGCATCCGGATAGAGTGTGTAAGCTTGAGAAGTCCATTTATGGACTTAAGCAAGCATCTCGCAGATGGAATCTTTGTTTCGATGAGAAAGTCAAAGAGTTTGGATTTGTACGAAGCGAAGACGAATCTTGTGTATATGTCAAAGCCAGTGGGAGTATAGTAAGCTTCCTTGTTCTATATGTCGATGACATATTACTCATAGGAAACGACATCCCGACTCTGCAGGAGGTAAAGTCCTGGCTCGGGAAGTGTTTCGCTATGAAGGACCTCGGAGAGGCTTCTTACATTTTGGGAATAAGGATAGTAAGAGAAAGAAGTAAGAGACTAATTGGACTTAGTCAGAATACTTACTTAGAGAAGGTACTAAAACGTTTTAGTATGGAAAACTCAAAGAAGGGAGAACTACCGATACAAAGTAATGCCAAGTTGAGTAAGACTCAAAGTCCGAGTACCGAAGCTGAGATAGCAGAAATGAGCCGAGTACCATACGCTTCCGCAGTTGGCTCAATCATGTACGCTATGACTTGTACTCGACCTGATGTAGCCTTCGCTTTGAGCATGGTTAGCAGATATCAAGGGAATCCTGGCAAAGCACATTGGATTGCGGTGAAGAATATCCTTAAGTACCTTCGGAGGACGAAGGAATGGTTCTTAGTCCTCGGAGGAAGTGATGACTTGAAGGTGCGAGGGTATAGTGACGCCAGTTTTCAAACCGACAGGGACAACTACCGTTCGCAGTCGGGCTGGGTCTTTACCCTAAATGGAGGAGCAGTGACATGGAAAAGTTCCAAGCAGGAAACCGTAGCTGATTCAACGTGCGAATCAGAGTACATTGCAGCGAGCGAAGCGTCGAAGGAGGCAATATGGCTAAAGAACTTCATCGGTGATCTTGGAGTCGTACCTGCCATAAAGGAGCCAATGGAGATTTTCTGTGATAACGAAGGTGCGGTTGCTTTAACCAAGGAACCGAGGGATCATGGTAGATCAAGACATATCGACAGAAAGTATCACTTCATTAGACATCGTGTAGAAGAAGGACAACTCGTAGTTAAGAGGATATCATCAGAAGATAACCTAGCAGATCCGCTTACGAAGGGACTGAGTAGAGTTAAGCACTTGCAGCATGCTAGGAGTATTGGGCTGAAGGATGATATTAGCATAGATTAGATAGTATTAGAAACGTGTAATAGATAAATATAATTGACATTTTGATGATTAAATAAAGGAGTTTTATTTATGAGTAATGTTACTATCTTATGTTAATTGTTTAGCTATTGTTTCACTTTGCATGTTTTGACTTCCAGAATAATTGAAATTATTAGGAATAATAGAATTGTTCAAATGGTCCACAATCGTTCATATGTTGGAAGTAGATATGAAAGAAGATTGTCGTGAATTGGTGTGTAGAATGTCTAAATGGTGTTAGACATAGCAAAGGATTGCTGCAACGTTCATGAGTGCTTATGAACTAGTTTTGAGCATTGGAATAAACCCGCGCTTGCTGGAATCACCTTATGGAATAAGATATAAAAGGTGATCGCAAGACGATAATATCATATAGTCTTAAAACCTAGATATATGGTTTATTATTTGTTAATTGATTGTACATTGATAATACGAAAACGCATCAGTAACTTGGTGTTGTAAAACGTATTGTTGTGTATAGTTGGTAAATGAATAAGTAAATGCATATAAGTCGAAGTTTATCTGTAACTTTTATCTAAGAAGGTAAAAGCGATATCTCGGCCGCTCGATGATTTGATTTGACTTATGTGCCGGGCCCGGTCAGAACTGAATTGATGTGTTCGATTAAGTTCTATGTCAAATATATCAAAGATCGAGAAACCTAAATGCTTGACTAACCATTCCATAGGATTGTCAGCATGATATCTAACAGAGGACTGTACGTTCCCTTATCTAAAGGACAAGATTGATTAGATCAGAGTTGACAGCGTCTTTGAGAGCTACGATTGCAAACCGAATTGTACTTGTATAGTTACTAGACTTATCCAAGTGGGAGACTGTTGGAATAGTGTCTAAGGCTGTAACTATATCCGGTTGTGCATGGTCCTTTTGGGTTGCCTTCACCATAGCAACTTGATAGGATGATTTATTAAGAGAGAATAAATATTATTAATATATTATGAGAATAATATAATGAATAATATATTTGTTATTTGATTAATATAAGTCATAGAATTAATTAGAATTAATTTGGTGACTTAAAGAGATTAATTAAATAAAGGGGTATAAACTGTCAATTGTTTGATAGTTAAGCTTTAGACTGTAAATCCATTTGGATATACTATGGACGAATTCTAAGAGGATTAGGATAGCTAAAATCGTCCATTAGAGTTATCTAGGAATGGATTTGGATAGCCTTAAGAGAAGATTATCTGATAGGGACTTATCTGTAATCCTTAAGGAGTCTACAAGTATAAATAGACCCCATGGCTGATGGAATTCGACACTTGACCTAAAGTAAGGAACCTCTGGTCGAAATTCCTCCCCTCTCCTCTCTCCCAAATCATCCTCCTTGCTTTGGTGTTTGTAAGCCATTAGAGGAGTGACATTTGTGACTCTAGAAGCTCCAAGACCTCAAGATCAACAAGGAACTCAAAGGTATGATTCTAGATCTGTTTCAATGTTCTTGTTTAACCTAATTAGTAATTAGAAGTCTTGGATTCAAAGCATGTTTATTAGAAAGCCTAGATCCAAGCATTAGGGTTTTGCATGCGCACATAGGAAAGTTCTTATGGCTAAAACCCATCAATACCTTCTCACTGTAAAATGCCACGGGCTTCCCATTTTGACTTAGAACGGCTCCAATCCCTGTTTTTGAAGCGTCAGTATTAGGCCTGTCGAAAAAACCCAAAACCCGTTCTACCCACCCGACCCGTTTCGAATTTGGGTAGAATGGGTCGGGTCGGACGGGTAATGGGTATGAACATTTGGGTAATAGGTTAACCCGATAATAATATAGGTTGGGTTTTAGGTATTAATATTTATTTTCGGGTATACCCGAATACCTGAATTCGTTTTTTAAGTAATACCAAATATATAATGCAGTCACATATGCACGCTTCAAATAAAACAAAACCCTTCGTTTCCTTCTTATGAACGACGACACGACAATCGACGCAAACTTGCAAAGGGAATACGACGTTGAAGCTGAAGTCTTGAACCGTCATCACAATTCTCAGTTTCTCACTATCGCACGGAATGGAATTAAAAAAGTATATAACATATTATAATGATTTGGGTTATTATTATATATGTACTTGTTAATTGTATGAAGTATTTTCCTACCCGATTCTTTATTAAATCAACCAACATGTAAAAATAAAAAAAAATTATCAATAAGTGTCATTTAAGAAATTTTCGGGTATACCCGATAATTACCCGACCCGACCTCAAACCCGAATACCCAAAACCCGAAAACCCGAATTACAATATAGGTCGGGTATCGGGTATTATTTTCTTAAGGAAATACCCGTTCTACCCGAAACCCAAAAATTTTGCCCGTTCGACACCCCTAGTCAGTATGTAGTTCGAAAGGTTGCGAGAAGTCTGGTAGTACTAATATTGGTGCAGTGGTGAGTTTTTCTTTGATTGTTGTGAACGCCTTCTCTGCTTCGTTGGACCAAATAAATGTCGTATGTTTCATGCAATCAGTAATGGGGGCCATGATCCTGCTGAAGTGCGGTATGAACCTCCTGTAGAAGGATGCGAGACCATGGAAACTTCGTACTTCAGTTATCGATTTCGGACTTGGCCATAATCAGATTGCCTCAACCTTGGTGTCGTCTACCTGTAATCCATCACCTGTGATAACATACCCCAAAAATAGTACCTTAGTTGTCATGAACACACATTTCTTTATCGCCACATAGAATCGCTCGCGTCTTAATACGCTCAATACCTCCCTTACATGTTGGAGGTGTGTTTCTTAATCACCATTATAAATCAGGATGTCTTCAAAGTAAACAACAACAAACCTCCCAATAAATGGTCGCAAAAGTTGGTTCATGATACGCATAAAAGTGCTTGGCGCGTTTGATAAACCAAATGACATTACTAGCCCTTCATACAACCCCTCACGTGTTTTGAATGCTAATTTCCACTCGTCCCCTGGCTGCATACGGATTTGATAATACTCGCTTTTCAAGTCCAATCGTGAAAATATTTTAGCACCACTAATCTGGTCCAGCAAGTCATCGAGGTGAGGAATAAGGAAACGATATCGTACGGTGATTTTATTGATTGCACGAATATCTACACACACGCGCCACGAACCATCTTTTTTTGGAGTTAACAATGCCGGTACCACAACAGGACTCATGCTTTACCGTATGTGTCTTTTAGAGAGTAACTCCTCTACTTGACGCCTAAGTTCTTCATGTTCATGAGGACTCATACGATAATGTGGTCGGTAGGGAAGAGCCTCCCCTGGTTCGAGGTCTACATGATGTTGGATGTCACGAAGTGGGGGAAGCTCTTTAGGGAACACGTCCTGAAATTCACTCAATAGTGACTGAACGGAATCAGATGTTAAACATGGCTGGTTCACTTCTTTTCCGAACAGGACATAAACAACACATGTTTCTTTTATCTCTTCATTGAATTGTGTCATAGACAGTAGGTTTGGAATGGTGGTGTTTGTTGTAACCTTTGTAGTTGGTCTGGATGGAACGAAATTAATCTTGACTCCTTCAAACATGAAACTATATGAATTAGCTCGACCATCATGGTTTACTTTCCTGTCAAACTGCCATGGTCGACCAAGCAATAGATGACACGCATCCATGTTGACAACATCACACCAGACCTCATCACGATATTTAGCACCAATAGAAAAAGGAACCAATGCGCGTTTTGAAATTGTTACCTCGCCACCATGTTTGAGCCATGCTAGTTTGTAAGGTTTCGGGTGTCGTTCCGTACGGATGTTTAACTTTTGAATTTCTTCTTCGGACACAATATTCTCACAACTACCAGAATCGATAACAAAGCGACACACCTTGCCTAGGATGGTGCATGTCGATTGGAATATGTTACTCCTCAACCAATCGTCTTCAGACGCCACAGGGTCAGACACGATCTTCACACAACTAGGGCGAACCCTTCATCACCTTCAACTATTTCTTGCTCGTAATCAGTCTCATCGTATATGGGAGGGTTCTGATCCCCTGCTTCCATTCCGTCTTCATCTGCAAACATGACTCTCTTCCCGTTCTTTTTACAATCAGCTTGTCGGTGACCGTGGTCGCCACACGAAAAACATTTTAGATTATTGGTAGTTGTTTCCCTTGAGTAGGTAGGAATGGTTGGTCTTTTCTATAGGGCCGGATTTGTACGTGAAGTGTTGGCTCCTGTTGGTGTCGGTCCCACGTTGCTGAATGGGTTCGTGAATTGATTCGTTGTGCTCCGCCGGAATTGTCTTTCAACCGTGAGTGCTCTCTGATGGGCTGCTGAAATAGACACGTGATCAAACATGTTCACTACCTCTTGTATTTGGAGTTTCAGCCCGTCAACATACCTTGCCGCCAACTGGTCTTCGGTTTCTTGAATCTCGTTTCTTGCTAACAACTGGTAAAAATCGGTAGTGTACTCATCCACTGTGCGTAGTCCTTGTTTTAGGTTTTGTAGTCGTTGGTAATTATACGGTAGGAACATTTCACAGAGGTGTTTCTTCATCTTCTCTCATGTGTTAATCTTTTCTTTTCCCATGTGATGTCGTGTGAGCTTTAGTTGTTTCCACCATGCTGTTGCACGACCCCGTAATCTGGTGGCGATCAATGAAACCCGCCTCTCGCTGGGAACACCTCGGAATTCCAGAATTTCATCAGTTGTTGCAAGCCAATCGAGGAAGTCTTCCGCCTGAAGGTTTCCATGAAACTCTGGAATGTCTGTTTTAAGTCCATATTCTCATCGCCTGTCATCTCTTCTATCATTATGCCATGGTGTACGCCTGTGCGGTGGTCTAGCATCGAATTCCTCACCCTCATCTTCTGTTGAATTAAGGACGGAACCCCTCGAACGCCGCCTTGGTTCCCTCTCGTCCAAGAGGGCAGTCATCCTCTCTATTAATTGATTAACAACATGATCCATACGCTCATGAATAATTCTTCTAACATGCTCCTCAAACTGGTTGTTGTCATCCCGCTCGAAGATCTCTTCCAGACGTGCCTTGTGCTGTCGATTTTGTCGTGGAGGAATGATTCAGAATCACTTCGCTCTGATACCAACTGATGCAGCGGAAACCTAAGATTAGATAAAACAATCATAGGTGTTGATTTGTACACACAAATACCAACTGTAACTCTTCCAAACCCGTTGATTCACAGTTACGTGAATACCGGATCAAGGCATCAATACACAATCTTACAAAGAATTAAGTATTGGAACAGATGGAAACAAAATATTCTTTCATTCTAGAAAACTGAAGACTTACTGTCAAAGCAACGAGGTTTTAAACAGGAAGTAAAGCCTAAAAGTCAAACACAAAGCAAAACCAAAACTAGGAAAAAAATAGATAATAAGCCCAATGATATAGACACGCAGCTCATCAAAACGATCCAAGAAGGTTAGGGCTCGCTCCTCCACGTCGAGGCCCACATCAATTTCATGCTTACAAAATGTTGAGACGGCGTGCTTTAAAATAACATTAGAAATGATCAGTCCCTAAAAAAAACATAAACGACAACAATTTCAAAAAATTGCATAATAGTACAACAAAAAATCACCATACATCAATATGGTGTATGCTGATTCCAACTTCAAAATTTGAATTCCTTCTGGTTTCCATCTTAATGAAATAAGGGAGTGACCTTCGTATGAAATTGTGATCTGCAAAACCCAACTAACAAATTTGAATGTATCAATATCAACAAAGGTCAGAAAAATGGCAAATTTTTAGTATTTTTATATAAATAAAAATCATTTTTTATAGTTTTAGGACTATATTCCCTTGAATAATGTTTTAATGTTTAAAAAAAACAATGTTTACATTTTTAGGACCATATTGCCCCTGCACACTTTTTATATTAATAAAATTAACCTGATTAATTTGATGAATTTGATGTAACTTTTTTTTTTGGAAAAAACTTCTGATTGCGCGTTCACAATTTTGTGATGGTGACAATCAACAATCTACTAATAATCTGCTGCTTTGTATATAACCTACAACCAAATATTAAAATAAAATAATAAAACCTGCATAAATCATTTTTTAATGACCGTTTGGTTTTGTAGAACCTTTCTTTTTCCCCTTTTGTTTATCATTCCTGAATCGGTTGTCGAGTACTCTTCATTCTCCGGTGGTGGCCACATCTAACAGATGACGCAAGAATCAAATAATTAACTATCAAGCGTTTAACATAAAGATAGTATATTAAAGGGAAATTTAGAAAAGAATCCAAAATATATAATAAAAAAGATATATGCTGCAAACTACCCAGAGTTACCTGAATATGAAGAAAATATAAACATAATCAAATTTCATGAATATAGACAATGGATGAAACTTGTTTGCAAATTGAAACAATATATCCCCAAGAACTAACTGCAATATTTTCTTTTCAGTGGTTCATATCAACGTTGGATTAAAAAATTGGTATTGTTGGTCGCACAAATCCAACTACATAAAGTGATTACCTGATAAGTACACATGAAAAGCTATTCCACATGAATGTGAAAGGGGGTTCAAAACTAAATCATTCTAACCAAGAAGAAGAACTAAGGTCCGACCAAGGAAATATTTACCTGATTAGACTAATGTAAGGAAATACACCAGCCTTTGGAACCGACATCTACTTGAAAACGTGTTCCAATAGAAAAATCTCAAAAGTAAAAAAAAAATCCATAAACTCAAAAATTATATAAATGTGTTCGAATTGCAGTAATATATCAACATGCTTCCATTTATGTGGCGTAAAAGAATTTTAAATAGATGAGCAACTGATGTGGTGGGTTTTGGGAATAAACAACAATTGCCCAAATAAGAAAACCCTTGTTTATCTACAAAAAAAAACAAAAAACAAAAAAACAAAAACAAAAAGAGCCCACGAACTCAAAAGGAACAACTTACAATTTAGGATCATAAACACCTCCTTCCAGCACACAAATATTATTAAAAATGTGTCCAAAACGTTATCTTCAGTCAAAACTGTATGTTTTTCAAAAGTAAATGTATAGTTTTGCCAAAAATACCCTTCATATATATCCTGAAAGAGATTGTAGTTTTGCATTTTCCTATGTCACACCGTCTTCCAAATCAGCTTGTAAGAAAAATCAGTTTCATTATACATACACCTCTCTGAAATTGACAATGGTCAACCTACAAAATGTGAAGATAATGTGTTAGATGACGTACAAAGCGCTTATGCAATTAACGAAACCATGTGTTCTGATGCTATTATGTTGGTGCGAACACAAAAATCACTATTCATTGACCATTATACCCTTGCATTTCGAAATAAAAAAAATCCTTGTATTTCATCAATTATAAAGATACTTATGATTTTTTAGTGTGAAAAGTGTTGGGAGAAAAAAAAGGGCAGAGATAAAGGGTAAAATGGTCATTTTGTCTCATTAAGACCAGTTTATTATGGATAGAAATAGGAGATTACATTTACAACTTCCAGAATACATTGATCTCTAAGTTCAAACATAATACGAATAATTTCCTATCAGAAAAAAAAAACTTTTGATTAAATTAATCAGATTCCTCTTGGATGAAAGGGATACAAATGTTGTTAAATTTGATCAAAATTAAAGAATTAATGCGAATATAAGCGGATTTCTACTACTTGGCTTTTATAGTATGAAATTGACCCTGAAATTTATAATAAGAACATACATTTGTAATTAAATCAATTGTATGCCTCTTCATTTGTTGTGAAGGCTTTGAGAGCTCAAATTTTATAAGAAACCAGATAATTTATTTTTTTGGGGTTATAAAATAGAAGAAATCATACTGTGTGTTATATACCTGTAAATCCAGATGATAGTTACAAGTGCTCCACATATATCATCTCCATCATCAAACTAAACTTCTTTCTCCATCTTTGATTAGAAGTCGTTCATTTTCCTTTTAACAACAAATATCGATGGATCAGATACATCTTTATGACACTATAATTGGGAAATATGAGTATAAATAAACATAAGAGACTTAATCTGATAAGCTATATATTGGTGTTTTGTTTTTACCTAATACATATAAAAGCGAATTAATAGAGAAAGGAACTACCCTTAGATATGCTACCAAAAAAAGTATTAACATTGAGGAAAGTGTTATATTAACCTTAGATATTGCTTTTGATGATCAAATAAGGGGGAATTGAAGTCATACCTCAACTACCCTTCTTGCTACTTCATGTTTAAGCATTGCTTCCTCCGGCTCTCGAATCAAACATTTCATCGAACACATGGCATGCAAAACGAAATAAAATTCTAATTCATAGGAAAATCTTTAAATAGAAAAAACAATACAATGAAAATCTTTAAAATTCTTCACATCTTTAATATATATGGATTCATATGATGAACAGCCGCGAGCCGGTACTCTTATTTAGAAATACCAAAATATGAAATTAAAAAGAATCATTTGAACACCATACAATGAAGAAACACAGGCATATGAAATAATTGTGATTGAATTTAACAGCTTTAGATCAATGCAGGGGTTCCCGATGTGAATGCTTCCTTTTTCTATGTGAAAAAATTAAAAACCGATGAGACATAATAGATAATTAACATTCAAGAAAATAATCAAAACGTACAACTATTCGCTTCCTATGATCTTCAAGCTTGAATAATTGTTACATGGGGATATCATTCATACCACCACGACCAACCACCACCCACCACCACCATTATCTACCTTAAATAATTTGATCTATAATCAATAATCACCAGCATGCCTATAAGAACAGTTTAAACTTTAAAGTAACAAAAAAAATCAAGATTACAATTCTCAAATTATTTTTCTAAAATCTTTAGTCTTTATGATGTTACCCTGATCTTGTTAGGCTATAAAATTTTCTAATATCTAGACTTTCTTGAATAATTTAATTATTTTTTCCTTATTTGCAATATAAACAACTACTTCAGGCTCAATAAGATCTTACCAACAGCTATATTGGATGCTTAGGATCATAAAGGAAGACAGTAAACTCTCCATTCCACATAGGGTCACATCCCTCTTCAATAGCACCTGTAGTAAAAAGAAACAGGACACATATATACGGACACCTTCTATGCAATGTAAGGTTTGTATCACTGATACTACAATATTTAACATCCACAATTCGTTAATGTCAAAACTCAAAAAGAATCCATCCAAAAGAATAAATGAAATCGAAGCAACAATTTGAAAAAAAAATTATTTGCTGAGAAAATGAGAAGATGACAGAGAAGAAGGTGAAATCGATAATACCTAATGATGCTGATAAGATGAAATTGTTTCTTCAATCCTTTCGGATAGAGACTCCACCGCCACCGATGAAGTTAGGTATGAACTCCGACAGAAAGTAGTGGTTTTTGATATCTGGTGTCAATCGCTGGTTCCGGTGGTGTGGTGGTAATTATCGCCATAGAAAACGAAATGAAATCAAATGGAAGTAGAAACAGATTGAACCCTAATCAGAATCAGAATCAGAAGAACAGTTAAATTAAAGGTTTGATTTGATCTGTACCTGAAATAGCTGATACCCAAAAGCCTTTGCGCCAACAATGATGGTAGTTAACGAAGAAGGAACATAGACAGAAGTCATTGGCGGCAGATGGAAGTACCAGAATCACCGTCGACGGCGACGTAGGTAGAAGAAGGAGACTTACCCGAAACTCCTTCTCCGAGGAGACTGCGAGCTACACGACGCTCAATCGAGGAAGTGGGAAGCGAAAGACTTACATCGTCTGAAGAACACACTGAATTCCCCCGACCCCAACTCCGATCCCGAATCAGAGTCAATATCGGAAGCCGATCGATCGTCGTCTTCATCGCCCGTCGTGATTTCGTTCTGGACCTACAACAACCACACATCTGCTGCCTTCACCTTCTTCCTCGACTCTTTCTCTAATTTCGTCTCTAGGGCTTTGTGACACGAAGGTTACCTGAGGATGTGGGGTTTTTTTTTATGGAGAGAATGGAGAAAATGGCATATAAACTGCCCATCATAAATGAAGGACGAAATCTGCCAAAAAAAAAATCCATGTTTACTATTAAAAGAGTAACAATAATACATGGACCATTCTTGTCAAAACTCCTACAGTTTACTGTTAAAACTTTTCATATATATATATATATATATATATATATATATATATATATATATATATATATATATATATATATATATATATCCAAGCCTAGTTGTAGCCCAAATTAGGTAGTCCAACGTCACAAACCAAGCCTAAACCTTGTTCTATATATTAGTTGGTAACTAGAGTGAGGACTTACCTAAAAGTTGCCTAGCCCAACAACACAAACCAACCCAAACGGCCAAACCCCTTAGCCAAGCTTTGTTTTATATAGTTACTAACCCAAGCTTTGTTCTATATAGTTACTAACTAGGTGTAAGACCCATGTATTAAATGGGTTAATTAAAAAAACTAAATATAATTGTCTAAATTAAAAACTTTGGATTTATAAGAAAATAAGAAAAATAATGAATTAATAAAATTGAATTATTTTTTAAATTCAAATAAATAAACAAAATAAACTAATGAGTTTTAATTTGGGAAAGTTGAAATAAGAAGGAAAATCCATTTATGAAATTGATATTCATTTGTTACTACATTTATTGTAATTATTATATTAAAGTATTATGTGAAATTTATTAAAATAGAAAAACCCATAAAATGACATGTGGAAAACAAATTAATTCAAAATAACATTTGACAAATTGAATGAGAGTGAGACATGTATCAAAAAAAAAACTTTCATTTATTAAGGAGGACTAGAAAATATAGCTTTAACATCAAAAGAATAATAACTTTTAACATGGTTGAATCAACTTGAATATAGTAAGAGCTTATCTTATCATTTTTTTTTAAATTAAATTTTTTTGATGCTTTTTTGACCGATATAAAACAATTCCACATAGTAACTTGGATTGAAGACTTCAAATAACCCTCATAGATGTTCCATTCTTTCATCATAAAAGTCTATATCTTGACTCCTTTCACAAAAAAAGTCACTTTTGATTTTTTTTTTAAAATTTTAAAATTTATTATTATTTTTGTAATTTAACCATTGGAACCGATTATTATTTGCAATTGAGCTCAGTTTTCAGGTAACCACATACAATAACAGGTTTTGATGGTTACAACGTAAACAAAATATGGTGTTTTTTTTATCAATAGGCCAAAATATAAGTGTTTTTTTTCAATGCATAATAATTTTTAACCTCAAGTGTTATCTATTCTACGACTAAATTGTAATTTATTTTTGCTGAAACAACTATTACAATTTGTTTGATTTTTACTATATGATAATATATATATATATATATATATATATATATATATATATATATATATATATATATATATATATATTAATTATAATTCAGTTTAATAAAATATAAAGGTCGATTAAAATATAAAAATATATTGTTATGAAATTTAGTGTCAGTTTTTTATGATGGAACTAAATCAAAATTTGATAAAAATACATTCATATAGAGCTTCTATATGAATGTGGGTTGGTGTGTATCGAAAACATGATTATCGCATGAGTAGAGCTTCTATGTCATGCATACAAGATTGTTTTACATTTTCTATATCTATTGGTAGATGAATTACATGCACTGTTTTCAACCAAATATTTGGTATCTGAATGTATATTTCGTATCAAATTTTTATTTAGTTTCATAAACAAATATATTTTTACGTTTTAATCGGTTTTATATTTTATTAAATAGAAGTATAATTAAAAAAATTATATTTATTTATTTGTTATCATAAACAAATTGTAATAGTTGTTTCAACAAAAATATATTATAATTTAGAAGGTGCTTGGGATTAAAACAACTCATTCACTTATTAACTTTTTGAAAAGTCAATAAGTTAAAAAAAATGTTTGGTAATTTGAAAATGACTTTTAAAATAGGGTAAATTACACCAATCGTCCCTCATGCATATGTCAGAAAGCGTGTTTAGTCCCTATTTTTAAAAATTAACTCGGACCGTCCTTCGTATCGTTAAAAGTTGCACGTTTGATCCCTCGTTAGTTTAAATTTGCACGTTTAATCCCTTATGACACATAAAAAGACTAAAATGCCCTTTTCCTTTACCTTTTCATTTATTTTTAACATTTTTGACATTTTTAATTATTAAATTTTATTTTAATTATTTTTCTGTTTTGTTGAAGACATGACCACCACCACCACATGTAATCTACACCACCTTCGGAAATTATAGCACCATCACTAACCCTCACCGGGAAATAGAGTATCACTGCCACCCCTCACTTCATCCCATCCACTCCTCCGTTCAAAGCAAGTGTTTCACTCAAACCACCATTGACCCATCCACATTTACTGTTAACACCACCAGCAGCCTCCATCGGTAAATCCATCAACAAATTAGGAAAGAATAATCAAGGCAGATCAAGAAGGAAGAATCAGGGTACGACAATGTTAAATTCAAAATCAGGAAAGGATTTAGGGTTCTTAACCTGAAAGCAGGTGGCGGCAGAGATGGAGGAGGAGGAGGAGATGAGCGACAGTGATGCAAATCTGATTACTGCTGGATTGTCTCTGGTAAGGCTTCAACGAGACCTTCTTTGTTGCCACCATCATCATCTTCTTCCCTATCGATATATGTATATGCCACCACCGTCTTAAACGAGTTTGAATAAAAGAACCATACGCTCCTTTCTTTGATTTCAAATGACTCAATCTCGATTTCTGAAATACCCCCATCAATGTGAGATAAAGAATCGCGACATAGGGTGTTAGAACCACCGTCTATGTAAAATTGGAGCTCTATTTGGGGATTTCATGTGTGATGGTACGAGAGAGAGAGGGAAAAAGAGACGGAAATTAAGGTTGGTGGTTGTTAGAAGATTGACGGAGATGAAGTCGTCATTGCCACTTGTGTGCTCTCAACTACACTCCTCCTGGTGGCCGGCAAATGTGAAAGGGGATGTCGGGAAACTGAAGGGAAAAGTAGGGTTGAACGTGTAATTAAGGGGGGGGGGGGTATTTATTTTATTATATTCCTTTTTCAATTCTAAAAAATGATAAACAAATAATAAAAATATAAAAAAAGAAATTACTAAGGGTAAAATAGTCATTTTATGTCTTCAGGGACTGCCCGAGTGAAAAAAACATAATACAGGGACGATCCGAGTTAATTTTTGAAAATAGGGACTAAACACGCTTTTTGGCATATACACGAGGGACGATTGGCGTAATTTACCCTTTAAAATAACTTCTTATTAACTCTTTAAAAAGAAGATTTCTATAAGTTAAGATTTCTAACTTTTGAAAACACCTTATAACTTTTTGGGTTGTAAGAGTCAAATATCCTCTTAAAACATATATAAGTTAAGATAAATACTTTTTAGAAAACAACTTGTTGACTTTTCCCACTACAAAGACTAATCGAAACACTTCTTAAAAAACTCTTTTTTTTCTCACCACTGTAAGTTAGTAAGTCATTTTGTCTATAAGTCTTTTTGAGATTCAAAATGAAATCACAAACACCCTCTTATTCTTAAAAGTAAATAAATACTCGCGCGTTGCACTATGTTAATATAACTTGACGGAAAAAAATATTTACAAATGAAATATGAAACGACATATTTTAGATATAATTTTAATGAAATTGAAGTATAAATCATCATCATAATATATATTATGTATTAACAATAAAGTCACAAAACGTTAACAAAATCTTTGTAATGTTTGCAACACAGTGGTACAACCAACATCAACGACGTCATATCTAAAAACATATATAAACATCATATATAGACAATAGATAATACAAATAAAATGAAACACCATCAATACATGTAATATATATTGCTACTAATATTAAACTTAGTAAATAAGCTTACAATGTAAAGAAATAACCAGTTAGTTGGAAGTTGAAAATTCCCAAAGTAGAGTTTCATATTCTCAAAAAAAAAAAAAAAGTTTCTATATAGCATTCTTCACATCCTAGAAAATTAGTAGATAAACTTACCGTGTAAAGAAATAACAAATTAGTTAGAAATTGAAAATTCCCAAAGTAAGCTCCATATTCTCATATTGTTTTTTTTTCTCTATAACATTCTCACATCCTACAAAACTCATCTACCACCATGGAAACATATGAATGTTTTATATGAACAAAATTTACTTATATACTGCTAATATAACTTATAAAGTGTTAAATGAGAGGAAAATAAAAGGTCTTTAGTCATTGCTAATTAATATCCGTAAGTTAAAATGAATATAGTGCTTGAAAATATGTCTCTATATATATATATATATATATATATATATATATATATATATATATATATATATATATAAGCTTTGAGGTTAAAAATTATTATGCATTGAAAAAAAATATTTATATTTTGGCCTATTGATAAAAAAAAATCACCCTTGAATTTTGTTTACAATTTAACCATTGTATGCGGTTACCCGAAAATTGAGTCCAATGGCAAATAATAGCCGGTTCCAATAGTTAAATTAAGAAAAATAAACATAAAAAAGTAAATCAATGATGACTTTTTTTTATCAATAGAGCCAAAATATAGAGACTTTTATGCATATTTCCCTTATTTCAGTTGTCAATCTTCACCACCACAACTTAATAGCATAAGGTTAGAGATAAATACGACTGATCACACATTGTAGTGAGTCAAGTGCGTAGAGAAGAGTTATAAGACCGGACGGAGTGGCAAGTGGGGAAACCGTGAGAAACAATCCCACACTAAGAAACACCGCACTGGGGTGCGGGAAAGGAAACGCAGGAAAAAGGTGGGGGGAGGGAGTACCACACTCTCTCTTCACATGATTGGCTTGTTTATTTTTTTTTCTTTTTTTGATTCCAAACGGTTATATATATATATATATATATATATATATATATATATATATATATATATATATATATATATATATATATATACCCTTTTCTTAACCTATAAATACTACAACATTCTATCTTTTTTTTAACATATAACCTATATTTCTCTCCAAAAAATATTATTCAAAATGTCATCATCTTCATCATCTGAATCGACGGCTGTAGAGGAGGCTAAGTTTATTGGTTCCGTCATGGCGAAAACGGTTGCATACTGTCAAAACTGACTAGGCGAAACATCACGTGAAGGACCTAAGCTAAGAAAGCCGCCGTTGCGTAGAAATCACGAAGTCGGACATGATCGCCTTATAGAAGATTATTTGCAGATGACACCATCTATGCTGTAAAGTTTCGACGTCGGTTCCGGATGAGGAAGGAACTATTCTTACGTATTGTTGGCGACTTGGAAGGCCGCTTTCCATATTTCCAATGGAAAATGGATGCAAGGCGGAAAAAAGTTTCTCTCCCATTCAAAAATGCACGTCAGCAATTCGTTAGCTAGCATACGGCATGGACACAGATAAATGAGACGAGTATTTTAGGATGTCAGAGCGTACTGTGCGGGAGTGTGTGTATTAGTTTTGCAAAGCGATCTGTTTGGTTTATGGGCAACGATATTTGCGCAAAACAACTATCAACGATATCCACCAATTGTACACGGTGCATGAAGGCAAGCATGGATTCCCTGGAATGCTAGGTAGTATCGATTGCATGCATTGGAGTTGGTCATTATGTAACGCCCTGTTCTTAAAGTATTTATGAATGAGTCCCTGAGATTTAAGAGAAAGGGTAATGATGGTCCTTTTATGGAAAAGTGGAAAGGGAAGACCATGCATGGAAAAGAGGTCATGCTGGGTACGCTCAGCGTAAGCTGGACGTACGCCCAACGTAGTGGAGGAAAGAAACGCGGTTGTTTGGGTGAGTACGCCCAGCGTACTCTCAGAATCCCCAAAACCCTAATTTTAAGGCAACCACTATATAAAGAACATAAAGGCTTCCTCCTTAGCCCCCATAATCACTCTCTTAACCTCAAAAACCCTAAGATAGTTGTCCCACCTCCTTGATTGGGTGTGTTTGGTCTTGAAAAGCTTGGATTAGCAAAGGAGAGCATAAAGGAAGAAAGGAGAAGTTGTCAAAGAAGGAGAGGAACGGCTGGAGATTATAGATCTGGGAAGATATCTTCCTTTGGAGCCTATTTGAGGTATAAAGCTTCTTGCTTGGCGTTCATATTGTGTAGATCTATGTGTTGTGAAGCTTTGACATCATTCTTGTCCCAAAAGTCCTCATCTTGATGCATGTTTTGAGTTGGTCGAGATTATCTGTCCTTTCAGACCTTTGGAGAGGTCTCGAGTGAGAAAAATGAGGTCCCAAGGGTTGTGGTTGTTCCATGTGTGAGATATGTGGGTCTTAATGGATTAAGACCTTGGATTAAGAGCTTTATGGACGTCCCAAGTGATAAAGTTTGAGACTTTATGAATCTTAGGCATATTTGGCCTAAGGATCTGAAGTTTGGGCTTAAGAGCTTAAACCATTAAGACGTTATGTGTTGTTGTTGAGTTGTGAGGTTACGGCCCGCGTAACCTATGAGTACGCCTAGCGTAGCGGGCTAGTGTCCCGATCCCATGTTGCGAGCATTGTTGTACGCTCAGCGTACCCCAATTTTGACATTTTCAATTTGGGCTTTATAGTTTGGGCGGCTGGATTTTGGGCCGTGACTGGACATTATGGATAGAGTATTGTGGGCCCATTGGTTGTTATGGATCATGAGTTTAGGCCCATTTGGTGGGGTGGGCCCAATTTAGTAAATTGGGCCAATAGTGGGCTTTGCTTTGGACTTTTGGACTTTAGGCCATTGGTGGGCTTGGGAGCTTACCTAGTGTTGGGCCGGATTGAGTTAAGGGTAAAATGGTCAATTTACCCTTGGAAGGGTATTGTGCTTAGCCTAATGATTATTTGTGCTATGTTGGCTAGTTCGGGATTTTCGGTGAGTCGGTGATTCGAGAATCTGCTTCTTCAGTTCAGAGTTTCGGCAGTGCGAGGTGAGTTATCCTCACTATATCAACAGGGTCTAAGGCACCAAGACCGGCTTTTTGTCGGATTGAGATCCGGGTATTTGTTGTTATGTTATTGCTTTGATTTGTTTACATCCTGGTAGCTAGGATGTTATATGTTAGAGACCTGGTTGAGGTCGGTATCCTGATATGTAGGGTGATGCTATGCTAGTGACCGGTTAGGTCGGTATCCTGGTTAGGATGATGATATGTTATGTGATCTGTTTGATCGGCTTGTTGACTGTGAATTGTTATATGATTGTATGTTTATGTGCACATGGTTGTTTGGACTGGAGTTGGGTTGAGGCGGGTCCTGCTTTGTGCTGTAGGCCAAGATACCCAGGGCGGACCGGTTGTCCCGAAGGCCCAGCGAGCGATCCGGATAGGCTGTAGGCCCCAAGAGGGCGGACCAGACGTGCCGAGGCTAGGAGAGTGGACCAGGCTGACTGAAGGCCCGGTGCGGGCGGACCAGTCATACTGTAGACTCAGAGAGTGGACCAAATGGATTGAAGGCCCGGTGCGGGCGGACCAATCACACCGTAGACTCGATGTATATGGCTAGACTCGGAGGGTGGACCAGGTGGACTGTTGGCCGGTGCGGCGGACCAGTCACACAGTAGACCCGAAGTGCATGGCTGTTCTGTGATCAGATATGATATGGCATGTTATGCGTGTATGGTATATGCGGTTGGTATTTTGGGGATATCTCACTAAGCTTTCGGGCTTACAGTTGTGGTTTAATGTTTTTCAGGTTCTTCAGGAGACTGTGGCAAGGCGAAGGCGTGATCGTACCGCTCCTCATGTTTATGTTGTGATGTGATTTTGGGAATACTCTGAATTAATTGTATTGAAAACCTTTTTGTAATAATTTAATGAAATCGGGTTGTTTTTGAAAAGTTTAAATTGGTTGAAATTTTTCGGTCATTACACATTATGCCCCAACGCATGACGTGGTCAGTACATGAGAGGTGACCACAAAGAGCCGACGATCATTCTAGAGGCTATCGCATCACATGATCTTTGGATATGACATGCATTCTTTGGTCCATCTGGTGCAAACAATGACATCAATGTGCTAGACTAGTCGCCGGTATTCAATGATATCTACCTTGGAAAGTCGCACGATGTACCTTTTCAAGCAAATGGGGTAGCATATAAGCGTGGATACTATCTTACTGACGGTATATATCCTCCATTGTATGTTTTTGTGAAATCATTTACATGTCCTAACGACCAGAAAAGGAAAAAGTTTAAAGAGGCGCAAGAGTCAGCTAGGAAGGATGTGGAGCGAACATTTGGTGTACTTAAGAGACGTTGGCAAGTACTAACGGTCGGGGCAAGGTCATATGAGGTGAAAAGGTTACAACACGTAATGTATGCATGTATCATATTGCATAATATGATTCTTGAAGACGAAGGAAGAGCGATATGCCGGTACAACGAAAATGAAGTTTTGCCAAATGTCGAAGGAGTAGCCGTTGGTACACAAGAGTATATGGTGAATAGAAGAGAAGTCCACAATCGCGACATTCATCACGCACTTCGTGCTGATTTGGGGGAGCACATTTATAGGTTTCATATTCAGCCCCCTTATAGTTTCCTCACGATGATTTGTTTGACGAATCAGATGAGGATTCTGATATGTTCGTCGAGAGTGAAGATTCCGATGACGAGAGTGACGTTGGGGAGAATAATGAAGACGATCAAGGCGATGACGAGGACGATGACGAACACGATGATTTCAAGTGACGTATTTTGGTTTATATAAAATTAAGATATTAATTATTTTTCTATTTATTTAAATATTAGGTTTAATGTAATTTTTATTTTAATTAATGAAATGCTGATTTGGTGGAGCACATTTATAGGGTTTATATTCAGCCCCCGTTAGAGTTTCCTCACGATGATTTATTTGACGAATCAGATGAGGATTCTGATATGTTCGTCGAGAGTGAAGATTCAGACGACGACATTGACGCTGGGGAGAATAATGAAGACGATCAAGACGATGACGAGGACGATGAGGGCGATGACGAACACGATGATTCCGAGTGACGTACTTTGGTTTATATAAAATTAGGATATTAATTATTTTTCTACTTATTTAAATATTAGGTTTAATGTAATTTTTATTTTAATTAATGAAATGCTTTTTATGTTTAATTAAATTTTATGTTTAGTATTAATTTAAAAATTATAAATCATAAAAAAAATTTAATTTTGTTTAATAAAAAAAAAATGAGGGAAGGACTTCCCACCCATTCCTTGGGTTTTAAACGGGGGAAAGAAAAGTGAGGGAAATGAGGGTATAGCCCACAAAAAGTGAGAGAAGCTCCCCTCCCACACCCTCCGGTCTAAGTGCTACAACTTTAGAATATTCAGATGTGCAGGAGAAGCACAATATAGAAGAAAAAAAGATTAATGATCAGACATGCTTAGCTTATCCCTCTTGTCCGACATGACAAGTGAGCAACTCTTGTTTTCCACAACATCAACTTTTGGAACTGATGTTTCCAGATGTATGATTACTATGAATGTCTAGCTCATCATTTTAATCATAGTTAAGTTGGTACTTTGAAGATCATCATGGCTTTCTATATTTCTTTTTGCTTGCATATTTGAAGTTTAGTGGCAGATTTATAATATCTCTGTACTTATGAACAAAACTTAAGCGTCTACATGTTATTGTTGATTGATCTTTGTGGAAGTCCACATATGAAAATTTGCATAAGTGGTTGCTAGCACCACATATTGAAAAGTGAACATGTAGAGGTGCCTTTTGTGTGCACAAGTATGTGATCTTTGCTAGAATTTTAGACCAGGAGAGAGGGTCGAATATTAACTAGTACAAGAAACGTTTCCAGGGGTTGCCCAACTGCTTCCCTAGATATGTCGACTCCTCTTAATAGTTTCATAAGGAAGTACAAAGTAATGAAATATTTGGTTTTAATTTGGTTTTCTTAAAATGCATTTTAGTACTTCAACTGAGTTCAGACTAACTGAGCTTGAAACTATGTGAATAAACAAGATTCGCATGTTTGAATGAATGTAAGGACGTTGGTGGTAATATAAAGAAGAATATCATAGCTAGCCCACCAAAATGCAATCTCATTCCCAATCCTTTTACCCTGAGAATATATAGGAAAGAATCTGTTTGAAACAATATTGACCGGCCCTTTTCAACTTTCAGCTTTTTCGTGTACTGCTCAGTACTCACGCCCCTAGGATGTGGAGTGGTCTAACCCACGGTCTTGAGCTTGCCCACGTCAAACAAACATGCTAATTAGCCACTTAATCATGATTCAAAACATTTAATTGATGTATCATATGGTTGTAATTTGTTTGCAAGAAGAATATATGTGCTCAAGTTGTTCCATCGTTTTGGGCACAAAAAGAGCATCCATCTTTCAAAGACACTTTTATTAGTCTTCAAGCATCTAAGTAAAGCACCCACAGGCCCCAACCCAGCTTTCAAAGTTTCATATAAATACAAGTGGCACGAAACCTACAACTTCAACCAAATCTCATCATCTCCCTCTTCTTAATTTCCTATTACCAATTCCCACCCAATCGGATCATAGTCTGAATTGGATTTTGATCTGAGTGATCAGTTGAGATGGAGAAGATAAAAGCATTGACATCTGAGAATGGAGTTGTGATCTTCACCAAGAGCACTTGTTGCTTGTGTTATGCTGTCACCATTCTCTTCCATGAACTTAGGGTGAATCCTGTAGTCTATGAAATAGATAAAGATCCTCAAGGAAGGGAGATGGAGAAGGCTCTCCTTAAGCAAGGCTGTAGTTCATCCCCTGTGCCAGCTGTATACATAGGCGGCAAGCTCGTGGGGTCCACCAATGAGGTGATGTCCCTTCACCTAAGTGGCTCTCTCATTCCACTCCTCAAAACGTATCAGTCCCTGTCTTAAACAAACAAACAAAAACAAACTCCACTCTCAAAGAAATTGGCCCGGGTCAAAACTATATATATATGAGCAGCATTAATCTATTCAACTAGACTATGTTATGTGTTATTTATTACTACTTTTGTAACTTTTCGTTTAGTTTCAGGGTAAGGAAGATTATGATTGTCATTAGTTTTTAGATTATCAATATGCTTTATTTAGTCTGTTCGAATGTGTTTGATGGATATTGGTTCTTAGTTTCTGACGATTTTTCCTTTCATGTAGTGTGATTGTGAATACTAAAAAGTTTGAATAGTAGTAGCGATTCTTGTTTCATGAATCATGATGAGATCTTCTTGTGTTAAAATGATAAATCAAACATTTCTAAAAAAACTTCAGTATTTTGCATGTCTTGTTAGAACTATATATGTCATTGATAACGAACAATTAATGGCATCTTTTTATCCTTAAATATAGTTTTTCGGATATTTTTGTAAGGAGTCCATCTGAGACTTGATACTAATGGATTGGTTTTGGCTAAACTAAAGAAGCAATAATGGACATTGCTGAACGAATAGGTCATGCCCAGTGGTGCATGTAGGATGTGCTTAGTCAAAGTAATAAATGTGATCTTTATCATTGCTAACCTAAAGAAACAATAACGGCCATTGCTGAATGAATGGGTCAAGCCCAGTGGTGTAGGATGTGCTTAGTCAAAAAGTAATAAATGTGGTCTTTATCATATACTTAGTAACAACAAAGTAGTTAAAGTTATTCAATCATATATATAACCTCAAATATTTAATCCAACATATCAACTATGAACAGTCTTTCGTAATTACTTACTGCATTTGAATATTTTACTATTTTGGTTATAAAGGTTCAATATCAAATTACAGACCAATGTAATAAATGTGGTATTTATCCTCCTACATTCTTTTCCTACTTATGTTCCTATCCATTTAAAATGGTGACATGTGTCATCTTTAGATAAGATTAATGATATTTTAATATACTTGTTATTATTTCAAATGGGTAAGAAGATACGTAGGAAGGAAAATAGGAGGAGATTTAATTTCTTCTTACAATAACCAAGTTTACAACACAACTAATGATGGAACCCACATAATGCACACACCCACAACTAACAGCGCGTATTCTCTTAACAACGTTATAAGACAACCTCCTAGGACGAAAAACTAACACTCCTTGTCACGGCTAAATGTCGATAGACAACCAAGGAACATTTTGCTCTCTCTCTCTCTCATATTATATATATATATATATATATATATATATATATATATATATATATATATATATATATATATATATATATAACTTTTTGTACATGTGGTTTCTTTTCATCTTAGAAAATTTTCAATGTGAACCGACTAATATGCCCCTTAGTTTTAAAACCCTTCATCCCTTATATCTTGCTCATTCCCCTATATCAATTCAAATTTAAAGAATGAGTCCTCAATTTAAGGTATCACAAAACTCAAAAATCTTTCAGGTTTTCCTATTCCCGCTCAGCTCTTTACTTAAAATCTTTCAGGTTTTCCGATTCCGTTCAATTCAATTCTTATTACATCTCCAACTTTTTATTTTCCCGCTCATATATGTATCTCCTCATCAATTTCAACAACCATACATCCTATAATGTTAGCAAGAAATCAAAAATAAATCAACAACTAAATCCTAAAAAATCATGGTTTTATAATTGTCTGTTGCTGCTGTTTGATCAGATCCCGTATCGCTCACATCTCATTTGAAAACCCTAGACATGGAAGTTGTCTGCTTCCTTTAAACCGACGAATTCCACTGTACCGACCTAATCAACACTGATGAAGTTCGCCTTCCTTTGACTACGAATTTTGATATTTGTTTTTTTCCCCTAAAAATCGTGACTAGGGTTTTCATTTTTTGTTAGATGGTTCAAGAAATTGGGTTCTTTGTTCTCTTTCTCTTGAATGGCTCTGAAACAAAGTGATATGAATTTGTAGTATGTATCGTCCGATAATTGTTGTTAATTTGTTCGTTTTGTACATGAGTTGACCATTTCAAATTAGGGATGATAATAAGAAGCTTTGATGATCATCTGCTTTTTCTTTTCCTATAAAAATTGAAAATATAATAATTTCGTATATTGATTCAATCTAACAAAAATAGATGGTTTTGGTCCGATTCTTGACAAAAGTTTGTATTACCTTGGAATAGGTTTTTCCAGAACTCTTAGATAATGGGGAATTTTGTTTGATGAATCTGCTCTCAAAGTCCCCCAAAATTTTAAGTTATGTTCGCAACATAATATATATCTCATTGGTGTTCCTTCTGAGTATTACAAGATTCATGATATGTCAGGGGGGTAAGGTGGTATTATGTGGTGCAAGTTCACCTACCTGGTTTTGTTTTTAGATTATTCTTATTTTGTATCTGCATATCACATATGCGGCATGGAACTAATATTTGAAGTATGACATGAGTTGCTGGTGCTTCATTCATCCCTCTTTAGTTAAGGATGCTCAATTTTGTTAATTTCATTTCAAATTTATGTGATTTTCACTCCTATTGGTTTTTTTTATTATGGCTAAAACATTTTTGGTGTGTCTTCGATTATTTATCAACAAGATAGTGGGTAGGGTCTTACTTTATAATCTTTAAGATGTAGATGAAATGATTTCCTTTTTTGTGTATGGACCTGGAGGTTTCAAAGTCAAGAACTACATGACCATCCATCTTGAATATGTGTCAGTTACTTATTGCAAATAGTTTCAGTATCCTTTGCCTTTTCTAATGTAACTTGTACGTACTTTGACCATGCCTTTTGTAGCTCAAAGTGAATAGAGACACCAGATTGAGATACTCGAGGAAATGAGATTGGGAGCCTATATATGATCTGATAAACAAGTGAAAAGTGTAGTATTTGTAGTAAAGGTACTAAAGAGGGGCATCTTGGTCATACTCATATTTAAGGTTGTTTTAGGTTTGTTTAAATAGTTGTTTAGAGTGAATTTGTCATTATATTGAAATTAAATTAGTGAATTAGAGATCTTGACATGGGGTTGTTCCATGATACTGTCTTGAGTAATTTTCCAAGTTATCCCTTATCAATAAATAAGGAAATTACGGGTATATGATGAAATTTCTGAACTTATCATCTACTTTGCCCTTTTTTTTATATGGAACCAAGAATGGTTTGGATCTTAGATTCATATTTTGATACAAATTCCGTTAATGTTTGTAGTAAAGAGGGCCACATACGGATTATAGATCGCATTATCCACCGGTAACTCCTTCATCCTCATTCATATTTTTTTTGTGTTATATTAGTTTGGTTTATGATAGAATTAAATTTGTGTTTTTCCACTTGATAAATATATACAATAAGAATTTTACATGGTAAACGGGCAATTATGACGTTGAATGTGATAAATGACCATCTTAGCTTTCTTCTATTTAAAAGTAATTAAACAGGTAAATTAGCTCTAGTTATGTCTGATAATTTTAGAATTACCCATATGAAATCTTTACAGGAAACAGACATGATACATCATATAAATACTTGCTTTTAAAAACCCAATTAGTAAATTAGGTTTTGAATAAAGAAGATGTATTTTAATAGGTTTTGGTTAAACTTAAACGATCACCATGTTGTTAGTTTGACAAAATTCAAAGTTTTACTTTATATCTAATGAGGAGTTTGGCTAATAATTCAATATATAAAAATTGAATGGTGATAAATATTGTTTACTTTGAATCATTGTTAATGGTGGATACATAAATCAATCGAAATCCTTTATAACAAAACAGTGTAGTTTGTTAACCTATGTTGGATAAAATTATTATAATTTTAATTATCAATATTTTTTTCTTACTTACCCATGGTTTCCATGGGTTGTAACCTAGTATATATATATATATATATATATATATATATATATATATATATATATATATATATCTTATAAAGCTAGCATTTTTCCTTGAAACTCATGCATTTGAAACTCCCATGCGTTTTTCCTTTCACCACATTCATTTGAAACTCCCATGACTTTTCAATTTCTTCTTAATAATAATTATAAGTTGGTTAATAAAGTTAAATAAATATTAAACCTAAAGTGTAATCATATATAAGCTAAATTCCAATATTAAAATAATATATTTACTTCTACTTATAGAGTTATGTTTTTAACTTTTAACATATTATACTTAATTTATTAGTTTTAATATATTGTTGGATGTAAACGATTGTCATTTTAAAGATACAGTTTCGGTACAATTTGTATAAAATAGTTAAATTATTAATTTAAATATAACATTACAGAGTCAACTTAAATATAAATTTTAGTTTACCTTAAACAACCAAAAAAATATTTTGTAAATAGTTAAAAGTGATAAATTGTAGTGTCTTTCTAATAATGATAATAAGTTTGTTAATAAAGTTAAATAAATATCAAACCTAAAGTATAATCATAAATAAACTAAATTTCAATTTTAAAATAATATCTTACTTCTACTTATAAAGTTGCGTCTTTAACTTTTAAAATGTTATACTTAATTTATTAGATTTGAAACGTTGTTGTATGTAAACAATTATCAGTTTAAAGCAACAACTTTTGAACAATTTAAAAAATACTTAAATTGTTAATTTAAATATAACATTGCAGTGTTAACTTAAATATAAATTTCAGTTCCACTTAATAAAACCAAAAAATATTTATTAAATAGTTAAAAGTGATATATTGTAGTGATAAATGCAAAAACTAAATTGTAATATCAATTTAACTAAAATATTTTCTAAAGATATTTTTATAATCGCTAAAAGTTTTCAAATAAGTAGTTTAAAATAACTTACAATAACAACAGATAAAAATAACTCTATATAAATGATTATATTGTTATCTTTAAAATCAAAAAACAATATTTGATGTTTTAAATAATTATAATGAAAAAAATTAAAACGTTAAGCAAATAAATTTTAAAAACTTTATTAACAATAACAATAACTATAAATAACATTAAACCATATATTATATTTAATTTTATTCATATGTAAGTCGTGGGTAGAAATCATTCAAATGATTGAGATAATGCAGTTATAATAGATGTATATATTATCATATAATTCGAAATAATCAATATATTATATCAATTTAGTATACGAATTATTATATCAAATTTAACAACAACATTATTATTATATTTAAAAAAACATATATTTGTAAAGACTTCAACTATATAGGTGTTTATGCGCAACGCGTGGGCATTCGCCTAGTATATTATAAAGGAAACATTTTTCCTTTCACCACATTTATTTGAAACTCTCATGCATTTTTTCTTTCACCACATTCATTTGAAACTCCTATGACTTTTCAACTTCTTTATAATAATAATTATAAATTGGCTAATAAGGTTAAATAAATATCAAACCTAAAGTGTAATCATATATAAACTAAATTTCAATATTAAAATAACATATATACTTCTACTTATTAAGTGATGTTTTTAAATTTTAATATATTATACTTAATTTATTAGTTTTAATATATTTTTGGATGTAAACCATTATTATTTTAAAGATACAATTTTGTAACAATTTGTATAAATACATAAATTATGAATTTGAATATAACATTACAGGATCAACTTAAATATAAATTTTAGTTTAACTTAAACAACCGAAAGAATATTTTGTAAATAGTTAAAAGTGATTAATTGTAGTGTTTTTCTAATAATGATTATAAGTTGGTTAATATGGTTAAATAAATATCAAACCTAAAGTGTAATCATAAATATACTAAATTTCAATTTTAAAATAATATTTTTACTTCTACTTATAAAGTTATGTTTTTAACTTTTAACATATTATACTTAATTTATTAAATTTAATATGTTGTATGTAAACCATTTTCAGTTTAAAGCTACGACTTTTGAACAGTTTGGACATAATACTTAAATTGTTATTTTAAATATAACATTACAATGTCAACTTAAATATAAATTTCAGTTCCACTTAAAAAACCAAAGAATATTTTATAAATAGTTAAAAGTGATAAAATGTAGTGATAAATGCAAAAACTAAATTGTAATCTTAATTTAACTAAAATAATTCGTAAATATATTTTTATAATCGTTATTTCAAATAAGTAGCTTAAAATAACTTATAATAACAGTACTTAAAAATAACTCTATATAAATGATTATATTGTTACCTTTAAAATCAAAAAACAATGTTTGTTGTTTTAAATAATTATAATGATAGAAATTAAAACATCAAGTAAAAAAATTTAGAAACTTAATTAACAATAACAACAACTATAGATAACATTAAACCATATATTATATTTGAATTTATTCATGTGTAACTCACGAGTACAAGTCATTCAAATGATTGAGATTATGCAATTATAATAAATGTATATATTATCATATAATTCAAAATAATCAATAAAATATATCAATTTAGTATACGGATTATTATATCAAATTTAACAACAACGCTATTGTTATATTAAAAAAACGTATATTTGTAAAGACTTCAACTATGTAGGTGTTTCTGCGCAACGCGCTAGCATTCGTCTAATATATATATATATATATATATATATATATATATATATATATATATATATATATATATATATATATATATATATATATATATATATATATATATATATAAGATGAGATTCAATAGATAATTATTATTAACAACGAATCAATGAACCAATCGTGAGCGTCGAAAATCACAATGATCAACTGCCAAAGGAATGCATGTACACTTGTACATTAGACGCACATACACTAGATTAAACAAAAAAACTCACATCTTTACAAAAAAAACCCAATTATTTTATCCGTTTAAATTTTTTTAGGCCATGTTTTTTATCGAAAAAAGCCGAATATACTGTTGTTTACGATTTTTCGTCATCTTTCCATAGAGATTCATGTTAATATATAAAAAACAAACTTTTTTTTCCTCAAAAAAAACCCCACTTCGTTTTGTTGTTTTTTTTTTCAATGTGGATAGTGCAAAAGGAGAAAGAGTTGATTAGGTCTAGGGATGAAACAATTTATTTGCAAAGAGATAATTTAAAGCTTTTGAAACAACAGAATGTTTTTTGTTTAATTGCTAAAAGATTATATTCCAACATTACTCAATTGCATCTTAATTGTGATATAGGAAAGAACATACATTGTAAGATTTTACCCTTCCTTGAGTTCAAGGAGGATGAAATCGATGCCGATGCATACAACTATGAAAACGTTATTTCTTCTGGAGATATCTCTCCCTCATACAAAATTGGTCTAGACAAACTAGAGTCCTTTATAAAGTCAAAAGACCGTAAGGACATGCTCAAAAATTTGTTGGATGAAAATGACAAGCTAAAAATCAAAACTGAAACTGTACAGAAATTTGACTCTTTGAATGCCAAGTTGAGTTCAGAAAATAAAATTGATATTGAAAACACTTCTGAATTCAATGAGGATGATGACATGAGTGTGATATCTGTAGAAGATGAGGTGGACTGTTCTGAATTTGTCAAGAGCGAACCTGAAACCAATAAAAATCTTATTTTTGAAAACTCTGTTGAGTTCGCTCGCTCATCAAAAGACAAGACTAAAGTTCTCAAGGCAAATGCCATTCTATATCAAAAGGACCAGACAACTCCAAATAAAGTTTACACTGTTCAAGGAGTTACACAGCAACAGACAACCGAACTAACGACATTAGTAGAAGAAGATAATGTTGATGGCTGCGATGAGTTTTTCTGGTCAGCACCGATAGATAACGCCGATGAAACAAATGGTCTATCTCAGAAAACATCATGGAGAGTGAAAGATAGATATATGGCAGAACCACTTAATGATCGTACACGATTTGATGTGCCAAGCACAAGTGGTACTAAAATTGACTCAGGCGAACCAGTCAGGGTGTCAAGCGAAACCTCTTCGCTAAAGAGCGAAAATCATGCTCAAGTACCGAAGCGAAAGGCAATCATCCATAAAACACCAAAAAAGTGTTAGAAAGAAAGCATCAACAAAATTTGAGATTCAAAAAGAATCTTACTGAAAGGAAGCATTTTTGGCGATCTCAAAACCCCAATTACACTCGCCATGAAAAGGCTTATGAGTCAAAAGAAGAAGCAAAAGCAACCTCAGCTTCTCACCATCATCAGAAACAATGCAACCAAAAGAAGAGTTTCGGTCCTCAAAAACAAGACAACCGAAAGAGGATTTTCGGTCCTCAAAATCAAGATAACCGGAAACAGAGCTTCGGTCCACAAATGCATAGCAACCAAAAGAGAAGTTTTGGTCATCAGACGGACGATAACCGGAAAAGAAGTTTAGGATCTCAAGTTGTGAGAAACCGAAAGGATAGTTTCAGTCCTAAATCAACCATTGAGAGAAACCGAAGGGAAGGTAGTTTCGGCTCTCAACCAAGTAAGGGCAATGATCAAAATCTTAATACTGCTCCCAATTCTCATCTTTCTCATTCTCACTCTCACTCACAAAATGATCAAAAGGGAAAAGGAAAGCTCTTTCCGGAAGATGAAAAGAAGACGACGTTTAAATCCAAAGTGAAGAACTGAAAGAAAACTAACGTCAATTCGAAACCTGAAACTGAAGCGCTTAAATCTAATAAAATCAAAGTTTTCACCATAAAAGGAAAGATGAAAGAACATTAATAAAAAAACCTTTTTCGTTGATGTTTCTCTTACAATTCCCTTTTCTGTAAAAGGCTCACAAGGACCCAATAAACTTTAGGTTCCTAAATCTTCTTAATTTTTGCAGGTTATACAAGACGAGCAGTTCGATGATGAATGATACATAGACAGTGGCTGCTTGCGTCACATGATAGGAAGAAAGGAAGAGCTGAGGGAATTTCGGTCCTTTCAAGATGATGGAAGTGTCAAGTATGGTAATAATTCTTTCGGCACAATCAAAGGTTATGGTATGATCACCAATGGTGATTTCTCGATACGAAAAGTGGCGTACGTTGAAGGTCTACGACACGAACTCATCAGTGTTTCTCAATTGGTGGTTGGTACCAGGTTAAAGGTTTCATTCGATGACGATGGCTCAGAGATTATTGAAAAAAAGACAAACAGTATTCTACTGAAATCGAAGCGAAAAGGAGAGATGTACCCTTTGAATCTCAATCCCATATGAGGAAAACCAACAGTTTGCTTGCTAACAAAGGCTCATTCAGACGAAAGCTGACTTTGGCATCGGAGACTCTCCCATCTCAACTTCAAAGACATCAACAAGTTAGTGCTTGGAGATCATGTTCGAGGTCTTCCAGTTCTGAAGTTTGATAAAGAACACTTGTGTGCTGCTTGTGAAATGGGAAAACAAAGTCGACAAAGTCACCCTTCTTGAGTCAACACAAATATTATTGAACCACTAGAATTACTTCACATTGATCTATGTGGTCCATCTTCAATCGAGAGCATTGGTGGTAACAGGTATATACTCGTTATAGTGGATGATTTCTCTCGATTTACCTAGGTGTTCTTTTTTAGGCAGAAATCAGAGGCTAATCCGAAGCTTAGACTCTTTATCAAGCAGGTAGAAGTTCAACTGCGAAAGGTAGTTCAAAACATCAAAAGAGACAACGGGTTGAAGTTCAAAAACAAAGAATTTGAAGATTTTCTTGCAGAAAAGGGGACAACTCACAACTTCTCAACTTTGTATACTCTACAGCAAAATGGAATTGTCGAAAGGCGAAACCGATCTCTATGTGAAGTAGCACGAACCATGCTTAGCTTCGCTTCTCTACCTTTGTATTTCTGGGTAGGTGCCATTGCTACTGCTTGCTACACACCGAACAGATCCTATCTCAACAAACGCTTTTCCATAACTCCATATGAGATCTTGAACAACCGAAAGCCTAATGTAAAGTTTTTCCATGTGTTTGGTTCCAGATTCTTCATCTTTAATTCAAAAGAGCACCAAAACAAGTTTGACATCAAAGCAGATGAAGGAATCTTTCTGGGTTACTCGTTAAAATCCAAAGCATATCGAGTCTTAAACAAGCGTTCGAAGAAAATCAAAGAGACTTACTATGTCACCTTCGATGATAACTACGTTAAGAAACTGAAGACAACCGAAGGTTCTGTGGAGGAGATTTTTCCTAAATCTGGTCAGGCTACGATACCAATCTCAAACTTCTTTGAGCAGTACATGCAGCTGTTCGATGAACCAGAAAAGGCTATTCACTCTGAATCAAAAGTTGCAGATAACAAGGTCAACAACCTGAAGAAGATAATCGATGATGTTGCTAAGAAAATGACATAAGAACAACCACCAACAACCGAACAGCCTAAGTCAAGTGATAGTTCTTATGTTCAGGGGGAGAGTTCGTCTTCTCCAAATAACCAAGATTCATTATTCCAGGGGGAGAGTCCATCATCATCAACAACAACTAAAAGTCAGGTACAGGGGGAAAATTCTGAGCCTGGAGCTGAGGAAGTATCATCGTTCGAGGGGGAGAATGCAAATTCAAACGATGATGATATTCAATCAGAACTCGAAGAAGAAGTGGATGTTGAATTGGATCCATCTTATGATCCTAACTACCCACCACTTTCCAAATGGACCAAAGATCATCCTCAAACACAAATTATTGGTGCACCATCAGAAAAAGTTCTCACACGATCACAACTGAAAGTGAAACAAACTGCACTATTCTCAAAAGTAGAATTTTGCATGTTTAATTCGTTCGTCTCCAAGGTTGAACCGAAGACGATAAACACTACACTCGATCATTCTGATTGGGTATATGCGATGCAGGACGAACTCAATGAGTTCGAGCGAAACAAAGTGTGGAGACTGATTCCAACACCAAAGGATGCTTTTGTGGTTGGACTAAAATGAGTTTTCAGGAACAAGATGGACAAGGAAGGAAATGTAATTCGCAACAAGGCAAGATTGGTTGTGAAAGGTTATTGTCAAGAAGAAGGCATTGATTACGAAGAGACCTTCGCTCCCATGGCACGACTAGAATCAATTCGTATTTTTCTCGCCTATGCTGCACACAAGAATTTTGAAGTATTCCAAATGGATATGAAGTGTGCCTTCTTAAATGGAGAACTAGAAGAGACGGTGTATGTAGAGCAACCACAGGGTTTTGTAAACGAGAAGTATCCAGATCACTGCTACATTCTGGACAAGGCTGTCTATGGTCTCAAGCAGGCACCAATGACATGATATGAAACTCTAACTATATTTCTTAAAATGTCTAACTTTAAACAAGGTTCGGTTGACCCAACCTTCTTTCGTAAGAAAGAGGGTGACCACCTTATGATAGTTCAAATTTACGTCGATGACATTATCTTCGAATCCACAAATCCTAGCTTAACAATTGACTTTAGGAAGTTGATGGAGACTAAATTTGAAATGAGCTCAATGAGTTCGATTAACTTTTTCCTTGGCTTGAATATTAGACAGGGACCCGAAGACATTTTCATTAATCAAGAGGCTTACAAAAAGGCCTTGCTTTCCAAGTTTGGAATGTTGGGAGATTCAAAAGTAAAGGTTCCTATGGCGTTTGGCACAAAGTTAACACCTTCTCTGAACAAATCGGATGCTGACATGACCCTCTATCGTCAAATGATAGAGTCCCCGATGTACCTAACATCAAGTTGACCAGACATAATGTTTTTTGTTTGCTATTGTGCTAGGTTTCAAGCTAATCCTCACGAACCTCATATGCTAGTTGTGAAGAATATCTTACGTTACCTGAAGCGAACCTCTTCACTCGGTCTATGGTACCTAGCCAAGTCAGGTTTCTTTGTCCAAGCATTCTCAGATGCTGATCTTGGAGGATGTGGACTGGACCGAAAGAGTACCACTGGAGGATGCCAATTTCTGGGTGGCAAACTGGTTAGCTAGTAGTCAAAGAAGCAAACATGTGTCTCACTCTCAACTGCCGAAGCTGAATACATAGTTGCAGCATCGTGCACATCTCAGGTCATTTGGATACAAAGTCAAGTTCAAGACTATGGCCTAAAAATGAAGAAAATCCTACTATATTGTGACTCAGAGAGCGCAATTGGGATTTTTCATAACCCAGTGCAACACTCAAATATGAAACATATAGCACTGAGGTATCATTTCATCAAAGATCATGTGGAAGACGGTAATGTAGAAATTCATTTTGTAAAAACCACTGATCAATTGGCTGGCATCTTTACTAAAGCCTTGCCTGAAACCAGTTTTAATAAAATCCTACAAGGCTTAGGAATGATGGAAGCTGAATCTGTACCAAAGTCACTTTCGCCTCAATAAAATTTGGAAGCGAAATAGAGCGAACGCTCGGTCCATTTCGGGTTCGGTTCTTTTGGGAAGCGAAATGAACCGAACGCTCGGTCTATTTCTGGTTCGGTCTAACTGGGCTCGGTTCGTTTCTCATTTTCAAGTGATGGTTTCAGTTGTATAGTATGTACACACATTTTTCTTATAATTTATTTTATGTTTTTCCCTATATATATATATATATATATATATATATATATATATATATATATATATATATATATATATATATATATATATATATATATATATATATATATTTTCTGTTTTTATCTCTTTTTCAGAAAATCCTATAAAATCCAAAAATATTTTTCATTTTTGTTTTTTATTTCTTTTCAGAAAATGCAAACCATAATTCAAAAATGTTTTTCTTTATTATTCAGTCTTTATCTAATCAATAAGGAACTTTCTTAATGGTGGAGCTGGACAGATATAATTCTTTATCTTTAAAATTAGCTAAGTGTCCCTAGAAGCATGTTGTTGTATGTTGACCCAAGCCTCTAAAGATTTTGAGTGAAGCCTTAATGACTTGATAAATACCAATCATGTCTTCCCAATTAGGCTGACAAATTCACTCTCATTATGAGCTACCTAACTCTACTCTAACATCAGTTAAGAGTTTTTCTGCTTGGTCCTGTTTTATAGCAGAGGTACATTCATTCTTTAAACACCCTTAATCTTATTCTCCATGAATCATTCATTCCATAATTTTAACCCTTGAGACTCTCATCACGACCACTGAGGTTTATCGTTACACAACTTCTGTGTTTATGATTTAACTTTCGTGTCACTACGTGCTAAGTGAAACCCAAAATTCAATACCTATAATGCATTGACGGTGAACAAATAAATGTTCTAGCTTTCATCTTGAATTAACGAAACCACTTTTGTGGATGTACCTTGAAATCTCGTATACTTGTGAGAGATCCTTATGAAAATGTATATCACCAACACTTTTCTTCCCAAAGGGTCCAGATTTAATTTTTTCGTTGAGATTTCTAATTGTTTCATGTCAACAAGTCACTGAATAAGATATACCTACTTGTTTAATAGGCCACATCGGTCTCACAAGTACTTTGTTCCATTTCGGTCTTATGTCAAGTACCGAAATCTAAATTGAAGTGAAAGCCACCCTTAATAGCCTTATTTATAAAAGATGTCTTTCAATACTTCTCAGCAAGTACTTGATCGTAATTCAACGGGAATCCATACAAGCACTTTGAAGTCTATTTAGATTTTGAAGGAAGCGATTCGTGCCCGGGATCAACTGCTTTATGTCCTTTATGACATCACAAAATCCCACTAATAATTTGTTTTTATTTCTATATCTTTGACACTATCTTGCACGAAAATCTTGGATTTTCTAAAAATCTAGTCAAATTATTCACAAGCTATTCATAAATATATAGCTTTGGTTCCTAACGATGATATGCGGTGATTTTCAAAGCAAGGGATGAAATCAGTTATATGCTTTCGGTTATTTATGGAGATAACGATTTTATTAAAAGATTAAAGAGACGAGTCACCGGAAGCTTAATCGATTGGGATTTGAAAAAAAGGGATAAGATTGAAAAGGCACGAGAATTTGAACAGTTACCTAAGCATGCATCATTAGTTGCTTTATCGGGGTTGCCAGTTGTCCAATCACACCTTTTTAGGCATCGTTTCCCAAATTAAAGGAATCATTACCCCTGATTTGTCTCTCTCCACGAAATCGTATATAAGGGTTTTTGGTACGGTGATCTTGTTCTTTACCGAACGTATACTCTCTCAAGCAAAAAGGCAATTTCTGGCGATTCAATTATCACTGTTCATCTTCCTCTTCCTCAAGCTTCAACAATGGCAGAGTCTTCGTCTGTTCAAGAAACTTCTACATGCTCCACTCTTCTCACAATCAAGGCAAACCAGAACTTGCTGATCGACCTTACTCTGTTCCTCTACGATACCTACATGTATCACGTGGTTGAATGTCTCAAAAATTCGCCACTCTTCAAAGCTTTATCGACGGTGGAAGTTGTTTCAATGTCTTGTCTCTCTCAAGTCTATTCCACTGCTACTTACGACAAGGGTGCAGAAAAGATTTATTTTGATGTCCTCAACCAGAAGGCCTCCATCTCCAAGAACAGATTTTTTTCATTGCTAGGGCTCACATATGATGCCTCGATGGTGAATCCTAATTCAATCTCTAATGGTAAGCTTTTCACGATGTTTTACAACATGGGGTACATTGAAACCTAACCACTGTCACAAGGTTCAAGAAATCATGCCTTCCCCCTCAATGGAATGGGTTGTTCACCCTACTCTTCAAAGGGCTTTCAGAAAGGAGCGCAGGATCCGATGGTGCCAAAAAATCTTTCATGACTTTGCTTTATGGGTTGTACCACGAAATCAACCTTGATTATGGTTCAGTTCTATGGCTTTAGCTCTTCCAAAGTTCGTCATCAGCTTCACGCCATAAAAAAATTTCATGTGCTAGGTTTTGGACCATTATTACTCAATCAATAATGGAGTGTTTTCACGTTCCAATTATGGCAGATTCTCTACTGTCCTCTATTGCTACATTCCATACCACAAACATCATTGTCACTCATCCTTCAAAATTTATCTTCGTTGGCTCAATCCCAGAGTCAATGTATGTGTGTGTGTGTGTCTCCTGCAAGCAAGCTTATTCAGGAGTACAAGAAGCTTCCGTCTTCTGGTCCCAGGGAACTAACCCCTGAAATGTTGAAGTCAATTGATGAAGTAGACAAACCTGCAAAAAAGGGGCAAGAAACAAGAGGGCATAAAGGGAGAGAAAAGAGGCAGAGTTTCAAAGGTTAACTCTCCAAAGAAGCGAAAATCACAAAAGGCAGCTCCTTCCCAACCTAAGCAGAACAAGCTCAAGAAACCTGCTCGAAGGCTTATTCTTCAATCCTCAAGTGACTTCGACTCTGAATACTTACCATATGGTCATCAACCTCTCAATGCAAGCGTTTCTGAGAGCGAAAGCTCCGAAGATGAAGGTTTGGTTCGAGGTTGTACACCTTCTCGTTCTCCTACGCCTGAGGTATTCATTCGTTCCCAAGCACCTTCTCCTCCACCTATTTCTATTCCTACTTCCCTTCCTCCCATTTCCCTTATCGTTACATCTCAACCCTCATCCACCATTCCTATTCCTACTCCCATCTTTTTAAAAGCTACAACCACTAACACCACTGGAGTGTCGGCCAACATATCTGATACAAGGGTTCGCACTTCAGCACCCGAAACCCCTCCTACTACCAAACCTCTATCACTTACCCAATCCACTAAAACCAATACTGTCCTTGGTTGGGAGAATGTTGATTTTGATACGTTTTACTATAGTCCTTAAAGGGTGCAAAGTGATGATGATGAAGATGCCCCTATCACCAAACGCCATCTCAAGGAGTTAAATGAGAAGCTAGATAAGCTTATGGCTTCCTCATCTACTCAAGGTTCTCTTTCTGAGTCTGCTGTTAAAGGCATGATGGCCACATTGGTTAAGGATCATGATGCTTCAATCTCCAAAGCCACGTCAGCCATTGATGCTTCAACAAAATTTTGCATCGAGGCTACCGAAAAAATCGATAAACTAATTTCTAACGCAAATATTTTTCTTGAATCTTTACAGGGTGCTGCAGCTCAAAATGCCAACACGGTTAATGCCTCTGTTCAGACTCTTACAAAATCGCTTCAAAAGGAAAAGGAGCTTTTTGAGGTGCTTCGCTAGAACCTCTCTTATGATCAAGCCAAACATCAAGCTTCGGTCAATGAACACTTAAATCAACTTCAGGCAGATCTAGCGTTGGAAAGCAGAGTAATGGATGAACTTGCTCTGAAGACTACTCAACTCAAGACCCAGACTTTGAAGCTCAATCAAGCGGACAAGGACCTTGATGCTCTGCGTTCAGAGCGGTCCATCGTAAAGAGCTATGTTGGGGATGTTCACTCCATTCTTCTCTGTCTTCTTGAAGCCCATGATCTGGTTCTTACCATTACAGTCAAACGCCATGTAGCTGAGAAGCTACGACCTGCTCTTGACATCTTAAGCATGATAGAAGGTGTTCCGGAGTCCGTTGTCACTCCGCAACAAGGGGGAGGACAGACAAAGATCTCATCCCAACCTCTGAAACTTCAAAACCCGAAACCTGAACAACCGAAAGTGGTTGCCGAACCGAAAGGGAAAGATGCTTTGGGTTCAGGAATGCAGAATAAGGGTAAAGGAATTACTGATGATGATGAGGATGATGTTGAGGATATTGAAGATACGGTACCTATAATAAATATTCTAAAACCCAAGCCTACTGCTCAGGAGATTAAGCAAAAGGTTACTAAAGCAATCAACAAGGAGAATGAGGTGAGAGAGGTGAATCTGCTCAATTAGAGAAAGTTGAAGTTTCCTCTATGGACGTTGGAAAGGCTTTGAAAGGAAGTTATTGAAGCTCCAAGTTCACACTGGCTAGAGCCTGTTCTCTCTTTCAATGTTGAGAATTCTAAAGATTCTCAATTTGACATGCCAATCACTCGTAAGGCTTTCATCTTTCACTGTTTTGAGCCTACAGTTGCAATTCCCTCTCCAGATCCGAAGGTTGATCAAGACTTGCTGGAATATTATCATGAATTCTCTCAACCGCAGTACCTAGCCTGGAGTAACAAAAATATCACAACTGTCAAGGTGCTAAAGCCTACTGCAACTGGCAAGTTCATCAATGTCAAGTTCAAAGTGACTCGAGGATCTAATGGTTCGGTCCATACAGTCTCACTTGCAGATTTGCCAAATCTGAATCCACACGATTGGATTCTCCTTATCAACATTCTACTCTCCAATGAAAATGATTATGAGCCAATCATTGATCACATCAAGCGTATGCTAGTGTGCTACATTCATGAAGTGGCAAAGATGGATCAGGGGGTTGCTGTTGCTATTCGCAAGAGACCCACAATCAAGCCAATTAGGAAGGCAGGTGACACTAAGCTGATGGTGAAGGGAAAAATTGATCCACAGTCTCACACTGTCATGTTTCTTAGGGGAGAAGGTTTGGGCCTGTCCAACCGTGATTTTTGTATTAGGGTTTAGTATTTAAAGTGCATGCATGCATCCTTAGTAATTAACGCTTTCATTATTATTCATGGTAATTGTACTACAAACCCTAGCTCGCCTCTACAGTGGAAGTTCTTTTTCGAGCTCTGCTGAGGCGTGACTACATTTGAATCATTAAGCATTACTTTGATTCTATCTCATGTTTATTGTGTTTCTTTGTTTGCTTTAATAATTAACCTGTTGAAGATCTAATCGATCTAAGAGTTTTTCAGCTCATCAATTGGTATCAGAGCAGGAGACTGTGTAATCCATACACATCTCTTCTGTTGAAGAAGATCTTAGGGTCTTTCCGCTTTAATTGATATTTTTAGAGCTGTCATTCACTATTGGCGTAGCTCTTTAATAACCGATCTTACCCTAACATTGTTTACAAGTCTGATCTTAAGCAGGTTTTTGAACGAACATCATCATGTCCATGGATGATTCCCATTCAAACCCAATTAATATCTCCAATAGTATCAGATCGACGAAAAGGATTCTCATATCGTACACTCAAGATTATGAGGTCTGGACGCATCACTTCGAAGACTACGTGATTGGTTCAGAAGACAATGGATACTTGATCTGGGAAGCAATTATAGTTGGTCCATTCGCTCACTCATGCACTTCAAGAATTGTTAAAACTCAAAAGGAGTATAATCAACTCGTTAATGATGTGAAAGACATACCCCAAGATGAGAAGGAGAAGTTCCAGTGCAATATCAAAGATTTAAGGATGATTAGGTTTGCTTTACAATCGGACACGTTTTGGTTGGTAAGTTCTTGCACAACAGCGAATGATATATGGGACAGGTTAAAGGAACTGTATTCTACGGATGAAGATCTTGAGCAATTGATCCAAACTTTATTGCTCTCAGAATTTGGTGACTTCAAGCAGAAGCCTGAAGAGAAGCTTATTCAAGCTTTTGATCGCTTTGATCATCTCCTTAGTAAGATGATAAAGCATGGGATAGAAAGGAAAGTCATTGAACAAAAGGTCACATTTATGAATAGCCTTAGAACCGAATGGATGGCTATGGTGTCCACTGTGAAGGCACACGAATAATTCAAGGCTTATTCTCTGGCAAAGCTAGTGGGAATATTAAAGTCACATGAGAGTGCGGTGACTAAGGAAACGAACGTGGTTTCTAGCATGGGATCATTAGCTCTAATCTCCAAAGGAAAAAATGTTGCTGAAGAAGAAGAAGATTTAGATCTTTCTAAATATCATCTCACTAGTGAAGATTTTGCTTTAATGGTGTCAAATCCCAAGAAGTTCATCAAAAGAAGGTTCCCAGTCAATAGGAACCGAAACTGGCAGGGAAGCCACAGTGCTGAGAAGGTGAATGAGGAACCGAAGAGTGTTTCTCAGACCGAAGAACCACAGAAGGAAGCTAAACTTGACGGTGACTTAGGTTTTAATTGTCACTACTGTGGAGGCAAAAATCACTTTGCCAAAGATTGTATGCTGAGAAAGAAGTCAAAAAAGAATGACGAAGATGACGAGGAAGCGAATCTCATACGACGATTAGAGGAAATCAAGAAGAAGAAAGTTGGATCTCATAACACTATGAATGCTTTAATTGTGCAGGGAAATTCTATTGACAATGAATTTGGCGGTGTTGAAGTTTGGTCGACTGATTCTGAAGATGAAGAAGTGCGGAAGCCCACTCATGGCAGGGCTTTGCTGGTGAAAGAAGAAAACGTTGCTGGAAAGTGTCTAATGGTGACTTTTGAGGTGTCACAAATGAGAGTTTATACCACTGATGGGGGACGAGACAAAGTGAAAGAGCGAGAAGACAGGTGTTTTGCAGCGAAACCTGTCAGTGTGCAGATTAATGAATGCGATGATTTAATCAAGAAGGTACAATCTATTCTTGTTTCTTTAAATATCCCCATCACAAACTATGAAAAAGAATTAAATGGATTAGAATCTAAAATTTCTAGTATAAGTGGTAGTTTAACTCAAACTCACGTCACAAACTCTAACCTAACTGATCAAATCAGCTGGGTTTCATCGAAGAGTGAGGAGAGGCGTATGTGGATAAAGCAAAAGGAGAAGGAGTTGATTAGGTCTAGGGATGAAACAATTTATTTGTAAAGAGATAATTTAAAGCTTTTGAAACAACGAAATGTTTTTTTGTTTAATTGCTAAAAGATTATATTCCAACATTACTCAATTGCATCCTAATTGTGATTTAGGAAAGAACATGCATTGTATGATTTTACCCTTCCTTGAGTTCAAGGAGGATGAAATCGATGTCGATGCATACAACTGTGAAAACGTTATTTCTTCTGTTGATATCTCTCCCTCATACAAAATTGGTCTAGACAAAATAGAGTCCTTTATAAAGTCCAAAGACCATAAGGACATGCTCAAAAATTTGTTGGATGAAAATGACAAGCTAAAAATCAAAACTGAAACTATACAGAAATTTGACTCTTTGAATGCCAAGTTGAGTTTAGAAAATAAAATTGATATTGAAAACACTTCTGAATTCAATGAGGATGATGATATCAGTGTGATATCTATAGAAGATGAGGTGGACTATTCTGAATTTTTCAAGAGCGAACCTGAAACCAATAAAAATCTTATTTCTGAAAACTCTGTTGAGTTCGCTCGCTCGTCAAAAGACAAGACTAAAGTTCTCAAGGCAAATGCCATTCTATATCAAAAGGACCAGACAACTCCAAATAAAGTTTACACTGTTCAAGGAGTTACACAACAACAGACAGCCGAACTAACGACATTAGTAGAAGAAGATAATACTGATGGCTGCGATGAGTTTTTCTGGTCAGCACCGATAGATAACTCCGGTGAAACAAAAGGTCTATCTCAGAAAACATCATTGAGAGTGAAAGGTAGGTATGTGGCAGAACCACTTAATGATCCTACATGATTTGATGTGCCAAGCACAAGTGGTACTAAAATTGACTCAGGCGAACCAGTCAGGGTGTGAAGCGAACGGCCTGTAAAGATAACAAATTTCGAATTCGTAGTCACTGAGTAGCTCAACCCACCTTCGGTGTCTCATATTGAACTCCTTCTGGTCAAATATGTGTTGTAGGCTCTTGTGGTCTGTAAAGATAGTGATTTACGTACCGTACAGGTAGTTTCTCCAGATCTTCAGAGCAAACACAATTTCTCCTAACTCAAGATCATGTGTGGTGTAGTTGACCTTGTGCGTCTTCAGCTGTCCTAAGGCATAGGCAATGACCTTACCTCGTTGCATCAGAACACAATCGAGCCCTTGATTGGATGCATTGCAATAAACCATGAAGTCTTCTATTCCTTCTAGGAGGGATAGTATCGGTGCGGTGCATAAGGATAATTTTAGTGTTTGAAACGCCTTCTCTTGTTTCTCTTCACAGTCAAAGGCCATGCCCTTCTAGGTCAATGTTGTAAGCGGTTTCGCGATCCTAGAGAAGTTCTGAATGAATCTACGATAGTAACCAGCGAGGCCTAGAAATTGGTGAATTTCTGTAGGCGTCTTCGGTGCTAACCAGTTCTCAATGGCCTTTATTTTGGAAGGGTCCACATGAATCCCCTCTTCACTAACAACGTGACCCAAGAATTCGACTCTTCGAATCCAAAACTCGTATTTAGAGAACTTCACGTAGAGCTTCTCTGATCGTAATGTTTCCAAGATCTGACATAGATGCTTACTATGCTCTTCCTTACTACGATAGTAGATAAGTATGTCATCAATGAATACAATGAAAAACTGATCCAAGTAAGGATGGCATACCCTATTCATTAAATACATGAATATTGCGGGCACATTAGTGAATCCGAATGGCATTACTACAAACTCGTAGTGTCCATAACGATTTTGGAAGGCTGTCTTCGGAACATCTTCCTCTAACACTCGTAATTGGTGATACCCGGATCTCAGATCTATCTTTGAAAAGTAATTCTCCCCTTGAAGTTGGTCGAACAAATCGTCTATGCGAGGCAGAGGGTAACGATTCTTGACGGTAAGTTTGTTTAGTTCTCCGTAGTCGATGCACATACGAAACGACCCGTCCTTCTTCTTCACGAACAAGACCGGAGCTCCCCAGGGTGAGAAGGTTGGTCTAATAAAGCCCTTGCTGAGCAGCTCGTTAAGTTGACTGGATAGTTCCTACATCTCAGCTGGTTCTAGACGATAGGGCGATTTGACTACAGGAGTAGCCCCTGGAACTAAGTCGATTCTGAACTCGACTTGACGTTGTGGAGGTAATCCTGGGAGTTCTTCTGGAAAGATGTCGAGAAAGTCGTGTACTACTGGAATGTTCTTTTATGTCTCTCGTCTCTTGGCTCACATCGACAACATGAGCAAGGAATGCGCGACATTCCTTTCGCAAGTACTTCTAGGATTGAATACTCGAGATGATATGAAGGTTCGTGCCAGGTTTGTCGCCGTAGACAACTAGAGTTTCGCTAGATGCAGATTAAGGCGAACGACCTTTTCATAACACATGATGTCGGTACGATGCAGAATCAACCAATCCATGCCGATAATGATGTCAAAACTTTTAATTGAGACCAGCATGAGGTCGATTGAAAATGAATGGCTATCCAGAGTTAGAGTACATCCTATGTATATACTGCTAGTGCTGTCAGTCTTTCCGTTAGCCATTTCTACAGTGAACGGTTCTTTAAGTGCTCGTGATTATTGCTTAAGTAAGTGAGCAAATTTTTGGTTCACGAAACTCCTCTGCGCTCCACTATCAAACAGAATGCATGCATAAGAGTTATCGATGAGAAATATACAAGTGACCACTGTAGGATCGGCAACTACTTCCTCGTGGCCTATAGCCAAAACTCTTCCCACTCCACCGGCATTCCTTGCCTTTGGGCAGTTCCTTTTGTAGTGACCCACCTCGCCACAATCGTAGCAAACCTGGCCCACACCAACATTGGGGACTTAGTTGATTGTCCTTGCTGGAGTTTTGCAGAAACGGGCAATGTGCCCCTTCCTATTGCAGTTAGAGCACTGCATTTCCCAACAGGGTCCAGTGTGGTGGAAGTTGCACTTGTTGCACTTATGCAAATTTCCAACGTACTACTTTACCAGTGCAGCAATGTTAGGTACTATCGCAGCATGAACCCTACGACTTGCGGCTTTTCGGCAGCTTTCTACGCAGTGTTCTTCTTCTTGTAATCCCAGAATTTCCGCTTGTTATCAGTGGCCTTGGAGGGTTCTAAGATGGCTAGGGTTGTTGTTGACAGGGTACGGACCCCATGGTCAATGAGCCGTTGTGCCAATCGCTTGGCACTATCGAAGGTAGCGGGTTTTGAAGCTAGTACATTCCCCTGGAATGGAGGCACCAACCCCCAGATATACCTCTCCACCTTCTTTGCTTCAGAAGGGACCATTCCCGGACATAGCGCTACTAGATCGCTAAATCTAGCTGTGTAGGAGACTATGTCGGAGCCCTTCATGGTTAGGCTCTAGAGCTCCTGCTCTAGCTTTTGTACTTTGCCCCTCGGGCAATATTCTTCGATCATGAGCTCCTTAAGAGCTTACAGACGATAGTATTTGCCACTATAAGAGATAGTGACTTGACATGGTGTGACAACCCAAAATTCATTCCGTTACATTACCCCGTTTCCGTTGACGGAATATTCCACTGTATAAAAGTTTCGTTAATTTGAGGTCGTAAAATAAATAAATGTTTTAATTATTTATATTTTATGTCGTTAACGTCATGATAAGATAAATAAAAACACGTAATATACATTTCCATTTAATTGGAAAAAGTTAGTTTTTATTATTACGACCACTAAATCGGGTGCGACCAAAAGCCCCGTTTAACGGCAGTATTGGGTAGATTTCCATTGAGCTTCAACTCCAACCCCTATATAAGGGAGAGTAAACTCCATTTCCACCTTTTTACTCTCTCTCTCTCTAAACTCTCTCTCTACAACTTTTTCCCTAGCCAAAAATCATCCGTTTCGAGCCCCAAACGAGTAGGTAAACTATCCTAACTTGTTATATAGCTTATCTAGCCTACAAATTCGAGTTTAAAACATAAAATAGGGGCAAAATGATGTGTTTACGGCCCAAGAACAATCTTGGACTGTAAATACCATTTAATGGGGGTTTTAAGCCCCAAAACCCTTCCAAATTGTCCCTAAGGCTTAGATACAACTTGTAGGCTTATGGATTCGGACTTAGAACACCTTGAACTATAATCTTAGGGAGTAAACTTGAGTTTACTGCCCAAGAACTTGCTTGGGCCGTAAACTCCTCTTCATGGGGAGTAAACTCAAGATTGTGTGCTAGAAATGCCCCAAACACCCCCCTATGGCCTTGAAAAAATACCTTGAAGCAATTCCATCATTGTAAGGGCCTTAAACTTTAATAAAACTAAGGGAGTAGGAGTTCACGGCTGTGAACTCCCATGGAGGTGGTTCATGGGCCGTAAACTCCCATTAGGTGTCCAAAAGGTGCCCAAACTCCTTCATTTGACTTGGAAAAATACATAGGATTTATTCTCTACCACTTAAGCCCTTAAAACACCCAAGGAATGTGTCAATAGGAGCTTACGGACGTAAACTCCCATGGTTGGGGCCGTAAACTCCCATTTGGTCCATTTAAGTGCCTTAAATCCATTCATACCTTTTATATTTGGACCTAGCAAAATTCCACAATTGAGATAAGGCCTTTAAGCATCCTAGAACACCCTCACCACGAGTTTACGACCGTAAACTCATGGGGAGTTGTCCCAGGGCCGTGAACTCTATGTATAGAGTTTACTCTTGAAGAGTAAACTCCATTCCTAAGCCATTCAAGCCCTTAAAAGTTACCCGGGACACCCCTAACGCTTAATTAAAAGTGTTTTCGCACTTAGGAAGCGTATACTTGTTTAATTAGTATTAAATGTACTAATTATATGTAAACATATGTTATCATATGTTAAATAGGTCACTAAGTGTGTCCAAGTCTTTACTTGACACACCGAGCACCCAACCGGCACCTTCGTCGGATCCACTTACATCAGGTGAGTTCATACCCCTGAATGAACCTTTTAAATGTTTTTACATGTTTTATAAGGGGGCAATACAAGTTAAGCATGCCAGTTATCATATCAATCACATGTGATTGATAACCCGCATGCACAAGGATTTACCACACTGTAAACTGTTTTACCGAGTATTGGACTATAAATGGTTTTCTAAAATGTTTTCACATGTTCAAACCTCTTACTTATATTGTTTTATCAAAGTTCATTTTAAACTGGTTTATGAAAGGTTTCCAAAGAATTTCTAAAGGTTTTCAAACTTATTTTACCAAAGAATACCAAGATGCGATTTTCTTAAGTATAAAGGTTTTTCCCAGGTTTTTCATCAAGGTTTTCTTCCATGTTTTATACCCTCACATGTTTGATACCGCTGCTTCACTTCTACTTAGTTTAAACTCCTAATTGATACGCTTTTACCTAGTGATGCGCTTCTTCTTCACTTACACTTGATTTCGTTTCCATTTCACTTATACCTATTAACGATTCCACTTCGGGGTACACTTATACTTGATGAAACTTTTGCTTCACGATTTGCTTATACATCACGAGTCGGTTATTCCACACTGTTCGTTCACACTTCACGATTTGGTTATTCCACACAATTCGGTTATACATCACGATTCGGTTATACATCACGATTTGGTTATACTTCACGATACGTTTCCACTTGTTACACACTCAAACGTAGTTGGATGTATGCCTATGCTTGTGTAGATGCATATAAATAATGGTTGAAGGACTTAGGAAGGCTTGTTCGCCCTATTTCCTTTTCTTCGTTGAGATGTGGTCTGGTGGGGTCGGATGTCCGTCCGAAGGTCATTTGATCATTAGTTATATATTATGTACACAAGCATAGACATATAGGTTTACATTAGTCAGCTCTGTTAAGAGTCTCTACCACTAGTTCAGCACTTATATTGGAAACCCACTACCTACTTTTGGGGATGCATCTTCGGGAAACGGCCTTCTCCGTCGTCTAGTTGGTAACCAGAGTCTCCTGTAAGGAGAGCGGACATTGTGTGTATAGATCTATACGGGATTGACACCCCCGCACCGTAACTGCTAGCTACAGTCCACGACCTACCAAGCCAAGGGGTGACAAATGTCACATTTTATAGACGCTTGCAGGGCGTCAGGTAGTCTAGTGTCAGTTAGTATGGTTATGAGTATCCCAGGTTACCTTGTAATTCATGGCCTTAAGGTAACGGTATTTTGCACTGTGTTTCACACTGTATTTTACACTGTATGCTGGAAACCCACTATCAGAGTCACACTGTTTTTAGACCTTGCTAGCCGTATCTTTCATTTGATACCGTCTGGGGTATGTATCCTCTGTTTTAGACCTTACTAGCTGTATCTTTCATTTGATACTGTCTGGGGTCTGTATTCTTGTTTTAGACCTTACTAGCTGTATCTTTCATTTGATACTATCTGGGGTCTAGATCCTCTGTTTTAGACGTTACTAGTCGTACCTTTCATTTGCTACCGTTTGGGGTCTGTGTCTCTTTTGTTAGACTGAGCCAGGCGTGTCGTTCGTCCGATACTCTCCTAGAGTCTATGATTCCTCTTGCCTTAGTCAGCAGTCTTCACTGCTGAGGCATATGTTATTTTCCCTGATTTCTCCTGCTTTCTTTAATTATCAAATTCTGTATTTTGATAGTGATAGCGATTAAGGGAAAACTACTTTTTACCACATAACTCCGTCCAGTCTTGGTAGAAGACTGCTTTTATTAAGGAAAATATAGGATTTTCTAGAAAAGACACTAATGTAATGGACACTCTAAAACTACCACTTTTATCAAAGTTATTTGGATAAAATGACACTAGGTACTTATGAACTCACCAACATTTGTAAAAATGTTGATACTCGCTTTTCAAATAACTTGTACTCTCAGGTCAGCTTTAGACAGGTACATTCCAGGAGCTTCTATTGAAGACGGTTTTGTGCCAAGCTGCTCTTATATTATTACCTATATTACTGTGTTGTAGTGTTATGTAAACCATGTAAAACTATTACTATTAATGCAATGTTTTTTTGTACTTTGATTACTATAATGCATGTGTTGAGATACTTGACATGACGTCATCCACCCCAGAACGTTTCCACCGTTCCGATTTGGGGTGTGACAGATTGGTATCAGAGCATTGTTTATAGTGAGCTAAGTATATCAAATCATAAAAGATATACAGCCTATAAATACAAAGGGATAAAACACTCTGACCAAGAATTATACTTTAAAATATAACCATATTTTACCAAAGTATAAGAACATCCAGAATCTAAACACTCGAACACAAGTATCACAAGAAGAACGATAATAAAAGTCTTAGGATGTTGAGCATTGCCGTCAAACCTGGGCAGTTATGTAAGCGTAAGCTGGAATAAATGTAACCTGATCAACTACATTTATTCGAGATGCGATGAACATGTGCTTGGGAGTGATAGTGGTGAGCAACAGGTCTGAAACTTAACAACTAGGAATGCTAGAGCCAAACATAAAGTCAAAATACTATAGGAGTATTTTGGAACACTAAAAGATTCACACTAATCCCAGAATCATATTCAGAAGATAAGAACACAAACAAGAAATTAAAATACCATAGGGGTATTTTAGGATCCATAACCAACCTTGTGTGAAGAACTAAAAAGATCCTTATTGATATACCTACAACTACAAAGGGTATACTCCCAAGGTTATATATAATAAGGATCCCACAGGCTAAGAATGTGTGGTTTCGCTCTACTTCCTTTTCCTCGTTGGGATGTGGATATAGAGTAGTATCACATATTCGAAGGCCTATCGGATCTAAGCTATATATGATTTGTATACCCTGTATAATCGTAGCAGGACTCGATATGGATCATCCAGTGAAATGTTAATAATCTTTTAGGATTCTTTAGACATTTCCATTCTCGCACGAACCCTGTAGACAACCCTATCCACTTCAGTGCTTGACAGAAGAGTTGATGCAGACCCAGAAGATGTTCATTGAGAAGATTTCCTGTTCGGAAATAAATGAACTGGGTTGAGACTATTGAATTCACCAAGTACCTATATCTTTTTAGGGACATCGGTGAGAAATTCGCCTAAACTTCCGAAATTTCCAGTCATCCATCATGAAGTGATGACACCCAGTGTCGGATTCGGGAGTAAGGTGGAGTAGAAATTCAATGTGTCTCTATGAGAAAAGAACCCTAGGTAACTACCCGAAGGAAACCAACGCCGATTCTAATCAAAGATACGAGGCAGACATAGGGAGCCAGTACATGGAACCCAAGAAGTGTCTTACCCTCGTGTTCGTCACGCTAATACACCCTTAAAATAATACAATTTAGTGAGTTAGTGGTTACACTACTCACGCTATGTGTTAGGTAAATTGTCGTTTCCCGTTGCCAGTCACACGATTAGAGCGGATCCCCACACCTCGATTGAGAATGTTTAGCCATAAGTCTTCATGAACTTTTCTTTCCGCGGTTTTCGTTCAGAACTGTTCTCAAATCTTTCCAAGCCGGAGAGTGAAACATTTTCCCAGTATAAAGGTAACTTAGTAGGAACGACTCCCATCTTATGGCTCTTTCCGATACCCATACTCCTACCTTGATTTCCAGGACTACATCATAGGGATGTAGGTCGACACTCAGACAACCAGTACCCAAGGCACATGAAAAATTTATGCCTAATACAGTCAGGACAGATATGTCCAGGGTTAGCCATCGTCTCTCATTATCATGTATTCCTTTCTGTGTAGGAAAAACCATGCCTCCGAAGAAGCATAACCAGTCCACAAGCAAGAAACCTACTCTCTTATTCGATGAAGCTATGTTCCAAGCTGCAGTCTCGGCAGCCGTAGCAGCTGTCATGGCTCACCTGAATGCTAACAACGCCAATGTTAGCAAGGGCCCTATCGGGAATCCCGATCCTAGCAATGGACAGCAGCAACGAACCCCTGCATACCCAGCCACCCAAGAACCTCAACCGAATCCACTGAAGAGAAAACTCAAGATCGAGGAGGGAGGTACCTCGGCCCAAGGACCTTCCGAAGGACAACGAGCTGAGACAGTCGATACCCCTGTCAATCCTTCCCTCCTGACTTCAAGAAGACCATACCTAGGAAACCTTCCCCACTGCGGCAAGTGTAGCTACCATCATCATGGTATATGCCGGGAACTCTTATGTGCTAGGTGCAACATGAACGGGCATACTGCTCGCATATGCAGAACTCCGGTGGAGCGTATTGCATCAATCACCAATGTGACAACCAATCCAGTCTGCCGTCTATGTGGTGAGATTGGACACTTCAAAAGGGATAGCCCAACTGAAGAAAACAACAAAGACACAGGAGGAGCCTAACTCTATAGCTTAAGGAGAAGCATTAAGGAACCCGGTAGATTTTTGGTACGTCTTTCGATCTCAGATAACTAAACCGAAAACATTAAAAGACTAGTTCAAAATTTAAATACTTCCCCATTAAGGCGAAAGTCACAGCACTGTTATAAAATTTAAAATTCATCAGGTAAAACTATAATGGCTAAACATATACGTTACGACCATGTATAGTTAAGATGGATAGACCTAGAGTGAGTGAATACCGCCTCATTTCCTGTTCCTCGTTTGGTTGTGGATTTAGGGCGGAGTCGCTCAGTCAACAGTCCTCCACACCTTAATTATACATGACTAGTGTATGTTAGGCGATTATAGAAATGACTCGTGAGAATCCACTCATGAAAAGGTACTTTACTCGGAAACACTTAGGACTCTTTATAGTTCCGCGTCGACTCTGTCAGTCCAAGTATCCACGACAGTGATACACGGGATGAAACCCGAGATGCCTAGAACTTGTGTGCCTATTCAGCGCATGAATCTATCGATCCTCATTTTATATTATGTCGAGGTATGCCAACTTCGACAGGTCTATCGATCATGGTTTGATGTAGTGCAACCATGTGTACATCCCTAGTGTCGTGTAAAAAGAACTTTCTCCGTAGCCATGTCGGCAAATAAAGGTTCTTCCGAACCTAAACATAATACAAATAATCAAACCTAATGCGATCCGTCAGTCGTCCCTCTTATCCCAAACCTTCCGAAGTACCCAATAGAAGGGTACCGCATGCTGTTAACCGACCCCTCTTAGTCATACGGAAACCGAAGCGAAAGACACTGCAGATACTCCAGAAGACAATAACCACCCGAAGCATACTCCGTAGATTCCCCAGAAAGACCCTTCGCACCTCGCACATCAGGTTCGTGAACCTAGAGAATAGAACCCATGGGACTGACCACTATAACCAGGTATATGCATAAAGGTGGTATATAGTTGAGATCAAAAAGATTTAAGATGTGTGCTTCCTCCCTACTCCCTGTTCCTCGTTGGGTTGTGGGTCTGGGGTGGAGTCGCACAACTGAACATCCTGCCGACCTCAATTATATACGGCCTGCATACACCAAGTATTAGTGGTTAAGCCAAGTATGAGCTCTACCACGAACCTCATAGTAAAGCCCTTCATCATATTCCATAAAATTGGAGCTGGAGTCAAGAGAACCACTGCGGGTTGAGCTACTATAATGACCACAAATCCGAAATTTGTTGTCATACCGGTTAAGCCCACATAGTAGCTAACACCCTCAGGTAGTAAAGAGATAAAGTTCTGAATGAATGGAACCTATACTCACTAGATTTGACCTAGACCGAGAAAACTCATAACCTTCGGAAGAGTAGTTGCAGTAGATGCTCGCACTACTCAGGCACTTCGTCCACCCCGTTACCGACGAGTAGTGCCTAGGATCCTCCGCCCTTTCGCATTGAGGAAATCGTCGTCGCCCTATAGACGATAGACTTCATTCTCCGAAGTGAACACTAGAATACCAAGAACCACAGGAAAACCTCCACAGCCAAGAATACTTGATCAAAGTGCGAACGTAGTTGCATTCAGCCTCATGACCCAGATCCCGAAGAGATTATAGACTTGACACCAGCCTTGGTGTTAGTCGAGGGGTTATGCAGGAGCATGCTCTTTCCGCACTAGAATAAACCAAAGTCTTAGAGATTCATTGGACTATTAGGTGTCCCACGAATACTATCTCATGCAAAAATAGTAGAACTACCTCCCGAGGTAGTCCAACACTCGTCTGGTGAAACCCTATCTCCCTGACCCCGAGGGTTTCCGTTAGAAATACCTCAAGCATCAGAAGTGCAGGTTCATTTTGCACGAGCTTGAGATAGACACTCTACAGCAAACAGATAACCGTAGATACACAACCCATCTGATGACCTAGAAAGTCTCTAACCAATTGACAGGCAACGCGAAACCAAGGACAACCCGAGCTTCCTAAGAACCATCCCGAAGGACTACACTACCAGTATGAGAGAGAACGTTAGGAACTTTGGAATGGCGATCACGGCAGTGATGATCTTGCCATAGAAGTACACTATATTCTAAGTACTGAAAAGCTCTACCCTTACGAGAGCTTAGGACCATCTGAGAATCCTCTTGGAGATTTGGTCCAACCCTCGTCAGACCACTACTACTTTCGGATATTCCACAAGCTTCATACCAGGTCGATCCACTTCTTAGACTTGATATGTGTTTACCCGACATCACTCTTCGTATCCCACTCATCTTGATAGAAACCAATGAGAACCCTAACCTCATAGATACACCATTCGGAACCCACTAACTACACGAGACGGAATCCGCATCCCGTAGGTGAAGGTTTGTTGGAATGACAACCACAGACCAGAGTTCACTTGGGAATGCGAGGACAAACCGAATAGGAAGTACCCTCATGCCTCTATCATTCATACCTACTTCCTTGCCTAGACCTAAATTTCGAGACGAAATTCCCTCTAATGGAAGGATGATGTGACAACCCAAAATTCATTCCGTTACATTACCCCGTTTCCATTGACGGAATATTCCACTGTATAAAAGTTCCGTTAATTTGAGGTCGTAAAATAAATAAATGTTTTAATTATTTATATTTTATGTTGTTAACGTCGTGATAAGATAAATAAAAACACGTAATATACATTTCCATTTAATTGGAAAAAGTTAGTTTTTATTATTACGACCACTAAATCGGGTGCGACCAAAAGCCCCGTTTAACGGCCGTATTGGGTAGATTTCCACTGAGCTTCAACTCCAACCCCTATATAAGGGAGAGTAAACTCCACTTCCACCTTTTTAATCTCTCTATAAACTCTCTCTCTCTCTACAACTTTTTCCCGAGCCAAAAATCGTCCGTTCCGAGCCCCAAACGAGTAGGTAAACTATCCTAACTTGTTATATAGCTTATCTACCCTACAAATCTGAGTTTAAAACATAAAATAGGGGCAAAATGATGTGTTTACGGCGCAAGAACACTCTTGGACCGTAAACACCATTTAATGGGGTTTTTAAGCCCCAAAACCCCTCCAAATTGTCCCTAAGGCTTAGATACGACTTGTAGGCTTATGGATTCCGACTTAGAACACCTTGAACTATAATCTTAGGGAGTAAACTTGAATTTACTGCCCAAGAACTTGCTTGGTCCGTAAACTCCTCTTCATGGGGAGTAAACTCAAGATTGTGTGCTAGAAATGCCCCAAACACCCCCTATGGCCTTGAAAAAATACCTTGAAGCAATTCCATCATTGTAAGGGCCTTAAAATTTAATAAAACTAAGGGAGTAGGAGTTCACGGCTGTGAACTCCCATGGAGGTGGTTCATGGGCCGTAAACTCCCATTAGGTGTCCAAAAGGTGCCCAAACTCCTTCATTTGACATGGAAAAATACATAGGATTTATTCTCTACCACTTAAGCCCTTAAAACACCCAAGGAATGTGTCAATAGGAGCTTACGGACGTAAAATCCCATGGTTGGGGCCGTAAACTCCCATTTGGTCCATTTAAGTGCCTTAAATCCATTCATACCTTTTATATTTGGACCTAGCAAAATTCCACAATTGAGATAAGGCCTTTAAGCATCCTAGAACACCCTCACCACGAGTTTACGACCGTAAACTCATGGGGAGTTGTCCCAGGGCCGTGAACTCTATGTATAGAGTTTACTCTTGAAGAGTAAACTCCATTCCTAAGCCATTCAAGCCCTTAAAAGTTACCCGGGACACCCCTAACGCTTAATTAAAAGTGTTTTCGCACTTAGGAAGCGTATACTTGTTTAATTAGTATTAAATGTACTAATTGTATGTAAACATATGTTATCATATGTTAAATAGGTCACTAAGTGTGTCCAAGTCTTTACTTGACACACCGAGCACCCAACTGGCACCTTCGTCGGATCCACTTACATCAGGTGAGTTCATACCCCTGAATGAACCTTTTAAATGTTTTTACATGTTTTATAAGGGGGCAATACAAGTTAAGCATGCCAGTTATCATATCAATCACATGTGATTGATAACCCGCATGCACAAGGATTTACCACACTGTAAACTGTTTTACCGAGTATTGGACTATAAATGGTTTTCTAAAATGTTTTCACATGTTCAAACCTCTTACTTATATTGTTTTATCAAAGTTCATTTTAAACTGGTTTATGAAAGGTTTCCAAAGAATTTCTAAAGGTTTTCAAACTTATTTTACCAAAGAATACCAAGATGCGATTTTCTTAAGTATAAAGGTTTTTCCCAGGTTTTTCATCAAGGTTTTCTTCCATGTTTTATACCCTCACATGTTTGATACCGCTGCTTCACTTCTACTTAGTTTAAACTCCTAATTGATACGCTTTTACCTAGTGATGCGCTTCTTCTTCACTTACACTTGATTTCGTTTCCATTTCACTTATACCTATTAACGATTCCACTTCGGGGTACACTTATACTTGATGACACTTTTGCTTCACGATTTGCTTATACATCACGAGTCGGTTATTCTACACTATTCGTTCACACTTCATGATTTGGTTATTCCACACGATTCGGTTACACATCACGATTCGGTTATACATCACGATTTGGTTATACTTCACGATACGTTTCCACTTGTTACACACTCAAACGTAGTTGCATGTATGCCTATGCTTGTATAGACGCATATAAATAATGGTTGAAGGACTTAGGAAGGCTTGTTCGCCCTATTTCCTTTTCTTCATTGAGACGTGGTCTGGTTGGATCGGATGTCCGTCCGAAGGTCATTTGATCATTAGTTATATACTATGTACACAAGCATAGACATATAGGTTTACATTAGTCAGTTCAGTTAAGAGTCTCTACCACTAGTTCAACACTTATATTGGAAACCCACTACCCACTATTGGGGATGCATCTTCGGGACACGGCCTTCTCCGTCGTCTAGTTGGTAACCAGAGTCTCCTGTAGGGAGAGCGGACATTGTGTGTATAGATCTATACGGGATTGACACCCCCGCACCCTGACTGCTAGCTACAGTCCACGGCCTACCAAGCCAAGGGGTGACAAATGTCACATTTTATAGATGCTTGCAGGGCGTCAGGTAGTCTAGTGTCAGTTAGTATGGTTATGAGTATCCCAGGTTACCTTATAATTCACGGCCTTAAGGTAACGGTATTTTACACTGTATTTCACACTATATTTTACACTGTATGCTGGAAACCCACTATCAGAGTCACACTGTTTTTAGACCTTGCTAGCCGTATCTTTCATTTGATACCGTCTGGGGTCTGTATCCTCTGTTTTAGACCTTACTAGCTGTATCTTTCATTTGATACTGTCTGGGGTCTGTATTCTTGTTTTAGACCTTACTAGCTGTATCTTTCATTTGATACTATCTGGGGTCTAGATCCTCTGTTTTAGACGTTACTAGCCGTACCTTTCATTTGCTACCGTTTGGGGTCTGTGTCTCTTTTGTTAGACTGAGCCAGGCGTGTCGTTCGTCCGATACTCTCCTAGAGTCTATGATTCCTCTTGCCTTAGTCAGCAGTCTTCACTGCTGAGGCATATGTTATTTTCCCCGATTTCTCCTGCTTTCTTTAATTATCAAATTCTGTATTTTGATAGTGATAGCGATTAAGGGAAAACTACTTTTTACCACATAACTCCGTCCAGTCTTGGTAGAAGACTGCTTTTATTAAGGAAAATATAGGATTTTCTAGAAAAGACACTAATGTAATGGACACTCTAAAACTACCACTTTTATCAAAGTTATTTGGATAAAATGACACTAGGTACTTATGAACTCACCAGCATTTGTAAAAATGCTGATACTCGCTTTTCAAATAACTTGTACTCTCAGGCCAGCTTTAGACAGGTACATTCCAGGAGCTTCTATTGAAGACGGTTTTGTGCCAAGCTGCTCTTATATTATTACCTGTATTACTGTGTTGTATTGTTATGTAAACCATGTAAAACTATTACTATTAATGCAATGTTTTTTGTACTTTGATTACTATAATGCATGTGTTGTGATACTTGACATGACGTCATCCACCCCAGAACGTTTCCACCGTTCCGGTTTTGGGGTGTGACAGATTGGTATCAGAGCATTGTTTATAGTGAGCTAAGTATATCAAATCATAAAAGATATACAGCCTATAAATACAAAGGGATAAAACACTCTGACCAAGAATTATACTTTAAAATATAACCATATTTTACCAAAGTATAAGAACATCCAGAATCTAAACACTCGAACATAAGTATCAGAAGAAGAACGATAATAAAAGTCTTCGGATGTTGAGCATTGCCGTCAAACCTAGGCAGTTATGTAATCGTAAGTTGGAATAAATGTAACCTGATCAACTACATTTATTCGAGATGCGATGAACATGTGCTTGGGAGTGATAGTGGTGAGCAACAGGTCTGAAACTTACCAACTAGGAATGCTAGAGCCAAACATAAAGTCAAAATACTATAGGAGTATTTTGGAACACTAAAAGATTCACACTAATCCCAGAATCATATTCAGAAGATAAGAACACAAACAAGAAATTAAAATACCATAGGGGTATTTTAGGATCCATAACCAACCTTGTGTGAAGAACTAAAAAGATCCTTATTGATATACCTACAACTACAAAGGTTATAGTCCCAAGGTTATATATAATAAGGATCCCATAGGCTAAGAATGTGTGGTTTCGCTCTACTTCCTTTTCCTCGTTGGGATGTGGATATAGAGTAGTATCACATATTCGAAGGCCTATCGGATCTAAGCTATATATGATTTGTATACCCTGTGTAATCGTAGCAGGACTCGATATGGATCATCCAGTGAAATGTTAATAATCTTTTAGGATTCTTTAGACATTTCCATTCTCGCACGAACCCTGTAGACAACCCTATCCACTTCAGTGCTTGACAGAAGAGTTGATGCAGACCCAGAAGATGTTCATTGAGAAGATTTCCTGTTCGGAAATAAATGAACTGGGTTGAGACTATTGAATTCACCAAGTACCTATATCTTTTTAGGGACATCGGTGAGAAATTCGCCTAAACTTCCGAAATTTACAGTCATCCATCATGAAGTGATGACACCCGGTGTCGGATTCGGGAGTAAGGTGGAGTAGAAATTCAATGTGTCCTCATGAGAAAAGAACCCTAGGTAACTACCCGAAGGAAACCAACGCCCATTCCAATCAAAGATACGAGGCAGACATAGGGAGCCAGTACATGGAACCCAAGAAGTGTCTTACCCTCGTGTTCGTCACGCTAATACACCCTTAAAATAATACAATTTAGTGAGTTAGTGGTTACACTACTCACGCTATGTGTTAGGTAAATCGTCGTTTCCCGTTGCCAGTCACACGATTAGAGCGGATCCCCACACCTCTATTGAGAATGTTTAGCCATAAGTCTTCATGAACTTTTCTTTCCGCGGTTTTCGTTCAGAACTGTTCTCAAATCTTTCCAGGCCGGAGAGTGAAACCTTTTCCCAGTATAAAGGTAAATTAGTAGGAACGACTCCCATCTTATGGCTCTTTCCGATACCCATACTCCTACCTTGATTTCCAGGACTACATCATAGGGATGTAGGTCGACACTCAGACAACCAGTACCCGAGGCACAGGAAAAATTTATGCCTAATACAGTCAGGACAGATATGTCCAGGGTTAGCCATCGTCTCTCATTATCATGTATTCCTTTCCGTGTAGGAAAAACCATGCCTCCGAAGAAGTGTAACCAGTCCACAAGCAAGAAACCTACTCTCTTATTCGATGAAGCTACGTTCCAAGCTGCAGTCTCGGCAGCCGTAGCAGCTGTCATGGCTCACCTGAATGCTAACAACGCCAATGTTAGCAAGGGCCCTATCGGGAATCCCGATCCTAGCAATGGACAGCAGCAACGAACCCCTGCATACCCAGCCACCCAAGAACCTCAACCGAATCCACTGAAGAGAAAACTCCAGATCGAGGAGAGAGGTACCTCGGCCCAAGGACCTTCCGAAGGACAACGAGCTGAGACAGTCGATACCCCTGTCAATCCTTCCCTCCTGACTTCAAGAAGACCATACCTAGGAAACCTTCCCCACTGCGGCAAGTGTAGCTACCATCATCATGGTATATGCCGGGAACTCTTATGTGCTAGGTGCAACATGAAGGGGCATAGTGCTCGCATATGCAGAACTCCGATGGAGCATATTGCATCAATCACCGATGTGACGACCAATCCAGTCTGCCGTCTATGTGGTGAGATTGGACACTTCAAAAGGGATTGCCCAACTGAAGAAAACAACAAAGACACTGGAGGAGCCTAACTCTACAGCTTAAGGAGAAGCATCAAGGAACCCGGTAGATTTTTGGTACGTCTCTCGATCTCAGATAACTAAACCGAAAACATTAAAAGACTAATTCAAAATTTAAATACTTCCCCATTAAGGCGAAAGTCGCAGCACTGTTATAAAATTTAAAATTCATCAGGTAAAACTATAATGGCTAAACATATACGTTACGGCCATGTATAGTTAAGATGGATAGACCTAGAGTGAGTGAATACCGCCTCATTTCCTGTTCCTCGTTTGGTTGTGGATTTAGGGTGGAGTCGCTCAGTCAACAGTCCTCCACACCTTAATTATACATGACTAGTGTATGTTAGGCGATTATAGAAATGACTCGTGAGAATCCACTCATGAAAAGGTACTCTACTCGGAAACACTTAGGACTCTTTATAGTTCCGCGTCGACTCTGTCAGTCCAAGTATCCACGACAGTGATACACGGGATGAAACCCGAGATGCCTAGAACTTGTGTGCCTGTTCGGCGCATGACTCTATCGATCCTCATTTTATATTATGTCGAGGTATGCCAACTTCGACGACTGTATCGATCATGGTTTGATGTAGTGCAACCATGTGTACATCCCTAGTGCTGTGTAAAAAGAACTTTCTCCGTAGCCATGTCGGCAAATAAAGGTACTTCCGAACCTAAACATAATACAAATAATCAAACCTAATGCGATCCGTCAGTCGTCCCTCTTATCCCAAACCTTCTGAAGTACCCAATAGAAGGGTACCGCGTGCTGTTAACCGACCCCTCTTAGTCATACGGAAATCGAAGCGAAAGACACTGAAAATACTCCAGAAGACAATAACCACCCGAAGCATACTCCGTAGATTCCCCAGAAAGACCCTTCGCACCTCGCACATCAGGTTCGTGAACCCAGAGAATAGAACTCATGGGACTGACCATTATAACCAGGTATATGCATAAAGGTGGTATATAGTTGAGATCAAAAAGATTAAAGATGTGTGCTTCCTCCCTACTCCCTTTTCCTTGTTGAGTTGTGGGTCTAGGGTGGAGTCGCACAACTGAACATCCTGCCGACCTCAATTATATACGGCCTGCATACACCAAGTATTAGTGGTTAAGCCAAGTATGAGCTCTACCACGAACCTCATAGTAAAGCCCTTTATCCTATTCCATAAAATAGGAGCTGGAGTCAAGAGAACCACTGCGGGTTGAGCTACTATAATGACCACAAATTCGAAATTTGTTGTCATACCGGTTAAGCCCACATAGTAGCTAACACCCTCAGGTAGTAAAGAGATTAAAGTTCTGAATGATGGGAACCTATACTCACCACATTTGATCTAGACCGAGAAAACTCAGAACCTTCGGAAGAGTAGTTGCAGTAGATGCTCGCACTACTCAGGCACTTCGTCCACCCCGTTACCGATGAGTAATGCCTAGGATCCTCCGCCCTTTCGCATGGAGGAAATCGTCATCGCCCTATAGACGATAGACTTCATTCTCCGAAGTGAACACTAGAATACCGAGAACCACAGGATAACCTCCGCAGCCAAGAATACTTGATCAAAGTGCGAACGTAGTTGCATTCAGCCTCATGACCCAGATCCCGAAGAGATTATAGACCTGAAACCAGCCTTGGTTTAGTCGAGGGGTTATGCAGGAGCATGCGCTTTCCGCACTAGAATAAACCAAAGTCTTAGAGATTCATTGGACTATTAGGTGTCCCACGAATACTATCTCACGCAGAAATAGTAGAACCACCTCCCGATGTAGTCCAACACTCGTCTGGTGAAACCCTATCTCCCTGACCCCGAGGGTTTCCGTTAGAAATACCTCAAGCATCAGAAGTGCAGGTTCATTTTGCACGAGCTTGAGATAGACACTCTACAGCAAACAGATAACTATAGATACACAACCCATCTGATGACCTAGAAAGTCTCTAACCAATTGATAGGAAATGCGAAACCAAGGACAACCCGAGCTTCCTAAGAACCAACCCGAAGGACTACACTACCAGTATGAGAGAGAACGTTAGGAACTTCGGAATGGCGATAACGGCAGTGATGATCTTGCCATAGATGTACACTATGTTCTAAGTACTGAAAAGCTCTACCCTTCCGAGAGCTTAGGACCATCTGAGAATCCTCATGGAGATTTGGTCCAACCCTCGTCAGACCACTACTACTTTCGGATATTCCACAAGCTTCACACCAGATCGATCCACTTCTTAGACTTGATATGTGTTTACCCGATGTCACTCTTCATATCCCACTCATTTTGATAGAAACCAATGAGAACCCTAACCTCGTAGATACACCAATCGGAACCCACTAACTACACGAGACGGAATCCGCATCCCGTAGGTGAAGGCTTGTTGGAATGACAAACACAGACCAGAGTTCACTTGGGAATGCGAGGACAAACCGAATAGGAAGTACCCTCATGCCTCTATCATTCATACCTACTTCCTTGCCTAGACCTAAATTTCGGGACGAAATTCCCTCTAACGGAAGGATGATATGACAACCCAAAATTCATTCCGTTACATTACCCCGTTTCCGTTGACGGAATATTCCACTGTATAAAAGTTCTGTTAATTTGAGGTCGTAAAATAAATAAATGTTTTATCAAAGTTCATTTTAAACTGTTTTATGAAAGGTTTCCAAAGAATTTCTAAAGGTTTTCAAACTTATTTTACCAAAGAATACCAAGATGCGATTTTCTTAAGTATAAAGGTTTTTCCCGGGTTTTTCATCAAGGTTTTCTTCCATGTTTTATACCCTCACATGTTTGATACCGCTACTTCACTTCTACTTAGTTTAAACTCCTAATTGATATGCTTTTACCTAGTGATGCCCTTCTTCTTCACTTACACTTGATTTCGTTTCCATTTCACTTATACCTATTAACGATTCCACTTCGGGGTACACTTATACTTGATGACACTTTTGCTTCACGATTTGCTTATACATCACGAGTCGGTTATTCTACATTGTTCGTTCACACTTCACGATTTGGTTATTCCACACGATTCGGTTATACATCACGATTCGGTTATACATCACGATTTGGTTATACTTCACGATACGTTTCCACTTGTTACACACTCAAACGTAGTTGGATGTATGCCTATGCTTGTATAGATGCATATAAATAATGGTTGAAGGACTTAGGAAGGCTTGTTCGCCCTATTTCCTTTTCTTCGTTGAGATGTGGTCTGGTGGGATCGGATGTCCGTCTGAAGGTCATTTGATCATTAGTTATATACTATGTACACAAGCATAGACATATAGGTTTACATTAGTCAGCTCAGTTAAGAGTCTCTACCACTAGTTCAGCACTTATATTGGAAACCCACTACCTACTTTTGGGGATGCATCTTCGGGAAACGGCCTTCTCCATCGTCTAGTTGGTAACCAGAGTCTCCTGTAGGGAGAGCGGACATTGTGTGTATAGATCTATACGGGATTGACACCCCCGCACCCTAACTACTAGCTACAGTCCACGGCCTACCAAGCCAAGGGGTGACAAATGTCACATTTTATAGACGCTTGCAGGGCATCAGGTACTCTAGTGTCGGTTAGTATGGTTACGAGTATCCCAGGTTACCTTATAATTCATGGCCTTAAGGTAACGATATTTTACACTGTATGCTGGAAACCCACTATCAGAGTCACACTGTTTTTAGACCTTGCTAGCCGTATCTTTCATTTGATACCGTCTGGGGTCTGTATCCTCTGTTTTAGACCTTACTAGCTGTATCTTTCATTTGATACTGTCTGAGGTCTGTATTCTTGTTTTAGACCTTACTAGCTGTATCTTTCATTTAATACTGTCTGGGGTCTAGATCCTCTGTTTTAGACCTTACTAGTCGTACCTTTCATTTGGTACCGTCTGGGGTCTGTGTCTCTTTTGTTAGACTGAGCCAGGCGTGTCGTTCGTCCGATACTCTCTTGGAGTCTATGATTCCTCTTGCCTTAGTCAACAGTCTTCACTGCTGAGGCATATGTTATTTTCCCCGATTTCTCCTGCTTTCTTTAATTATCAAATTCTGTATTTTGATAGTGATAGCGATTAAGGGAAAACTACCTTTTACCACATAACTCCGTCCAGTCTTGGTAGAAGACTACTTTTATTAAGGAAAATATAGGATTTTCTGGAAAAGACACTAATGTAATGGACACTCTAAAACTACCACTTTTATCAAAGTTATTTGGATAAAATGACACTAGGTACTTATGAACTCACCAGCATTTGTAAAAATGCTGATACTCGCTTTTCAAATAACTTGTACTCTCAGGTCAGCTTTAGACAGGTACATTCCAGGAGCTTCTATTGAAGACGGTTTTGTGCCAAGCTGCTTTTATATTATTACCTGTATTACTGTGTTGTATTGTTATGTAAACCATTTAAAACTATTACTATTAATGCAATTTTTTGTTGTACTTTGATTACTATAATGCATGTGTTGTGATACTTGACATGACGTCATCCACCCCAGAACGTTTCCGTCGTTCCGGTTTTGGGGTGTGACACATGGCTATTCTACCATGTCAAGGCACGGTCCGTGAAGGTGCAGGCGGCAAATTTTACCTTGCTCCCTTTCAAACAGGAGAACATCTCAAAGATCGACTCCGTGTTCTCGAACCATTGTGAGAGGGCAATGATTCCGCCAGTTCCATTGAAGGCCTTGGGTTTGCAGCCGGTGAAGTCCTTGTACGAGCACTCTCTAGAGCGCACTGGAGTTTCGACAATAGTGGGAGGCACATTATTTCCACTCGCACTAGTACCGGTTGAGGTGAATTGTGCTAGAGTTGCTGTAACAGCCGCATTCACAGCAGCTTGGATAGCTGTTGGGCTGTATTGAGGAGGAGGAGGAGTTTGATTCGGATTTATTGGGGTAGTACGTCTCGCTGATCGACGTGGAGGCATCTTGTAGCTATAAGATCACAAAAATGAAGATATTGATAAGAATTAAATAGAGAGAATGACGAGAGTGACTCATGGACTAACTCTCTATAGTTCAACAACACAATTGAAAGTATGATTGATTGTAGATCTAGTACTAGAAAGATGAAAGCATTTGGATAATAATTTCCATGAGATTTGATATCTGTCAATAATATTGGTATTACAGATGTAGCAAGTTCGGGAAAAATGACCTAGGAGTAGGTCCTACATCACACTAAGATAGGAAAATTTTGACAAAATTAAGACCTTGCAAGACTTAACAATTTCAAAGTCTTATTATAGACAGGAAACTAAAACTAGAGCTTTTACATAGACCTAAGTTATATCCAAAAGAGAAAGTTGAGTAGGCTCTATCTACGAAGAGAACCACTAGAATGAGTCCTTGATTCTTCCAGACGACGCTCCATATCCCTCATGCGTCTTTCATACGTTGCCTGTCGAGCTCGAAATTCCCTGACTTCAGCTTGGGTTGCAGTAAGATCTCTCTGCAGGGCCGCATTCTGGTTCTGAGTTCTTTCATAAGAAGACCCCAGATGGCGTATGCGAATGGTATTGACTCCCGCATCGGAATCAACTTCCATGATTCAGTTGATGGCCGCTCTACCCTGATCATCATTACGAGCAATCCTGCGGACCAGAATAGGCAGGACTCTATCCGCTGAGCCTCCCTCACTCAAGTTATAGAATCTTTGATCTCGGTTGTAAGGTAAGGGTTGACCCTGTTCGTGGCTCCATCTGTTCAAGTTTGTTGCCCACAGGGGTGTGGGGCCTTGAAATGTTGGACGAGGGTTAGGGTTTGGGATTTGAGCCACTGGGGGTAGGTTATTGACTTCGGGTTCGGAGTCAGAATCCTCCAAAATTTTCTCTGTGAAGTCGTCATCCAAAGGGATTGGATGATTCTCTTCTGGCTCTGCATCGAGCCATCCTCCGTTACCTTGGTTGGGAAAGTACGGGTCGCCGTAGGGATGAAATCCAACCATGTTATCTACACGAGAATAGGGATAAAAGAAATAATTAATAGACGTACTAATTAAGATAATTATAGGATGATCGTTATCAGTTACTTCAATACTTACGTAGTGCATACCAGTTACGTGCAATCAAAACAGGATAGACCTTCAAATAAGTGACCCTAACTCCAAATCCACAACTAAACAAGGAACAGGAAGTAAAGAAAAGATCATAGATTCTAAGTCTATGATACCTTAGTCACATATAACCTTAGCGTATCCACCAAGAAACTATTGACCTACTAATAAAGATCTTTAGTTCTCAAATAAGAATTATAGTAACCTAAAATACTCCTATAGTATTTTAAGCTTATGTCCCGTTCTAATGTTTTCATTGTAGTAGTGTTGGTAAGTTTTTAGACTTGCTGCAACACCATAACTATTGCTAGGAACATGCTAATCACTCCTCGGAGAGATATAGTTGATCAGGCTATATCACTCCCAGATCTGATTATATGTCCCCAAGCCTACTTGTGCTGTCTAACAACCGCAATACTTTTGTTCTGTCCTAGTGACACTGATTTTAGTATGAATGCAGGTATGTATACTTAATTAAATATTTTATTATTTAAAAGCATATACTCTTGGTCAGAGTATTTAATACCGTTTGTGTTTATAGTTTGTATATCTTTTATAGGTTGATATACTCAATTCACTATAAACAGAGCTCTGATACCAATATGTCACACCCCAAAACCTGAACGGCAGAAACGTTATGGGGCGGAGGACGTCATGTACAGTACCACAACAATGCATAATAGTAAACAAGCAACAACATTATCCATTGCATTAATAATATAATTTTAATACAAGTGTGTTCTGTATAGTTTATAAGACACCAAAAATATGAATCAAAATAAGAGATGAGTCTTAAACATGATCCATCTTCTCAAAACCTGGTCATCGGTACCTGTCTACTGGTGACCTGAGAATACAAGTTATTTTGAAAGAGTATATCAACATTAAAGCTGGTGAGTTCATAAGTATTTTAGTGTCATTGCTTGTATGAAAGTGTTTGTAAATGTTTGATGTAAATGTTTGTAAGTGTTTGTAGTAATTGTTTGTATCTCCTAGAAAATCCTATATTTTCTACTAAATAATACCCTTCTACCAAGGCCCAAATGTTATGTGTGTTGTGTTTTTTGTAAAAGTGTGTATCTTTCCCAAGTATGACTATCATTACCAAAATATAGTTTACATTACCGTTTATGCGAGAAGATCACAATGTGAATGCAATGGGAAAATAACAGTGTACAGTAGTGTTGTATGTAAGTAACTACCAATGTACTAAGTACCTTAAACTAGTTTGTTAATTAAGGTAAAATTTGATATGATTGTAACCATACTTGATCAACTAGTATAACACGACGCTCTAAGGCATCGAAATGGTATGACATTAGTCACCCGTAGACCTGTAGGTCCCACTGTAGCTAGCAGCAAGGTGTAGGATAGTCAATCCCGTATAGATCTATACACCAATTCACGCTCTCCCTCCAGGAGACTCTGGTTGCAAAACGTAAAACAGCAGTAGATTGACATGCCATGAAGTAGTGGCTCACATTAATGTTATAGTGTTATAGTGTTTGTATAGTATGTTCTAGTGTATTGTATGTTCTCTCAGTACTAGTCTATTGTATGTTTTCTTGTATAGTGTAGTGTATGTTCTCTTTGTTTCTCATCATAGTATGTTCTTTCTGTTTCTCATAATAGTATGTTTGTATTGACTCATGAGTGAACTGACTCTTGTATGTTTCATTGTTCTAGTAATAGTGAGTAGTGAGTTCCTAAACTATACCTATTATAGTTTACTAGTAATGTTGTTCGTATGAATGAACATGTTTTTACACCTTTGCTACCCAAAGGTATTGAACTGAATGAAGAACTTTAATGTCTATATACATACACATAATATATAACTAAAGATTCAAACGACCTTCGGATAAACAACCGATATCCTAAGTCCACAACAAAACAAGGAATAGGAAGTAAGGCGAGTTATCAGTCCTAAGTCTTTTCAATCATATTTATATAACTATATCTAAATACACATGATTTTGACAAAATATAAGTTTGAAAGAGTTTAATAAGGATTTTTGTGTATAAAAGATGTTGTAAAACTATTTGAAGCAATTTGTTTGATAACATAATTTGAAGTATAAGAAATCTGTATGTTTGATAGTTATTAATCACATGTGATTGGTATAATAACTATAAAATTTCTACTTGTATTCCCCCTAGAAAAGCATTTAAAATCATTTAAAAGATAATTTAAGAGGTATGAACTCACCTATAGTGAGTGATACGAATGAAAGATCAGTTTGTAGGATGCTAAGTGTCAAGTGTAGACTTGAGCACAACGGATCCTAATAAGCATATAATGACACATATATGTATATAATTAGTATTTATACAACTAAGCCTGAAAGGAAAACACCCTAGGACTTAGGAAACACTTAGATTGAAGTGTTAGAAGCACAAAGGGTTGGATCTAAGGGGTGTATGGCCACACAATGGTGTTTACAGCCAAGTGTTCACGGACCTTAGTGTTTACGGCCAAGGTGTTCACGACCTCATGAGTTTACGACCATAAACTCATGATGCTTTGTGCCAAATAGTGTTTTAAAGCCTTACAGTCAGCAATGAAGTGTTCTAGACTCAAGACCAAGCCTTATGAAGGGTTTATGGCTCAAATGCACCTCTAACTAGGGTTTACGGCCAAGGGAGATGCTCTTGGCCGTAAACACCTATTGTTATTGGGGAAATGGACGTTTTCAACATGCTTAACATATGTTTCAACTAGATATCAAGTATAGGGAAGTGATACTTACGATATAGAAGCTAAAAAAGGTTGATTTCGGCCCAAAACACTAGTGTGTGTTCTTCGTGTTTCTTGAAGATTAAACCCAAAAGATGAAGTTAATGGATGAAATCAAAGGGGTGATGCTAGTTAATGAGATGTATCAATAAATTAAGGGATGAAACACTTACATTTTTGAAGATAAAGAAGATCCTTATGATACTTGAGAGGGAAATCGGGTTCCTTGACTTGAAATGGTGAATAATGAAGATTAAGGAAGGAATATCATGTTTATGGCATGAGTTTACGGCTGCCATGAGTTTACAGCCGTAAACTCATATGGTGTGGCCGTAAACTCCACATGATGAAGTTTAAGGCTTGTTTGGTGGTTTAGAACTTCAACAGACACTTCCTATCACTCATTTCATGGATGTACTAGGATTAGAATACTCAAACAGACTCTAAACAGTGCTAAAAGACAGCAGAAATAAGTCTGACTTTGATTGAGTCGAAATTTTGTACAAGATAAAAATTTCGAGTTGTCACAACTCATGTATGAACTGACTCCTGTAAGAACTAACTCATGTAAGTTTCACTGTTGTAGAAGTAGTAAGTAGTAACTCCCTAAACTATACCTATTATAGTTTACTAGTATGTTTGAATGAACTGATACCGACTTGAAAAGACTCGATCATCTACTGAGTTATGCATGTACTTTAAAAACAAAGTTTTATAAACAATAATGTAACAACTTTTCAAAGAGTTTTTGAATTGATTTACTAACTTATAAAAGCATAAGGTATCCTTTAATGTGATGGTTATCCCAGGTAAATATTAACACAATATGATTGTGTTCAACTTGTATTCCCCCCCCCCTTAAAAGCATTTAAAAACATTTAAAAGATTGATTATAGGGGTATTAACTCACCTTATGTGGGTGATTCAATTGAAGATTCGCGTAAGGATGAGAAGTTCCACGAATGAAGTCACGAGGCACAAACGAGTCCTAAATGACATATATTGATACATATATGTGTATAATTAGTGTTTAAGACAACTAATATATAATGGAAACAACGTTAGGAACTAGGAATCACTCACAATGGAGTGCTAGAATCATATGTTCTTGATCACAAGGAGTTCACGGCCAAGATCTATGAGTTTACGACCTTGGGAGGGTTTACGGCCCCAAGATCCTATGAAGGGTATGCTGCCCTTATGAAGGGTTTACGGTCGTAAACCCTTCAAGATCTTGAAGATGGTGATGAAAGGTGATAAATCAAGGCTAGAACAAAGGGGTTGTTAAGCATGAACAAGTAAAGGATGAGACACTTACGTTTTTGGAGTGAAATGAGAGCTTTTCTTGGATGATACTTGAGAGAGAATGGGTAGTTCACAGCTGGAGTTTGGATAAATAAAGAAAAATGAAGCAAACTCTTATATATACTAGAGGGTTCACGGCTAGAAGGGTGTTTACAGCCACACTTGGGTTTACGGTTGTAAACCCTCTTTGATGGGTTTCCTAGTTCGGGTCCAGCCTTCTGATCTCGAGCTAATACTTTATAACACTTAATCCTTAAGTGTACCAGGATTAGAACTCATTAAAATGACCTTTAACAAGGCCAAAAGGCAATGGAAATAAGTTTGACTTTTGGTTGATTGGATTGACTTGACAAGATAGAAATTTACGGGTTGTCACACTATGACCACACACCCTTTCTTTATGAGCCTTCAATCTTCCTTAACCTCTTTGACCATCATTGTTTCAAGATCTATGAATTGCTTAATTGTTGAAGCAATTTGCATGAATTTTCCTTGGACAACATGAAGTAAATTATTTACCACATATGCCACGTCTATCGTGTCCCACAAGGCCCATATGTGACTCACCACATTGTTTACCTCCAAAGAAAAATAATCTATGCTCTTCATCTCCTTCAAATTCAGGATTTCAAACTCCACCTTCAATGTCTAAACCTTTGTGGCTCTGGCTATGTCTACACCTATGTATATAATTCTCAGTGTTTTTCATGTATCCTTTGCTATTTGCTTCTCCACAATTGACAACCACACATCCTCTGGGATTCCTAATAGATGGCGGCAAGTGCTCTCATATCCTTCCTTACTTTGACCGCATTCCTTGGACTTTTTGGTTCAATAACGTCCTAGATGTCCTGTGCTTGCATGAACATCTTCATATTGATGGCCCAAGCAACGTAATTGCTTCTGGTCGAAATCGGGTAATTGAGTGACAATGGACTGTTTTTTTTGTCCTTACATCAACTGTTACCTCCTATTTATACTAGAAGGAAAATGAAACCTAGTCTAATTCCAATATAGAGGAAAAGATAAAGACTAATACTAAAATAAGGAAAGTTTCCTTAGACCCATATTTAGAATTACTCCAACACAAATTAGGAAGTAAAAAACAATGAAATATTGTCTTTAAATGCATTATTAGTAGTTTGTTCGGTTTAGACTCACTGAACATGGATCCATTTGAATAAACCCATTATCACAAGATTCGCTTGTTTGAAGGAATGTAAGGAAGTTGGTGGCGCAATATAAAGAATCATAGCCCACCTAAAGCAATCTCATTCCCAATCTTTTTACCCTCAGAATATATGTATAAATTGATTGAAGGAAGGAATCTGTTTGAAACAACATTGACCAGCCCTTTTCAACTTTTTCGTGTAGTACTGCTCAGTACTCACGCCCGTAGAATGTGGAGGACTGTAATCCATGGTCTTGAGGTTGCCCACGTCCAACGAACATGTTAATGGCCACTTAATCATGATTTGAAACAATTAATCAATGCACCATACGGTTATGATTTTTTTGCAAGAAAGAATATATGTGTTCAAGTTGTTCCACCGTTTTATGCACAAAAAGAGTATACATCTTTCAAAGATACCCTTAGTAGTTTTGAAGCATCTAAGTAAAGCACCCCATCATTTTCTTATTTGGAGAGAAGGAGCTTAGTTTCTTATAAATAGAAGTGGCACGAAAACCTCAAACTTCAAGCAAACCTCAGCTTCCTCTTCGACAATTAAAAACTTGCAACCAATCGGATCACAATTTAAATTGGATTTTGATCCAAGTAAGATGGAGAAGATAAAATCATTGGTATCTGAGAATGGAGTTGTGATTTTTACCAAGAGCACCTGTTGCTTGTGCTATGCTGTCAAAATTCTGTTCCAAGAACTTGGGGTGAGCCCTGTAGTTCATGAAATAGACCAAGATCCTCATGGAAGGGATATGGAGAAGGCTCTCCTGAAGCAAGGGTGCAACTCACCCCCTGTGCCAGCTGTATACATATGTGGCAAGCTCGTGGGGTCCACCAATGAGGTCATGTCCCTCCACCTAAGCGGTTCCCTCATTCCACTGCTCAAACCTTTTCAATCCTTGTCTTAAGCAAACAAACTCCAATCTGAAGAAATAAGGTTGGCTCAAGACTATGAGCAGTAGTAATATATTCGAATAGACTATATATGTTCTGTATTATTAGTACTTTTGTAGCTTTTCATTAGCTTAAGGATAAGGAATATTGCCTTTTAGGAAACTATTATGATTATCATTAGTTTTTAGATTATGAATGTAGCTTATTTAATCTGTTGACATGTGTTTAATGGAAACACATGGATATCGTTCGGATGATTAATGTGATTATAAATTATTACTATTACCAAGTGTTACTACTTCCTGGCCTCTTATCAAGAACTCACATGTAAATCCATATTTTTTGAATCTTCCAAATTGAAAAGAGGGTTTAAATCAGCAAACTCTGAAAAGGATATTTGATCCTTCCAGGATCATTTTATGTCTACAAAATGAGTATGGAGTGCTATTGAAGAATCAGATAGTGGCCTTGTTATCTCCATTTAATACAAATAAGAACCCGAAAATATAAGAAAGAAAATATATATTCAGCTTCTAACATTCCGCAACCTTCATTTCAAAAAAGTTCAGAAGATATATGCTCTACTTTTAAATAAAGAAAGGTATTGAATGCTCTAGTCTTTCATTTTCATTTGCTCTTATTAATATATTTGTTAGTTTCAATTTCTTTTCAGATTCCCTTTTTCATAAAGCTCATAGAAAAGATCAAGAACAAAGAAGTTCTGGTGTTTTAGCTTCTTCAATATTAGACTTGATTTGATCTTTTGTGATCTGCATATTCCCGTTCTAAAGAAGTTGCATATCTGCATACATTCATATACAGTAGAGACGCTGTTCTAGATTACTGGAACTCTTTTATAATTGAAAAACAAAATTTCTAATAGTAGTGCATACCCAGATTAGAGAATTTGGGTTCGCCACTGTGGGTGTGCCCTTTGGCAATAAACTTATAACTTTTGTACCATGTTATGTAAAACATTACATAAATTTGGGTAAAAATTTTAATGGTAGTTTGTTACAATAAATGGTTATAAGAAAAGTATGTTGCATTGATTGGGAATGATAAAAGTGTCCTGCACTTTTTGCAATTTACCCCTTTATGGTGGGCTTGAGGAATCCTGGAACAAGAACATCTTCAGAGATGCTAATGGCATAGATTCTTTTGCATCTGGATGCTGTTACAACAGTTTCAACAGTAGGAAACCAAAAAGAGATCGGTGTATTTATGTGATTGAGAAAGTTACTTACTTTCTCATGCAAAGATCCACACCAAAAGGGATGATTCTTCCAGCTTGAGACCGGTTCTTCCAAGAACTGGTCTCAGTAGCCAAGAGTTAGGCCTGGTCCAGTTTTGCCTCTTAAAACCAGAACCGGTCCATTTATGCCTTGTCTCAAGCCAGGTTTAGTCCTTTTGAGCACTTTGTGCATATTCACATATATGTTGGGATTTTAGTATGTGAAAGATCAAAAAAAACATACTATATCTTCTTTTATTCGCATCAATCTTCACATGTAACAGAAAAATGCATATGAAATCTATAAAGGCATAATAAAATCATTTGACAAAATATTCTCGACGTTTGGAAAAGATTGCATGATAGAAGAGTCTCTGCTACAATTCCTAAATGAAAAAAATATAGATATTCTTCTTGTCTTTCAAAGTATATTCGTCCTACTCGAAATATCATCATTGGTGCTTTTGCATTTCTTTTAAGTATGTTTAAATAAAAAAAAATTACAAGTAAATATTAACATAAAAAAGACACAATTCCCATAGGAATGGAGTAAGGAGATGTAAGATGTAGATAATTGTACCTCCATCGAAAGGCAGAAAGTGTCTCCTTAGATGACGAGAGAGACAAGAAGAGTTACTTGGAGAATAAAATGAGATGGCTTTGGAGATAGTGACATTACTTGTTTAGTTTTGTCTTCAATATAGAATTGAGTATCCCTGGTATATATACTTTTATAAACGTACAACAACATTACAACAAAAACGTATTAGATTTGATGACACATTGTAGAAAGATGGAGAGCAAACCAAATCAACCAAGGGTCGGTTCAACAAATGGTGCGATCCTTTCTATACCTTTTTCTCTTTATTTTATTAATTTTTTTTTTCTCACGTACGTGTGAATCCTATTAATGCATAAGGTAATTTTATAGGCAATTTCTTTATACACACAAATATATCCCACATACCAATCTAATCTAGTTGGACTTTTATTTGTACAGCTTTTTCTTATTTTAAGGATTTGTATCCAATGATGGACAAGTATTACATAGAAACCATTCAATTCAGATTTATTCAGCTTTTATTGTATACTAGGTGTAAGACCCATATATTATATGAGTTAATTAAAATATATATATATATATATATATATATATATATATATATATATATATATATATATATATATATATATAAGGTCTAAATATTTAAGAACTTTTGATTTATAAGAAAATAAGAAAAATAATAAATTAGTAACATTGAATTTTTTTTATCTTTTAAATTTAAATATATAAACAAAATAAACTAATGAACTTTAATTTGGAATATTGAAATAACAAGGTAAGTCCATTAATGAAATTGATATTCATTTATTACTATATTTATTGTAATTATTACACTAAAGTATTATGTGAATTTTATTAAAATAGAAAAACCCATAAAATAACATGTGGAAAAGAAATTTATTCAATATAACCACAAAATGACATTTGGCAAATTAAACGAAAGTGTGACATGTGGCAAAAAAATATTTATTTATTAGGATAGATTGCCAATATTTATGTTTTGAAGACTGAGTTTTATTTCTAAAAACACTAAATTATCAGAATATGAACAAACTACAAAATATAGTTATATTGAACACTGAACAACATTAATCCCTTTAAACTTCCAATAAACCACGCCATTTTATATAAATAGAAAATAAACCGTTTAAACAGTTTATTAACAATATTCAGAAAAAAAAAATTGTTCATCATCGGAACGAGCTTCAACCAAAGAACTGCCGCCGACAATAACTAACCGACAGTAACCAAATAACGTCGGAGACAAAACGAGAGAAAGAGAGATCGTGAGAAAGACCACCAGAACCACCATTTATCATTGCCAACCACCGTTTAACATCTTCTGAATACCTTAAACCATCGTGAACCACCTAGACCAGATCGAGAAAAGCGAGACAATCATCATTTACGCTGGAGAAAAAACAATAGATTGCCGGAAAGACAGAACGAGAGAAATAGCACCATGAGAAAGTCCGCTATCAAAGCATCGGACCAGTGGCTAATGGTTATGAACGTTGCACCGTGAAACAGACCGCCGTCGAAACCTCAGCCGGAAATCGTGTCATCGCCGGAAATCGCGTCGTCTTCGTAAATTGCGTCGTCACCGGAAATAGCTTCATCGCTGGAAATCACATTCGGCATCTCTCGCTCTCACTCTTAGCGGCTGAAATATTTTGCTAAAATTTAAACAAAGTAAGCCCTTTATATCTTATCATTTTATATTAACAGCCCAAAATTTGAAGATATTTCATTTTAGGCACCCTAAATTTAAACCTTTTATACTTTCTGCAGTTCTTTATTTATTTTCGTATAAAAAAAATTTCTGAATGAAACATTAAATATAATTAGCCAATGAATAGTATTAATATTATAATGATGAATAATTTAATCATAGATTTAAAATTAAAAATCGGAAATTATTGGATGTCAAATTTTGAATTTGATGATTCCACATTCACTCAATTTTCAAAACTAAATTCTAGTTTGAAAATAAAAAGTTGAATTAGTTTTTAGTTACATACATGGAAATCAATTTGTTAATATGGGTTTTATGTTTAAAAAAAAAACCACCGCGGAGCACCTTACATGCAAAGTAGTTTATATAGTTTATATGACAATCATTTTCTCAAATATGATAACATAAGTAGGTGTGGGATCTCGTGTATTACACGGGTTGATTTAAAAAAAAAATGAAATATTAAACTAAAGTGTAAACTGAAAATATTTTTTAATGTACAACTTTAAAATAAGAAAGGAATTAACGTATTTAATACTTTACATATATATAATTTTAATTTTAAAAATTGAAACAAATCAAAAATTGACAAGTGGATAATATATATTTCAAAAAATACTACAAATTGACAAGTATCAAAACTCATTAGAGATTAACATGTGGCAAAAAAAATTTCATTTATTAAGGAGGATTAGTTTATATGGCAAGCATATATGATATTAGTTTTTAATTAAAATTTTTAATCAGTTTTTAATTAATTTTTTTAATCAGTCTTTTATTATTATTTTTTGTTTTATTTCAATTTTGCAGGAAAAAATGGCTAATATTTCGGATTTCTCTACCGATGAAGTATAATTTCTAATATTATATTTATATGTGTATATTTATTTGATATACTTATCGATTTTTAACATTAAATTTTTCTCTTAATATTTAGGTTTTTAGATCTGTTGAAGATTTGAAGAGTTGGGTACAAAATATTGCGGGTTCTCAAGGTTATGTTACAGCCACTAAACGATCAACTTTTGGATTCAAATCTAAAGTATTTCTTTGTAGTGATGGTAGTGGTATATACAGAAATAAAATGCAGAAACAAAAAAAAATTATCCATTCGAATTGTGTTGTTGAGGTTATTAGTAATTTGGAGGCGGATGAAATATTTGTGGATATGGAGGTTTTTGGGATGAGTATTGGGAAAATTGGGATCTCATCATAACATTTGGTGGGTTTTGCTTTGGTGGGTATGGGTTGTTTGGGTTATTCCTCCAATTTAGGTTGTATGTATTTTGAAATCATATGGGTTCTAGTTGACCTTGATATCCTTCCATTGCATTAACATCCTCTGGTTCACTACAAAGTGTGGGACACTTATTCGTATAATGCCCCGTCATTACACAAATACCACATGCCCTCAATTGTTGACCACTTCCCACCACCATTTTACTTAACACATTAGTCAAATCCAATAGCTTTGATTCCAAGTGTTGGGTATTGCTAACTTCACCAACCACTTGTGGGGAGTTTCTCTTCATGTCATTTCGAGTCCCGAAATTTCTTTGGTTTTGAGAAATGGTTCCAAAAAGTGATCTTATCTCTTGAGGTGTCTTGCTAAAGATGTCACCACCACTTGAAGCATCAATCATCCTTCGATATTTTTCATTCATACCCTCATAAAACTGTTGAAGAAGTAGTTGTTCGGGTATGTTGTGTTGAGGACAACTTGTACACAAGTTGTTGAATCGCTCAAAAAAATCATGAAAAGTCTCATTCTCCCCCTTGAAGAATCCCCAAAATGTCACTTCTTTGACTTGATATTCGGGAGGTGGGATAGAACTTGATATTGAAGGCATTTAGTAACTCTTCCCATGTGTGAATAGATACTGGCGGTAAGTTGAATAACCACTCTCTAGATTTATCTTCCAAGGTGAGAGGGAAGGCAGTTAGCTTGAAATCATCCAATGTCACATGTTCGAGCAGCATGCTAACACATATCATATGAAAGGACTTCAAATGACTTTGAGGATCTTCTCTATCCTAACCATGGAACCTGGTGAGTTGATGTATGAAACTTGACTTCAATTCAATCCCTTGGCCAGTTTGCAGGATAAATAATACCAAGAGGTGTGTGAGTAACATCCATCTCCATCATTTGTCTAAGTGTCAACTCTTGAGGGGTGTTGGTTGGATTGGGGTTATTGGGATATTGTTGCATGTAATTGGGATGTTGTTAGTAAGGTGGGTATGGGTATTGTTGGTGATTGTACATCGATGGTGGATAAGGTTGGTAGTTCAGATATTGGTTGTAGGGAGGTTGTTGTTGTGGGTACATTGGTTATTGGTACATTGGAGGTTATGTGTAATTAGGTTGATTTGGTTAACGTGCTTGCTGTTGTTGAACTTGAAAATCATTGTTTTGAAGTTGGATGTTTTGGTGGAACTTTGGATTTTGTGGTTGTGGTTGTTGATAATTGGGTTGATTTGGTTGAGGAGGTGGTTGATTCCAAGATGACATATCTATGATAGGTTCTTGGTGTTGTTGTTGTATTGGTTGTTGGGGTAGGGTATTGGCATCTTAATTGTTTGGGTTTGGGTTGGGATTAGGAGGTCGAATGTGATTCATGGCTATGTAGTTTTAAAACGGAATGTCTTCAAAGGAATGACCAAAATTTGGAGAAATTGGTTCTGTGTCGGTATCACTTGAAGTATGAACTTGATCTTCTATGTTGATTAGTGGAGAAGAGGAAGAAGTTTGAACGAGTTGTTGTTGCTTTACTTGTTTGGCTAACTTTTTCAACATTTTTGCTTCTTTTTCAATCTCTGGATTGTAGAGTAGTTCACCGGGTCTTGTAGACGTAGGCATAAACAATCAAATAACAATAACCAATTTCCCCGGCAACGGCGCCAAAACTTGGTGGGATGTCAAGTCCAACAAGAAAATTACACCCTTTGTTTGCAAATAAAATAAAACGTAATATAATGGTAAAAAGGGGTATCGATCCTCGGGGAAATGGTTGTATTCAATCACCAATGCAATCCAATAGACCTTGTGTAAATAAACTAACTAACTACAATTAAACTAAAAGGGGGTGTTGTGATTACTTGAAAACTAAAAGGCTTGAATAACTAAAAAGCTTGCAATTAAGCAAAATGTTGAGATGCTCAAATATTGGAGAGAATTGGTTAACCAAGGGAATTCAACTCAATGAACATTTGTGTATTTATCATCAGAATTCAATATGAAGCTTATCATTCATCCCAAATTGGTTATAGCAATCATGAAGCATGATATGCCAAGATTCCTCATACGTAGTATGGAGGTCGGGAAAGCCTACAACATACTTTCTTAATCAAAATCACAGATTAAATTAAAGCAACTGAACCTAAGAAGTTGATTAGCCTTAAGAATGAATGAATCCCCAATTCCTAGAGAATGTCAATGCTTACACATCCATAAAGGAGTCATGATTCATAAGCTAGAGATGATTTCTACCATCATAAAGCCCTTGTTCTAAGTAAATTCAATGATTCAATGTAAAACCAAAGAAATAAACCAACAATTGCTCATTCAAGTACCAAGTTCATGATCAAAGTATGAAACAAGCATAAGAAATATGAATTAGAATCTTAAACATAAGATAAATGACAATTAAGCATGAATCCTTCAAACAGCCACAAATATCCAAGGGTTTTTTAGCCAAAGTTAATCAAAAAAGAGAAACTAGCCACTCATGGCAACAAAATAACAATCACAAAAGTATAATTGCATCAAGAAACTACCAGTTACTTAGAAAGATGAGAAGAATGAGTATCAAGCTCCAAAAATTGCCTCTAATGGTCTCTAATGGTGGAAAATCGAAGTGTACCTGAAAGATCCAACCCCCCAAGGTAAATGGTGAACAAAATGACCAAAGTACCCAAAAGTGTGCAGTTGCGCGGGTACTCATGCAAGTGTTGTACGACTGAGACTCCACCCTCGCAAGTGTTGCTGGAATGCTATTGGTCCATTCTTCTCCACTACACCACTCCCCTACCCAAGATTCCCTTAGTCCCCTTCATACCTCACATGATTCAAATTTGGCCAATCATCTTCAAGTTTTAAATATGGATAGTCCAAGCCCAAAATAAGAATCTATGACCTATCTTCACAAGCCCACTTCATCCAAATCTTCAACTTTTTAAGCCCAAATCTCCTTTGATGGATCCGTAAAGCCCAATAATGCATCAAAAAGCCCACCAAGCCCAACTGCAGTCAAACCGCAACCGCAACGAGCTCCAAAACCCCACAAAATATCTCATGCAAAATAGAAAGTACCCGACACGATCCACGGTAAAGAAATTAAAGAATATAAAATGAAATACTAATAAAAAGAGCTAAAAATACTAAAATAAACTAATAAAAATAAGAAAATAAAATAAGCTATAAAGATCATTACCATGAATACTGTATGATCGAAGGATCCACTAAGAAGAGCTTAATGTTCATTATGATTCCATGCAAAAGCTTGAACCTGAACAAAAAATGCATATTTAGGTATGCATAAATTAAACAAGAAATAAATCCAACTCGTAATCAAGGACTCTTGAATATGACCACAACACTAAGTGGAGTTCAGGCAAAAACTTACTTCAAAATCATCACCACATGATCTTTCGATACCCTCCTTGTGTTCAGAGAGGAATGAAGTCTAAAAGGGTTGGAAATTAGTCCAATCTAAAGCTCCGAACACTTAGAACCAACAATGCCCCTATCTTTTCGATCAAAGAGGCAAGGGTAACCTTATCTTTCTGATCGAACATCAATGGCCCCGACGATAAGTAATCTGACAGACTGGAATTGCCAAATTCATTCCAACACTCAAATAACACCGATTCCACTGTGTATTGGAATCCGGTTTTGATATCCTCAGCAAACGACATGATACTCGAAAAATAATACGAGACCATCAAACTCAAGAATTCATTAAGCTCCCAACATTCTCGACCCGCTTATGTCTAATCGCAACTAAAATATGTAAACAATGAGTTGTTTGATTCGGAGAGGGAAATCCAGAGGCTGAGGAAAGCGATTATGGGTATCTTTGTGGGGAATCCGAATAGGTATCTAGAGGTTGATAAAAGAAGGGAAGCAGGTGTTTTCGTTAGGGTTAGAGAGGAAGAGAAATGGGGAGGAGAAATATGAGTATCAGGTGCGTATGGTGAGTAGTTGTCGATCCAAAGGTGGGGTTGGGAGATGATGGCTACAAACATGGAAAGTAAATCACTTAGGTCTCACACAACCTGCTTTTGGATGAAAATGTTGAAGATTTAGGGTAAAGAGGGAAATTTTGGTAAGGAAAGAAATAAAATTATTGAAATTTTAGGATTATAGAGGGAAACATTTGTAAGGAGGGAACCAAAATGTTGAAATTTTAATAAAGATAGGAAAAACATGATTATAAAATACTTTTACTTACGTGTTTTGTTTTTTATAATTAGTCAGTAAAAATATTTATAGTCACATGTTTTATAAATAACTTAAAGCATGATTAGGTTTTAG